>NC_046378.1:34205432-34805432 GCF_011125445.2 Fundulus heteroclitus
GTAACATGCTGTCCAAAGACTTAAAATAAATGCATTTCTATGCACATTAAGGAAATATCTGGGGAGACGGCGAAAGCAGAGACGGCTGATCAGTCCTGTGAGGTAAATGTTAGCTATGTCAGAACTTATACGACAAATATGTTTCCATCTCCCATCTTGTGCATTGCCACTTTTTTTCAGAATCCAAAAACCACCTCAAGCGAGCGTAAAACCCCCTTTTTTTGGTCAATTGAGGAAGTTGTTTAAAATTTTGCTGTTTCCACCAACTTTTTTAAATCTGATGTTCCAAAAATAATTAAAAAATTGAAACCCTTGATTTATATAGATTTATTACATACAGACGGATACATGTTTATTTCTGTTTCTTTTTAAGATTATGGCCAAAGCTAAGGAAAACCTAAAATGCTGTTTCTCAAGAAATTAATATTTCACAAGAAAGAAAATGGATTTTCAATACAGAAATGTTATAATATTGCCTACAGCCCCATGGAGAGGACAGGTGACTTGACTATTACTGACACCGTTCACCAGCACCGTAAAACAGAAAGTAACTAGCCGTGTTTCCACCAATGTTTTTTTATGCATATTTTGGAACATCAGATTTGAAATACATTAACTTTTGAATAACGGTCTAAATTACACAGATTAATCTCTAATCTGTAATAATACAATCAAACACTATTGACCAAACTTACTTTTTAAGGAGTACAATAAGACTCAAGCGTTTTATAAAACGAATATGCTTTAGGTTTAGGTTTGGGTACATTAAAGGTTTTGTAGATATTTGAATAAAATACTGAAATTAAAACACTGGTAAAATATTGCAATGAAAACGAAAAACTCATTTTAACCCAAGATTTAACATCTTTATACAGTCTGAGGAAATAAAACAGTATGTCTGACAGAAGGACATCCAACAAGTTAAAGTTAGGTTTAGACGACACTGAGCTTCTCTTACTTTTGCTCTTACTGTTTGGATGTACTCAAAGTGGCTGCCTTCTTGCTGAAAGTCAATCGGCTTCTGGTTGAAGAACCACTGGAAAGCCACGTCCAGCGATGTGTCGTGAGTCGCTTTGCAGCTCAGTACAACGCTCTCCCCTACGGTCACCTCCACTCTGCTCGGGCTCAGCACCACACGCATGGCCTCTGAAAGAAGAACACTGCTGCACTGTCACCGCAGGCCAACCCAAAGTCAAGCCGTTGCGTTTTACTTTAAAAAAAAATCTTCAGAGCCCTAAATGCAACTTTTTGGGGGTGATAACGTATCCCAGTTGCCTCTGATCTAGACTATGTGCAGTGCATCTCTGAGAGAGAAGGTTACGCTGTTAAAGCCTGCCCCTGCAATATGATTCTTGAATGTAAAAGCCCTTCTTCACGGCTGATTGAGCACAATAAATTTCCTGGCACCCATGCAATGGTGGGGGGTAAAATGACATTGGGGACTGTTTACTGAAGGCTGACTTGTGCTAATTTGGCAGAAAATAAAGGCCTCTGGGGCATCACTTACCTTTTACCCACAGTATGGCAGTCATCTCTGCAGAGCCCAGCTGATTCTCTGCCCGGCACACATAGTTCCCTTCATCCGCTCGGCTGGAGTTAACAATTTTCAAAGTGTTGTTCCGCATCACCATAATCCTATCAAAAAGGAGGCCAGAATCAATACCGGTATGAGAGTCAAATTCACAAAGCAGTTGTACGACAGCTTGGGACATGAGGTCGTATGTTAGTCGTACAGAGTTAAACGTATAGTAATCTTCATGCTGCTGGGACAGATTTCGTAAAATAATCCAGCTGGACATTATGCCTCACTCTCTGGTTTAGCGGGCTAACTCTGCAGCTCTGATATTGGCGAACCGCTTTCGAATCCCCGTTGCCTCAGGAAGGGCAAGTCCATGTGCGAGTTGGAAAGACTTGCTGTGGCAACCCCTGAATAACGGAGCAGCCGAAAGGACCCACAATCCTGCTGGAGTGATTGAAGTAAAAACAACAAGCATCTGAAACTTGTTCTAAATAAAGTAGGTTAGAAGCAGAATGGCAAAAATATAGTGGAATCTCAATAAACTTAAATGTCATTGAAAGCTTACATAATTCCAGCAATCAAAAGTAAAACATGAACATTCCTAACATACAGAATGACACATGTCAAATGTTAGTTTCTCTTTTAAAAAAACTATGGCTTACAGCTAACAAAACCACAAAAATTTGCATTAGAATATTATAAAACACCATAAAGTACAGAATGATGACAAATAATGCTGGTTTGAAGTTTTTCCAGCAAATACACATTAATATCCTCCCCAAGGAGGTTAAGCCTGATACGATCTTGGCTTAAGAAGCTTGCTGTTCGTTAGGTGCTATATCAAAGTTAATTTATTGACTGAGTGGAAGGAAAAAGGGTGACAGGAAGGGATGCACAAGCAATACGAATAACAGCGGTCTTGAGAGCACTGTCAAGCAGAGTCCATCCAAGAAATTAGTGGACGTTCACCTCAGCAGTGCCACATGTTGATTACCTCTATGACATATTGATGCAGTCAATCATGCAAAAATAATCCCCAACCAATTATTCCGGGTGGATATTGTAAAGCATATGTGCATCACTTTCAGAATGCTGACATTTAAAATAATTTGTATTCGTTTTATATAATTACCTCAAAAAAACAAAGTAACTAATGATATTTGAGTTCACTGAGCTGCAGCTGTACACCCTTTTCAGTTAAAACAGTTATCACTGTTATTACTGTTTTACAGTTTTTATCATTTGAGAGTTACTCAATAGGTTCATATCGCTTGATGCTGCTCACAACAGATGCACGTTTTTCATTCGCTGAAGCTAAATGAAGGAATTGGGGGACATGTTTGCAAATTGCTAACTGCAACTGCCCATAATTTGCATAATAATCACTTCCATATGCCTCACTGATCAAAATTGATTTGGTGATTCTCAGTGAAAGCTTCTTCCTCTTTAGAAATTCTTTCAGCTCTTTGCCGTTCAAATTAAAAAGTATCCTTGTGGTGTCAAGTTGCTTCCGACATTGACATTGGGTCCACGAGTGCCTGAAAAACAGAGGCTTTATGATGCCTGCTAATTTGGCAAATACCTCTCAGGTCACTCTTGAACTGGGTGCAACTGGAACAAATGCAGGAGATGACACTAAAAGAGCCTCAGCTGCTACACAAGACAGAAATAGGTGAAAATATCACAGTCTGAGGTGTCATTTTTGATTACTGCATGGGCACAAGTATTGCACAAATTGGGTTCTATAACACACAACGTGTCCTGGCCCTCCTAAATACACTTTTCAGACACCCAATTTACCAAACCATTGTTTTGGGGGATCATGTCAGCTTCCAACAAGCCAATATTGTTAAAAAATGATTTGCTGTGCACAAAATGGTGTCAACAGAGTGCCCTCCACCATTGTGGTGTATTCTGTTTGGAGGTGAAAACAAATGGCTGTCAGCCACAAAACCAAACATCTGTGTCTCACGTCCGGAATGGTGAGAACATTACCGGCAATTATTTTAGGGATTTACAGCGACTAAAAACATGTATTTTATTGTCCATGAGGTATTCTAAAGTCAAGCGTCATTCTGATGTTGATGATAATCTCTGGTCAGGGAACGAGAGCAACAGGATGTCCAACAAGCAGATAAGAGCTGTTACATGCTGTGTAGAGCCATTTTTCCCTCCGAAGAAAAGCAGGTTTGTTGTCATTGTTGCATTTTTTTCTCCTTTCATTTCAAAGATGTCATGCTGTGCAATATTTTTCTGTTCACTGCGCATGACTTCACATGGATCAAGGGAAAACGTTCTGTTTCCAGCAGAAGGAATGCATTTATACACAAATGCATATCCGTTTTTGTGCACGACATTTTCAGGCACAGACCTTCTTTTATATTTCCGCCTGCCGAAAATAAAATAGATATGAATAAATATGATGTCATATTTGGAAACTTGCACTAAATTGGTTAATGGAAACTCTATGCATTTTAATCTATGTTGTCAGTAAACATTTAAACTGTACAGGTTGTGAACTGACGAGCAGATGCTTTCTTTGTGTCACCAGAGAAGATGTTCATTTAAAAAAAGTATCTTTTTATAAAAAAACACCATTGCTAGGCATGAAATATAACTTCCAACTAGTATTGTTGGACTCTGATACACACGCACTGCCCCTTTGATTGAGTTGTTGGTTACATAGAGATGGAATAAATGCTAAGAAACAGGGTACCATATATATATATATATATATATATATATATATATATATATATATATATATATATATATATATATAATTTGTAAATTAAAACAAAAAAAATATATAAAATCAATAATCATGTATATTTTTATAATAATAATGAAAATAAAACCTACTCTCTCACCAACCCCTTGTACTCCTGAGCAAGGTGGGTGGCTCTTTATCTCAAGCTTGGGTCCTCTACTGCCTTGGAGCTTGAGGGTTCTTCTTAGTATCTTAGCTGTTTCTAAGATTGCGCCGATGACCACGGGACCCACTGTTGTCTTCAGCTTCCAGGCTTTTTTCTAGTTCTTCCCTGAGCACTTGGTATTTCTCCAGTTTCTCATGTTGATTTCTCCTGATGTTTCCATCATTTGGGATGACTACTTGGATCACAATGGCTGTCCTCTGCTGCTTCTCAAAGATCACAATGTCCAGTTGGTCATTAAATGGTAAATGGACTGAACTTATATAGCGCTTTTCCAGTCATATTTTTTCCTCCCACAATGGTTCCTTCACTTCCTTCTCTTCCAGCTTCCATTGTCTAAGACATTCCCTGAGTGCTCCATCCCTTGGGGCCATCTTCCTGATATATTCTTGGAGCTTGGATGTTTTTCCTTCAATGGTGGCTCTGATGCTCATTAGTGTATAGATTGTGGATACCGGATTTGGGGTGGAATCCACTACGCGACGTGAGTAGCTTTCGTGTTTTAACATCAGTGGTCTGGATTTCCTCCTTTGGCCAACTTAGTACCCCTGCAGGGTATGTGATTACTGGCAAGGCATGGAGGTGATTGCCCCGACCTTGTTCTTGCCATTGAGCTGACTTCTCAGACCTTGCCTTACTCGTCGCAGGTATTTGGATGTTGCTGCTTTCCTTGTGGTCTCTTTGTGGCTGCCATTTGCTCGTGGTATCCCAAGAATCCTTTATTGTCACCATGTGTTACCATGGTAAAATTGCCTTTGAGGCAGACACCGGCTTAGGTTATACAGAAAGAAAAAAAGAAATAACAAACACAAGAGATTTATTATTTACAGGTTTTCTTCCGCACATTAGAGCATACAAAAGATAAAAATTAATGTAGCAGAGTCCGAGACCTCTAATATCAGTCCTATAGCAAGTGGTATGAGCCACGTTATATAAATTAGTCCATCCCTTATGAATCTCAAGTAATGGGGTAATTTTTGTGCTGAGACATGAAATACTTTTTATGGTAGCTCTGTAGAAGTTTTTAAGCAGGACGAGAGGCTGATGATGCTCCTCTGGCTGAGGAAGATGTTCAGGATCATTGCTGTTTGGAAAGTCGAAGCATGCAAAGAAGCTTTTTAAGGCATTAGGGAGAGCTGGGTCATTGTTGGGCCGTTGGTTGCTTTGCATGTAGTCCCTGATGGTTATGATGCCTCTCCACATGTTGTGAGGGTTGCTGCTGCCAAAGTGGTCCTCAATGCACTGCCTTTATCTGTGCTTTGCTTTTTGGATTTTTGGAAGTTAATATAAGAAAGCATAGATGATTTATAATTATCTAGATCATGCCCTCTTTAAATACATCCCTGTCAGTGTGTTCAAAACAGCCCTGTAAAGCTGAGCAGGCCTCTTCAATCCAAACCTGAATGGTCTTGATCACAGGTCTGATTCTCCAGATCAGTGGCTTGTAGGCAGGTATCAGCTCCACCAAGATGTGGTCTGATGCACCAAAGTGGGGAGCAGCAGCAAGTTTACATGCCCCAGGGATGTTTCAGCAAACTTGATCCAATGTATTATTATCTCTGGTCAGGACCTTAATGAATTTATGGAACTTGGGGAGTACAGCTTTTAATTCAACATGATTAAAGCATCCTGCTACAATCACAAACGCAACTGGGTTGCTATTCATAAGTCTACTGATAAAGCAGTAAAGCTCTTCCAAAACGAGTATAGCATTAGCTCTAGGTTGGATGTATGTAGCAATAATATTCACTGAGCTGAACTGCTAGATATTCCAGATCGGGAGAGCAGTACAAGAGGTGTTGTGGACATACATTAATAAGTGCTCTGAACAAAGAGCGGCCTGCCAGCCAGACTCCAGCATTTGGCATGTGCTCAATAGGATATGTCTCTGTGAAGATCATTACACAGCTGTTCAAATTAGGTGTGGTGATCCTCAGCCAGATTTCATCCATCTTATTGGCGAGGGATTTAACATTTGCCAGGAAATGGGCATGGCTGGCAGGTGTGGATTAGCGTTTAGCCTGGTGCGGAGGCTGCCGTGGGAGCCGCATCTTTTCCTGCATTTCCTCCTCGGCCTAGGCCTTAGAAGTGGGCGTAGCGGTGGGTCTGTTGTTTGTTGTATTTCAGGCAGAGTAAAGTCTGGTTTTGGCGATCGGTACAATCCACAGTCTCAGGAGTGTGATATCAGAGCAAGTAGCTCTTCGCTTCCGCACTTGAATAGAGCTTGAAATGGCGATAAGACGAACAAAGACACAAGAAATAGCAAAACAATCCAGTTGCCCCTGGGTGCAGCACTGCCATCTTGGATCTAATATACACTTATACTTGGCTGTCTTCCACATCTGCTATTCTCGCTTCTTGTAGTGCAATCCCCTTAGTGTGGATTACCTTACTTCTCTTTGTCACCATCGGCCACATTTCTCTAGTGAGTCAGCGAGTCAATATCGTGCTCACTCTTATAGAGCTTGATGTCATCCATGTACAGGAGATAGCTGATAGCGACTCCATTTCTGAGTCACGATCCATAGCAATTCTTGTTGATTGTTTGGCTGAGGGAGTGCATGCCTATGCAGAACAGAAGAGAGGGCAGAGCATCTCCTTCGTATATTTCACACTTGATGGATATTTGTACAATCGGTTTGATGTTGGCCTCAAGGGTGGTTTTCCACAGCTTTATGTAGTTTGCAATGAAGGCTCTCAGAGTACAGTTGACCTTGTACTGCTTCAGGCATTCCAGGATCAATGTGTGTGGCATTGAATCATTGCCTTTCTTGTAATCAATCCATGCAGTGCAGAGGTTTTTTGTCTGCTTTTGCAGTCTAGGGCATCTGTTCTGTCAACCAGCAGCTAGTGGTTGGCTCCTCTAGTCTTTCTGCTCCTCTGTCATATGTTGATCCATGTGCCCGCTTATCTTAGCCGCTATGATGCCTGACAGAAGCTTCCATGTTGTGGAGAGACAGGTTACTGGACTATAGTTGGTTGGGGTCATCCCCTTCAAGGGGGTCTTTCATTATCATGACTGTTCTAACCTTGGTCAGCCAGTCAGGGTGGGTCCCATTCGTCAGCAGTTGTGCCAGCAGGTGTTCATGGAGAGAAAGCAGCTTCTTCGGCCAGTAGGTTTGAATCATGTCTGAGCCTATACACTGCTCAAAAAAATCAAGGGAACACTTAAACAACACAATGTAACTCCAAGTCAATCACACTTCTGTGAAATCAAACTGTCCACTGAAGAAGCAACAGTGGTCGACAATCAATTTAACCTGCTGCTGTGCAAATGGAATAGACAACAGGTGGAAACTATAGGCAATGAGCAAGACACCCCCAATAAAGGAGTGATTCTGCAGGTGGTGACTGCAGACCACTTCTCAGTCACTTTTGAATGCTGCTGGGGCTTTAACTCTATGGTAGCATAAGATGGAGACTACAACCCACACAAGTGGCTCAGTTAGTGCAGCTCATCCAGGATGGCACATCAATGGCAGCTGGGGCTAGAAGGTTTGCTGTGTCTATCAGTGTAGTGTCCAGAGCATGGATGTGCTACCAGGAGACAAGCCAGTACATCAAGAGACATGGAGGAGGCCGTAGGAGGGCAACAACCCAACAGCAGGGCTGCTACCTCCGCTTTTGTGCAAGAAGGAACAGGAGGAGCAATGTCCTGCAAAATTACCTCCAGCAGGCCACAAATGTGTATGTGTCTGCACAAATGATCAGAAACCCACGGTTTGGCTGTGGGTCAGTAATAGTGTGGGGTGGCATTTCTTTGGGGGGCTGTACAGCCCTCCATGGGCTCACCAGAGGTAGTCTGACTGACATTAGGTACATAAATGAGATCCTCAGACCCATTGTGAGACCATATGCTGGTGCGGTTGGCTCTGTGTTCCTCCTAATGCAAGACAATGCTAAACCTCATGTGGCTGGAGTGCGTCAGGAGTTCCTGAAAGACGAAGGCATTGATGCTATTGACTTGTCCGTTTGTTCCCCAGACCTGAATCCAATTGAGCACATCTGGTACATCATGCCTCACTCCATCCACCAACGGCACGTTGCACCACAAACTGTCAATGAGTTGGCGGATGTGTTAGCCCAGGTCTGGGAGGAGATTCCACAGGAGACCATCCACCACCTTATCAGGAGCTCTGACGTTGTAGGGAGGTCATAGAGGCATGTGGAGGCAACACACGTTACTGAGCCTCATTTTCACTTGTTTTAAGGACATTACATTAAAGTTGAATCCGCCTGTAGTGTGTGTTTCCACATTAATTTTCAGTGTGGTTTCAAATTCAATCATCATTTTTGGGTGAATTTGTTGTCAGCACATTCAACTATGTAAAGACTAACTAGGATGTGTTATTTTAGTATTCCCTTTATTCTTTGAGTAGCATACATGCATGCCACAAATGTATGTATGTATATATATATATATATATATATATATATATATATATATATATATATATATATATATATATATATATATATATATATAGCAGGGCTACAGAGACACACACAGGACAGGACAGACAACCCTACATTCACACCAAATCACAATTAAGGGGAATTTTGCAAGAATAATTAATCTAACAGTCATGTTTTTGGACTGTGGAAGCCGGGATACCCAGAGAGAAACCACACATGCACAGGCAGAATATGCAAACTCCACGCAGAATGACCTTAGGTCAAACCCAGAACATTTTTGCTACAAGGCTATAACAATTAACTTCTAGCAAAAACAATGAAACCCTGACTGGTGCAAATACAATGTCCTTGAGGTGTATCTTATTTGCAAATCAGATGCACTATTAGTAAGCAAAGGGATTTAAATTTTCAAATAAAGGAATATATCAGCAGATTCTCCAGTGTAGCAACAATGGTCCAATAATGAGATTGCTTCATATCATGCTATGTTGAAAATTCACTCACCTCAGCATGCTGAAAGCTTGGAATGTATCCAACTACAGTCTATTTTCTGATGAATTCAGCTAAAGATTACTGGACAAATTGGGACAGCCATAGACTGTGTACAGATAATAAAAAAATTCTACTCAAGATGGTCAGATGATTATTGAAAGACCAAAAAATAGGCAATGACTTCACAGCAAAATTAGAAGATTAAAGGATTTTTCATCTCCCATCTCATCACACATGCACCATACAAATGTGACAGTGTAATGAATTTTAAAAACCACAAAATATCTCCATCCTTAGCAGGAGTAAACATGGTATGACTTAAAGGGAACACTTAAAGGACTGATTCAGTGGGTAATGTGTCACCAAGGTTTTGATGCCACACAGAAGCGCTAATTCCTCTGCTTTCCAGCATACAAAGTGCAAAGCTGCTCTATATCAAATCTTGTGCCTTTCAAGTCACAATAGGCTTCCATTTGAATAATTACAGTATAATTTAAAACTCATCAAAGGAAATTTTTCATTACAATGTTTGTGGAGAATGCTACACAATGGGAACTAAAGTACATCCAATGTTCTTTGTTCCCCTGCATCAGTATTTCCATAAATCTAAATAAACAATGCTTTCATCTTGTGTAGGATCAGGACTCTATGCAACACAGTTTAAATGTTACTGCATGCAGTGAATTTACAGGAAAAAAAAGCCAGTCAAACTCCAATGTGCATATCACCAGGCAGTTCTCAAAGAAAGCCCAAGTGTAACAGGGTGGAAAAACAAACTTGCAAACACCACACTTGCATTCATAAGTAGGCCCTCATTCAGCACAAGTGCGCAAATAAGTCGGTGCAAACAGTTTAGTTTGACTTGTAAGAGTCTGGAAATTAAATGCTTGACATAGTATAGGACTTAAGTGTATCCATAAAGGCAGTTTGCAGCTACGCTACCATTTGTTGGCAGTGCAGCAATCAAGTTAGGATGCTGCAGTGTTATGATGAGTTTTAATTTCTTTCCAAAGTGCCAAATGGAAACTATTAATAGAAAGCAAAATTTTATTTCACATTAGATTTTAGGTAAGACAGTCAGTGACATTGAGTTTTTGATTTTTTCATGAAATAAATGTACCTATTATTTGTAAACTTCAATTTGGTTAAGCTTTTAAGACATGCTATAGGACAATATCAAGGGGCGACTTATAGTTCAGAGACAACGGGACTATTATTTCTGCCACCAGTGATTCTGTTAATACGTGAGAGTTCCCCCCTGTGAATAAATGCCATTTCTTTTAAGGCTTTTTACACATATTTGCCAAGATGCTGGCATTTTGATCCACGCAAGTAAACAATCTGATCAGATTGAAATAAAACTCAGTTTTAACGTACCCAATGACTTGGGTAAGTCAAAAAAAATTGTTTCACTCAGCATGAAACAACTAACAAGAGGCATTGGGAGGTTTTCTTGACATCATTTGCAATGTTTGACATTTATACTTGCAACACAAAGCACTTTGATCACCTGCAAGGTGATTCAAAATGGCAACGAGAGACTTATGGGGGTGAGACGAAATCTACCTACACACAGACAGTCAAGCAACCATCCACAGCCAGGAGACATTTTTTAAATTAGGGAGGATATTCACATCCGACAAGGACACTGGGGCAGAAAGGACAAGGTAAAGACTGCTGGGTACACAGAACATGCAAATGAAGGCAACCTTATAGAGCCTAGAAGAAACAGCAAAATATCACAGAAAACCTTTACAATTTGGAAGATGTATTGATTTGAAGAAATGGTGTCACGGGTAGAATCAAACCGAGTAATCATTGTATAAATGCTCCATCATTAAATTGCATCAGACTGTTTTAAAAGTAGGGCAATAATAATAAAAATCCCCAAATTACTCACTTACAGTCTAACACAGCAAGTCTGCGAGTTTTAAATGAGTCTGCCACGTGCTTTCAAACTAATGGGATTAATACCTTCTGTTTAAGAGACAAAAGCCCTGAACATTACCGGAAATCCATGTTAATTACAAACCTTCATTAAGTCAGCACAGCTGTCAATGCCAGATAAACGTGAGGCGGCTTCGATTCCTCCCCTCTTCCTTCAAGAACACAGCGTCTCTCCATCCATAGACTCTTTACTATAGATGGTGTCAGAAAATCCTTGCAGGAGTCACCCTGACCGGGACCTTAGAATGCACGGCTTCTGACGCTTTGTTTCAGCCGTATGAGATTGCAATCAGCCCTTCACAAGGTTGATCTTGATTTAAACAGTGACTCTCCTAAACACGGTGTCATCCACTTCATTAACTCACTATGGGACCTTTACGTTGCAAAAGGCAGCCTATTAAGGGCGTCAAACTTAAACAGGGTCCCAGTCTTGGATGATAAAATCACTTTGTGTAGCATCTTAACTTTATTGAAAGGAAGATTATAGGCAAATGGATGATAGGCATCTTCGAAATCACATTTAAATAGTGAAAGTGAATTGCTTGGAGGTGAAAGATTACCCAACCTCGGAAGAAAATTCAAATCCCATGCTCATTTTCACATTTTGTGAAATTATAAACAAATAATTATACGTATTTTATTGTAATATGAAACTGAATCAAATCTGTGGCATCCTTTTTCACTCAGACCTCTTTAAAATTATACCCCCAAATAAAATCCATTGGCACCGTTATAATTTAATCTTTGGAAATTTGGGCAAATTAAGACTTTTGCACAAATTAATCTCAATATAAATCCAGCTGTTTTGGATGAAGGTCTCAGAGGTTTGTTAGAGAACATCAATAAACAAACAGAATACAACATGGATCAAGATCAAGAAATGAAAGAAATATTAAGTTTCATTTATAGTCCGCCACAAACCCTGTAGGGAACACAGCAAAAAAAAAGACGGAAGCTCAGATAAGACCAAAAGTGAACTTGCTGGCAGAACACTGAGCCTGAAGAAAAAACATCGCTATAGTAAAGCATGATGGTAGCCGTATCAGGCTGTGGGGAAACCTTTTTCAACAGGGGTATGAGACAAGGTCAGAATTAATGGGAAGATGGATGTAATTAAATATAGGGCATAAAAACAAGTTTAGAGTCTGCAAAAGACTGAAGGCTGGGGACAAGGTTCAGGTTCCAGCAGGATGATGATTACACTTATTCATATTACACATTTTCATTAATAACCAAGTGAAGGCCCAAACCTATGCTCTCCGCATAGTCCATAGCTTGAACAAAAAAAAATAGAAACTTGATAAAGAGACACTCTAAAAGACCTCCAGCTGGAACTGCAGCACAAGAAGGTTCAACAAACAAATTCAAATGCATATAACAGTTATCAGATTTTACTTTGCAAAACTTTGCTTTTAAAAGCATGAACTGTTTTTCATCAATTTCACAATCATGCTGTACTTTGTCATAGTCTATCATCTAAAATTCCAAAAAAATGCAACTGAAAGTGTTTAAATTCACGACTGTAGCCTTTTTCAACACAAACCTTTACACAAGATAAAAAGCAAAAATTAGGTCACCAAAAAAAAAGTATGTGTGTAATTCAAGACAAGGAGAGTTTCCATCGACCGGTGACATAACAGCAATAAACCCAGACCCGAATCCTCTCCTGTCCACCTGTTGGAGGTCTGGAGATTTGTAGCCGCCCGTTTGACGGAGCCACACACTGAGGATCTGATTATCAACCCGCTGCCCTTGCCGTGAGGCTGTTGAACAGACTACTAAATCTTGGCTGATAAACAAAAGTCCCCTTCTCTCACTCAGAACGTGGGATTCTCGGCGGGAAGTGATAATTTCACCTGCGTCGCTCACTTTGATTGATGGGTTCTTGCGCTTATGCGGCCCCCACCAGGTGCGTGCGAGAGATGTTTCTCATGAAAGATGAAGCATCAAACTGCATGTGAATTCCAAATGCAATTGTGGGGTCTAAATTGTCAGCATTCTTGAGAAGCAGTGGTGTTAAGTATGAGCCTCCAAAGCTCTGCCAGTACCTATGGTGTTTTATCCCAACACTGACACTTAATTTCAGAAACTGTAATAAAAATGTGACACGCTGGAACAAGACGTTTCTACTAACCCTCAGAGGCCTGGGCCGGCATGATAACAGTTGGATTTTTGCCATAATACCATGACACATAAATATATGGAAGCACAAAAACGTTCCATGAGCAGATTTATAATTTTAAAGGGCAATCGAGTCTTTAAATATTGTTATATAAATGAAAATAAATCAACAGTATTTTTAAAAAAAGACCTCAATAAAAGTTAACTCTCCTTCAAACTATTCTGTATATTATTTTTAGTGCGCAATAAAAGGATTAAAGTAGCACATAAACTAGGTTTAAATTTCCGGAAATGTAACCAGTGAAAGATCTTTGTCATTAGGATGATATATTGTGCAAACAAATATTTGGCAATCAGTTTTATTTAATATTCTATAATTATTTCTTACTTTAATATCCTTGACTACATAAAAACTTAAACAACAACATTCATCAGGCAGCCTACCGTTCTAGCATGCTCAGGGTTTTATAACATTTTTATATGAAAACTAGAGCCAGCCTTTGTGAAAGCAAACATCTCACCTTCTCCAGGTCCCGTTCTGCTTCAGTAAAAGGAGTTTAGTAATCCATTTAAATTATTCACTGGTATATTTTACCTTTTGCTGGGCTGAATCCTTCTGTCTCCTCTTCTCCATGTTATCCGTGGTTTGGGTGATGCTCTGGGCTTGCATTCCAGGGACACGTCTTTTCCCAGTGTGGCTATGACCCGTATTGGATTGGGGACAAAGATGGGCGGTGACGCTGCGTATGACAAACAAACTCGTTTTATTTTAACACGGACTCAAAGATATGTCAAAAGATTGTAAAAATAGCATGCCAACGTTCTACAATTCACTCCACAAATCAATATGATTAGTAGACAAATTCAGATAGTTTTGGAAATTATAGGAATATTAGAGCTGTGTTTTACTGCATAATACAAAACTGTACTTAGATATAGATCAAATGCATGTTTTGTATATTTTTCTTCTATCACATGATTATTGTTGGGTTATTATCACAGTGCTTTGTGCTGCAGTGTGTTCATGTGTGTTCTCTCTACTGCAGACTGTGTTTGATTCTTATTACTGCATTATTATGTTATTGCATTATTGTATAAGTAAGCCAATTGTGAGCATTGTGCAATCCTCAGTTAAATTTCTCGAGTCGACTCTGCAGCTGCAACAGGCAAAGCTGATTCTGATTCTTTGTGGGGCACCATTGGAATTATTCACAGTATAACAGCCGTCTTTTATTGCAGCAGCATAATCTCACAAAGAAAAACGTAAATTGAGTATGTATTTATTCAGTGGGGAAAAGAAACCCCATAGTAGAAAATAACAGCTCTTTTTTTTTTTTTTTTTTTTTTTTTTTACAAAATCACCAGTCCCACACTTATTGACACTTAATTTCTTTCTGTTGATTAGGGTTTCTAGGGATTTCTAATTACTAATGCACGACTTCCTGTTGACCTGGGGTATAAATATGACATAACACATATCATTTAGTTAATTTCAATTAGCCACTGGTCAGTAGGCTGGAAAATGTCCAACATTTAGGTCACGAAGTTTTCAACATCACAGATATGCTAACGCATGTTTGGGAGGTGTAGCAGGAGAAAAGTATATATATATATATTTTTTTTATCATCACAAATGCTAACATGTGACGTGTGCTAAACTCTAAAGGGACTGCAACTGGAACTATGTGCTTTGGTCAGATCAGATTAAGAATGAGCTTTTCAGAAAAAGGCAGCAAAAATGCAGATGTGTACCTGTCAGTGACTTTGTACATTCTTTCCATTGACT
This sequence comes from Fundulus heteroclitus, assembly GCF_011125445.2. Classification (NCBI taxonomy): domain Eukaryota; kingdom Metazoa; phylum Chordata; class Actinopteri; order Cyprinodontiformes; family Fundulidae; genus Fundulus; species Fundulus heteroclitus. The sequence goes on from NC_046378.1 coordinate 34,220,647, forward strand.
TGTACAACGGCAGGATCTGACTCCAAAAGACTGGGTTTGAGGTGTCTCTCATTCTCAATATAATATGCCAGTTTTATAAAAGATCGTATTTTTCTAAATGCAGCCCAAAATCATTATAAAATGTGCAAAACTGCTTCTTTATTGTGTTATTTCAGTATCCAATACAGCTTTTTAAACAAATATTGTTTTATGCGGCCTAATTAAACGTGTCGATGTGAGGATGACATGGTTGGATGCCTTGCAGTTTTTTTTTTATGTATCTTGTTGTTGACCTTAATTTAAGTAGAATGCCTGAGAGAATAATAAGTATATAAGATAAACATAGTAAACAATTATATCGCTGCTTAGAGAACCATGTACAGGCCACGCACGTGGCTCTAGGGCTTTGTCAACAGCGGTTATTCAAATCTTGAATGATGCCTCGTAGGTGATGTTATACACAATGACAATTCAATCTCATCTGTAGCTACAGGCCGACCCTTCTCCCTGTAACACTTGTGTCTTTGAGCCTGAGTAGCTGTCTGAGTGGCGGAGGTCCCTGTAGACACGGAAAGGAGCAGAAACCGGAGCAGTTGCTGTGTGTATTTGCTTTAATCAAAGCTGGTGGCACCGCCACCCGTATTCCTCCATGCCGACACGCTCCCCGAAGAGCTGGATCTGGGACAAGATCGCAGACGTGAGGGCAGCCGCTGCCCCCGTGTAGCCTCCGGTGATCGCTCATCTGCAGGCTGTTATTAGTCATGTAATCTGTCCTGATAGGGTTTGCTTGTGGACATCGAGACAGAGCAGAGGTCACTGGGAAGATGTGGCCGCAGGGTAAAGTTATGAAAACATTCGTCAACCGCTTCCAAATATCACCAATGTGACTGGGGCTCTGAGGAAGCCAAGAGTATCCACTCGTCAGCTCGGATGAAGCTTTTTAAAAGCGTGGAACTTTTAAATCTTGTGGACAAACACCTTGAATCTTGACTATAAAGCTCAGCAACCACTGTTGTTCTACATAGACATCTCAGACCGTGGACAAAAAACTTTATGCATTTGCAGTAAGATTTTCAAAATGCCACAGATTCCCCTTCAGAAAAGGGCAAGCCATAAAAGACAGTAAATCAAGTCCTCCCTGAGGGAAAAATGAAAGGGGAATGGGTATCACCAGATGTGTCCCGGTATCGAAGATGACAAGGAGAAAATAGTGCATCAGCACAGAACAGTGGACAGCTATTTCAGCACGACTCTTTGTGTTTTAGCCCGAAGCTTTAAGGCAGAGAAGTACTTTTTTTCTTTGGTTTTTGCCGCCTAGAAATTTCAGAGTGCCACCATTGCTGGTCCGGCTGAAAGAGGATACAATAATGACACTAAATTATGTGTAAGTATCCAATTATCAATGATTGTAAAATTATTGCAATCCCTCCCAAGGCCTTGGCCGTTTTCCAGTACCAAGTTACTGTAAGGGGAATTGAAATTTGGCTGTTTGGAAGTCATGGGATAGAAATAAAAGAACCCCATCTGCCACTCTCATCAAGGAACCGTTGTTATAAGGATACAGTTTGCATCCTGAGCTGACAGCACTGCTAATTAACCAGGCATTACCCTTGTTTTACTTTGTTAATCTAAATCAAAATGACAAAAAAAAAATTATCATATTTGGCCTAATAAACAGCTTTACCTGAATAATACAAATAAATTGTGCCTGTGTTCATTCTCCAGGAACATTTCAGTGAATTGGAATAATCATTCTGATGTTTGTCAGATTTAAAAGCACCTTTTGAAAATGACAATCTCTAAGCAGGTATTAAACATACTTTTTCTTAAACCCACGTTTATGTTATAAAAAAAATTTTTTAATGGTCTCATGTAGTATTCTAGTTATCCAAGGGGGAAAATGTCATGTTTTATTAGGTTTAAGTGGGAAATCATAATGGCTAACAGGACAAAAGACCTGAAAAATATATAATTAATCCATATATCATGTTTAACTAAAATAACTTTTCAATATTACTCTAATTCATTGAGCTAAATCTGTATTATTTTTTCTTACATCTTTTACCACTATCTACATCTGCTAAAAAAAACTGACATATTTTAATACAGCCTGTTTATCTGTTTATCTATATATTTAAATGTATTGTACTATGAGCAACATCTTTAACATCTTAGACATCTTTAATTTATATTTAACTAAATTAACTTATTTGGAAAGCATTGTCATCAGTGCATAAATTGGCTTTAACTTACTGGTTGATGCCGTGAGATGCTGCTTCATGATTTTTTTATGTTGTGATGCGATCTATTTTTTGAAGCACATATGACATGTCCCCATAGAGAGAGGTCTTTCTACCTGAGTGCGTTTGCAAACTATAATCTGTTATCTTAAACTATGACTTTAGACAACTAGGCTGTTCCTCACTGAGTGATGTTTTAGTCCATGTACATGCAGGAGTCAAATTCTTGTGGATAGCATCTTGAAACTGCAGCAAAGGATAAACCACAAATGTCCACAGTTTTCTTCCTCATAACCAGGCTGATTTTATTTAATTTTTAAGACATTCACGTGTGTCTCAAAATAACCCAGACATTGAGAATGAACCTACAGGAAGCTTTAAATTTCCATCTGAGCTTGCCAAAATTGTTCAAAGATATAACAATTTCAGTTTGTTTAATGTCCTGAATTTGAATGACAAGATTCTTGAAAACCTCTGTAAACACTGTAGCGTTTAGCAAACGCAAATCGTTTTGGCAATCCTATCGAAAGATTACTCTCATTTAATGTTCAACAGTGAGAAAATCAAAGGTTGGATGTGTTTAAATATCTGGTTTCAGCTGTAATTAACAAGGTCTGGCTTGAAAAACACATCTTATTATCGTTATCTTATCCTCGTCCAGGAGACAAACTGATGAAAGTCATAGAGTGCAGGTTTGTTTTTCATGGAAATGGGGATTGCACTGTGATAGCAAACAGAGCACTGATGAGACCCTAATGAAGTCATTAAAACCCACCCAACAAACCACTGCCAGTGTTTGGTCCCATTAGTTGAAATCCATACCTACAACTTACTGGTTTACATCCTCCTCAGAGTGATGCCAAACTGTTTCAGACTCTCATCAACTTGATGTGCACAGACTCCTCAGTGAAAACAACCAGGAGAGTCATTAGTTTACTCATCTGCCCGCTGCCTGGGTTAAATCAGGCGCTATTGATTGTCAATCAGCATATCTCATAGTTTAGTGTTCTTCCCTTGCATTTCAATCTCTTCACCTATCAGTCCATGCCTTATTAGGACATCAATGTTTTGACCATGAGATCTGGAGATGTTCCGAAAAGAGAAGAGACCTTTAACATCTTGGTCCATATTAATAAACCAAACAATACCCACCTAAAATCTTCAGCTCTGCATTCGAGTAGATGGCTCCGTATTTATTTTCTGCCACGCACTGGTACATTCCTGAGTCCGTCTGTTGCACTTTGTTAATGGTCAGTTCCCCGTTCACTATTTCAACTCGACCCTGATACAAGACAAGAGCAGAAAGGAAAATCAGGGGCTGGATGTGGACATACTTTACACGATAATGCTGCATGAAGTGTGCAATTAACAACGGAGAGGGGTTCTGTGTTTATTAAAAGTACCTGGGATGTCAAGGGCAACCCGTTACGAATCCAACGATAGGAGGGCCGGGGCCTCCCGATGGCCTTGCACTCCCACTGGAGCTTCTCTCCACTATCCATCTGAGTGTCATTAATCATTCTGACCCACTGAGGGAGGGCTGGAAGATAGAGAAAAGAGATTTAAGTGTGAGTAATATATCCTTGAAACACAAGCCACAAGTTTTTGTTTCTGTACTTATAACAAGCAACAGAAAAAAAAACACCCCAACATTTTTTTATGGACACTGTCAGGTTCAAAATTATAAATATAGACTTAAACATAAGCATAATAAGCCACTACTAATTATATGATTTGATTGATTTATTAACGTGCCATGCACCATCGCAAGGTGGCCAGCCAACATAAACTTGGAAGACATTTACTAAGACATTTACAATGTCCCACCAAGTGGCAGAGAAACCACACATTGTTTTGTTCTAAAAATGTCCAGCCATAATTCAGACTGAACATGTGACCAGCCTTCTGGTCTGGAACAATAAAGCACATTTCCAGCCTTGCAAAACATGCCCTGAACATTTTCTCTACTTGTCATGTTACAGCCACAAACTCCACTGTGCATTATTAGCGTATTGTGTAAAACACCTACACCAATTAGTCTGGAATTGTGAAGAGGAAGGAAACGTATGCAAGAGTTTCAAACATTTTTGCAAATCAATATCTGAGAAGTTTAGCATCTTTATTAGCTCCCACAAAGTCAATACTTCAAGGAACCACCTGTCACCGCAAACAGCGGCTGGTCTCTTGGGGCATGACCAGCGTTGGGAGTAACAGCCTTAGAAAATAATGCTGTTATTCTTTCAGTAACAGGGTAATCTAACTAATTCCTTTTCTTATTTCAGTAATCTGTTGCGTAACTTAGAATAGAATGTGGGTACTACAAGTTGATCAACTAAAGCAAATTGCTACAAGATGTTTTGTTCATTACAGATGGAAAGCGGACTCTGCGGAGGGTGGGAAGGCTGGGTGAGAAAGAGGCATATGTGATGTCGATAAGATAGGCGTTACACACCACACATTGTGCACACAGTAGACCAACATCAAGAGACAGACACCGTGATGGAGGCAAGCCTTGCAAATTCAAAGACTGCATTCGGAAGCTGGACATTTAGATACTATTTGATGTTCGCTCAAGTCAAAGGCAAAAATGTGCAGGATGGATCGATAAGTTAATGGAGAGTAGTATATTTAGTATAGACCAAAGCTTATACTGTTTTACTATTGTTTTTCTAAGTTATGTTTACAACTGGGTTGCTCTGACACAGTAGTAACATATGTTGTTATGGTTTACTGTCATATTCTGGAAAAAAAACTCGAAGTACTGCACATTCTACCTAGAACGGGGGGACCCCTATTTAATTTTACTACAAATAGTATTTTATTCTGTCATATTGTTTGAAAATCATTATTTTTATTGCTATATCCATGTTATAGCCAGTTGTAGCTTGTTAATGTGCAATAATTATCAAGTTGAATCCTTACGCAGTAAATAGAAAAAGGATTGAATCAGATTGATGAATAAAATTCACAGCAATTGGAAAATTTATTAATATTTGAGGCACTGTCACTTTAAAAATTGGGCTCAAATGTGCTCTGATAAGAGGTGAAAAATGTCTTTGATTCTTTGAAAATTACTATGTTTAGGAACTAAATTGATAAGATATGTAATACTATTAAGTTATTAAAAAAAACAACAGCAACTTGTTGCTACTATAATATGAATTTACTATTAGTGTGCGTTTTATTTTTTTGTTGTTATTAAAAATCCATTGTCCTGAACAGTGCGCATCCCCACAAAATGAATGTTAATGCCCAAATTTTCTGTGAAGACATTGCCTCTACTTGGTGGTATCAGACTGATATGAATTCCACATATTCAGACTTTTCAGTCAGCCTTTTATTAATTATATTAAATTTTGTTCACAATGTGTCCACTGCTTCTTTTTTCTGACTATTCATTCAAAATATGCAGAATTTCATTCCATATAATCAGTGTAATCAATTATTCCATATGACAACAACAACAACATATATAAGTATTTCCTGTACAGCATGCCATTTTATCTGTCTAAACACAACATACTTGAATGTATTGCCTGCTGATGTACACAAATATGTGGCACAGGTTATTGACACAAATTGCACTGCTAAAAATGTGAATCATTTATATGGCGATCAGTAGCGGGTTGTCAATAGGAGGCGCTCATGCACCGTCCCTGTCAAAATTGCAGGAAAAATATGTAGACAGTAAAAATAACTTCTGAGATAAAGTAAACAACTAATTTTCACATCTGTTCTCTCCTTAAACGTATCTATCATTAGGATTGTTCTAGCATTCACATTTCATTTTGGGTTTATTTGAGGTTAATTTTGTGTAAGCTATATCTTTAAAAGCTGTCAGATGCCATACAAATGAGTGTTTATGTGTCTTTTAAATTGTTTGGATTTTATCTGATTTCATGCTGGTCTCTAATTGGTTACCTAGAGATTTTCCCTGGGGCACAGGTCTCTGTGCCTGCGGCCAATCAGCACTTTTTGAGTCATTCCTTGTCCAATCAGATTAACCCATGATACGTGTCAATCAAAATCACACCCGTGGCAGCTTAGACATGCAGACCTGAATGTCTTTTAAACATACAAATGCAAACGGAAGAGTCAGACAACAACAACAAGACAGAAGAGGATGGTGCAGTGAAAGAACATGTGATAGCTTATTTACAAAATAATAATTTTACAATGCTTTTGAAAACATTGTAAAAAAACATTTTTTCACCGAGCAAAAGTCAAGCAGCAGGAAGACAGATTTATGTTTAAGAAGATTTTAATGTTGTGCTATAAATCCTGACCTCAAGTGCAAATTTCTGAACGACTTAAAAACAAATAGAGCCCTCATTAACAAGCTTTTACATACCACATTTTGCCTAAATCCTTTTTAATTCTTCCGCATGGGGATATTTACACGTCTCGATAGATGAGTCTGTAGGTTTAGACAGAGCTCAGATGTAAGCTGTGAGGTGTAGTTCCTCTCCAATGTGTGTAGAAACCCTCTGTATTGAGTTGTTTCTGCCATGGCTAGCAGACTCCTTTCTTTTCTGTGCATATGCCACCTTCAGGAGAATACGTTTTGTGCGCTTTGATTGAATGATTATGGTCAGCAAGGTCTCCCACGCAATGAAAGTTCAAGCTGCCAAGTGACCTGTGTAAATTACATTTAGTGCCGGGCTGCTACAAATTAGGTCCCCTATTCTCCTTGTGATGTCAACAGAATGGAAGTTGCCAAGAACGGTGGGGCCTTGAAAATGTGTCCTACCAAGGTTGAGCCGGTCCATTATCTTGGTCCTGTGCACAAAGCACAGACAAAGAGAAATGGGAGACATGTGCTAGCTCAGATAAGTTTATGATCCCGGGCAACTTAGCGCCATCCTCTGTGATCCTCGTCGTCGGAAGGCTAAAAGCAGCAGTTAACTGAAGTCAGTGCAAAAAACGGATTCCCATTTGAAGCTTCATAATATAATAAAACACCCCAGCATGCAAATATTGACATTAAAATCTCTGTGTACAACTCATTTGTTAATTTACTAATTCTGTTTTCCTTTAAGAAGCCAATATATTTTAGAGCCATCAAAATTGTACCTATTGAAGATATGAATCATATCGAAATCTAAATTGATCATTGTTTTAAAGTGATTTTTGAAGAATATTTAAATAGCATATAGGGATGATGATTTGTTTACTGGATCCAAGGCATCTGACATGACTGTTGTATTATTGTTTCATTTTTATTTGTAAAAAGGACATTTTGAATTATATATGTTGTTTGGACTCAACATACGAACAATATAGCTAGCTTTTTTGCTGCACAGATCATCTACAGTATGGAGGAAATTTTGACTGGCATCACTGGAAGTAAACAGGTGAAGACGGCTTATTTATCCTTTCCCACCGACGGGGTGCATGAAAACGGCTCTGAACCCCCCTTATGCCCCCCTCCTAGGCACAGCATTGCTAGATAGATTCATATTTTGTGTCTGGTTGTTTATCTGATCCAAAGCCAGATCAAATCGCGGCTTTCTTGCCTGCTCTGTGCGCTCTCATGTCTATCAAACTGGACCACGACCTGCGCCACACGTTTCTTAGAGAGAAAAAAACCCCAACATTCCCATGGACCTGCGGCTCCTTTATCGTGCAATTTGACTGGTCGGATTACAGACTCTGCATTACTTGGGCCGCCAGGCACTGACTACAAGCCACTCCGCCATAACCTGACAATGAGTCAAAAGAAAAAGACGGCTGAAAAAGAATGGTTATGTGTGCACACGTTCGCACAGTGAGGGAACCGCAGCTGTTCATTGTAAACTTAAAGTTTAACAGACAAAATAAACTTTATTTTGTGGCAGATTTGACTTTTATGTGTCCTATGCCAGTACAAATGTTGATGGCAGCACATCCCAATAAATCAAGAACTACTTTTCCCAAACAACGTTCCTGCACATTTTGCTGAAGCCATTTGCGTCAGCTGTAGCATAGAGTTTTGGCTGCGACTGCTTATTTACTGTATGTCAGTATTTTACCTTCCACATGTGCAGGACGGTTTTCGGGCCAGGCAGCATGCTGTTGTGGGTAAACCATCTCCAGACAGACATACAGAGTTTGAGTGTAGCGACAGACGAGATCTCGGGAATCATGTTTTGACAGGTACATGGTTGTAGTCCAGCTAAAGCATCATCGGCAAAACATGGAGTACGTGGAGAAAAGTGAGACCTGTGGAACCTCTGCTCCATAGCTATCTTAACGACCTTTGTAAGACCACAGAGTGGACTAAACATGACCCAGAATTATGCCTCTCTGAACCCTGCCAGAATTTTAGTGTCTGGATTAGCAGCTCTTGTGACAAGGGTTCATTCACCAGTGTGACGAGTTGCAAGCAAGGGGCTTTTAAATCTCTCCGCAGGGTTCTGGTTTGTTATATCCACTATCAATCGTTTCTGGACAATATTTCTCCTCCTTGCTGAATAATCTGCCCTGCACATCTCTACTTAGTGAGACTTTGCCACCACTGTTTTTGCCTTGGGTGGTCATTGTGTTATGCACGGATGTATAGGTACATTGTTCATCACATAAGGTCATCACTCTTCAACAACTTTTGGCTGTGGTCTCATCTGTGTGGTGCTCATTTATTTTTCCTTCATACCCTTTTACCGTTTTCTTCAGCCATGAAACTGAATGCAACTATAATGAGCTACAAGTCGAAACACAACAGAAAAAAAACAACAAATCTTTAAAAACAAATCATACGTGCCCCTTTAAAATACATCAAAAATGTAATTCCTGCAGTCGTTTGAAGCCTTCCGGAAAGGCATCGGATCCTGCTGAGAAAGAGTCAGCCTAATTGTTGATAAAATGAAATACCAACTGAACAGCAATAGCAAATTCTTGTTCAAAGGTCCCACTTGTTTTTCAGACAAAACAAAACAGCACACTAAATGTGTAAAAAGAAAACAACAAAAACTCTTAGATTAGATCTGGGATGGATGTTTTCAGGATTTCCTAACAGTTTTTAGCCTTGAATTTGAAACGACTTTAACCAGCAACAATTATATTTTTTTTAAAATGACTTGGAAGCTGAAAGTGGAGCAGTTGTGTACTCATGCTATTGCTGGTATAAATATACCAACACATGTGATAATGTATGCCTGCTCTTGGATAATGCATGATGGCTGAGCAGAAGCAAAAAGATCTAAACAGACCAGCAGGGAATAGAAGCAGGAATGTCTGAATAACCAAAGAGTCAGACTGCATGCATACCACATACCCATTTTAAAAAGTTAGAATTTCTGCCAGTAGAAAAAGTAGAAAAAGAGTGAAAGTGGTGCACTCAGACTTACTGTAAACCAGCAGGTGCCCTTTGAAAGCCGTTCCTCCTCTTGTATTCTCAGCTTTGCATTCATAAGTTCCCGAGTCTTCCAGCTGAATATTGGGAATCTCCAGAACAGCTTGGGACTTTCGGAGTCTTGCTTTTTTGGGGAAGATGCCATTTATCTTCCTCCATGTGATTGTTGGCACTGGACTGTGGGATAAAAAAATAGCATTTCTTGTTCACAATGCATTTTTAACAAGAGCATCCGCATTGTCTAGAGACAACTAAGGGTTTAAGCAGGAATTGCGCAACGTTCTATTAACAAATGTCAGTTTTAAGGTGCTGTTAGAATATAAATATTGCTTTGCATTAGACCGACCATTAAACATTTTAATAACATGGATGTTTTGGAATTTCATACTATAAATGATTAATTTAAATGTATGTGGAGCTGGAATGCATATTCAGTTCCCTGACCTGATCAACTGATTTTGGAGGATTTTCCTATGCTGATTTGGATGCTCAAATTACGCATGTTGGTACTTCGGCCATTTTATTAGTTATGATGAGTCGCAGGAGGGTTATTTACATGCAAAAGCAGCTGACTGAGCAGATGACAGAGCTGCTGCTGCAAAGCCATGCACATGTCTGAAATAAGAACCTAAGTTCACTGAAAAGCATAAGGGAACACAGAGAAGATGCAGGGGCCTGAGCAAAGTGTGAGTGTTTTCCGGAGGAAGTTTAAAACATTTCTTCTCTGGATGGGTGAATGTGACAAGCCCAGCAAATAAAATGGATGAGAAAGGAGTGCTGACATGGACTCAGAAGGAATATCAGGATTGCGGTATAATGTGTTTCATCAAGGCACGACTGCAGAATAATCTTCCAGACTCCAGCGCGCTCAGATTGTATGGGCAGACAGAGACCTCAGACAGAGTGGCAGATGCAAATGGCTTTTCACACACCCTGAAAACCCTCCGACTGAAATGCTTTCATCTGGGAAATTGTGCAGGACAATACAATCCAGTACACACAGTGAGGAGAAGCATTTATCCCAGGGCTGTGCCCTTTATCACTTCCTGCTCTTATACAAAATAAACACCAGGAATTGAAAGCACACACATTAGGCTGTATTCAAGAGCCACTGTAGTTATTTAATTTTGAGGGACTACAGCGGACTATACAAGCAAAATTCATGAGCAGAGACCTCTAAATATTTCTTTTTTACTTTTTGAATCCATTTCACAATGACAATTCAACTCTTTGCATATTGCTAGACATTTTTTGAAAGTATAAGCTAGAGCTCCGAATCAAGATTTTCTGTCTGTAATGGGAGTCTCTTGAGAATACATTCTTGCAAATGCAGACTCTCAATCAGATACCTGCAGTTGTTTTTAAAGCACTGAATTAAACGCTAAACACCATACAGCTCTGAGGGAGAAAGGTTGAGTTGCTCAAGGGTTTCTTCAGTTTTTATTCTTTGCTCCACTTGTGCCCCAGATTGTCAAGCACATTTTAATATCAGACAAAGGTAACTGGAGTCCATAAAAAAAAGCAGTTTTCAAATGCATGCATTTTCTTTCGAGGAAAAAGCTCTCCAAACCAACCAATGTGGAACAGAAAAGCTGATACTTGGACGGCAGTACAACTGCCTGTTAGCATTCACCATGACTGCCAATGTCTTTTACATCAATGTGGAGAAATTCTCATCCACTCCCCTGGGCAGAAATGTTTTTAATTCAGTCTCAAAGGAATGTTTTCGAGTGAAGCTTATTTAAAGTCACCACAACGCATCTCAATCAGATTTAAGTAGAGACTTTGACTAGACCACTTGAAAAACCTTATCATGGTCTTGCCGCATGAGTGAGCGTATGTGTGTGGAAATCTTTGCCCGGACATTGTCCTTCAGAATTTATAGGCAGAGACCTGAATTCAAGGTTTCATAAGTTACAGCAAGTCCAGCTCCTGAAGCAGTAAAGCAGCCTCAGACCATCAACCTGCTGCTACCATGGTGGACTATGGGTATGAAGTTCTGTTCTGAAGTTCTGTAAGTTTCACACCACATCTATCGGGCTCCATGTCTTCCTAAAAAACTCGGCATGTCAGTGCTCACACAATCACTTCCTGATAGTTTTCGGCCAAAGTCGGGTCTTTGTATTCTCTTTGGTTAGCGTTTGTTTTCTCTCCTGTGGGGTGATTTTTGTCCACTCTCTTCCTTTTCGTTCAATCATCAATACTGACTGGCATGTCCGGTGTGCGGAGTGTTTAAAATATTGTTCTGGGCTCCGTTGTGAGCTCCTGAGTGAGCCGCTGAAGTGCTCTTAGAGTAATCTGGTAGACCGGCCACTCCTGGGAGGCCTCGCTACTTTTCTCAATTTGTGGATGATGGATCTTGCTGGGGTTTGCTGGAGTCCCAAAGCCTTAAACATGCCTGGCGACCCTTTCCAGACTGATGGATGTCAGTGACTTTGTCCTCTACTCTTAAATTTCTCTAGATCATGGCATGCTATATTGCTTTTAGAAGGCTTTTAGCCTACTTGATGCTGTCAGGCTGAATTTATTGAGGGGATTTCTTGATTCTACAGGTCTGCCAGTAATAAGGCATGGGTCTAGCTGGTGAAATTGAACCAGAAAGGGAGGCCAACGTGTGAAGGGGAAGGGTTATTTACTTTTTCACACAGGGGTGATTCGATTTGAGCAAACATATCCTTTACGAAATGAAAATACAAATATGCGTGATGAAAATTTAAGCGTGACAAAAAAGTAACAAAAGAACAAATCTCGCAAGAGGCAAATACTATTTTTCCAGCCGTGTGCACCTCATAAACCATTGACATTTTGACCCCTTTTGTCATTCCGGCCAACAATCTACACACAAAATCTTTTAAAATCTTCAATGCAAGGGCAGTCTATGAAAAGGTGATACATTTAGTTTTGAAAAACTCCACATCCATCTTTTTTTTTTTTGTCATGAATCTCCATGTAGATTCTCATGACAGATGACTTCCACATGTGGAGGTAGAAAGCTCTATAATATGCTCAGTATCAGTCATCTTATGTATGACAAATGGATTTGACAGGTCCCTGAAAGATGGAAACATGACACCACATGAAAAACCTTCACTGAATCCATCAATCATTTAGCCTGGATGGAAATGTTACATCCTGAAGCTTTTTCGCCCCCTTTACAAGGACAAGGATTTGCCCTTGGCTGCCACAGACTCAAATTAGAATTGAGACAAGGTTTTATGCAAAAACACAAGATAGTTTTCCTTTTGGACTGAAGTTTTGTAAAACTAGAGTTCTATATGTCTGACCAAATAAAAGCTGTAATCAATATTCAAGGAATCGGGGACAGAGTATTTTCTGATGGAAGTTATACTTCCTAATGGACAAGTCAGGAGACTGTTGCTCTGACTAAACTCTCAACAAACGAGAAAACAGAGGAACTCTACAGAGACCTTGAGGGGTTGGAACATAACGGGGAATCTTTGTGAGTCCGTGGCAGGATCTCTCTTTGGAGACTGAGTAATGAGCGCCAGGACTGAGCAGGCTCACGGCCCCTGGGAGCAGCACAGAGAGAAAATGGGCCCACTCATTTTAAAAGCTAGAAACCCTTTATGTCAGTACCCACTAAAGCTGTTGGTAGAAAATCCAAAACTATGGTCATCCTGCCCTTTTAAACTGTACAAACTAAACATTTGCGACACTGTGAATGTGTTACAGGCTGGAGAGTGCGTAAGGCGCTGGAGTTTTCAATTTAGGTCTGTGCCCATAGGCGCGCGCTGCAGATTACATCTTAATTAGCATTTCGCACAATTGCTTTGCCCTCATCTGGACTTCTTTCATAATAAAGGTTCAAATATGAGCCTAGGACCAAAATGTAATTGAGAATAAGTTTCTGTCACATCATTAAAATCTAGATGATACCCTCAACCGTTTAGCTTATACTCTGAGCTCCAAATTTCCAGGTCCCCTAATGGAAGTTTAAACCATTTTGAAAGGAGTAAAGTGATGAAGCACAAATAGACATTTTACCTGTACAATATCAGCCCAAACAACTACTTTTTAAACACATTAGCCACAGCGCCAAGTGTATGAAATGGGTTGTGTTAAGAGCCACTCTCTGATGCTGCTGATAACGTGGTCCTGCATCACTCAAAGAGGACAGCAACTGGAGGAATTTAAGAGCTTGATTCCCACTGGGTTCACTAAAACTAAAAGTATAACAACTACTCCATGGCTATTTGGATAAAAGCACCCAGTACAGCCCATGTATCGTCCTTTAAGAGGATATGAGTGGGTCCGATGTGTAACTCCTCTCATATACAAGGCTTTTTAACCACAATGAACTTCACACTTCAGCATGTGTTAAAACGAAGGCGGCCAACGATATTTCCCTTTTAAGAGTTACTTTTAGAAGACCATGGAGAGAGAATTTTCCTGTGAATTTGGGTAGCTTGGGTGTTTACAAATCAAATTTATGGATATGAAAGTTATATTTGACGTTTATTAACATTACCATTTATCAAGCTGATTAATCCTTTTAAAGTTACATAGAACCACTTTAGTGTGGTCTATTAGCTCATCCAATACAACTCTATTTCTGCATTTTCTATATGGTAATGTAGCCACAAAAGCCTAAGCTGAATATTTTTGTGTAAAGCCAGAGGCCAGTCCTTTTACTGAGTGTGTATCCCATAAATCCACCAAGTTGCTGCTCTGTAAACCAGACACTGAGCACAGCTCTATCTGTCAAGGGAGAGGCATTGTTCCTCAGATTGTTGTCCGCAGTTTCCTTCCATTTTTCTTTTCAATTAAACGCGTTTGGCTGTAAATGTGTGTGTCCCAGAGGAGGATTTATGTGAGTCTGAGGACAGAGGCACGTCATATACTCTATAGGCTTAAGGTGTATCAGGGATTATATCAGTTGTTATAGAAAAAAAACAAAAACACTGCAAGAAAAGCTGCAGATCAGGTGATGCATAGTGACACATTTCATTTGTTTATTAACATGACTGATATTTTACCAATTATGTTCACAGAAAATCATTTATCACAGAAAATACTGTAATTTATCATGATTATAGGAAAAACGTGTTTAAAGTAAACAGCTTATCACTTATAAAACCTGTAAGGCCAGACTCAAAATGCTTCTGGTCATAGAGAGATGTCAGAACAAATAGTAGCCTGTAGTTTAAAAGTGCTGCAATGCTACGCCCTCGTTTACATTTGCAGCACTGGTATCCTTGTTCAAGATAGGTGGAAAGCTTAAAACTAATTATCATTGTTAAAGGGTAAATAAAAAAAGTGAATTGGGTGTAATTAAAAAAAAAACAAATATTTATATGGCCGTTGTCATTTCTCCATGCAGCGTTTTGCTACCTTGCGCCATTTCGGACAGTTTTTAAGCAAGTATACCAGGATGAAAAATCCCAGTTCCACTGAGTATCTTCATGATGCCAGCAGCTTAAATTAAAAGAGAATCGTTTTGGCTCTACTGTTTTACTTTAAGCCTTGCCCTGCTCCATTTGCCCTTGAAAGTCACTTCCCAAAGCGCAGCCACTGGTAAATATCAAATAGGCAATATCATTAAGGAGCTTTGGCAGTAATAAACAAAGAGCCTTTGATGCCCTTGCAGGGCAGTGGTGCCATCATACATATTGATCAACAGTGGTACAAAACCCATTTTAACTTCATTTTCAGTGCTATATAAAGACTGGCATGTCTTAATTTGGTGCATTGATGAATCATTTATCTCTGCGTACAAGGGGGACTCAGTGAGATCACTGTCGGACTGAAAGCCATCACACAAAAATTACTTCAATGAGGGAAGCACAGAAGCTGCTTGGCTGTCCAGCAGGAAATCAGGAACCCCTGCTTGTCTTATGGAGAAACACGAAGCGATGGGAGATTATAATTCCCTTTGTTTATTTACAAAATTACAAACCGGAATTATGATAATTAATTTGAATTTACCCAGCGTTATTATTGAAATGTATTTAAACAATATAGTCCTTGGTCATCAGTAAATTATAGGCTGTTTATGCTTTAAATACAAACTCAACCATAGTAAACTTAATTCTGATGCCCTGATGCAAAGTTTGTGCTTGTCAGCTGTACAGAATATTTTTGATGTGCCATGCATCATTTCTTTCTTGTTTTCAAATTGTTCTGTAAAAAATAAAAATAAAAAAACTACCCCCTCCCCCATTAAGAAATAGAGATAATTTGTGTGCAATTTATTCTCAGTGTCAACACAGCTGTTCTGTGAAAGCCCCAGGGGTTTGTTAAAGAGTATTAGGGGAGAAAAGGCAGAATCACGAACACCAAGGGATAGACAGATAAAGTTGTGGAAGATGTTAAAGGAGGGTTAGGTTGTGAAAGTATATTTAAAGCTTTGAACACTTCGCAGAGCAAAAAATGGAAAACATATGGCACAACTGCAAACTGTCTATCAAAAATTACAAGCCAGGTAAGGAGAGCAAGGCAAGTTTATTTATTAAGCACTTTTGAGTAACAAGACGATTCAAAGCGCTATAGCAGAAAGCATTAAGCAGAGCAGAAGCAAACATGGCGTTGGCAACTCTGAAGGAGCTCCCAGGTTTCAGAACTCATGTTCTGAATCCTGGGAGCAGGAAAGAAAAAAAATTAAAAAAGAACTTGTGAAAGAGTTTAACAAAGAAAGTCACTGTTGAAAGAAATAAGAAGCTTAAGGTTAGCCTAAAAGCCATGCCGGACACCAAGCAAGATGTGGAAGAAGGAGCACTGGTCAGACGAAACAAAATTAACCTTTTTGGCCAACATGCACAATGCTGTGTGTGGCAGAAAACCCTGAACACACCATCCTGTCAGAGGCTGCAAAATAGCTTCCACTGGGACTCTGCCTCTCTGCTGATCAAAACACTAACCATACGCCCAGAGCTACAATGGTGTCACTGACATCCACCTACATTCAGGTCTTAGAATGGTGCCATCAGAGTCCAGACTCAATATTAACCTTGATATTTAAAGCTCTTTAAGTTTTTTCTCTAATCAGGCTGAGTTTAAGCAATTTTATCAAGACAAAAATGTCAGAATCAAAATGTGCAAAGCCAGTAGAAAGATAATCCAAAGGATTTGCAGCTGTAATCACAGTGAAGCGTCTTTCTACAAAGTATTAACTCAGCAGGATTGAACAGAAATGCACGCCGCACTCTTCAGATTGTTCTTCGTGTGCATTTCTTTCCTTCCAAATCGATCCATGTATTTCTCTGTTTTAATTCTTTTCTGTCTGTTTATTTTATTTGACCCTTTTTAGTTAGTCTGTCTCTATTAGTCCTATGTCTATACTTCTGTTTTTAACCTTAACCTGGATTGACTGAATGATGAAAACATTTTTAAACCATGGAAGACTGGACCCCAGGTTAGTCCTTCATGATGCCATGGTCTGTCCCAATCATAAAAAATATTTGAAGTTTGTGGTTGAAAGGTGAAACAAAGTGACAGCAGCATATATGCTTTTTGAATAGACGTTTTTAAGACAACAGTGACCATTAATAGTTTTTTACATGAAAAGTGGGAAAATAAGTAAATTACAAGGCACCCCAACCCCACCCCACCCACTAAGTGTAAGTGGATTTATTCTCTGAGGGTAAAAGAGTCTCCTCTCTTCTGGCAGATGACTATTATCAATTTCATTCTTTTTTCCAAAACCCATATAACCTTGGCTTTCTTCACAACAGACCCCGGGAGCAACCAGGAAACGTGGATACATCAGGGCTCTCAATATTAAGAACACAGAGATCCCTCGGGCAGAATTCCCCATTCAGGCCTCCCACCACCCCACTATTGCACTAACATGCCATCTAACAGCAGAGCCACGAGGCTGTACTTCTCGACACTCACTTAGCATTTTGCCTGCAGTCAAGATATGACTGGGACCCATTCAGATAATGGAATAATGAAATTTAAGAAAGGGGAGAGAAGAACACAAGGTAGCACCATCTAAAGGGTCTTTCAGCTTTAGCAATGTGATCATCCTAGTGATTGATAAAAAAAATAATAAAAATCTATCTTTGTGTACTTACTTCCCCAGAGCAAAGCACTCCAGCCTGACAGTCACTCCTTTGGCCACCAGTACAGATGTCGGAAAGTGCACTTCAATTTTTGGTTCGTATTCACCCATGACACCTGGAAAAGGTTAAAAAAGAAGAATTGATGACATTAGAACCCAGCAGATACAGCTATACGCTACTTCTTATGTTTCATTCCCAATGGCTCTATTCTTTTCCTTTCCGTTCATTACATGTTTCAATAGCACAGTTTTGAAACAACAGCCGAATAAAAGGCAACATGATATACAACGTTACTTAAAACTGCTTAATGAATGTCTACAAATCAACACGGTACGTTAAATCCAACACGGTACAGGCGGGAAAAGCACATTATGCACACCACATGGCCTGGTCCGCGTTATGCTGTTTTGAACACACCATATTGATTTTTTATCCATTCAGTGTTGCACTTCTTATTCATTTAGATAAACATTAGAATATTCAAATGCAACTTTTATCTACAAAGTGTTCGAACAAAATTCAGCGTAACTACACACATGATAAATTCTGGTCATTTATTTAGTATCATGTCATAACAAATGTCCATTTAATGAGATTCATAAGACAAAATTATATTTATCTAATAATTTAATTAGTACATAAGAACAATAAAAGCAATTTTTTTGCTTATTTTCCATGTATTGTACAGCATATGGTCTTAGTATTTGCATGAATCACTGCACAAATACAGGGTGGTATGGAGGTGAATGGCCTGCGGTTCTGCTGAGGTGTTCCAGAAGGGTGCTTTAATGGCTGCCTTAAGCTTATCTGCAGTGTTGGTTCTGGTGTCTCTTATCTTCCCCTTGTCCATTCTCCACAGTTTCTCAAGGGGGTTAGGTCTGGCCACTTCATTGGCCAATCAAGCACTGTAATTACAGGGTCATAAAACTCAGATTTGGTACTGTTGGGAGTGTGGCAGGTACTACGTCTGACTGGAAAATAAAATCAGCATGTCCTTAAAGTTTATTAGCAAAGGAAACCAGGAGGTGCTCTGAAATCTGCTGGTGGACTGCTGGTAGAAATCTGCTGCTGCACTGACTTTGGACATGATAAAACACAATGAGTCAAAGCCAGCAGATAACATGCCTCTCCAAATCTTTATTGACAGTGGAAACTTCACTCTCGGACTTTGATTACCAAATAAAATGTTTAGTTAATTCTAAATGAGGTCTTTGGACCACTGAGGAACAGTCCAGTCGTTTTCCTCCTTTGTCATAAGATGCTTCTAATGTTGCTTCTGGTTCAGTGGCTGAAATGGGCTGCACTTAAATGGACTGTAGCGCTTTATCAAGTCCTGAGGACCCCAAAGTGCTTTACACCACATTTAGTCATTGATCCATTCACCCATTCACACGTTGGTGGTGGTGATCTACATTGTAGCCACAGCTGCCCTGGGGCAGACTGACTGCTATATAATCAGCGCCACTGACCTCCGACAGCAGCCAAAGCGAGTGAAGTGTCTCGCCCAAGAAAACAATGACTGAGACGGTCAGAGTGGGGGTTTGAACCGGCAACCTCCTAGCTCCAGCGCCATTTGCCCCACCCAAGAAAAGGAACGTGGCAGCTGTATTCCATGGATGCTTGGGCTGTTCCCTTTTTGCTGTGTTTCTTGAAGCACTGACTCCAGCTGCAGTCTGCCCCTTAGATATCCCTTAACCCCCAGAATGGGCTTTGTGTTACAATCCTCTAAAGGCTCCCTGTTGCCAAAGCACTTTATTCTACCACATTTTTTTTTCCATCCATTCAATTTGCCATTCATTTCTTTGAATACAGCTCCCTGTGAACAGCCAGCTTGTTTAGGAATGACCTTTTGTGGCCTGCCCGCCTGCTGGACAACTATCAAGTCAGCTGTTATCCCCGTAGTATAAAACATGTCTTACAAAACAGTTGCTTTAATTGGTCTTATATTCAAATTTTCGCTTTCAGCCGTAAGCCACAATCGTCAATATTACCAGTTTTTAAATGTCAGATATAATATCTCTAAAATTATTCTCATAGTACAGTATATGATTGCATCGAGCTGTTGACCTTGCTGCAGTCCCCTGTTCTTAAACACGCATGTGTTGACAATTTTATTTATTTAAAGATGTTGGAGCCACTGAGAAACAGAACAGGTGGCATCTTGCACAATGTCTTGAGCATTGACCGGCAGAAAAGCTCAAAATCGGTCAGCAAAACGGGGAAAAAAAAACAGAAAGAAAGAAGGATGATGTTCCAGCAAATATTCTCCAGTGACAACAGGGAACAGAACTCCATTGTCCTCCCGAATTAGTAATCCCCTCGACAATTCGCAAGCACATTGTGAAGGACAAAAGTGATAGTGTGTTATCAGTCCTGCTAAGTGCCGCGGTGCCTAACACCTTCGCTCTAAATCATGGCCAGAAGACACACTTGTTTGTTCATCTGTATGTTAAGCTGACCATTTATTTCCATTTGCCAGGATGATGTGTCAGATGGCATTGAGCAAATCCAGAGTAACAAAGGCAAACACCGTCATCTGGGATCTAATTACCATTATCATTCTTACTAAATGGAAGTATACAGTATGAATATTACATGAGCGTTTTTACTTTTCTTTGCCCAAAAAAAGGGCTAAACTCGCCAAACGGTTCCCACGTAAACCCACTGCTGACTCCACTTCTTGCAGGAATGAGTTTCAAAACATATCATGACAGTGCTGGGACTGCTGCTTCACATGCATTAAGGAGTATATTATCAGTAAGACAAATGACTGACATGACATTTGAGAAACCATAATTACACTTTTTACGTGCGCGTGACATTTTTTATGTGATAAAATGAATTCCGCAGAGGATCGGAGTTATTGAATTGCGGCCCGATATGTATGGAAAAAAGAGTTTTATGATATTTGTTCCAAAGAACTTTTCAATTTCAATCTCATTCCCAACATTTATGGCTCCAAAGCAGCCCTTCACATATAATGAATTTGCAATATTTCACCAGCTCTGGCTATAGTATATTCAATATCATATTCAGTCTCAGTGGTTGGCCTTGATAGAACTGTAAAAAACAAAGTCTAGAGTGGGCACGCTGATACATTCCTGGTCCTCCTCGTGCAGTGTGAACATAAATTTTATGTTTCGGTTTCATTTATTAATCATAGGAAAATTTTTATTTTTTGCTGTTGTGCTTTGTTCTTTCTCAAGCCAATTTAAAAGTAATAAAACTGAACCCCCGAGATAACAATGAAAAAGTTTGCTCTGTGTTCAGACGGCCCGTCTAAAGAAGAAGTTTGAAATTTGGATAAAAAAATAAATAAATATAAAGAAAAGCTGTGTTCACATGACATATTCAATAAAAAAATGACATTTCTTAGCTAACAGCCATATCTTCCAAAAGGCAGTCGGAACAATTTCAAAACTGCACCTGCATCAGCGGTGTAGCCGTGGTATATGCTTGGTAATTAAATTCACTTTTACTTCTACTATTTCCCCTTATTGCGGTTCTATGTTAAATACAGGAAAAACAGATGAAGTTGCTGCCTGATTATATTGAAATAATATATTTTCTGACACAGCTGGCAGATAAGATTTAACTGTGTTGCTGTTATTTACCATTGTAAATGTAAATGCACATTGCATAGTCTTTACTACAGCATCCATAACTATGTTTATAACAATAACAAACAATTAACTGTTTCAAATATACCAAAAAAAATAATATTTGAGTAGGTCCTCTGGATGGGTTCCCATTTTGTTGAAATGCTTTATCTTTTCTCCTAGAGGGTTCTTCAGTCTGAAGAGTTTCAAGTAAACTCAGACTTATAAGCAGTAGCTTTGCATAGTGGATCAACATGTTTAACGGTGACAATCAAAACTCGTTTCTCACATGCAAAATATGACTATCAGGCTACCAACCGATCGTTCGTGCTCCGATGGCCACTTATTGTTCCCAGGGGGCTGAGTCATTGTGAGAGGGGGACAATTGGACCTGGAGGCCTCCGCCCCTGTTTCAGTTTCTCTTCACAAAAATGGCAAACGTTCCTCTCGATCCAGGATGAGAACATCATCATCCCAGAAAGAGTGACTGCTGACCAGCAGATAACCGCATAATCTTGGTCTGTGATTTACACTTAGACCAAGAGTCTGAGGCGGGGGGGATCAACCGTGATTTGCCGACTCTCTACTATGGAGAGTGAAACAATGGATTTGATGGACAGACTGACATCTGTTAAGTTTTGTCTCTGAAGAGTTTGAGGTCCAAACAATTTTTCATGGCTGCTGATCGAATCACTTTTATGTGTGTGCAGTGGAGGGCAGAGCAACCACTGCTGTAAGAGAGAAAAGTCGGGAGATAGAAGGTCTTCCGCTACAGGGCGGACGATGCAAAGCCCCATGCTCGACCTCATTCTCCAGGAGTGTGGAGGCTGCTTGGGTTTCAAGAGAGAAGGCCGCTGAGTTCCACACGGCCCCATTCAGAGCCGGAACTGCACCTCTCAAGTTGCATAGTAGAGTTTTTGAGAAGGGCAGCCTGTACTTAACATCCATATGTGCCAAGTGTTTTTTATTGACATGAAAAATCATTTATTATATCTTAAATTAAAGGTATAGTGAACAATCTTTTTCAGCTTTGAAAACCGGTGGGCATCATCTTATCTATTGGTTGTTCCACATGCCAATCATTGTGAACGTGCACACCAATTTAAGTGCACGTTCCTTGTTAGTTTTTCGCTTGTACACTTCTACTGTTTATGTATCCTGTCAGCTTCAGAATTAGCAGTTCATTGTAGCTCTGCTGCTCTCACCATATACTTTGAAAATCGCTGGAAGCCGCAAGAAGCAAACTGTCTAGCAAGTCTAGGAGGAGAAGAGAAAGGACTGATGAGAAAGAAATACAACCATAGTGGATTTGGGAGATTTTTTCATGCGATCTCTCTGAGGAGCAGAATATCAGGAAGGACGGTCTTGCGCATGACCGTTTCTTTCCTACATTTCAGAAATTATCATCCACTATACCTCTAAGCTAATACTTGGACCAAAACTTGGTGCTGCTTTAAAAATATTCAAGACATTCTTCCATGTACAATAATACAATCACTAGTTGTATTTTTTGTTTTTATTTATAAAGACTCCCAGATTTCTTCAGCGATAGTGCCGTACAGTAATGCTTAACAGCAGCAGGGTGCAAAACACGGACACTGGCAAATGTAGGTGACAATGTAAATATTAAATTCAGACACATTCTAGCTTGTTAAACTATAGACCTGTTCACAGTCTCCCCTGGTTCTTTTATCTGGTAATGTGGTGTTTCTATTGTAGACCTCTGTAGTAATAAAAAGACTTTTCAAACTGTAACTATATTATACCATATTTAATCTAAAAGACAGAGGAATGTTTACAGATTCAGTACTGAGTTCTCATAACAACACAACAGAACCGGTACTTGAGAACCCCATTAGTTCTCACACACAGACCTTATAAAGGAAGCACCCCCCCACCCCACCCCACCCCATTCAGGGGCGGGCACAGTATGATATCAGTGTTCGACTCATCACATTGGTGGAGAAGTTCATGCAGAAATTCAGACATGTCCTTGCTGACATATTTCACCCATAACAGTCATTCTGTCCAGTCTGAGTATGTCAGACACTTCAGAGTCCGTTTATCTGTAATTTCCATGGCAACCAACTTTGCAGTCCAGTCTTTGTAATTTCATAATCTCCAACAAGCTTGTGTTTAGAAACTAAATAGTTGCATTGGTAGAAGCCGAAATGTTTTGCTCAAAGTACATGTGGCTTTCACGTCCAGTGCCGGGGAAGATGGTTAAATTAATGCTGTTTTCCCTTTGGGATTTAAACTGATTTGAACAGAACCTTTGCTGAGACTGGAATGAACATACAGCAAAATGGGTCAATGAATTTTAGACTAGAATAACTGAGTGCTCAAGTTTTTTTTTCTTCTAAAAAACATGTGCATTAAAGTTGCTTAAGTTATCTTTTAAGCATAAGCCCTACATTTTCAAAGGGCCAAAGGTTGGGACCTTTCCAGAGGGTCAATAGAGATCTGGCTAATCAATCTGAAACCAGAATGAATTTGAGATCAATAGTCTGTTAGAATGATCTCTCTGTTCAGGTTTACAACCTGTTATCTGAGTTCAAGTTTAAAGATTTGGAGGTAGTCCTAGTTTATTCTTATCCACTTTTTGGAATACACCAGTACTACTAGTAGCAAAACAACTCCACAGCATTATAACGCCAACACCACAATTGACAGTCTGTAAAGGGGTATTAGCTTTTAAACTCTCACCTTTACTAACGCAAATATTCTTCTTCTCAGTAGCTGTGAATTCACATATTTAATACATTAGCTTTTACAAATCTCATGTAATGTACCACAACTGTAGGACAAAAAAAAAAACAAAAGGTTTACACCAATGCTTTAAAATTCAAGGCAGGTGGAATGCAGCGTGTCCGGATGTATTAGAATTTGTCTTTTTAAAAAGAAAAGCTGGAGAGCATGCCATCCCCTGCAAAGCCTAGTCTGTTGTGACTGGTTAACTCTTTTCCCAAATTTAAAATTCACAAGCTGGTCCCATTGGAATCGAATGAATATGAATCCTGAGTGCCTCAGTAAGCCATCAATCTTTCTAAGTAGGTTTCCAGGAAAGAAACTTTAAAGTACCATTAGGGGTACATACAAAACAAGACTTTTTGCCATTGATGCACTAGCTATGATTAGCTGCATATTTATGACATAAAACGTAGAAACTCTTCAACATCATTTTCAATGCCTTGGCAACTTCTTTAATATATTATTGTACAGAACAGAGAATACGCCTATATGGAGATGACACGGTCCTGAAAACATAACATTTTTCTGATATTATAGCCAGCACAGAGACAGAAAATGTCTTATAGCAACAATAAACACAGCAAAGTAATAACCTTACTATGCATCTGGAAGTAAAAGATAACATAAATTCGGTGTCCATTCTAGCCTTTGTGAAGTGGTAATTATTCATCATCATTTTCCATAATCTTTGTGCATCAGCATATTTGAAAATATCTGCAAGGTTTATGTCTAAAGATATTTCTTTGTATGGAAAGCTTTGTATGAATCCAACATTTTGGATTCATACAAAGCTTTCCAAATGACAGTACGTCAGATCTGATTGCTGTTGTCTATTGTTGCAATAAACATTCTGCATGCAAAAAAAAAGTACAAAATACACGCCTCTTCAGGGCAGATGAACATATCTGCAAGAACAGAGGAAATGCACCATTTCAAAGATGGATAATACAAATGCCAGCTATATATGGGAATAAATAAAACACATGGCAGCTCTTTTGCCTGGTGAATCATATAAGTACAGCTCTAAAGCTTGGTTCATTTAAACAAAAAAGACTATCCTTAGAACAGTGAAAAATAGATGTTCAAAGGACTATAAAAAACACAAAACATAAGAGTCAGTGAATAATTTTACCAATAATATTTTAGCAGTTTTTATTACATTGAAATATGATAATCAAACATGGTATTTCAGCAATAAACTAAAATAAAAGTTCATTATGTCGCCTCTTTTTCAGGGGGGATTGCAACAGGACTATTAATGGCCTCCAGCAGGGGATAATGGGACCCAGATGCCTGCTGTGACAAAGAGTCGCCACTGGAGCTGACAATGGCGAATCACACACAGATCCAGCTTAAACTCTACTGTGTGATGATCGCTCACGTTTACTCACGCACAGACTGCACAGTCTAATTGGTCAGAGTCCAATGACTGAAGGGGGGTAGCATACAGTACGACAACATTTGAGACGACCGCTATGATGTGTTCCAGTGCAATTTACATCCAAATTTACAACTTTGACTGTAGGCCATCACAAGACATGGATGGAAATAGTTTCTAACGCTTTACTTTGGCATAATGGAGGTAAAGGTGCATAGATGTGATTGAGTTGTAGTGGAAAGATTTCCGATGGAATTGCAGCAGTTTATTTATAAGTGTAATATTTTAAAATACATAGTCTATCAGGTCCTTTAGCTTGAGTGATCTTGGTGGGCAATTCATTCAGTACCTAACTCACAATAAGGCAAAATTTCATTCTTTTAATCCACACTCAATACTATAAAGTATTGCGAATGTTTGTACCCTTCTGCGCTGTATCCAGAAGCTACTTTTTACATGTTATACAGTTGTTGGAAAAACCATTTAACTTTTTCAGCTGTTGTTAAGACAACCTCGAATTTCAAAATAAAATGGGGGGGATGAGATGAAACAATAGAAACTAGAACTGTAAAGTGGAAGGAAAAGGATACATAGTTCAATAAAATGCAGGCATAAATCTGAAAGGGCAAGCATTTCCATTCATACCCCTTTAGTCATACCTTTATAATTAAAATCCCTCACAACCAGCTGCTTCCAAAAGTAATCTATTTAGTGAATTGTGTGGGCCTCATTTAATCTCAGTATAAATACAGCTGTTCTGCAAAGGCCTCTGAGATTTGTTAGGGAACACTGTAACAGACACATGAGGACCAAGAAACACACCAGACAAGTCAGGGATAAAGTTCTGGAGAAGTTTAAAGTAGAGTGAGGTTATGGAAAAATGTCTCAATCCAAGAGAAGATACAACGGGTGGGTCTCAATTCAGGGGCTGCATCCTCCATTCTTCGTGGGCTGCAAAAAAGAGAAGATAGGAAGAGATTGGCTTGTGAATTGGGACGGTCTAGCTTCCACCGAATGTCCTCGCCCTTAACTTAGCATTACTCTGGTTGCCTAGCAACTGAGACAGCACGAAGCAGCTGTGGAGCCAAACAAATGGAGCCCGAACCGCTGTCTCCTCTGTAAATAACTTAATGCGGTCTTTGCATATTCATTATGGCTGACAGTCTTTTGTTTAAAATGTTGTTCAATAATTTTTTCATTTTGTTCTTAATCATTAATCAGCCAAATGTTGAATTTTACGTTTATATAGAAATATACCACTAAATCAACTGAATTGATGACAATTACCAATTGTGTAACTTATTAGTAAAAAATTTTTAACACTAACCCTATAACTTTCTGAGAAAAGTTTGCATGCATTTATTTGTAGAGAACAATAACAATGAACTAACCAAACACTGAAGCTAGATATCCAAATTATTGGTCATTGTGGGTTGTAATTCTCTTCAACCCACAATGAATCATGGGATAGGATTAGCCATGAATGATACATCGGACCCATCCTTCAAATCGGGGAAAAGAAGGAGACATTCGTCGGCCACATTTCAAGGAGTCTTGGAAGGATTCATCAATTGGGACAGCCTTCGTTGCCGCGCTGTGATGTAATGACGCTACAAATACGCCCTTCGAAGGATACAGCCCCTGAATTGGGACACACTCAAAGACATGGTCCTCCATCTAAAATGGCAGTCAAGAGGACCATGGTGACTCTGGAGGAGCTGCAGAGATTCACAGCTCAGGCTGAAGTAGTTGTCAGCAAGACAATTGTTAGCTGTACCACTAAAGTCAAGAAGACAGCCATTTGCAACAAGCCATGTAGGACCACAACAAAAATGTGGAAGAAAGTGCTCTGGTCAGATGTGTCAGAAAAGGGATGTATGAGTGGAATGGTCAGTTATTCTGGGAAGCTGCATGCTCACTTAGATAGTCTGGGAGACAAGGCTATGGCACAATCTATTTCCAAAAATATTTTTTTTTCACTTACATCCAACACAATATACAAGAAGGAAAACAAATACATTAAAGTACCCTGGAGAAACTTTCTCTACAGCGAAGTGTGGTGGAATCATCTAGCTGCGGGGAGGTTTTCCTCCACAAGGATAGGGAAGCTGGTCAGAGTGTTAACACTGCATTTTGTTCAAGGGAGATGGATTAAGTTAAATACAGGAAGAAAGGCGATTACAGGCTTCAAAAAGCTTGATGCTGAGCTAGAGGTTCTCCTTCCAGCAGAACAACAAACCCACAGATACAGCCAAACTTACAATGAGATGGTTTAGATCAAAATATATTATCATGCGTTTGAAAATCCGGACAGAATCTTGGTAAGAACAGGCTGCAAAACAAACTCGTAAAAATGTTAAAGAAGTGTCAGTGACTCTGCAAGGGATTGTATTTTCTTTTTGATACCAATTTAAGCTAGCGAAAAAAAATCAGTTGGTAACAAATACGCCAACCATTATTATCTTCTTCACTCACTCGGCTGTAAAATATTTAAGGCATCATGACAAATTCTTGTTTTTACTTCATTCTATTGCATCAAAGAAGACGCAGCTTTAAAACTGCATACAGAAATGCAAAAAAAAACTCTAGCTGTACATGTTTGAGTGGAGCTTGTGAATAATGTAATAAGCTTTGCACATGTAAATATTACAGTGTCAGAGCTACTACACTAAACAGCATGGCCATGATGGGATAGCCTGTGCAATAATGTGCTGTTACAACAAGTGTCCATCCTTAGCTCTGCTAGCTTCAGGAAGTCCCGTTGGCACAACTTCTACCCTATGGTTACTTTGAGTAGTTGTTCACCATTCTCTGCCACATTCATGGTGATGTCTCTCAGCACTCTTCCATGCATTATTTCTTTAGTTTTAAAATGCTTTAGGCTTTCCTTTGTGCTGCTTGTTTCATGTGCACACAAGTGTTTCTATAGAATTCAAACCCAAGCCTCCACTTCACCATCCTGAGACCAACCAATTTTGCATCTTACCCATCTCTTATCGGGTCTAGTAGCGCTTGAGATTATAATTATATTGAAAGCTTACCCTGTGGTTAAAAATGTAATCAGCACATACTGTAGATGTACTGGTACGAGTTCACCCACTGAAGGAACCCAAAAACCATATTATTGCAACCTTTGTACTTCTTTGCTGATTGAGGTCTTGTTCAAGACTGTTTGTTAATGTGTGTTTTTTTTTACTCCTATATAAAAAAAAGAAAAGAAAAAAAAAACAATTCTTGAGTCGGGTAAGCAGAGATGGCTAACAAAGAATGCCCGACAGACAGGCTGAAAACACGCTGTTACCTAAGCACTGAAGCTGCCTCCCCTATTTTCATACAGCTTGTTTGGCATGAGTTTGTGTATCTGGTAGGAAGACAAAAACAGGTGACAGAGTGAAAGACAAGTTCAATTTGTAAGCGATTTAAGAAAGCAGTGCCTTGCAGTATGGCTGACTAAACACCCAGCATTCAGGGATCCTGATTTGTGGCTTCCTATCAGCAACACCTAAAGGGCTGATACACTGTTTTATTATTATTAATATGTGGTATATTTGATACACTGTAGTTTGAATCTATCAATATATTTGAAACAAATACATTGACCATTTCAGCCTAATTAGTCGAAACTAGAAGAAGAAGAAGATAAGTAATCTAAGATTCCCTTAAACATGTTGAACAATATTAAATAAAAAATGTAATTTTATTATTCTGCTTTTCATAGTGTATTCTGGGTTAGAAAATTGGGTGCACTTATTCTAAAGGGATTGCTAGTGTAGTAGTGCTGTGAAAATGCATTAGCCATGCTTATATAAGATGCTAAAAAGTTTAAAAAGTCAACGCTGGAATCGAATAGTGATTTTTTTTTTACTCAGTCGAGAAATCCTGTTTAATCATAGATGTGTTCTCTCTCACACACACAAGGTTTCACATCCCCTTTGCTCCTGATGTAAACAAAAACAACAGACCTTATGTTGAATCCATCCTCCTGAAGTAATTTTCTATCTTGAAATTAAATGTACTTCTATGTTGAAAGTAGAAAGATGACTTGATCTTGACATTTAAATTTCTGGAAGATAAATTGGATTTGGCTAAATTCACTAAGAGCATTTCAGAGTTGTATAAAATCTGAGATTTGAAATTGTTATTATATAAATGGTCAAACCAGGACAAACTTAAACGTTGATTAGAGATTTTCTTAGATATGGTTTCTCATTTGTGCATTTTTTTATTTATTTGTGATAATAATAAAAAATCAGGGCTTACTTAAATTGTCCCAAAATAACCATTCTCATACTGTATATTTTCTCATGAGCTGAAAGGATTGTTAAACATCTAAAGGGAGCAATGAGATTTGGGCTTGAATATCCATTCTCAGACTAATTTACTGGGGAAGCGCTTTCTGGATAAAAGAAAAACCCACATAGTATCTTGTTTCTCACCTTTCATATTGTAAATGTTTTCTATGTTTATTATCCCCCTCCAAAAAATATATAGGCATCAAGAATTACACGTTTGTATGACTATTACAGGGCATAGAGTTGCCTTTTTTTCAACTCAAATTTGCTACCACCACATAAACAATAGCAATAAAATCCAGTCACAAATATTAACAAAACTTTAAAAACAGCAGGTGCAATCTGTCAGTTTTATTTAATGGTAAATGGACTGAACCTTTCCTGTCATACTGACCACTCAAAGCTCTTTACACCATAGCCACATTCACCCGATTGCACTCACTAATGCGCACACATTTATACACGGCCACGCAGATCGGTAGGCAACTTGGGATTAAACACCTTGCTCAGGGGCTCATTGACATGTGACGGGGAAGCTGAAATCAAAACCACAACCTTCCGATTGCAAGACGAGTACTCTACCCATTGAGCCACAGTCACCCCATGTAAGTGCTTCAAATGACAATTTTACATGTAATTTATTTGAGTTGTTGCTGTTTGTAGGACAGTGTTTTGAAAAGGATCAGATGTTTCCTTTATTCCAAAAAAAAAAGAATAAATAGAAAAAAAAATGAATAAAAAAAAATTATATATCTACATATATATACATATATATATCTACATATATATATATATATATATATATATATATATATATATATATATATATATATATATATATACACACATTACATGTGAAGGGATAGGCTTTTTGCACAAGTGTAATTTCCCTTCCCATCAATCATGGGGGAAAAAATCCGCTCTACATTAAAGAGTTGACCGCGTGCCCCTCTGACTGCTTTTTCTTTTTTTCTTGTTTAGCAAGAGACGCAAACTAATTTAGCATGGTTATGTGCAAGTATTATGTATGTCTCAGAGGGCAACTTCAAACACTTATGCAATTAAAGAGCAACAAACTTGCTCAGAGGAATGTAATCCTGCTGCAACATTAAAAAAGGATATCAGAATACAAAGAGTATTTCATAGCTTCACTGGGTGTATAATCACACTGGGTATCACACTGGTTTGGGTAAACCTAAAGGCACCTGCGTAATGTGATGGGCATTTTTTTGTGAAGTCAGAGGTAAAATGCCTGTAGATGATACTGACACCTGAATCCCACAAACAGGTCGGCACCTTGGCTCCTAAATGGCAAAAATAAAAGACAAAAGCTCCATCCACAGCAAGGGCCATTGATTCAGTTAATTTTATGCAGGAAAATGATTTCCCCAATGGCCATTTTCACCAAAGCACATTGTGAGCAAAGCGGGCTCCCCTCACACTCGCTTTAGAGCATTGCTCACTATCTACATAAATTGTGTATCCCATTCCAAACACCTTGAGGCTTCTGGTGTAAAACTTCCTCCAAACACATTACGATATGATATAGTGCAACATCTTGATTTAAAATCCCTCCCAGAGTTTTATCTGTGCAAAAGCAATCCAGGAGCAGAAGGCAATAGATAGATTTCAAAAAACGCCAGCAATGCAATCAGATCAGCAGAGCAGAGAGAGGACTCAACAACAGTCTGCATAAAATTTAAGAGCTAAAAATCCTCACCGTCGGTTTTAAGTGTCAGAGGAGTTGGTGGGCTCAGAACCCTGGCGTTCGTCACTGCGTTCTTCACCAGACAGATGTAGCTTCCAACATCCGAGGGCTGAACTTTAGAGATGTACAGGTTCCCTGTTACCTGGGAGATGAAGCGGCGACTGTCCTCAGCAACAAACGAGGGAAACTTGTTGAACACCCAGCTGTAGATAATCTCTGTGGAAGAAAAATTGAATAGAAGTCAACTGAATCGAATTTCTTTATTTGTCCCCCGTGGGGGAAATTTAGTTTCTGTACAGCCCATCAAGAGAAAGACGTACAGAGGTAGACGGGATACTACGGCCCCAGTATTGCCAGGTGCCGCCTTATTGCCGACTGAAGAAAGGAATACATAGGGATGGTTGGGGGGTGGGGAGTGCATTACTCGCACTGTCTCTCTGCCAGTGCGAGTAATGCACTGGCATTACTCGCTGGTCCGTCATCATGGCAAGTCTCAAACAGCCAAATGTGTTGGACTTTCTGCCGTAAATCGAGCTAGAACGTTCCCTGAGGTCTTTCCATTCCACTATTCAGTTCAAACCAAAGCCGGCATGCGATACTGTGCAACTATTGCATCTAGCTTGCGGTTTTTTGTTCACTCAGCATCTGAGTCTGGGCGAACAAAAAACGGGCGAACAAAAGGGTGCATACATGTATTACATTGGTTTCTAAGGCCAACCTACTTAGTAAGCCAGAAAAAGTTAAACGCTTTGCTACAAATAAGGACAGTATTGTGCAACTGCAAATGCGTTATGTTTAATCTGTTAAAATAACCTGGGTTGTCTTTACAGAATACAGTCACTAGGATCATCTGGGGTCTATTATTTACTGAGATCTCATTTCAGGCCTCAGGTGGTACCTGGAGCAGGCATTCAATGTGGTGGTGCACAAACAGGTGCAGTTACAACAAAATAATTAAAGTAAACATTTCTGAGTACATACAGTCTTTTTGGTATAGTAAAGCCATAAACAGTAATGCTGGTTTTAGATTGCACTGTATGTCACGGATTAACACAAAGTAGAGCAAATTTGTGAAGTGAAAAGTATAGTGTAAAATGTTCTCATAGGTGTTTATACATAGGGCACCCTTTCAACCCTGGCTTCTTCCTGCCACTTTTCCATTGTGATCAGATTTGTGGGAGTGCGTGATAAATACCTGTCCTGTCAACAGGTTCTTTTCTGCAACACTGACTTCTCTAATACTTTCCAAACAACCTCTAAGGCCTTCACAGAACTGCTGGATTTATACTGAGATTAAATTACACGCATGTCAACTCTATTTACAAATTGGTTGACTTCTGGGGGCTGTTAGGTGCCCTGAATTTTATTTTGAGGTGTCATAGAAAGATGACCTCACAAAATTGATTCCACATGTTTTGTGTGATTCCTATTCCTTTAGCTTTATGGCTGTACACTTGTTTTTGTTGTTCTATTACATAAAATCACAACAAATACATGAAGGTTGTGGCTGGGAAACATGTACAAAGGGTCCTTGAGGTGTACACTGGTTTGCAAGACAATATCAAGACAAGAAGTGTAAATGATTTAAACACTTTGTAATGTTTTCTGGATAATTAGTAATTTGCAGTTTTACTATTATTAATATATTATGTAGAAACGGTGACGTTTCTGCTTCTCTGTACAAATACAGAATAGAGGATTAATTATAGAAATATTGAAACATATTTTTCAGATATCATGTTTGTTACTCTCTCATCATGGATACAATGATTTTTCTGCACTAAATATTAATAGTAAAACACTTATTTAAGTTGGCATACACTGCCTTGCAAAAGTATTCATACCTCTTCAATATTTTTGACATTTTGTCATATTGCAACTTCACTTGGGGTCCCAAGGCATTGCCAGGCCAGTTACATAGTCCCTCCAGCGAATTCTGGGTTTTCCCCAGGGCTCCTGCATCCAGGACTTGCCCAGGGGGCATCCTGAACCGATATATGATGAGGAAAGGGTCGGAATGCAGACAAGATTTTTGGCTCAGCTTTTCTTCACCACAACAGATCGGAGGAGTGTCTGCATTACTGCAGACGAAGCCCCGTTCTTTCCGTCAATCTCTCATTCCATCCTACCGTCACTCGTGAACAGGACACCAAGATACTAACTAACCAAGATACTATCTCCTCCGCTTGAGGCAGGGTCTGACCACCCACCCAGAGGGGGAAATCCACCACTGTCATATTTCTTCTATTTCACTATTTTGTGCAAGTTGGTGTTGGTCTATACACAAAAAAAATTGTAATCAAAATATTGAAGTTTGTTGTAACATGACAGTATGTGATCCATCTCAGCCATCTAGTTCATCTTCACAGAAATGTGACCAGACCGTAAATTACATTAGCAAATTATAGCAGATGGCAAAAAAAAAAAAAAAAAAAAAATACTTTATACACAAACTACTTCAAGCATATTGTTCACTTTAATTTGTGCATGCGTGAATTAATTATCTCATGGGTCAAAATTTCCTGATGCCACATTCTGTTAGACGAGATGCAGGCAGTAATAACAGCATTTCATGTGAAACAAAGCTGTGAAAAGTAGGTAAGATCTGTTGGAAGGCTGGGCAGGTAGTCGTCTGATATTAAAAACAGTTTTTAGCTCTGTTGAGTTGAAAGAAAGAACGTCGATGATCAGCCACTGTGCTCTGCTGAGTTTGTTTGCAACTTTGGAAATAGTGCTTCAAGGTGCAAATTCCTGGATGAGTATTTTGATCCATGGGTCAACTTAATGCAGCGCAGCATGAATGTTTAACACTATGTCACTGTGACTGATACCTGGATCAATTATAGTTTACAGCAGCGAGGATATAACAAACGAAAGTTGGCAGAAAATCTATATTTCCATCATGCTACTATCCCCTCATAACACTTTGCACTCCGTTGGATTCTTATTAAATGGGAATCACGGTTGCAACTGTTGGAAGATAAAACAGAAATAAATGTGCATTAGTATCATAATTACCTAAAATATTTTAGACAGCATGTTCCATAAGTAGTGTTTCTTATGGGGGTTTAGATCACAATCTCAACAGCTACAGTCTAAATTGTCAGATATTATTTTAGATATTCTATTCTAATATGAATCTTGGCAGATTTTTCTTTTTGCAAATGGCTTTTAAGCAAACATTTCTATCATAGGAAAAATGTTATAGGAAGCTGACAAAGATAAAAATCGCAAGTCTTTGGGTTGACTACTAGAGACAAACGTGGGCAGAGATGTTCAAGATGTATGATTCGTCTGTCCCAAATAATTGGCTGCTACAAGTAAAACTCCACAACGCTTCTAATGATACAGTAAGCATAAACTCAGGGAATCTGTACTCTGGCTTTTTGCAGCCTGAAACCATTATAGTTGTTAATCAAAAAGTCACCATGATCAAACTGTTAAAAAAAACAAAAAACAAAACAATAGGGTGCTTTTTTTATATTGGACCTTCGCAAAAACAGAGGCTCTGCTAAAAGGTTCATCATACAACTCCTCTTACCTGGTGAATGAGGAGGCGGTGAACACATGAGCACCACGCCTTGGCCTTCACGCACAGACACATCACCCCGGGTCCTCGTACTGAAAGCACCAAGGTCTAAAATGGCACAAGAATTGTTTATTAGCAAGATCAAATTATGACATATTTTCAAGCAGAGCTGAAATGTTTGTTATCTCTTCAAGAAGCCGTCAAATGATTTATTGAGTGATGCGACAGACCAGTAAAGCTCGTTTTAAAATTCTTAGAGAAATATCTACAGGTAATCCTTGAACAATTGTTCCCACTTTAGAACTGAGTGATTAAATAATTAACTCAACCCCTTAATTTAATATAAAAATAGACACAGTTTCACTTTTATATATCAGTCAATTGAAAACTTCTGGTTCTTTTGCATTTGGATTCAACTCAGTGATGAACCTCAGTAAGAATGGCTTTAACAGGGTTACAGCAATTACAGGCACTGAGGTAAAAGGTGGTGAAAAAAAAAACTCTGATTATGTTAATTTCATGATGCATCTCAATAATCCAGATAAAAAAAGTAGCCGGACGGGTTCTGGTTATGTCAAATTATAAAAGCATGTACAGTCTGTTTGTCCATTCATTAATCACTTTTAGCCCCTTCATGGACATTCTCCACACATTTCCGATATAGGCACGTGATTTCAGTACAGCATTGCACATAGAGACATAAATAACAAAAGATGGTAATATATCCATTTCATATGGTTGCAGAAAAATTGAAATAAATTAATGAGCTCATGATCCGGGGTCCGTCTTTATGTCGAAACCACTTTTGTTCCATAACTTTGCCCATTACTGCTGAGGTGTTTGGCAATTATTCCTCAATGACTTGTGAAATCTGCATTTCCTGCACATTTAATAATGATGGTCCATTGGCTTCATTTTAAAGTGTTCCACACAGCATTGGTTTGGATTTTATTTTTATGTACTCATCTCACAAGTGTCTTTTACAATGTTTCAGCTCAACCAGTGCTCATAATGAGTCAATACAAAAAATTACGTTAAAGGATACATGCAGAAAAAACATGTATAATACTATAATAACACAAAGACTAGCAATAACAAACCACAAAATAGAGGATAAATACGGGTACATGTCAATAAATTAAATAATTGAACAGTACATTTATTTCAGGCATTTCTTTCAAAAAACTGAATATCATTATATAGTATATATATATTTATTGCTGTTAATCTCTTTCAATGTTTATGGTTTACAGATATGTAATCTTAGGTAATCCTTAGAATTTCTGAAATGTCTTCATAAGATTGATCAAATTATTAAAAACACAGGGATGTTATTTTATATTATAGCTATATTACAAAATGATTAACCAAAAACAAATTAATTGTATTTAACAACTCACACTGGCTCAAAAGACAGAATATTGGTTTGTTTTTAAATCAGTAAACATGCGTAAAAATAATAACAAAAGGATCCCACTGTTTTGGAGATGAATTAAAAAAAGCTTCCCAGAGTTTCAACGGGACCTTGTGGTAAAGCTTTTGGTATAATCATGAGAGAGTAAGGTGGTATATGTTTGTAAAAAAAAATAAAGCAAAACCAATTACTAACCAATTTAAAAAACACATTAAAATTATTATAAAATACTTCTGGAAATGAACTGGAAGTCAGAGAAGGAAGGCAGAATGTTGCTCTTGTTTATTTATATCAGGTAAAAATCCAGTGAGTGCATTTTAAATTCCAATTCCTAAAAGAAGTGCATTAGAGTAATCAAGACACAAGGCTATAAAATCCTGAATTACAGTTTGGAAGGCTTCTTTTAGACATAAAATGTGTTCTAAATTATCTTAAAAAAATAAAACTTTAACTATATATTACTTTACTAACAAGCTTAGGGTTAGGATCAATTTTAACACTTGGAATTGTGATAATTGTTTTAAGTTTAAGGGGCCGGAAGGAAAGATAAATACCAAAACCCTGTTGCCACATTTAGATCTAAACAACCTCATTTCAGTTTTGTTGTCATTAAGAATCAGAAACTGAGTTACATTCATCTTTATCTAAAAGCTGGATAGAGGATAATGTGGGAGCGGTGGCCCAGTGGTTAGAGAGCTGGGCGTTTGTGTCTTGGAGAAGCCACAAAGGTCGCCGGTTCAAAATAAGTCTCACTCTGGCTTCCTGACCAATTCCCTTGACCACAGATTGCACATTGTGGTAGCACACTGCTCCCTTAAGGGTTGGTTAAATGCAGAGACAAATTTCCCAACAGTGGGACTATAAAGGGGAATATTTATTTATGTAATTTAACATAAAATAAACTGGTCTGTATAGACATCAAATAAAATTTGATGTTTTCTATACACATAACACACATTGGAATGAGGTATGAAGAAAAGAGAAAAAAGACCTAGAATACTACCTTGTGGTACTCCCCAGAGAAGATCAGCAGATGTGGAGATAACATCATCCAATAATTTTTTGTTGCTTGGTATCAATACAATTAATCGAGGCCTTTTGTTCTTTCGTCCATAGTTAATCCTAAGCCAATTCAAGACTGGTGCTTCAGTCTGAGGTAAGGCCAGGTAGTGGATCCATATTACTGTATGCAGGCTTCTCTGCTGGCTGCCTTGAGTCATTTGGTTTTCAACCGATCATTTTTATTCGTTTGGCAACAAATGGGCCACCAAAATGTGCATGGAAAGCAAATGCTTGTTTACTTTGCTCACTATTGATTCAACAGCAGTCAGTGTTTTATGTCTGTTTGAATTCCTACCAGTCATCACTAATCAGCCTTTAAACATATTCCAAACATAGACGAATAAAGGCATACAGTCAGCAGACAGAACATGTGCAAATAACACAAGATCTGGCAGAAGTTGTTTTCTAGTTTTAAGGCATTGCAGTTTCAAAGTCCTGGTTTCAAAAGCGTTTTTTGTCTGTCCCTACAGTTTAAGCTATCTTTGATGAGATTCTACAGACCATGCCGAGTAGATTTCTCCTTCACCCGTCTGTGTCTGTTGGTCAGAGAAGGGGAAACCTCCTGAACTTTTCCCCTTGTTAAAAAAAGAATGAGCTAGTTGTTTGGAAATTTTGCTGGCAGCAAAATCCAAAGACTGTCTTGGGCTTGTCTTCCCGAGGAATGCACACCATCCTCTTTTTAAGGCAGCACTGTTCTAAAAAAGAAGGTTTGCATCAAGCAATGAGAGTTGGCATGTCTAACAATGAAGTAAATCTGCATACTCTATCAGGTGAGCTGAAAACAATTCACACCCACGGTATATTTAGGTTTAAAGTGGGAATTTTACTACTGTAACATGTTTTGGAAAGATCCAGCTAGGCTCCTGAATTGAATCTGAGAGCATCTCAGATGAAGATAATTATGTATTAGGTTGGTGCCAGGGGAGCCTCTCAACCTCAAAAACCTGAAGTTCAAAACAAAAGATAGATTTTGAAAATACCAGTGGAAACAAGCAAAGAAGTTAGTCAGCAATTATAAGAAGGACTGGACTAAAAGCCAACAAAGATTGTTCCATTAATTATTGACAAGAGTATAAATAATTTGAGGCATGATATTTTCCTTTTCAAACCAAAAAGGGGCATAGACTATGATACTACGTTCTTCTTGAATCAAATATCGGACTGAGACCACTGATTCATCTTCTGATTCTAATGCCATGGTCCTATGCTGTTTGAGGTCATATTTTGGCAGGTTTTAGTCTAAATTAAAGCCTACAGCCAAATAAATAATGGCACATTTAAATATTACACGTCAAAACCCCCAGAGCTTGTTGCATAAGCTTGCTTTCAGCGAGCATTCTGTTGGCCACTAAGTGAGGTCTCCAATGCTTAGAATCATCTTTTTGAATGTTTTATCATTAAAAAGGAGAAAATACAGGACAGATGTGCAGTATGTGTTTGCTGTAAATACTTAGGGTGGTGGAGGAAATGTTCGTTTTCTACATGTATATTAACTCAGAAGAGAACTTTGGACCTCAACAGACGAGTAAGAAGGAGCTTCCGCATTAATAGGAGGGCCGACTGGGTTGTTTTACTCTTTTGAGCTTTAATTGTCAAGTTCTCTAGATTTTGCAAATACACACACACCATGCAGCATCACCTTTTTTGATTAATAATTAATGACCATTCATGTCAGGAAAGCTCCTTAAGTTACACACTTTCACTGAGTACGTTTGTTGCAAACATGGCAGCTTCTAACATATTTTTACCTAACATTTTTGAGTCATCAGCCACGTACTTTTTTTCAAACGGATGAAGTTTGAAAGTGAAGAAGTCAAAAGTCCATTGAGCTGCCATGCCTTCATCTCAACATTCTCTAGTTAACTCATCAGCTGACAAGGATTTAGACAGGGTGTAATGGTACACAGAAATGTAGGTTTGGTATGTACTTTGATTTTAAAGTCACGGTTCAGTACAGTTTTGGTGGGCTTTGTTCAAGACGAACAAACAAGAAAAGCTACTGTATGTTGTACAGTAGCATACTGTATGTATGCTACTGTAGTTGTGTTTGTGCAATAATTTAGGTATCCCTTTAGTTTAGATATTCTGCGCAGGGAAAAACGTCTTACCAGAAAAATTACTTCAGTCAACAAATACAAAAGAGTTTCTATTTTGCATTTTGACACACGTGTCCCAACGAGGCAGAAAGTCAGAGCTTAGCTTGTCCAGTTTACGCCTCTCACTAATCAGTGTTGTCTTTGGGAAACATTTCCGGGCAAGTGGAAAGCATGACATTTACCAACTGAGGCAGGAAGTAGTTCCGTTATCAGTGAGAAATCAATGCCACTGATCTATCATAATATCATTTCAGAGGTGTAATCTAGATGCCATAGTCATTTAACAATGTCGAATGTTTAGGATAAATTCATTTGTAATGTGTCAAAATGAACAAAGATTAATCTTAGAGGAATCTTATAACAGGGGATTAAAGGGTGAAAAAATGTCTAAACTAGCCAAAAATAGAGCTGATTCATTATTCATGTATTCATGTATTTAGAAAGATATAAAACAGAATACTCATTAAAGCTTCCCTAATAAGGAAGTCAGCATGTATATGTCTAAATGTTTCAGCCAATGATGAAATTTGCAGCAAGCGTTCCTAAAACGTGCTCATTGTAAATCACACATGCGAAGGTCAGCGTCGAATCAATCCATTGACATTAACAAATGGTATTGCAGAATATGTCAGAGTCGTGTGTTTGTGTCGATCTTTCAATGCCTGACTCAGAGCAACACTTTAATGACATTACTGCAGCTCTGCTTAGAGAGGCTCGATACCTGAGCCTCAGCCATACTTGCGTCTGCAGAGGGAGAGAGAAGAACTCTTTGGGGAAAAAGATCAGAGGCCCTCCATCCTGCCTACTGC
This sequence comes from Fundulus heteroclitus, assembly GCF_011125445.2. Taxonomy (NCBI): domain Eukaryota; kingdom Metazoa; phylum Chordata; class Actinopteri; order Cyprinodontiformes; family Fundulidae; genus Fundulus; species Fundulus heteroclitus. Next base: position 34,260,858 of record NC_046378.1, read on the forward strand.
CTTCAAAGTCGTGGCTACAAAGCAGCTCAAGAGCAAGTTCAGTGGCTCAGAATTTCAAAACAAAAATAGCAAAAAAATAAAATAAGCATCCAACTGGATCATGTTAGGAACACAGTGCATGACCAATGGATATAATATAAAGAGCCAGGACCAGAATTCTTGGAAATTTCAAACCTCTGGACGAGAAGTTGTAGAGGAGGGCTGGAAATATTATTTTTTCACTTTTTGAGCCCATAAAGTCTGTGAAACCAACCAGACTCAAATTGATTCAGAGTTATTTGTTTTACTTTGCATCATAAACACTTAAAATTCAACACGTTGTATGTCAGTACACTGCACAACGCAAGTCAAATAGGGTGCATGATTGCATCCATGTCAAAGCAATCTAAACCACTACTGCTTTGGATTATTAACAGAAAAAAATCATGTTCCCATGTATCGGAAGCAGGTAAAGCAATTGGTTGAGCCGCTGCATGAAAATGTGCAGAGAGGCCATAAAAAAAGGGAAGAAGTAAGGCTTCATACAGAGAGATAAACACCCACCGTTTGATATGTGGAAAGCGTGAGGGGAGGTTCTGCATTCAAATGTGGGCAGCAGGGAACTTTTATTACCTCCTGTGGAACCTGAAGAATTGTATTTAAAAGAAGATTTTGAATTTACCTCTTTAAGGACATATGACATCGCTATGCAATGTCTTATGGCCGTTTTTTGTTGGTATTACCAGGAAACATGTCAATTATTTGCAGCACTGGACAACAGCCTGCAAATAATTGACACCAGACTGCTGTGGGGAGTTAACGTTTTAAAACAAATAATAACATTGCTACGAAAAAACAGATTTTTCTGTCAAACAATCAAGAATAATATGTAGGACATGTGGGATCTCTGGTTACAGTGACCAGGTATTTTTTCTACATAGTGTATAAGCTTTAATAATGTCAAGCAAAAGCAAGAAATTGTTGGAAGAAAGACCAAAAATCTACACCATCAGCAGTGTAAGACTAACCTCCTTCAGAGATTGTGATATCTCTGAAGTATTAGTCTCAGAGAAACATGCCTAGAAGTTTGCCAATTCTTTAAATCACTAATTATTTGAATTCTCTTATTTTGCTAATTTGGAAAACCGAAAGCTTTTAATGCAATCCATTCTCATTTGGGATCTTTGAAGATCAGGCCCAAAAGGTTTAAGACCTCAAGACAAACTAAACAGCACTAAACTGCGTGGGCAGAAGAAATAGGTGGCCGTGCTGCAGGAGGTTCCCATAATAATTGATTACAACATAACTGTGCTTTGACTGCTGGTGACTGACACCAGCCTCCCTGTGACTCTGCATAGATAAGCAGGTATAGAAAACGGATGCATGGAGGATAACTGTGCTTTGTATAGAACACAGTCATCCTTGCACGGCTGTTAGCATTACAAAGAAGTAGAATAAGGGCCGAGCGGGCCCCCACACACATCCACACCTTCCTGTCTATCTACAAGGCGAGTTGGTTTTTACATTCTGGGTTCGTCCCTGAGTCTAGAAAGCCCATTGTTTCTTATAGGCTGTCTTTTGTGATATGGCTACATGTTTATCAAAGCGAGCTTCTGACTAGTTGAGCAGACTCTCATGATGACTCCTTCCTTGGTTCTGAGACCCAAACAAAGAGAAGCAGAACCACAGAACTAGCTTAGTCAGCTTGATCAATTTAAGGTGCGGTCAATGTTTTTTTTTTTTTTTTTTTAGTCTGCATTGCATGAGTTGCTATGCTCATTTAATCTAGTGAAAATCAGGTAGCAGATTTTTGTTTTGTTTTTGCTTCATTTCCCCCCACTTCTCAGACCAAAGTGAGTGAGGCAAATCTCTGAGCCAGACAAATCGCTCAATGTCTCCCGCTGGACGATAATTTAATAACAATATATATTGATAGACATATATTGATAATAGAAAAAAAGGGGTCAATAAAAACTTCAATAGAAGAACAAATTTTCCATCCTTTTGCATTCTAGCCATGTAGATTAATATTACAGTTGCTATATCCTCCCAACCAATCACAATCAGACCCAGGAATGCTCTGTCACCAAGCTCCGCCCCATTCAATGAGTTCAGTGACTGAGCATTCTTTTGTCTTTTTTTTTTTAAGAAAAAAATGTAGTTTTGGTAAAACGTTAGTTGAATAAAGGGTTGAGTTTGAATCCAGTGTTTGTGTGTTCTGTTTCTAAAAATATGTCATTAAGCAACAGCATAAAATGTCCAGGGCTACACTTAAAATATGTTTTGAATATGTTGATAATTATCAATATCGATCAAAATGATTTCTATTTTATCTATATGCTTTTTTTTTTTATATCGTCCAGCCCTAATCTCCCTTCCAGACAGTTAACTTTAGGCTGGTTTAAAATGTTGTTTTGAGGTTGAATAATCTTCTCAGCTGAGAGAAGGGCGTCAGAACTACAGGTCTGGAGACCTGAGAGGTGCTGCATAAATAAAGTTTTACGTACCTCCTTAAATCTTATTCAAAATGTGTTTTCTATCTCCAAGTAGTAGCAGCAAGTAATTTGTGTGTTTTACTTTATTTTACTTTACTTTATTTTTTTATCTGAGAAACAGACATCTCTTTGCTTTTTCAAATATGCAATGGAATTAGGTCATTGGCTATTTAACCAGTTCATCCATAAGAGACAAATAGACTGAGACTGATCATGTAATTGATTATTTAGGTACAAATATTTAGTTCAATACATTTATTCAACTGTCAAATTCAGTTAGATTAGGCCTATTTAATAAACTACACTAACTTTAAAGTGTTAAAAAACTGTTTAGAAACTAACTGTAAAGTTAGACATGTGTTTAACTTTTTACAGAATATCCAACAATTTAATTTTAGACTCAAAATGATCTCACCATAGGACGTTGTAGTCTATCTTCAGAAAATACTGTTTGTTTCCATACATTCATTTTTTAACCTCTCTTAATTTATCATAGGCTGTTGTATCATTGGCAGATAAGCAAGAAGATTGAATAAGGCTGCTTTTCCTATAATGAGTTTACAACCTCTAATTATGCTCATAATCAAAATTCAACAGTTTTCCATGGCAATGTATACAAGCTGTTTAGAGCTTTCAATTGTTCCTCTCTTGTCTCCTTTGCTCTCGGTGTCGCTGTCAATTCGCCAGGGTGGAGTTCCTCAAACTCCAGTTGTCTCTGTTGTGTAGAAGACACAACAGAGACAACAAAATGGTCTCAAGGCTGTATCTCAAGTGTGCATCACTCGTGTTGAAGCAGACAATTCTCGTTATCGCCGGGTAAAGGCACAAAAAAAAAACCCTGAAGAGACAGCAGCTGCAATTTATCAAACATGTTCTGAACATGCAGAACACAGCCCTGTAGAAACAAGATGCTCCTTTTACACTCAGCCCATCTCCCCTTTAGTATTCACAACCATAAGGTTTTACACATACATATGAATAAGCTACAAGGAACACCAACGACATGGCTGAGCTGAATGAGCTTTATGTATTCCACGCATGAACCGCACCTGCAGAGTTGGGTTTCTTTGCATTTCAGGAGTAATGGGAGAATAACAAGGATGAACAGCAGGCTCAGAGCTGTTTTAGTTACTTTTATGCAAAAAGTTGTTTAGACTGTGGAGTTCAAGGAGTTTTTTGAGAAATATTTATTTAACAAAAATCAAGACTGCCATCTTCTCTAATGTTTTTTTGTTGTTGTAGCACACAGATATTTCTCAATGTAACACACATACACAACAAAAACAAAGTAAAACCTATTAGTGGAGCAAAGAAAATCTGCCCATCCTTAATATGCTTTCTTATCCTGGCAGCGTCAGAGGGGGCTGGTGCCTATCTCCAGTGGTGTCAAGGGAAAATGATACATGGTGGTTATATATTTTTTCCTTTCCAAATCCAAATCCAAAAAGCACGCCATGCATTTGTGTTTCTCATTTATTTTTTTGTCTGTTAAATTAGTAGAAGTCACATAATTAGTAAACACAGCCCACCTATGTGTAATTTAATCTCAGTAATAACACAGCCTTTCAGCGAAGGCCTCAGAGTTTTACATGCCATCATTAGTAAACATTGAGCATGATGAACGCAAGAAGAGACCAAAAAGAAAGATAGAGCATGTCACCCCAGTTCTAAAGTCCTTATACTGGCTCACTGTAGCTCAGAGAATATACTTTTAAACACGTCTGTTAGTTTATAAATCAGTGAACGGCTCAGCACCAAAATACATTAAAGACCTTTTGTTGCTGTATCAACCCACCAGACCACTCATATTTTCTGGTTCTGGTCCACTCTGCAGACCCAGAACTAGGACCAAACATTGAGAAGCAGCATTCATGCTCGACAAATCTGGAACAAACTTCCAGAGAACTGCAAATCAGCCAAAACACTGAGTTCCTTTAAATCAAGATTGAAACCCAAGAGTTTACAGTTGCTTTTGACCCATAATGACAGAAACACCGACCAACATAATTGACGTGTGTTGATGTTTTCATCTGATAAAATGTAATGTTTGTTACTGGTCTCACAACCTGTGAGTGTTTCAAAGTGTTTCTGATGTTTTTATGTCATGACGTAAAGCACTTTGAACCGCCTTGCTACTTAAAGGGCCTATACAAATAAACCTGACTTGACTTTAAAGGAAGAACCAGTTCAAAGGACAACTTTTAGTCATAAACTCCATAAATCTGGAGAATGGCAAGAACAAAGCCCTTAGCCCCCTTTTAACCGATAGTCCTGGGATATGAATACCTGGGATTTTTTTCACGTCTGTGAAAAGAGCTGTTGATAATATGTGGGCTTTGTTTCCTATGCTCTAAAACAAGGAAGAAAATGTCTTTCATTCAGCCTAATGACATATTGGGAAGTTGAGAAGAAAACTGCACAACGACTCCAGTTCAATGGGTAATAACAAACCACAGGTCAAATGAGCAAAACCCAACAAAAAAGTCTGTATGCTGTCAATTGTTCACAAGATAAGATGGATAATGCATCACTGGGTGATGTCCTTTACCTACTACCAGACGGAGACCTTTTATCTAGAATAGTGTGGAACCTGTGAAATTGAAATTACTTGGGTAAAATTGTGTTGAAAAGTTTGGAGGGCTTTCAAAATCACAGGTAATGGCTGAAAGTCATTGCAGTGAAAAATAAGCTTCTGTCAAAAGAAAACCATTAGAGGTCCTGCTTGCAGTTTGGGACAAATCATGCAGGGAATACAGAACACATGGAAGAAGGTGCTCTGGTTTAATAAGACAAAAATTTAACTTTTGAAGCTTCACACTAAAATGTAACATTAGCTGCTAATCAACTTGAACATTCCTTCATTGTAACATGGTGGTGGCAGCAACATGCTCTCTGGTTGCTTTTCTCAGCAGCAATCTGAACCAAATAGATGTGAAGGTAGAGTGAAGTACGGGGCAATCCTAAGAGAAAACCTGTTAGAAGTAGCAAAATAATTTAAAACTGGCACACAGAAGTACTTGTCCTGTTAGATCTCAGAGCTGCATTTGATACAGTTCATCACAATATTCTCCAAGAAAGACTTAAACGTGCTCAAGGGCTTAAGGGAAAAGCATCAGGCTGATCTGAATCTTATCTGCCTGACAGAGCCCATTTTGTTCATGTTAATAATAAATAATAAACTCCAGGGTCACTTGTGGAGTACCACAGGGTTCAGTTGTGGGGCCAATTCTCTTTTCTACATATATGATAACAATTATCAGATAGCATGGGATTAATTTCAACCCTTATGCTGATGACTCTCAGTAATATGTATACACAAATCCTGACAAATCCAATCAGCTGCGTCCTTTTGAGCATCAAAAAGGCGTCCAACACTTTTTTTGATGCAAAAGAGGCATTTGGTCAGAACGCAGAACAAATGGGAATTTTCCTCTCCACTGTCGCTTCATGGATGCTCAGTTTGAGGAATTGCTGCAAAGCCATCAACAATGTAGACGACTGTTCCTGTGGCTCTACGCTCTATCAGGAGGAGTGAATGCTGCTTGTCAAGACTCGATGCATTCTGCTGGGTTCCCATAGATGGGAAACTTTTGGACCAATCTGTCTGTATGATTTGATTGAATTTGACTTTGTAAAGAGCCGTGTGAGGACGTATTGTGAATTGGCACTATATAATTAAATTTTATTGACTTGAATTCACCTTCTAGGACTAACACGACCCAAAGCATGCACCAGAACCGCAACTAAATGGTTTTGATCAATTTATATTCATATTTTAAGATGATTTAAGTCCGGACCTAAACCCAGGTTACTTCTGGGTGTAGACCACCTGTGAACATCCTTTTTCAAGCCACAGTCTAAGTGGGCTTTAGCCTTTCTTCAAAGGTCTGAATAATTGTGTAATGAGTTATTCTGAGTAACTGTAATACACTGCATTGTGGTAAAAAATAAGGTTGTTCTACAAAACCTTGATACCGGGTGACTAAACACAAATGCTCACCAAACTTCTTATTTTATTTGTTAAATTCTTTGAAAACTTTTTAATCTTCTCCCTCCCACGTCACAAGTATGCATCTATTTGTGTTGGTCTATCACACACAGTCCCAGTAAAATACATTAGAATTTAAATCGTATAACGTGAAAAGTGTGGAAAAGTTCACTTTTGGGGGATAGTGTGAATAACGATTTTTGTGTTTATTTTACAGTACAGTCCTTGTGTTTAGCACTGGTGCACTCAGAATCAAAAACCGTACATGCTGGCTGGCTAGGCAGTTGGCACCAAAACAACAGTTGTAAAAGGTGAGCTGTGGGATTTGTTACCGTCTCAACTGTATTATTGAGCAGCATGTTTATTCAGTGAGTGATTCTTCAGGGCTGCAGTTTCAGAGCTCTGGGTCACAAAGTGTTTGTCACCATACAGCAAAGTAGAATGAAAAGTAGTAAACAATAGCAGAAAAACAGACGAATTTCAGCCATGGAACTTTAACACAAATATAGGCAAATCTTTTGCGGCAACCCTTTAAAACCTGGCATGGTCTGTCATTACTCCATCTCTTAAGATTACTCCCTGTCAAGCCTCCAACAACAGTATACTGACTAAACTGTCTGCCAGACAATCCAACATTTTGTAAAAGGGGTTCAGGTGAGGATGACGTGTGACAAGCGGCCATCATATCAGCTCACACTCCTGTCAGTCAACCACGCATGACCCCAAACATGTAATCTCAGAATATGCTTGAGGAAATCATTTCTATCAGACTCCAACCAAGGCACAACATCCACAAACTTTAGTAATCACAGCAAGATGCACACATCTATGAATACAAACATATGTTGCTTCAATCACTGGCTCTAATTGGCAAAGAGCAGCGCACAAGTATTACTAAGACTTGATGCATGCCTTCACACGTCAAGTTTTTCTCAGAATTTTTCTTAGTAGAACATTGCTGATAAGTTTCAAAACCTTTTTGGAATTGCAGAATAAAATCTTAGCCAAGCATCAGCGTGAGTTTTCAGGTCAACCAGAACACAAATAGAGCAGTTTTTAATTACCGTAAAGACAGTGTTCTGCAGTGACCAACACCAATCTAATAAAAAGAACAATCTATAGTGCATTGGTGTGTTTTATATGTTTGTGTCTGGCCAATAAATACTACATATTATTATTATTATTATTATAATACATTACAGTATTTTAAAATGAAGAAAATGCTTATTACAGGGGTTGGTGGTGTTACCTCCAGCGATCATTCAGGTGGGTGCACTTGACAAGTCGCCAGTCCATCACTGTGCAGATAATCAAATCAATCTATGTCTGCAGTAGATAATTACATTTATTAGCATACATTCCAGTTCGATCCTAATTAAAATACGATGCAGTCAAATTTAGTTCACAATGCCAATTTGTAAAAATCTGATTTAGGCATTCACCGCTTTCACCAGGTAAGATCAGCAAACATTAATGAGTCAACGACAGACATCAAAAATCAAACGTACATCCTATCAAAGACTTGCTTGTAAGTTGGCAGGTTGGTACAAACAGATCTCTGCTGACGATTATTATTAAAAGCAAAGTTATGTAGGATGGAGCATGTTCCAGAGATTTTCCAGAAGTTAGTGTTGCGCATATGCATGGGAGAAGAGGAAAAGCATCTACTGCTGCAACTGCACAGGCCTTTTGCTTAGAGGCACAATGTCTTTTGAGGTAAGAAAATTATAGATCTTGAAGTTAGCCCTTGTTCTCTTGCTAATGCAATGATTACGGCGGATACTCAACAAAGTAGGTGAACAAGGGTGCGCAGCGAGTCACACGCACACAAACACCCAGAGAATATAACCTGAAATCACTCTCCGTTAAATTGACTAATGGAGCCCATAGAGGCAACTGTAGTAAACAGAGAAAAAATCATTTTAGACGTCGTGCAATGGTAAGGGCATGTATTCAGGAGGAAAAATTTACTTTTAAACTTCCACAATGTTCATTTAAGTCAATTCAAGTTTTTTGTCATAATTCATACAACTTTTACTGTAGGTTTTCAATGCAGCAGCCATGTTTGATTTTGAACTCTGGGTGGTTCGGATGACCTCATATTTTTCAAGATGGAATTAATGCACTACCTACACCTTTCCAGATATTTTTTTTAAATATTTCAGTTTATACCGTGGGTGAAATTCCAACTAAAACCACTGTGTGTCCAGGTGGCAATGAGATCAACTTTAAATACATTCAGATAAAAGAAAAAACCCAAAGGAAGGGGAGAAGGAAAAGGGGTTGTAGTTGGGTAGGGCACGTTGGTTGAGATAGGTGTGTTTAGTCTGGTTATCTTTGTCTGTTATTATGCTTTGTTTAATGAGTTGAAACAAGTGTAACAAATCTGTAAGGTGGCAAGTGCTTTTTTGAAGCTCAGTACAAAACTATGTTACTGCTGCGTTTGATATGACTGTTGTTAAAAAAGCCTCAAAGATCAAACAGATCATGTAAACATCCAGCCTTCTGGGATTTTGTTTTGACATAAAAAAATATATTCTCAAACAGCAAATCAGGAAAAAAATCAAATCCGTGAGAAATGTATACGTTTTACTGATGTTAATTCTTTGTGTACATGAGAGAACAGAGAGAGAGCACGAACAGAGAACATTGACTATTATTATGCTGCCAGATGGGAAGCATTTAGTAATGACGTGATTTCACAGCAACTGGGCACTTTATTCAGAACACGCATGTTGGTTAAAATAAGGAGAATATTTTGGCAAACTAACTTCTTCTATTAGGAAACTTGGATGTCTTCTGAATCAAACAAACCATTAATCAAAGAAGTACTTCAGAAAGCATCTCATTGATTTCTCTCCCACAACTATACACTTACATTTCCAGAAATACCTGAGAACGTCTTGGCGTCCTCTGTCAGTATGTGTCTAGTTCTTGTTTTGAAGTTGTTCATAGTACAGCGTAATCTAGTAACTGTTCTTTCCTTTACTGTCTCTAAAGTAGCTTTTAGACTCAGTAGCAGGTACTACATGATGGGAATTGAGTTGAACCATTAGTGCAGACTCACGTATAATGTTTGATGTGACCTGTGCAGCAAACTAGGGTGCAGAGACGTTCAAAACTCTATATTTTTTAATGCATTCATTACTAAGTTAGACCCTGGTTACGTTACACTATTTCACGAGACTCATAGTCCAGCGATGTCATAGCAACCATGCTGTCCACGGGATCAGGTTGATGAGCAGATCATTAAATTTAAATTGGCTATCACCGGAGTCCATGACAAAACTCAGCTCCCAATATCTGTTGTTGGTCAGCTGTCTGTGATCATGTCTGTCCCGTTCCCAAATGAGCAGTGTGGGGTGTTTTCCACCACTAGTAGTTAACATTTACAACCTATAATACAGTCCATTTCCAGCACAACTGCATCATAGGTCATGCACATAAACTTTGCAGATCTAAAACGTAATCACATCGCCCCTGTCCTTTCCTCCTCACGTTGGCTCCCTGTCCATCTTGGAAGAAGTTTTACATTTTTGTTTGTTTTTTAAAGCACTTAATGAACTGGCCTAACCTTATTTACCTGAATATCTAAGTTTTTGAGGTCTTCAGATCAGTTTTAAACACTGGGGTGATCTGGCTTTTCTCAGTGGCAGCCTCCACACCCTGCAACCAGCTCCCTCTGGAGCTACGCTGCACCACTAATCTAAGTCTTGTTTAATTAAATCTCAAAATGAATTTATTCAGGCAGGCTTCTGAGATATATAGCTTAGAAATATGATAAAGCTAGACCTATTTAACCTTTTCAGAACTGAAAGGGAACATATCATGCTAAATCCACTTTTTATCCCTTAAATACATTTTGTTGTGAACTCTCTGGGAATGCAGAAAAGTTGAATATAATCTGTCCAGGTGCTGCATATATAGCTTTATATTATTTTTGGGTCATATTTTTTAAAGCCCTTCACTTTTCAGTTTTTTATTTTTATTTTTTTTAACAATTACATCACTGTATTTACTGTGGGACTGCTAAACAAGGTCATGGACTTCCTGCTTACCAATTTCCTGAATCCAGCATTTTTTTTTATGCATTTAAAAAGAAACTGCAGTTGGGACAAATATATTATTTTACTGCATATACAAGACACAGATTTTAATTTAAGTATCAGATTGGGACTCGATATTGGTAAATATCTATTCTTAAATTACCAAGACCAGTATCGGGGATAATAAATAAACATAATTCTGATCAGGACATGCCTAATATAGACAGACACAGATAAAAAAAAATTCCCCCTTAATTGTGTACCTTTGCAGATGCACATCTCACACTGAGTCTTGAATAACAGCAGGAAGTGACAGGCCAGTGGGCCACACACATGAAATAAAATGCTGCTGTTGGACATGGTTAAAGTTTTATGCTGCTTGTTTGCTGTCTCAGACTGCCCCCATGTCCAATTTGGATGTCAGATTGGAAATGACATCTTGAAGAAAGCTACTGGTTGCATGGCAACTACATTTCAGTTCAGTTCTGCAATAAATACAAGCACTGTAAGCTAAAGCTATTGATTTTAGTGGACAACTCAGCACTTTCACTCAGAGGTCAGATGGAAAAGCCATCACAGAAAACTGCTGTGTGGCTGGGGGAGCAAGAGAATTCAGAAAAAAATAAAATTGAATGAACTTTTATTTTTTTTGTCAGACCTCAGGGGAAAAATAAATCGATCTGCCTTATCTGCTCTAAGAATGTAATAGTAAACGTCTGTTTGTGACTTATAACTCCCAAAGTTCATGAGTGGAAAACACAAAATTAAGGCTGGACAGAAATTATACATTTTGTAGCTGCACCGTATTACAGGAGACCTGTGATGTAATGCATACACTTATTAACTGTAGTGAGCCAGTTCAGTTAAGAGGAGTTTGTTTGGATTTTCATCTGGATTTGAGTCACATGACATAATCATTAATAAGCAATCAAATCTTTGGGAATCACTTGGTTAAACAGGGGAAAAACACATGATTTGAATTTTAAGAATAGCCTATTTACCTTAGTACACTCAAGTTAGTTGGAGCCATGTTCTGGCAGCAATAGCTCAGGGGTTTCATAAACTAGCCCCTCATGCTGGCTGTTATAAAAGCAAGCAATTACTGACACGGCTCATAAAACCCTCCTATGCTGTGCCAGTCAAATTAGGTCTGAGCTTTAATCATCACAGCCACAATCATTTTTGTTTGAAAGATGAAAATGTGGACGATTAAAGCTTAAACACCTTCCCCTGAAATCCCAACTATATAAGTAAGGGTGGTTTCAAAAGCACGGCTGTCGTCTGAGGAACAGAATGTCAGCAAAAATACGAGGAAAACATCTTGATAATGAATTTGATGGATAATCCAAGCCAGCGAATGCTATGTATGCAAAAGAGTAAACTGTCCCGCTCTCAGCACGAGGCAAACAAATGAGCATCTAAATGTTACACCGCTCATTCTCAGACAGGTTGCATTTCTCAAGCTCAGTCTTCAACACACATATGTGACCCTTGACCAAAGTGAGGAGGAGGAAAAGATCTAGACAGATGAAGGCGCATTGGTTGAAATGCAGCTCATGTTGCTCCTAACGTAGCAGCACTCTATTTTTTTTTCTTTTTAAATCTTGTATCTGTGCTTTACCATCTGGGTATTTATGCCTGCCAGTACAGTCTGTCTTATATCAGAATCCGCTTTATTTGCCATGATTCCGTGCACAATCAAGGAATATGACTTTGGTTACAGCACTCACAGCGTACACACATAAGGTTTAAATATTTAAGCACGGTATACACATATGTTTTTAATATGAAAAGAGAAAAGGGAGGTTGTGATAGTGCAAGCGTGCTTATTTTGTTCCACACCAGTGTAGCTGAATCCTCGACTGTGAGGCGTTCACTGTGTTCATCACAGTGACAGCCTGGGGCACAAAACTGTCTCTGTGGCGGCGGGTTATAGCAAATAGCGCCAACCTGAAGGAAAACGTCTAAACCATTTATGCGCAGGCTGTAAGGAAGTACATAAGTAACATTTACAGATTACAGATATTGATATCACAAAGTGCTTCACGGGAGCAAAAACTATTTAAAAACACAAAACGTGCAAAGGCAAATGCTTAACCAATAAAAATGTCTTGAGGTGTTTCTTAAAAGAGGCTGTGGATTCTGAGCAGCAAAAAAACACAGGGAGAGCGTTCCAAAGAGCCACCACCTGAAAAGCACCATCACCATGATTTTTAAAAAGGGTCCGAGGTACCACCAACAACATTTGAGTAAGTCCTAGGTGGACAAGAGGCTTCAAAAGAAAGTATATATTTAGGAGCCTTGAATGGGGTCATAAAATAATTTTAAGTTCCATTCTATGTATAAAAAACTGTCTTAAAAAGAGGAAAACATTTGTAATAGTTGTCAAAATACCCAGGATTGACACCCCAAGCAAGTTCATCCACAGAACAGGCTGCAAGAGGCTAAGCAAATTCTCCAAAGCCCTAAAATCCTGTACTATCACAAGACCTACAGCAGGCTGTTGCTGCTGTTGGCAGGAAAGTGCATGTTTCTACAATGACAGGGCAGCTTCACAAGTATAACGTCTGATGGAGGTGTGCAAGGAGTCTGCCAAAGTTTTCCAGATAATACAGACAGAGTCCAGGACTTCTGCAACAATTTCATTTGGGTAGGATGAGTCGAAAACTGATTTATGGACGGCAGAACAGCGGATATCCTCGGCATACACCAATTAAATCATTGCATTCCAGGAACGCAGACCAGATCAACATCACAGAGTCCACCTTGAACTCAACCGTGTATCAAAGTGTGCTTGAGGATGATGTGAGACCAGCTGTACAAAGCTTAAAGTGAGAGTACAGCTGGACCCTGCAACATGGCAACACCCCAGAACATATCAAGGACTGTCTGACAACTAATGGAGGAAGACCCAGATTTTAGCCTCATGTAGATACTTTGGGGTTACATTAAATGAGCTTTATATAGACTGGTTATTAAAACTTAATACATGTGCATAACACTTAATTCTCGGAATGAAATAAAAGATCTTGCCGGTTTAAGCAGCTTCTTTACAATCAGGTAGTCATAAAGACTGCAAAATGCACTTAACTAACATAACTTGTGGCACTCTCAAAGACTAAGTTTTATAAAGAATTGTGATGTGCATCTTCAGACATTGACAAACTAAACAACTAAATCATAAATATATTTTTGAAGCAAATCCTTCCCCACAGTATGCTAATCTGAATTCCAAACAAAGACATTGCCACCCTCCAAGTTATTCTATTGTACTGGGCTCCCATACATCGTTTATGTGTACAAAATATTTGGTGGAGACCTAAAACCTATTGCACACTGCTCATTTTTAATTTTATTTGTGTGTTTGTAAAAAAAAACAAAAAAAAACGACATTGTCTTTTTTATGTGTCACTAAGATCAATGTTTCCACAATATATAGGACTGTGTAAAGTATGCACAAATCCTTCATTCATCATTGATATTTCCCTTCAAAGGAGCCACATTTTGTAATAAAGTGGTCTAGAACAACATTTTCCAAAGCTTACAGAAGGGTCTTTTTTCTCTCTAATTATTTCATCCAGTCAGTTTTGCTCCACCATGTGATCATGTTTACTAGAAAGTCATCCTTCCTGCCTAACACATATTCATTAGCTATTCAGCAATTAGCCTGGCTAAAAATAAGCCTGCAAGCTTCAAACAAAAAACAAAAAAGCAGGTATAACTATCCTTTCAAATACTTTAACTGTCACAAGAAGCACGGCCTGTATTTGATTAATACAGCTTTAGATTAATATAGGCATTTGTCATTTAGGTAATTACATCACAAAGTTTGTTCCCAGAAAACAGAGAAGGCCATGTAATGTTCTTTCCACTGCATGTTCACAGTTCAGTGAGTGAGAGTAGCACGCTTCCTGTAAGTTACCAATAACACTGTTATGGTCATTGCTCTAAGGGAAACATAGAGTGCACCAGCAAAACCTTTTCCTCTGGGCTCCTTACCCCTGCTCTTTTGTTATGTGCCGCCTTTAGCCCTTGATAATGCTTTGGAGGTGGGCCAGGGGGTTTAGCGGGGGAAAATGTCCTTTTGGCTCTCATTTACCACTGAGACACAGCGTTTAAGGGCACGCACCCAGTTAGCAGCGTAACTATACAGCATCAGACAGAGCCTGTGGGAGCTGCATTCACCAGCTAAACCTAACTGCACAACGTGTTGAGTCTATTCAACGCTATAACCAAGCCGCAAAAATTTCACATAGATGTGGAAAAATGGTGGCAACATATTAACGTTTTCATAGAAGAAGAAAAAAAGTATACTTTTGAGAATAAACTCTTTTTAAGTTCGGGACAATATTACATTTTTGTGTAACTGACTTAAAATTACATGTGAATGAGTCCCATTTTATTGATTGCCATGAAAAATTTGTACTTTTCTCTATGGTTTTTAAATTAAATTATAATTTAAACTGTGCATAATTACAGTGTTACTACAAAAATTTGGAATATTCCTTCTCACTCACTTTTCTCTTTATTTGGCAATTTACCATGCACCTGGAAAGGCTTTTTTGTAATGTTGTTCTTTCTTGTAATGTTGTAGACATTACAAGAAAGAATAGCAGATTTAGATTTTGTTTCATAATGATGCAAATCTTCTTCTGACTCACAGCAGAAAAAAAGGTCTCTAAATCTTATAGATTGTCCTACGTAATACAGGAGGGGAGAATTTGAGCATGGCATTAACATATGGTAATTACCTCGATGGAAGGACACTATTGGTTCTTGAAAATAAAAAAATAAAAAAATTCCAGTTCAATCAGATGTTTCCCATTAACTGATATCAATGTATTTCTACTTAATGTTTTGGGGGATTTTTCTCCATTACGCATATTCATATTTTTAATAGAGAAACATCAACTTTCTTATTGAGTGCTCTTGAAAAAGACAACGATTAGGTTATTGAAAGTTGATGAATAAAGTTATGCTTGAGGATAAAGATTTAAATTCATGATCAGATTATATGGCATGCAGCCAATATGAGAATTACGTGTTGAGTCATTAGAGACTTAAAAATTGACTTGGATGTGGAAAAAAAATATATTTTGCAGCACTCCTGATTTTCAACATATTTTACTGAAAACTGTGATTATGAAGAATCAAGACTCGTTATTGTCGCCGCGTGTTACCATGGTGATTATATCGGTAACTGTGATGACTTTTCAAATAACATCAGTGACAGAGCATATTGTCGCGTTCCAAGCTGGAGGAAGTTTAAAGAATACTCACATGCAAACTGAAGTAGAGCCTCTCGGCTGAGGATGATTCCATAACTGTTCTCAACTTGACACTGATACTTCCCATAGTCAGTGTCCTCGCTCGCATTTGTAATAATGAGATCTCCATCAATTAAGCTGTAGCGGTAGTCTGTCTTTGAATCCACTTCTGACCCATTGATGTACCAACTGAAAAAAAAAATAAACATAGAAAAGGGAATGTTAATATGTTTGTGATTAATTGCATACTAATGAGGTGTTAAATCAAAAATGGAGACAAAAAAACACACAGGCACCTGTATGTGGGTGGTGGATTCCCCCGAGCCTCGCAGTGCATCATCACTTTCTTTTCATCAGAATCCAGTGGAAAAATAACATCATCTGGCTCTTGGATAAAAACAGGCCCAAACTCTTCACTTTCTGTAAAGACAAAAAAAAAAAAAAAGAAAAAGAAAGGAAAACAGAAAGAGATGACGATAATTATGTGGTTCACAACAGGAGTGCCAATCAGTTTTACAGTCCAATTACGTTACAAATAGGAACAGAATGGAAAGATGCAGAGCACCATGCTGTGATTGAATGGGAAAAAGCTAAATGGCATCAGGGTGCAGGTGGAATAGGCTTTTCAGACTATTAAAAAGGCACTAGCAAGCATGCTTGCAAAAAGCCCAAACGAGAGATAATAAATTACACATATGTGTGAAGTGAGCCTCTGACACCATACAGTTAATACTGTTCAGTCTGATTTTGAGCTATAATACCACTTTTCTTTGGTTCCGGTATGCTACTGCCGAGTTACATTCACACCTTTAGACCCAGCGCAGTTTACCTAAAAGGTTAAGTGAATTAAGCGAGATAAGTGAGATTTTAACTTCGCAGTGAAAAGCTCCCAGCCAAGTTTGGGAGAGCAGAGAACAGAGTGAACATCAGTTATCGCCTTGGCTTGATTATCACTTTGGCAAGGTTTTTCGATTGCTGCTGTTCATTGATGGTCAGCAGACAAATTGCAACATTCCCCCCTTGCTTACAAGCCAGACTAATTTACCTGTTTAGAAATGTCTTTGGCTGTAAAACTGACTGTTTTGATGTATAAGCTCATTTTAAGTGAACTATTTTAGAACTACATTTGGCAAACTACAAACATGTCTGTCAAGCACCTGACTGCTGGCTTTCTACCCAGGCAATTAGTCGGACTAATTAAGCAGCTGTTATGAGCTTATTTTACTCCCACTGTTGTTCTAGAAAAAACACAGCACTGTAGAAAGTGGAATATCCTGTAAGCAAGTGAAAACTATGATTTTGACTGTATTTTTGTGTATTCTTTACCTTAGTTTATCAAAATCAACATAACATATGAAATACACAAGTTTAACATAAATAAAATATAATTTTATTGTTTTAGCAACAGAATTGTTTGACTGTTCTGACTAAAGGGTTAGGGTTACGTTTAATGCCGTGATATTTTTATTCCAGGTTAACCGTTACAATCTCATAACTGAACGTGGCTTGTTTGAAAAGATTAGAATTGAATCTGCATCCCATTCTTTTACTCATATTTTGATCAGTTTTGATATAGATAAAATACAGAAAAATATAGATAAAATACACAAACAAAATTCTCAATTTTTCTCCTCTTCATTAAATCTTTGCTATAGATGAAGAAGCTCCAGAGGAGTCAAAGACAAACACAAATTGTTCAAATTACATAACCTTGAGCATGTTTGTTGATCGAGTTCTACTGTCTGACAGCTATTGTTACAAATCATTTCTACTTATTGAGTTTAGTCTGCTCTATAAGGCCTTCAGTTAGGACTGAGTCAGGCACTAGACAACTTGCCACATATATATATATATATATATATATATATATATATAGCTTTTTTGAACTTTAAAATGTACAGAAGAAGCAACAATCTTATTTCCAAAATAACTTTTGAATGGTACTTCTTATGTAAAAACAAGAACGACAACAACGTCGAGACAGTGGATTCAGCAAACAGATCGTCTCAAGTTTATTTGTAAACCATATGGCCCTTTCTTTTAAAACATAAAATTCACTGGCTTTGAGGTTGATTTGTAGCACCTCTCCATGCAGACATGGATGTCATCTTGCGTACTTGCTACAGTTTAGAAAGGATCTGTTGTCAGGATTAGAGTCAAGGCTTTTTTCTCACTGTGTGTATACAATTGCACCAGGCATTTGTCACCATTGCATTGCTCTACGGGGAAATGAAACGCTTTTGAGGTAATATCCCAATCACTGGAGGAGAATTCATCAGTATTAAGTTGCAAAGCATGCTGTGTTACAACCCACAGTCTGAAGCATTGGCGGTGTTAAAAAGAAATGAAAAAGCTTGAGTTCTCTACACTTTCACATTATTTCCATGGAGCTTAATTGTCCTCTAAGTAACATACACTCAACTGTATTGATTTGTTGCATCTATCCAATTTAGCTCTGAGTGACTAAGTGACAATAATTTTTATTCCAAACAAAACCATATGGATTATAGAGTTAAACTGAGTTTAAAAATAAATAATTGCATATGTGTTATCCTGCACTTTTCCCCCATTAAGCGCATTTGCTTTGTAACACTAAAATAAGTAAATGACTAACAATTATTTCACTGTTTGGCCAATAAAAGAGACTGGAATGCAACACGAGAGGCTTAAAATATGGAACAAAGATTCTCTAAAAACACATGCATCACACACATCTTTAAAAAGTGCCACAAATCAACAAACGCATAAGGCATTAATTAAATATTAATCAAATTTTTTAAAACTGGAAATGATTTTGATTGCTTCTAACCCATATAACTGAAATTATGTAGTTGAAAAAAACAAAACCACATGACTTATATTTACTTTATTATTTAATGGTCAACATTAACTTTGCTGTGCAACTTAACCTATAGGACACATTCAAACATAAATTATTACCACTTACAATACGGCACAGAAGTCAGGAAAACGATAAATACTGAAAAAATACATGTTAATCTGATGTTTGATAAGATATTTTTCATAATGTTTGAATATTTGATTGGTCGGTTTGTTGGTTGTGGTTGCTGTTGTACTTTTGGCTGAGCCCTGAAAGCTATCCTTGTTCTAAAGCATCAAAGGTGGCATCTATTTTAACCACTTAACATCATTCCTGTGTGAGAGAATAATCAAGTTTTTCACTGCAACTGGATAGGCATCAGCTTTACCTTTGTAGTTAAAGTGCTAGATATTGATCATGACATCAGAATATAAACAAAAAAACAATCAGTTTGGCTAAACATATAGATATGGATGCCTGAAAAGGGTGCAGATGCAGTAGGTGCTATCTTGACGCCGAACCAACTCTTAGTACGTCTTACTTTGTTACATACATTCAGATCCTGTCGGTCAATTAAGAAACCCCTTCAGATTTAATGTAGCACTTCAGATTCAGTAACACAAAGTGAATAATGATTTGTGTTAGAGCCCTGCTGTGTGCTTTTAATCTCAAGAAATACTTATCTCCACAGCACTTTGCAAAATTATTCCCACACTTTGAACTTTTTTTCACACTGTCGCATTATAGCCACCAACGTCAATGTATTTTATTGGGACTTTATGTGCAGAAGCAGCATTATTAAGACAAGCCGCCCACGAAGCCCATGGTAACTCTGGAGAAAATGCAGAGATCCACACCTTATGTGGGAGAATCCTTAGGTGGGACAACTATTAGTAGCGCAATAAAAAAAAAGGTCTTTATATGGGGTTGCGCTATATTAGAAAAACATCAAATTGCAATTTTATTCAAGCATATTGCAATAAAGCAATCACATACAATCACATATTTTAATCACTACTCCCTTTCTGGTTCATTGGGATTTTCCCATTACTCACACTATGCTTTATAACTTGGATCACCAAGATCTATAACAGATAGATAAAGGACAGTAGAAGTCTGTCTAAGTTGGAAAGTATTTTATTGGTAAGCGGCTTTCCAATGCATGTTAATAAAAATTAAATAAAATAAATAATGCATCAAAGCACTCATCTGTGACTGCAAAATTACACAGATTGATAATGCAATGACGAATTGCAATTCTACTCTTTGTGCAGCTATACTTTTAGGGACAAGTGACAAAAAAAGAATGTCAGCATTGAAAGAAAGACATTATATTTCCGTTTAGTTATTCACTACAAACAATGTATGGGAAACACTTGGATGAAGGTGGTCTAGTCAACTGAGAACTTACTGCCACATAAACCAAACACTGTATCATGCTGTGCTTCATGCTGTGCAGTATCATGCTGTGCAAGTGCTTTCTCTAGAAGGAACAGGAATAAACAGATGGATGGCGCTAACTAGAGGCCAATCCAGGAAGAAAACCCGTTAAATACGGGCGCAGATGTTCCCCCTAAAAAGCATCCTAATAAACCTAAACATGTAGCAAGATCAACAAAGGAATGGTTTAGATCCAAGTATTGTATGTCCGTGTGTTAGAATGGGCCAGCTGCCGTAAACATGAGTCAAGACTTGAAAAATGCTCTTTCCATACATAATCTATTCAATCTTGAGTTTAGTTTGAGCAGTTTTAAAAGAGGTACCTATGTGAATTATTGACTTAGGGTGATTCAGCACAAGTGGATATCACACTTTTCAGTTTTTGTTAAATTTGTTTCCAAAAACCATGTATAGTTTTCCTGAAAATAATGAATTATGCACTTCTTTTTGTTGGGAATGTAAGAGAATGCAGAAAAAAGAAGAAAAAAAACCTGAGGTGTGAACATTTTTACATGGCTTTATAAATCATTTATTCCTCTTATTCTTAGGTTATCTGCTGGGTGAGGAGAGACCACAACTTTCTGTTGGGCAAAGATATCCGTTATATCTTGACAAGAACACAAAGGGAGCTGAATACAGGTATGAGCCTACTTCAATTTCACAAAGGCCGTGACCTGGTCAGTGCAGACGATGCACTGTGATAATAGAAAGGTAAGATACATTTCAAGATCAAATCCAGGCAGACAAGACGTGCCCAAAACCTGAGGCCAGAATGTTGGCGGGGAGCTGAGAAAGCAGAGTGTGTTCACACCAATCATGTTTGTAGGACTTAAACTCTGGAGTACCTTGGCCATACATTTTGTTTGTGGAAAGAGCTGAAACCATTACAATCTTTGCAAACTTATTCTGCACGGACATAACCGCGAAAATTCAGACCTTAGTTTGACAGGATCTGGTCGGACATTTGGTAACGATTGAAAACATGATCCTGGACCTATGACAGGAAGTCGCCCGCTTGAGGTTCGAGGGTTAAACTTAACAGCTAATTAGGCAAACCACTCTTTACAGAAAGCACTGATTGTTTTGTTTTTTAATATATACTGATTTCCTTCTCTTCAATTTGTAATTACCTAACAGATAAACATCACAGTCTGTAATTAATGTCAATGAGTGCTTTCCGATTCATTATCTTTAGTCAAAGTTACAGACGCAATCCTGCACGAAGAGACACTTCTAGAACTTCCCATTTAAATAAGATGTTTCATTACATATTCAATTTGTGTACAGCTATTTTTTTGTTTGTTAACCGTTGAAAGGAATTTTACAGCTAAAACAAAAATGCTGTGCATTGTTTCAGATGAGGCCAAATAAAGCATGAGCTTGACTGCAAAATTAATTTCACCTTCACTCCTGAGGTCCTCCTGAGAGCTGAGCAGACTCAGGGCTGACAGAGGGTGACTGGAGAAAGCAGGCCAGCCAGGAGTCACCAGCCCACCGCTGTGTTGCTGTCGAGGTCTGCTGCGCGAATTGAGCACTGACGAAGAGCTGTCTTGTCTCATTCGCAACACTGCTGCATATGACATCGGCCGCGCCGCAACCGCTCGCGCAAACTCTGGAGGGACAGAACAGAAAGAGCCCAGAGTTATGTTTCTTGGTATATTTCAGTGGGACCGAGAAAGAATTTGGCAAAGACAAAAGACATGGATATGTCAGCTAGTTGAAGAATAAATAACAATGCAACAATGCAATACAACAGAGAGCAGTGCAATGAATCTATTTTTAGACATATCCTGCTTGCCATGAAACCAGTTACTATCGTGTGATAAACTTTTTTTCTTTTTCTTTGGAGGAGCAGAAAACAGACATTTTTAAAGTACCACACTTTAGACAGTGCTGTAAATTAAATGAATGGAAAAATGTCAGAAAACTGCTCTGAGAAAAAAAAAAGGTTTATGTAATGAAACTATGTTTATACCTTATGGAATATTTCTAAAGCCTTTTTTAATATGCAAAAGATAGTTTTGAGAAGTGTATTTCTGAGACTTCTTTATTAACGTTTAGTGCTTGCTGCAAGAATCTTGTCTTGCGTAAGATTGCAGTGTTTGTTGAACACAAACACTTTCCATTTACAGTTACAGGAAATAACATATTTAAAAAAAATAAAAATAAATAAACTTTGTCTTTATGACAATCACACAACAAAACATAGCTTATAATATCAATACATGTTTTAGAGAAAATGTGGGTTAAATGTATGTATCAAATGTGATACATACATTTAGGCTTATATTTTAACAGTCAGTGCAGTTTTTTGTTTTTGCTATGTCAGCATTCAGCGTGAAAAAAAAACAACATACTGAGATATTATTTTTGGTCCATATCACCCACCTCTAGGAGCTAGTAAGGATACTCTTGGGTCATTAATGCAACAACTACAAAATAAGTAGGTCAAATTTGAAGCAGTGGCACCTATGTGTGCTGAATAGGTTTGAAGCCTCTAACTGGGTAACTCATGCCCCAAAACTTTGTCTTTAGCAGGACATCAAATTGCGTATGCCAGAGTGTCAGATGGGTGGAATTTAGTTGCAAAATGTCCTGACCTTTCTTCTTATACAATAGCTGTCCAGGTGCTATTTGGTATACTGTCTAAAAATTCACTTTCATGCTTTGCTGGTAAAGATGTGCACTTCCCAAAATGAAAAATAAATACCCTTGATTGTCTTACAATAAGGATAAATCTATTTTACTGCACTCTATATCCACAACAACATAAAAAAGAAAGAGGACTATCGCTGAGACTGTCACTCATCATTACTGTCAAAGCGTTGAGGAATTCACTCTTTTTCATGTAGGCTCATGAGACGTCGGGTTGTGCTTTCATTAAACTATAAATATTAAAACTCAAAATTAAACAAAGAATGTTCCCCCAAGATAGAAAGATGGGAGATAATTTGGGAAAACTGTACAAAGCAGCTACAAGTATAGACAACAGTTAAAAGATTGCGAGGCGATTCTATGCATATTCAGTGCTCATACTAGAATGCAAAAGACTACCACCTTAAAGCACAGCAAGGGTCTAATCACAGTTTTGCAAAAGAAAAGGGAGGGGTTGCACTACATGATAAAGTGCTACGGAAGAACTGAATAAAACAGAGAAATAATTATGTATCCTTAGGGACTTGTCAGCACAAAAATACTACTATCTAAAAATGGAGAGCAGGCAATTACCGCATAACATATTCCCGTGTACAGCAAGATCTGGAACTCTGTTTTGAAATTAAAAGTATTGTGAGTCAGAATCTTGCAAAGCAAAGCAATTGGAAGTTGGATGCAGTCTTGGCGGTCGATCAGTTTATCATTTCAAGGATCAGCTCGGTTCAGGTATACACTGAAAACCCTCTGCACATAACACTGAACCTATCATTACTCCAGAAATGTTTCCTGTAACAGCCATAAGCATAATAGTTTTTTTTTTCTTACAAAGTGAAGGTAATTGAAACACAGTATTATGTAAAACTACCATATTTAGTTATTTTGTGCTCCATCCTTTAAAAGTATGAATGCCTTTTCCTCTAGATGTGTTTTATGGAAGTAAGGGCAGCATGTATTGCTTACAAAAAAACAGAGAATAGAAAATGAAACATTCATGTGGAAGTCTAAATTTACAACTACTCCTAATTATTATGAACTGAGCATGATTATGTTTCAAGGTAACTTTGCATTATGATTTTTGGCTTGGTCTGTCATATTAAATCTCAGAACAATACACTGAAATTTGAGGCCAGCTGAAAAGGAGAATGAGCTGAAAACTCTTTTCGAGGTGTATAACTAAAACAAGGTTGTTAGTGTCTACACATGCTTAGAATGGCCGAATGATGTGTTCTCATTCTGAATAGTACATGTATGCTGGGATCAGTGCTATGGAATTTACAGAGGTTTGCGGCTATGCCACAGTCTAGTTTCATTATCTGTATAGTTTGGGATTAACTGACTATCAAGAAATTAAATTTTATTCTGCTTATTCTAAGTAGTCATAAAAATATTAGCCAACTTAATTGTACAGAAAATGATGCTTCTGTAGCAGTGATGAACATGGGGGTATATGTAGTATGTGAAATTTTTTGACTCGTCCACAAAAAAATGTTACATGAAAAAAAAAACACTGTGCAGTATTAAAAACAGTATTAAATATGTTGGAAAGTGATCATTTTCTGTGCCATCATGGATGATTAATGCTGGGATATCAAATCACTTAAGTGCAACTACGATAGGTGTTCTTTGATGGAATAAATGCAGTTTGAATCAATCTCTAACACGACCTCATCAACATCCAATAAAGAATGAATCATGCATTTTCTATATTCTCTTAATCCTGTTTAAGGTCAGACTTGTCTTGGTAGGGGATGCCCATCCGTCACAGGGCAGAAGCAGACATCCAGCATACCATCCTATACACATGCACACTCACACACAAGGACAATTTAGATGCATGTTCTAGGATTGTGAGAGGAAGCTTGAGTGCATGTCACATAAGAGCTGGGAAAACAAGGAAACATTACGCATTACGTTGGGATTTTAAAATATTTACTGATAGGAACAATAAAGCAGCCTTTTCTAACCAAATCAAGCTAAACAGCATGACCTGAAATAAAGAAGAGATACATGCTGGACATATTTCCACATTTCAAAAATTATCACTAGAGATTTTTGATTGGTTGTGTGCACATCTGGAGCAGATGTCTCTGCTATAGGAAAGGTTAAGCTCCAGGCTCTTTGATGGAGTTATTTTTATATGATTTTCTTTAAGATAAGGATGACCTTCGGTGACATGGAGGACAGTGAACAGACTGGACTTGTATGGTGCTTTCCCAGTTATACTGACCACTCAAAGTGCTTCACACTATTGTCACAGTGACCCAATCACACTCACATTCATACACTGATCAGTAGGAAACTTGGGGGTAAGTGCCTTGCCAAGGAGCACATTCATATCAAAGCTGGAATCAAACCCACAATCTTCCAATTGCAAGACAACTACTCAACCCATTGAGCCACAACGGGAAGCTTGTAGTGAAGGCTGAGTACTGAGGTTTTAGAAGTGATCTTCAGGAAACAACTACACTACTGCCTTCTCCTGCTAATGTTAATCTCTTAACAGGATGAATTATTTAGTCACCGCTACCAGAGTTGTGTCCTTTCCCCTCATCCTTCTCTATTTTCAGACTCCAACTCTAATAATAAGAGCACTAACACCAACAACTAGTTTTTCAATCACAGTTGGAGGGATATCGCTGTCAGATACTTCTGATGCAATTCTTATGCGGCAACAAATCATGCAGTCTGACACTTCTCATTGTGCGCTGTGACAGGAGTTTTCAATACAAAGCTCGCACGGTGAGACTGATTCAAGTCTCATTGGATTCTTTATTTTTTATTTGAAATTGCAGTGTTTGCCTAGAAGAGACTTCTATATTTTTTTGTTTTTGACTGACTTTATAGCAATATACTGTATCTGAATCCAACTGACCACACCAGGAGTGACAGCTTACATCCTTCCCAGACTACACAACTGCTGCAAGAAATCCTAATGCCGCGATAAAAGGAGTTGAAACAGCCGACACACATCGGCCAGTAAATCATTTGGTTGTTAGACTGAAGGTGGAGAGCTATTATGGAGTCATTCAGCAGATCCTCCTGCTGCTTGGATGTCAAGATACGCAACTGGTGCTGCTCTGCTCTTAAGCGCAGTTTGATCTCCTACATCTGAAGAAAGACTGTTCTTTATTGATATCCTCCAAACAAGAAAATTCTTATTTGTTTTGTTTGTATATTTCACATACATTTGAAAAAAATGTCAATAACTAACTTGTAACTTGCTTCGCAATGTGCTGTTTTTCGAGTTTGGTCTCTCTTGATTCAAAGACATAACATATATTTGTTATATCTTGTCTTAACAAACAGGCCCTGTTCTTCTCTTTTTGTCCTTTAAGTGCATGAATTCAACCCAGAATGTCTTTACTTGCATTGCATCTCCATATGGAAATGAATCCTGTTTGCTTGTATCCATGTATGTGCGAATGACAGCCGTGACAGTTGCAGTGTGGTTGAGGGAAGCTGAGAGTGATGACAAGGAAACAGCTTATTATACAGCACGTTGACACAGTTTAAAGAAGACAGCTGCACTGGCTTCATTCAAGCAAGTTTAAACACTTTTCAGGGTCTCTGTTTTATTCACAATGTCTCTGTTTTACTGCAATTGGCTGGTTGCCGGTTCGATCCCCCACTCCGGCCGTCTCAGACACTTGAATTGCCTGCTGGCGGTGGTCAGAGGGCCCGGTGGAGACGATGTATGGCAGCCTCGTCTCTGTCCATCTCTGCCCCAGGGCAGCTGTGGCTACTAACATAGCTCACCACCGTCAGGGTGTGAATGGGTGAATGATTGTACTGTAGAGCGCTTTGGGGTCGTCGGACTAGTTAAAGCACTACACAATTACAAGTCGCTTACAAATAAGGAACATATACAGTATATACATCAAGTGTGTTGCGGTAATAAATCAGTATATGTACAGTGCCTTGCAAAGGTATTCAAACTGAACCTTTTCACATTTTGTGACACACAATGTCAAACTGACATGTCTTTCATTGATATTGTATGTGGCAGACCACTAGTGAACAATAATTATGTAATTGCGAAGTGGAAAAAAATATGAGCCTTCTGTTTGCCACTTTCATTAAAATATTTCAAATATGTATTAGGCAAGGCAAGGCAAATTTATTTATATAGCACAATTCAGTACAGGGACAACGCAAAGTGCTTTACATGATTAAAATATAGCAAATTAAAACAGAATAAAAGCAAGTAGGAATAAAATGTAGATAGAAATTAGAATAAAGAAGTGGTGATTCAGTTAACTAGAACAGTTGAAGGCAATCCTAAACAAATGTGTTTTTAATCTTGATTTAAAGGAACTCAGGCTTTCCGCACCTTTACAATTTTCTGGAAGTTTGTTCCAGATAAGTGGAGCATAGGAACTAAATGCTGCTTCTCCTTTTTTAGTTCTGGTTCTAGGTATGCAGAGCAGGCTGGAGCCAGAAGACCTGAGTGGTCTGAAGGGTTTATACGCTGATAACAAGTCTGTGATGTATTTAGGTGCTAAGCCATTCAGGGATTTATAGACTAACAGAAGTATTTTAAAGTCTATTCTCTGAGATACAGGGAGCCAGTGTAAGGACTTTAGAACTGGGGTTATGTGCTCTACTTTCTTAGTCTTGGTGAGGACGCGGGCAGCAGCGTTCTGGATCAGCTGCAGCTGTCTGACCCACTTTTTAGGCAGACCTGTGAAAACACCGTTGCAGTAATCTATTCGACTAAAAATAAACGCATGGATTAGTTTTTCCAGATCCTGCTGAGACATCAGTCCTTTAATCCTAGAAATGTTCTTCAGGTGATAGAAAGCCGACCTTGTAACTGTCTTTAGGTGCTTTTGGAGGTTCAGGTCTGAGTCCATCACTACTCCCAGATTTCGTGCCTGATTGGTGGTTTCTAGCTGAAGCGACTGAAGCTGTGTGCTAACTTTTGATCTCTCCTCTATTGGTCCAAATGTTATTACTTCTGTTTTGTTTTTATTCAACTGAAGAAAATATTAAGCGCCCCAGTGCCAATAATTTGTAAAACCACTGTTTGCTGCACTTTTCATGTCTCTACCTGCCTTGTAAATGTATAAACTGAAATTTTTTTCTTACTTTTCTGAAAGTAAGCTCAGTAATATTGGATCGAAAACGTCTGAAAAATACCGGTTTTCAAGTCTTGTCACAGATCCTCAAATTTATTTAGACTGGATTTTGACATGGCCATTCTAACAAATATATATATATATATATATATATATATATATATATATATATATATATATATATATATATATATATATATATATATATATATCCTATTCTTCCATTTATGCTCTACTTGGTGTTGGTCTGTTGCACAAAATAGCAACAAAAATACACAGGTACTTTTGCAAGCCACTGTATACTTAACATCAAGCTTTAAATGACTTCTGAATTGAGAACTGCAATTTTATCACAGTTTTTTTCCACTGCAATACGCCTGGATGAAACTATCATCAAACCATTAGATTTCCTGCTGATTCTTCTGCCAAAGCCATAAAGAGTATCACATGAGCTTCATTCAAGAGCATAATTCCCTTTCAGCTTTTGAAAGTTTGGTGTTCACTTTGGTGGGTATATTAATAGTTTTAGCTGATAAAGATTTTGAAACCAAATATCTTCCAGATTTGAACTGAACAGAATCCAACAGAGACAAAATTTGCATACTCGTACTTTTGACGTATGAGCTGCACAAGATGAATGCATATAAATAGTTAAATCCTATAACATGGTTCTGTTCTTGAACAGTCAAAATTCTGAAATACTGAAACCTGATGTAATTTTTTTCTAGCAATGAATATCAGACATATGTGAATGTGAGTGCTGTTACAGTGGGTAAGACCAGATGTAAAGTATGTTTCTCTCTGTTAAGAACATGTTTCACATGAAATAAACAGAACATAAAAATCTCAGATATAAAAGATTGTGAAGAAGATTTTGATTGCGTCATAAACCAGGATGTTAGACATGAGTCCCTTAGGCTCTGTGGATTGTAGAGCAGGTCGTTGAGGAAGGGCTTTTTCTACCACAGACACCATGTGATCACATCCCACCGGATAGTTATTTGTTGAAAGAGTGATATACAGACCCTTTTGGCAGAAAACATGAAGGAGCAAACACTATCCTAATGCACAGCCACTTGTTGTGAATTCGCAGAGCCTGTATCTGCTAAAAGTAACCATGTTTGGACACTATTACTTGGTAAAATGTGTGAAAGGGTTCTGAACTAAACCTGTGATTTTGCCAGCAGCTCCTTTAGATTTTTGCCCGCATTACACCCACAAACTTCAATACATTTTAATGAGAGTTAGCATTATGGACAAACACAAGGCAATTTCTTTTATTGTGATGTGGAAAAAAAACAACAGAAACACGATTTTAATATTGTTTTTTAATGTGTGATTGCTGCAGTTACAGTCACATAATTTGAGTGACATCTACCAGATATTGTGTCGCTACAATATAAAATTAACACATTTAAATACACTTATATTTAGATCTCTTTAAATATAGGGTTTAATTTACAGATGAATAAAGAACTGGTTTTGGTTTCACATTCATTTATTCATACCATGTAATGCTGTATTCTAAAATTAGTGCACACATTTGAGTTTCGATAGATTTCAGTCAGAACTTAACATTTTAACACAAGAGCACACATTCTTTGCCATAAAAAAGGGGAAATGAGCAGGCACACTGTTCAAGCTCTGACAGTGAGGACTGAAAACAACGCTCCCATCTATTCACCTGGCAAAGGACGACTCCAGACGACTCCAAACTAGACTTTAAAGTTAGCTTTGGCTATTACTAAATACAGCTTGCATTAAATAATAGTGCATATTATTCAGTGAACATTATCATAGGCGTTGGTTGTTTGCACCTGTGATCCCTTTGTTGTTTGTTTTGTTGTTCTTTTTATCTCTCTTTCTGCAGGTGTAGAAACAGGCTCCGAGGATGTTATCTTGCATTCTCTTTTTCCTCTGCTCTGTTTTTGTCACTTTCTTTCGCTTTTAACGTTTTGCCTTACTTTTCTGTCTTCCTTGCTTGCCCTTTTACACTTCCATTTCTGTGTCCATTGAATTTTAAATAATAATCCCAAAATAACATCTGATAACATTTTTGGCATACATATTAAGTGGAGCACTATAGCAACAGCAGTAATGTTCCACTTGTGAAAGTAAATCTGTTGGACTCTCTTTGGCACTAAGAAAGCAATTCTTTAGGTGCACTCACATCAAACGCAAATGTGGCAGGGCGAGTGACAGATTTACATGATATCCCTACGCACAGGTTCAACACAGGAGCGATGTGACACAAATCGACGCCAAACGAGCCCACAGAGGCAATTCTGGCAATGCAAAATGCAAAATTTTTGCGATTAAAGTGATTAAAGCGAAGCCAGAGCGACACGACACCTGCGATGGATGCAAAGCGACAGTTGGTGTAGTGGAAAAATCTGAACTTTTTTGTCTCGTCATGCCGCGATAACCAATCAGGAAATGGATATGGCTGTGACATGGTGTGAAGCACTGCAGCGGAAACAAAGCTGTTCTCATTCAACATGGAATAAAAGCTGGTGGTCTGCTGTCGACCTGATTTGTATGATTAATTATAATTATTACTACCAAGACAAGTCTAGAAAGGAGCCAGCCTGGAAAAGAGTGAGTGAGGAGACTGGAGTGGCAGTAAAGTGTCAATAGATTGCATTATTGTACTACTGTATTTCAGGCTTGTCGCCCGCTGTGCAATTATTGTTGCCTGCTGTGCGAACAGCTGGAGATGTCAGGCGAGCGACAGCAGGCAAAAGTCGCTATATTGTGACGCCATTCGCGTTCGACGTGAACGCACCTTTAGTGCTACACCACCAGAAAGGACACGTAAAAATGTATACATAAATAAACAAACAAATAATAATAATAATTCTATTATTATATTTATTGTGCTCTATTTTTAACTGAAAAGCATAAATAAAAATCTGTGTCATCATTGCTGTGCAGAAACATGTTTCCATATCCATAACATGCTAGTTAAATATCCCAGAAGGATTTCCATAGGATAGGCAGTAAGCCCACCGGTGTTTTGTACAGCTGCTAACTGATCGGCAAACAGTTTCTAAACTTAGCGTGAATGATAACGCAATGAACGAAAAGTTAGCTCTTCAGTTATTTTAATCAGTTTGCAGATTAGCGCGACTGTCCCCACCACTGGTCAAGGTACACCAAAGAAGAGTTGCGACAGTTTCAGGGCAGATACCCCACAATTAACATGTTCCGCAAATTCCTGGGAGAGAAAGAAAACTGAAACGGTAAGGAGTGAAAGGTTTTAACTACACCTGTGATGTCTCTAGGCAGTGGCACCATTTTAAAGAAGCAGAAGGTCTGTTCTATCCGGTGTCAGATCATGTCCAAGTTGCTGAGTGTAACCCGCATTTGTGACCTGCTTGTTTTAAGCGAAACAGTTCTACCGATTGTGCTTGATGGCATGGTACGTCAAGGTATAGAAGCAAAATAACTTTAATGACACGAGAACAGAAAATGGATGTTTGCAACAAATGATGACGTGATGTGTCGAGAGAATGGTTTTCAGTGTGACCACACAAGTAGAACGTTTTGGAAAAGATGTGTTCATTCTGTAAATATATGTTCTGGTTTATTTACAATATTTTTATGTAATGCACATTATGCTAAAGCATGTTTATTTTCTTAATGTAGCACTGCATCACACAGATGGATGGTTGATCTGGCCTGTCATCTTTGAGCTAATTAGGACTGTATTGTGAGTATTTTCACCTGTTTTTATCTCATGCACTGAATGTCACACGGAGTCTCATGGAGATTAACCATGTGATTTTTGTTTATTTCCTTTTTCTATGTACAGACAAGAACCACTGCAGTTGTTTATGCACTGTCTTTTCTGCTCTTCTCTTTACACCAAGTTACGCTGTTGGAGTTACTGCACCTTGAATTTATCCACTCAGGATTTTAGTTTTTAATTTTTTATCTGACATGGCATTGAGAGTTTGCTGCCGCCCAGCATTTTGTTTATTTAAAACTTTATTGTACTGTACACACTCCACATTTTATTCAACATTACGTCCCACTTCTGGAGCAGTCTAGAAATAAACACCCCAGAAGATTCAGCATTCTGTGTCTGGTTTGATCCTAATTTCACAAGCTCACCCCTGTGTCACAGCAATGTTGCTGGAATATTCTGTCAAAAAAAAACATTCACTGGAAAATCTAATTTCATACCGAGACAAAATCTTAAACACTCAGTAGAAAGAAAAAAAGGTCCCCTTTGTTTGTTTGACTACTGAAACCAACCGACACTTGCTCTTGTCAGCTTTCACCTTCATCTGATAAAAGCAATGACCCTTGCAGATCCCGCTGATCCCTATCTTTCGGAGGGCGTAAAACCAGAAACACTCCGTGTTGAAAGGACTCCGTGTGCTCTCTTTCCGAGAGCTCCAGCCCAATGCCATCAGTTATTGTTTGAGGTCGCAACACCAGCGGTATGATAACATCTCCAAAGGTGGCAAATGCCATCTGATACCTAAACAGGGAACAAAAAGCCAAACACCGCTAGTACTTGTCCTTATTACCATATGAATGTTCAGCTATTAGAGCATTTGCTTTAATCAAGGTTACATTATTGGGGAAGTAGCACTTACTGGGGACAGTTATTCACCTCTGAGACAAGGGAGACAGGAATTAATATGCAAACAACTCAGGGACAGAAGGAGAGAGTGAACCTAAAGAACGACGGCAATGCTCCACAGCGGAGAGAGGAAAAGGAAAAGTCATATACTTGTATGAGGTCAAAGGGTTGACACTGCCCATGGGAGAACGTGTGAGCCTTGTGAGGATTTGTCTGTCTTCTGCAAAAAAGCTGTCGAATAATGTACAGTAAGTAGGTGAGGCATTCATGGGGGCTCAAGTAGACGGACATGATTGGCCATCGTCTGTAAGATTAATGAAGACCTTCAGAGGGAGATTATATTGACTCAAGCTGATTATGCTTGAGACCATTTATTCAGCTGAATATCATTACAGATGGAACAATCCATACATCATATGCAACCTCGCCTTACCTCCTATCACAATATACTAGTCACTAAGCCATTTTCTTTTTCCATTACACTTGGTGTACTAAGGGGATCATATGAGTTGATTCAACCTTGCTAGGGTATGAAACTGCAGTGATGCTGCATGATATCTGCTTTAATGGGAAATATGAAAATCGTTTCCGTTCTCTGTTTTATTGATACTCATTCACTTTTTTTTTTTGCTGGGGGCTCCTGCAATAAATGAAAAAAAAACGTAGGTTACATAGACATGTTTTGTTGTATCTGCTGTTCCTTACAAAAGTATTTACACCCTATGATTATTTCCTTTTACAGTGTCGAACACATTTCCTTCCGGGTTTGCCCCATAATGCTCCATTGCTCTTTCAATCAAACAAAAAAAGAGGAAAAATAAGTATCCTCACAACGTGATGCTTCCACCACCAGGATCATCAATGGTGCACCAGTTGTGATGTGCAATGTTGGTTTTCCTCCACACATAGCCTTTTGCATTACCAAAATGCTAAATTTTGATATCTTCCTACAAAAGCACATCATCAACATTCTCTGAACTAAATCCTTGATCTCAGCACCCTCTCCAGAGTCACCATGGCTCTTTGGTTCTATGATAAATTCTCTCCTCTATGGCCAACATGTCAGTTTAGGAAGAGAGTCATGATGTTTTAATAGGTGCAGATCTTTGCTATGGTGTTCAGGATATTGTTGTGAGAACCCGAAATTGAGCCAGACCACAGAGCTATGTTTTAAAAGGTTTATTGGAATGGATGAGTAATGGACAAAAACGCAGGTAAGCAGAACCAGACTTGAACAGGTGTAGCAGGTAGAACCAGACTAGAATAGGAACTCGCTGACCAAAGCAAACTTGACCAGAAGCTGTAAACAGGGTCTGACTTGAAGCCACCAATGCGTCACCAGCGTAAGCAGAGCAAATAACAGAATCCCACAAGAATAATTCCTTCAAAGCAGCACACACAAACACCAGCAGGTGAAGTAGCAAGAGCAGAGGGAGGACTGGATCCAGGGACCACACAGAGAAAAAAACAAAGGGAAGCCGCTGGCACAAACTACACATGCAGGCAGGTAACAAGACAAGGCGTTCTGGCAGTGAGTGGATGAGTGAGGCAGGTATAAGTAGGTGGGGGACAGGTGAGCAGAGTTGACACTAATTGGTTGCAGCTGGTGGATCTGAGCAGGACCAGAGCGGCGGCTGGAAGATGGCTGAGCTGATTGGCTGAGAGGTGACAGAGCTGAATCTGGAGAAGTCCAAACAAAACAAGCCAAAAACCTAAATCATGACACATCCCCTTTTTGTCAGACGATGGATAAAGCAGTGTTCTGTCAGATGGCCAAACTTTGGAAGATTGTTTTACAGCCTAACACTGCTTAAGATCATTACAATTCCCTAACATGTCCTAACAGCTATGTTCCTTTATCTTCATAATTTGATTTGTTCACTGAGATTTTTGATATTTATACTGAGGCCAGCACACAAGTCGACATTTCTAACTAACCAGGTGACCTTTTAAGGCAATTGATTGGACTGGATTTTTTATGGGGTCTGAATACAGTATGAGGGATTGCTGTAAAACCATCAACAATGCAGACGACTGTCCACTGTGGCTCTACGCTCTTTCAGGAGGAGTGAATGCTGCTTGGAGAGACTTCATGCAACCTGCTGGGTTTCAGTAGGGAGGAAACTTTTTGACCAATCTGTATAATCTGATTGGATTTGACTGTATAAAGTGCCTTGAAATGACATGTTTTAATGAATTGGCGCTATATAATTAAAATTGAATTGAAATGAATAATAGTGTCAAAACATTTTTGTGGAAATTGTCTATCCATTTTGTGGTTATGCACTATCATGTGTGTCAAAATGGGAAAAGGTCGAGGGGTATGAAAACTTTTGTGAGCCCATAAATAAAAAAAAAAGATAGCCCACAATGTTTTCTGACTTGTTCCAGACCACAGGACACTTCCAAACTCTTGTGCACACAAACTTATGCTCTCTGAAATGCCAAAATTGAAATCCTTTGGTGCTGATTAGAGTTTTGATCACCGGGCACATCAAAGCCGCTTGAATGCCAAGGCTCTAATGAACCACCCAATTTCTTATTTTCTCAAAAATCAACAATATTTTTTTTTTCTCTTCTCAGTTTCTGGACTCAAGTTAGTCATACAGAAAAAAAAGCCGTCACAATTCAGACTCTCCTGCCAGCTGGAGAAGATTTCCTAGTCCCGGGTGGTAGGACTGGATATGATTCTCCATATCTCAGATTCAGTACAGTTTATCTGAACTAAGTACTGTGCAAGTCATACGAGTTGTGGTTACAGAGTATTAACCCATTGCCTGTGCCAACCCTGTCCTCAAACTTAAGATAAGCGGTGATTGGGACTGTCTAAACCATTTACCACCTTACTTCATAATGTTTTAACATGCATTTTCCACACTTTGCAATCACTGCAATATATTCATAGCATGGTCTCTGTGTAACACATGCAAATACTCATTTTTTTCCCCCCACACACAATTGTACT
This sequence comes from Fundulus heteroclitus, assembly GCF_011125445.2. Lineage (NCBI taxonomy): Eukaryota > Metazoa > Chordata > Actinopteri > Cyprinodontiformes > Fundulidae > Fundulus > Fundulus heteroclitus. The sequence continues at coordinate 34,296,186 of NC_046378.1, forward strand.
CCCGGTGTCACACTTTTGCCCTTCGCAAAAATAACTTCATGCATTACTTATACGCCACCACTATATTTCCTGCAATCCACTTTTAATATTTGGATAGCTCAGAGTTAGCTGAGGAAAAGCTGAATTACCATTCCGCACTTAACACTCCGAGCAACATTTTATTTCAATCAGTGGCTGGCTGTGGGGGAGAAAAAAAAATGGCCTCAGACATCATGTCGGCCCAACCCACTTTCACACATAAGAGAAATCTAATTGTGCTGCCCTCTTTGCCTCCACATAATTTAAATATCCGCTGAATGAAAAGAACTTGACAGAGGAGACAGGTACAAGGGGGGGGGGGATAGAACAGAGAATCCACTGTCTTCAAAGTGAGCGTTTTTAAAGTATTCAGAGTGAACGATAGGTCAATAATCCATTACACAAAGCATTGTGTCAGTATTTTAATGGACAAAGACAGCATCAGTGGGGATTTCTACCCATGGCTTCTGTGGCTGATAATACTGAAAACCAGTAAGAAGTGCGGCTCTAATACCAAAATAGGGCTTCTAATAGTTGTTGTGAAATTGAACCCTCAGAAATCTGTTTTTTAGCATACATGTGCATGCACAAATGCAAATATATGCACACATTTCACACTTCTGACTGAGGCGGTTGAATGGGCCATTACCGTCACATTAAAATAATCAGAAATAATATTTTCTCACATAGATTGTAGACCTGAGATGGTAAGAACATGCAACGATTAGGCTCTTGAAGCAAACGAGATAAGCTTTTTTAGATAGCTGTGCACAGAAGTCAGAGTATTTCTTTAATGTGAATCATATTATTCTGCTAGTTTGGAATGAAGTAATATATTTTTAAATAATCAAAAATGGATCCATGATCATTTATAATCCTTAGAGTGTTAAACTAAATGCACTCCTGTTTTTCAATTAATGTCAGCAGATCTTGAGGACAAACTGTCTCCAGTGATTTATTGTATAAACATATAACTTTATTAGCGCTTCTCAAATGTGATGCTGGAAAAACCTTTCTAAACTCTTTTATTGACCCAGGATCAGCAACATAGCACAATTGGATTTATTCTAAAATTCAGCTGTATAATTTGATTTCTCTTTACCATACTTCTCAAAGTTTAATCTTTAAAGTTAAAGCAAGCTCAGTTTTGTTTTACCTTTGTGCATCTGCAGTAGAGATCAGAGCAAGCTTATCCTGAACGATTATCTTAAGGTATTGTTTACAATTCCTTCCTTCCTTCCTTCCTTCCATCCATCCATCCATCCATCCAACGTTGACTAGTTTTGGAACAATTGCGTGTTCCAAAACTAGGTTAGATGAGCATTCTGTGCATTCTTCTATTAATTCATGTATCATGTACTTCTAATTTTTGCCTGGGTTCCTGCAGTCACTCAGCAGAGAAACTTCAGATTGTACTAAATCTAGCTTTCACCTAGAAATTTAAGTGAAGAAACGTAAGCAATAACAGCGATGCCAAGACATCCCCCTGAAGAAGCAAAGCTTCCCTGCCTATTCGCTGTGCTATCCCAAAGCATTCATTACTTTTCTTCTGAGGTACTGAATGCTCCCCATCCTACACAGACAAACTTCCATTTGCCAAGAGGTCCCACACATACAGATGTTTCCATCATAGATGCTTCAAAGTGCAGATCATCTGCAAAAACTTCAGAGAGAGAAGACCAGGCTGGACACTTTTATGCACTATTGGCTTTGCATAATAAACATAGAATGAGAAAATGAATAAATATGTGTAAGAAATGTGTTTAAGAAATTAAAGTTATTCATCCCAACACAGATATCTCATGCATTCTCTAGGTGGGTGCACCAGGGAAAAAAAGTCAATGTAGTATCGGAGAAAGGCTGAGTACTAGGTAAACGCAAACTCCATTCAGAACAACCCAAGGATGAGATTAGAACCCAGAACCTTCATGTAGCCTAAAAAAACTGTGCCTTACAAAGGTGTTAATTCTTATGAGTCTTTTTCACATGTTCTATTTTTACAACTACAAAGGTTGATCCTTACCATCCGCTAGAACACAAACATTCTGTCATCAGAACTCTACACCATTGTGCAAAACGTGTTCCTATGAAGACAGACGGAAAAGGTAAAGAATAGAACTTCATAAAAAAAAAGCTCTTTAAACCTGTAGATATCCCAACTGGGCTGTTGTCAAGGAAGTGAGAAAATCCAAAATACAGACAACTGACAAGAACCAGAAAAACATCTAATGCAAAAGAATTGTCATCACCTACATTAGTGGAGCATCAGAGAACGTCAGAAGGATAAAATCCTGAGGCATTTCAGACCAAACTGAACTCTTCAGATGCAGAGTGAAACGTCTTCAACTACAAGAACTGAACTAAAACCGTTTTCGGTTGTTTGTTTGTTTTTTCTTTTTTTATATATACTTTTTATTGGATGTCACAAAGGTTAATATATTTAATTGAGATTTTATGAGACAGACCAACACAAAGTACAGCATAACTGTGAAAGTAAAGAAAAAGGGTACCTGGTTTGAATTTTTTTTATCTAAAAATCTAAAACGTTTGGGTCACATTTGGGTCAAATTCCCCTTTTCTTCCTGTGCTTACCAGTGTTCATTTTCAGACAACCTCACTGTGTGTCATTTAAAAATAATGTCCTTGTGTGTCAAGGACCTGAGATTTTAGTAGCTACTTGAATATTTCTAAACACCATTTTGTTTGTTGTTTTAGTATTTCTTGTGTTATACAAAGCCAGCATAGTCAATACAAAATAAAAAGCCAAGTAAATTTCATAACTATATGAAATAAAAGAAAACACACTCACGAGAGATAGACTGGGTCAAACAGCAATTCCTATGTTGCTAATTTGCCTTTTATTTAGGTAAGTATTCACATTTATTTTGATGTGAGAAATAAAATTACGAAGAGGAACTGTAACAGAATAAAAAAGCAGTAACTTTAAAGACATCATGACAACATACTAAAACTTAGATTTTTAAGACAGAAATGCTTAAATGAGAGGAACTGTACATCTAATTAACTATAAATAATAAATATTTCTTTGGTGTCTAAGAGGAACAACCTATTTCAGATGATTATATATATATATATATATATATATATATTGACAGACAGACAGACAGACAGACAGACAGACAGACAGACAGACAGACAGACAGACAGACAGACAGACAGACAGACAGATAGATAGATAGATAGATAGATAGATAGATAGATAGATAGATAGATAGATAGATAGATAGATAGATAGATAGATAGATAGATATTTTTTTAACATCTTTGTAGGTACACCTTGCATGAGTCAAATTTTTTTTTTCAAAATAGAAAGTTACTTTGAAGTAAGCAAGTATTTCCTTTAAATACAATAGACAAACACACTTGAGTTGACCCTCAATGATATTTTAATGTGGAACAGCAGAGCTATTTTTTTCCCACTGTTCTTCAACAATAGATGGCAGCGCGGTAGTCATCGCCTTTCCTGTTATATCACATGAAGTAGGGAGACACCCACGACAGATGAGACAATTCTCAGATTTTCACTGTGCTCTGGTCTGAAAGCAGTGAGTGTTTCTCTCATTTGTTTCCTGTTCTACAGGTAAAATAATCTTATCGAAGTCTTACACCGTTTATCATTCTCCAATTTGACCATTTCAGACTTCAAACATGCTCATGAGTCGACCTTTTTTTTCTCTGTTATCTGCTAAATACAAAGTCTTCGTTTGGAGCACCAAACATACTCTCATTGTATTAATGAGAATAAGTTTTGTTTTCCCCACTCTATCTAAATATCATTGCTCATGCATTGATCTGCTTCAACAACACCAGCACTCATAAGTGCAAATTTTCAGAAATTTAATTTAGCTTCAGTAGCGCGCCAATATCTGCCAACTAGCTTTGGTCTTTGCTGTATCTCAGTTGAAGCAAAAGCAGTGTGAATCACAACTTCAAGCTGGATTTTGAGTCTATTAAACTTATACTAGTTAAAAAGTACTGAAGTTTTACTCTTTTTTTTTTAAACTTTGGCAACTTTACAAAAACAACCAAAAAAAAAAAAAACAACAACAATAAACAAGGATCAGTATGATAACTCTATTCATTCACACTTAAAAATGTTTCAGCTGCAGTTACAGCTGTCATTAAACTTAGTGACAGAACATGCCAAGCTGTGTTGCTAACCTGGATGTTGTTTGGAACCATTTTAAACCAGAAAATGAAACCTGGGGCCAGAGTACGGTGCACCTGAGTCAAATAATCAGTGCCCATATTCACAACGAATCCTAAGACTAAGAATAGCTCTTAATGCCGCAATTTTAGGAAAAAACCTTAGATTTTCTTGAGCTCTTAAGAGTTTTTTAATACATTGTTTTTTACTTTTTATTCATTTTAAACAACCACATTTGCCATTTGAGATAAACCTCAAAATAAAATGCAGACAAAGACTTACTGAATAAAAAACAAATTACAAAAAGAAAAAAAATAGTTATAATATAGGTTATAAGTTATCTTATAGAAGATTGCAGTTACAAAGGAAAAAAAAGTAACAGGATTTATTTTTTTGTTGCCTGTTTTTTTGTTGCCCTGTAATGTACTGGCGACTTGTCCAGACCCCCACCCTACAAGGATGAGTGATTTAGACGATGGTTGAATGGATCGATAAACCCTTTATTTAATAAACAATATTAGGGCTTAACATTTTCATCTAATGCATTCATCAGTTTTAGTAATTTGTAGTATCTATAATTTATGAGTTGGTCTGGTTTTGAATTTGTTCATTAGACAATAAACATAGTCTCTTAATAAAGTCTCTGGCACAGGTTTCAATTTAATATCATGTGTGCTTACAGTATGTTGTGTTACTGTCTGAAAATGCAGATACTACCTTAACACTAAGAGTAGTTAAATACTTAATCTAAAATGTAAGTGTCGAAGGGGGAAAACATATTGACGGTCATAACTCTAGCAAAAAGCAATAAATGAAAGCATAACAAAGAATAAAATAGTATATAGAGTTCAACTAGGAAAGAATAATAAAGCCCTAATCTACTGGAATTAATTTAATACAACTATAATTTATTGGAGCAAATGCATACTATCTGGTTAAGGTCATATCATCTGGTTAGTTCAATAGACTATTGCACATGTGTCAAACTCAAGGCCCGCGGGCCGAATCTGGACGTCAAGGCAATTTACCCGGCCCTCAAGAGCCGAAGAAGGCATATAATTTCATAAAGTAGAAGCATATATCCTTTTAAATTGTATAAATTGGCTAAAATTGTGCCTCCTGTAGCGAATGTTGTTGTTTTTTTGTGTAGTAACATCATCCTGCCATTAGATGTCAGTTTTCCCACAACACATTAAAACAACCCAGAAATGTCCAAAAAGAGAAAAAGTGATGAAGAATGATTAGAGTTTAAAGTGTAACTCACCCCAATATCAACCTTTTTGCATATAAACTGTTTAAACTGGGCCTAAGGATGCTACTTTTATGTTACTGTGCATTTTTTATACTGTATTTTTCGGGCTATAAGGCACACTTAAAATGCTTATATTTTTGTGTGCCTTATAATCCAGTTCACCTTTATATATGATTCCCGTCGTACTTACATTGTACCACTTTATGTGGTACAATGTGATAACTACCTGATTGGACCACTGAGAAGTTTACAAGATTGCCTGACGGTAATGTCGAAACTAGAAGTGAATACATGTAAAGGCCCCCACATACTCGGGCGTACTTCACTCAGCGGAGGTCTGTGCCTACTGGAGGCGTACATAAGGCACGTACTACTGCGTACGCGGTGTCACACTATAAATTATTCTGAGGCAAGAAGTCTTTACATCGAACTGTTTTATATGTGACACCGAGCTTTATACAGTGTGCTGCTCCAAGCAGGCGTCTCAATGCAGGGCATCACGCTGTAGTAGAGCGCTTTAATATAAAAAAAAAATTTAAAAATACTGTACTATTAGGAACTAGGAAAGTTAGATACTCTCCGTTATCCAAGTTTCATTTTATCAAGCAAAATAACTTTGCCTCGGTACTGTGTCCTCTTTTTTTTGTGTTAAAAGCAGTTATCTGCACTACTGCCTGTTTTACTTAAATTGTAGAAAGTCGGCCTATAACACATTCCTGATGCTAAATTTAAATGCTTTAGTGGTAGAGTTCTAATCAAGAAATTGTCTGAATAGAAACTGCTTTACAGCAGCAATGGTACCCGCTGAGTTTATATAGATTTACTGCTTTTCTGACACATTCCCACGCATTAGATGAATCACTTACAAAATCTCTGGGGAGCCTCTAATGACACTTTGCAGACAGTTGTTGAAATGGCTCATGATTAAATTACAGCAACCCTCCACGTGCTTCTGCTGGTGGTTTCTAAACTAACATCACAAGTGCTTGATAGCACCAGACTTTGACTTTTTGTGCAAAGAAAATAATTTCTAATGGTGGAAATTTTGCTGTTCTTGCATAGTCACGTTCCAATCTTTTCGCAGGGAGGTGAAGGAAAGCCACTGTGTGTAAATGAATGCGTATCTTGAAGCAAGTTCGAAGCTGCTGTTAACAAGCTGAAGACGAATGCTGAATCTCAGTCAAACAATTATATAAGTTTCTCTCACATTTTATTTTCATGTGTTTTGTCCCTCATTATGTCAATCTGTGTTCTTGCCGTACCTGAACTAGATAGCTGTAAGAATAAACTTTGACCCATGATTGTATGCACAATCAAGAAACTTGACTTTGATTACAGCGTTCACAGCATAAGGACAATAAAGGACATAAATAAAATGTATTTTTTTTTAATAGGTAAAAGAAAAAAAAGAGGTTGTGAGTTGTGTTAGAGTGCAAATACTCTCGCCTTGTTTTCCGGCAGTGTGATTGACTACTCAGGCTATGAGGTGTTGTGTTCATCAAATTGACAGCCTAAGGGAAGAAACTGACTCCATGGTGGTTTGTTTTTGCCAATAGCGCTCTGTAGCACCGACCTGAAGTTGAAACTTCAAAGAGTTTGTGTGCAGGATATGTGGGGTCTGCAGAGATGTTAGCTTCCTTTTTCCTGATCCTAGTAGGGTCAGGAAAATACGGAAAAGGTTGTACTTCTCCCAGTCCGTCATTGTGTAAGGACTAGTGCGAATCCAGAGAAAGGTTTCTTTCTAGGAACCGGAAGTTGTCCACAGTTGGCACAGTGTTGTTGAGGATAGTAAGCAGAGGTAGTGTGGGGGAGTTTTCTGGAAGGCCACTCTTATCTCCATGTTTTAATGTTATAAAGCTGAGATATGAAATTATTTAAACACACACACACACACACACACACACACGAACACATCCACAAACAACGAGGAGGTCAAATATATATAGCATATTTGTGGGCAGCTAAAATATAGGAAACAGTACAATAAAGTTGCAGCAACAACAAATGTAAAGGACATGATCGAACCCTTGGATGCTAATCACTACTGTGCTGCTCTTTTAATTGACCTTTTTTAGGCATTTGGCAATGTTGATTATACTATCCTTTGTCAAAAGCTGTCACATATTTGTTAACCAGATAATGTTGTAAGTTAGTTTCCTGATTATCTGTCAAACCATAGATAGTGTTTCCAACACATTGTTTTGTCATCAGATAACGTAAACAAGCATCAGTTTATATTTAATTGAAAATTAAATATAATTGTTTATATAAATTGAAAACAGAGTTGGACCAAAAACGGATCCCTGTGGCACACCTTTTGTGATGCTTTGCTTGGGTGTCTGCAGTCTGCGTTTGTCACTTTTCAGTCTGGCTTCCTGCATCTGAGACTAGTCCTAAATAGTTTAAAGACAAAGGTAATGCTGTTGCTAACCAGAAGAAAGTTACACAATTTCTTGCTTTCATAGAAAAAATGGCAGGTGCACTAACAGAGTGTGTTGAAACATAAGTACATTGGTATAAAAGTTCTCCTTTAAATCGCATATTGAAAACGCTGTAAAGAAGACAAAATCAACTTTTCTTTAGAAATATATTTTGCTTTTCTTTCAGTGGAAGGAGGCATCTTGTATTAATGACCTTCCTGCCTGTTAGAGTAGTGTGATATGCATAAGAATTCATATTCACATTCCCACCTCTCTGCATAGACGGGTGAGTAAAAATAGTGATTCATCAATGCATTGTAATTATCTTTTCCCCAATTCATTATCAACTTATAAAATCCTCTGAATCTATTAGTTCCCATTGCCACTGGGTTTAGGTGTGACAGGTTCAAGGGAATTGCGTTGTACAGGCGAAAGCCAGACAAGCAACGCACAACACAAATGTAAAAAAAAAGTAAAATTTTACCGCTTTATTAATATAGAGGCTGACCGGGACTACCGGGGATTTCCCCGGGGGGCTGGTGGTTCAGCCCGTGGAGGTCCAGTCGCGCTCGGTTCTGTAGTCACGCAACACGCTCTTAATTAGCGGCGCCCTGGTTCCTCAAACGCCTTCTCTTCTCTACCTCTACCCTGCTCAGGTTAGGTTCTGCTCAGTGCAGGGCTGCGGAGGGGGGGCTTGTTAACTCATATACGAGCGCCGCAGAGCCGACCAACAGACTGAGCAGCAGAGATCACAAAAACTTGTCCCAAAAAAGCCCAGCCAACAAAAGCAAAAACACTCTGTGGCGTTCGTGACACAAATCAAAAAGCCTCGTCCCCAGTGAGCCTCCCAGTTTGGCCCTCGCATTTAACAGGGAGATGCACGGTGCTGTGGCTCTAGCTCGTCGTGTCACTCCTTCGCGGAGCACTGCCCGTCAATCACTGAAGCTGTGAGCAGCATTAAACAGGTCCGCATTAGACGTGAGGTGGCGGTGAAAAGTTGAGATAAAAAAGAAAGCCCTTCAGGAAAGAGCAGCAACACATTTATACATTTCTACTAAAGATAAACTTAAACCAAATGTGCAAACAGGGCTGCAGAGTGATAGGTTATAGTGTAGCAGAAAACCGTTCATTTGTACAGAGGTTAGGAAAGAAACTCTGGCTTTGTTAGAAAAATCATCACATTAGCTCTGTAACTGCTATATACCTGTCATTAGAATTTCAACCCAGCAGCGCAAAATGGGCCAGTCTATCAGGAACACCAGGCCACTTTTTATCCCTAGTCCAGAACTGTAGTACTTACATCACAACTATTACTGAGTCTATTGGTTATTTTCAGATGTTATTGCCAAAAAATGTGAGTTATTAACTATCCCAGCTTTTAATAGAAAAGGAGACTAATTTAGGTTTACAAGCACTTCAACGTTAATACAGTACTATCTTTTTTTTTCCCTTTTGCATGCTATTTTAATATTTAATTGCTCAAAAATATGAATACATGCACTGGTATTATGAGGCTGTTCATATGGACAAAGCATAAATACAATGTAACAACAGGTACTCTGAAAAAATGTGTACCTCTTTTTCTTTTTTTTTTCTTTTTTACAAAATAAATCAATATCAAAACAGTAAAACCTATGAGGAATTTATAGGGAACTGAATTGTGACCTGAAGAATAGAGATTGAATCAAATTGTGAGGTTCTTAACAATACCGTGCCCTTTGTGCATATGGAGCATTATTGTTCATAACAGGGTATAGTTATCTTACTCGTCATTGTAAATTATAGTGTTGGGTGAACTGGCCATCATTTATAATCCATGGAGTCCTGCATTGCTACGTTTTCATCTATAAACCCATCCTTGAACTGTTACCACCTTATCTCGTGCCTGTCACTTAGACACTCCAGCCACAAACTTCGCTCTCAGAGCTTCCTCTCCTTCAGCGCTCCATTAGTTCAATCAGAACATGGAGAAAAAAATACATTTTCGTACTCTGCCCCGTCAACATGGAATACTCTACAGCAGGATCTGAAACTATCCTCTTTGATTCCTTTGGGAAAGTTTAAATTTATTTTAAGAGAGAAAGAGAAATCTTCTCATGCAACTTGCTCTTATTTTTAAGTAATATTTTATTAACTTATATATAATTGAGTCGAATGTTTTAATGACTTGTATTGCTACTCTGTACAATTTTGTTGTTTTTTTAGTTTGCTTTTATCAAACAGGTCTCTCTTAAAGATGAGTTCTTGGATCTCAGTGAGAATACTTGAAGGTTAAATAAAATACAATTAAATATAAAATTTTATACAGTGTTATGTAGCAAGTATCCAGGTTGTAGGACACTCTTCTCAGCCCACCTCTTAGTCACTTTCACCAATAAATTGGGTTAAAAACCTAGTATGCTGGGTAAAACCCATTTCCAAACCCAAAACATTGTGTCAAATCTACTCAAGCTTACATTTGTCCATTTCTGACCCAGGACTGAGTTGGTATATAAAGACCCAGATTTAGATTTTTTCTAACCCAGCAGTATTTAGAGTGTAGTAGTTAAATGGTACAAAAAACTCTCAGTCTGACCCAATTAGACTTCAAAAAAAGACATTTGTTCTCATTTAACTCTAAAATCAATACTTAAGAGAGACAACGTTTCTTTTCTATTTTTGGATTTTTGAGGGCATCACTATGCTCTGCATGAAGGCAGTCTTATTAATTTTCTCTTGACAAATAGATTGTAATATCTTTCAGACACTGACCTCATCCGGCTGAACAATTTGCAGAATAATCAGCAACTAATTACAACGAAGCAGCAAAAGACAACGAGTTAGTTAACGTCTTGATTGAAAAAAAGCAAAACAAAAAGGCAAAGTAGTTTTCCTATTTATGCAGGTGGCTCATTATATGTAGTTGTCTGATCCGACCAAATTGCTCAACTGGAAATTACCAGAAGTGTTTCAATCGTCGATGGTTAGTAAGCGTCCATCATAACTGGCAACTGGCATTTGAAAAAAAAATAAAATCTGTTCTTTTTCCACCAAAAATAAAAAAAAGCAACTTACTCAAAATACAACAGTCCCAATGGACAATGCTTAAACTTTAAGAAACCATTGTTGCTATTTATTCGTATGGTTTAACAATGAGACAAGCAAGGTCAGAGCTGTTTGTATGACTCCCATAAACGAAGCATGGCGAGAGCCATGGAGTGCATAACCCTTCTCTGGTGGGCTAAAAGAACCATTTAAAGGGCAGAATCCATTAGAGTGGCAAACGCATGCCTCTGAACTGACCGAGAGAAGGCAATTGAGTTTTAAATTCAGCCCTCACTCTGAATCACGCTGAGGAAATAAGAAGGCAAAGCATTAAAGATGGAACATTAGCACTGTCATGTTGCAGTTTTAATTGCTGCCGGGACTCAAAGGCTGGTAAGGTAGCTTGTCAATTAAATTGAATGACATATTCCATTTTTTTTTTTTTGTTACAAAGAAAGAATGTATTTTAAGTTAGGAGCTGTCGAATTGTCAAAAGAGACGGGGGAAAATATAACCCAAATGCGATTGGAATATTACACTAATCACAACATCCCAGTTTCCTTACAGAAAAAAAAACAAAATAAAACTCATGGTTTAAATGATCTAGATTTCTCCTTTCCTAGACTTAGTGGTTTCTTCTTTCATCCAGTCATCCAAAGGACAATTCTCTCAAATGAGTCACCTTTACAAAGTACAACTCCCCTGTCATTATCAAACAGTTCAATGAATACTACACAGCTTTAATGCCAGCGCTTAAAGAGATTATTCACTACATTTATTTCCTATTATCTCTGGCACTACCTTTTGAATTCCTTACCTGAAAGGCCACTGATGACAGACAGGATGAGAAATGGTTTCCATGGTGACCCCATACTTGTTGAAGAGGGTCCCTTCTGCTAGAATGTTAGCAGGTCACCTTCTTCATGAAAGCCGTGCCTATAAACAGAGTGGGGAAAAAATACAGTTGGTGGGAGGATGTATATCACACACATCTGCATGAGAAGACTGCGCCCGCTTTCCAGTTTTATTTCCAGTTAGACAAGGTTTTTTTTCCCTAAGTTTGCCAAGTATTTCCTTTTCAGTCTTATCACATTGGCATTCTTAATATGTCCCGTGTTGATAAAAACCCAATGTCTTTTTCTGATTCAGACAGACCGTGATTGGCACTCATATCACTAACAAGGCTTTGGAACAGAAGTATGTATGCTCCGAGTAATCAGCTTGAATAGATTGTTGCTGCCAGCATGATGAGGAATTTCATGAACTTACACTTTCTTTTATCATATATGATAATCATGATGACAATCGCAGTGATTCAGATAAACAGTGGCTTTTAAAAGTATTATTATCTTTCTTTTTACCCTTTGTCATGTTGCAAGGAACCTCAGTGTATTTAATTTAACTGAGAAGGGTACTGAAAAAAGTGTTTTTTCAATAAATCTTACCTATAAAAAGCTAAAAAATTGAAGCAAACTTTATATTCCGTGTATGTATACACAGTGGCATCATCTTTTACCTTGTTTCTGACATGTTTCAAACAGCACTGCACTTTTAGATATTGAGAGTTATGACCTTTTTTTGTGCAAAATAACTCAACCTTGACAGCTATAAAAATGGAGAGAAAGTGTTTGGAAGTCAGGAAATGATAGGATCTTACTAAAAGTTCTCTGCTAGATCATGTTCTGGACTTTGACCAGATAATTGTAGCGAAATGAATATGCTTTGATCTAAACCCATAGTTCTCATACTGTGGTACAGTTACTACTGGTGCTACGTGGGTTGTCTTTAGGAGTAATTGGTAATACTGATCATTTATACGGTAAACATGAATGAAATAACTTTGTTGTTGAGCAGTCAACCACAAATAAGCAAAAATAGATATTTGCTTGAAACAGAAACTACTCACATTGCCTTATAAAAAAGTATTCACTCCTTTGCGTTTTTTATGTTACATTTCAACTGTAATTTAAATGTGTTTTAATCTTTGGTATGTGTTTGATTTGCACAAAATAGTCTACATTGGTAAAGTTCCTTTTTTTTGTTGCAAGGAACCTCAGTGTATTTAATTTAATTGAGAAGGGTGCTAAAAAAAGTGTTTTTTCAATAAATCTTACCTATAAAAAGCTAAAAAATTGAAGCAAACTTTATATTCCGTGTATGTATACACGGTGGCATCATCGTTTACCTTGTTTCTGACATGTTTCAAACAGCACTGCACTTTTAGATATTGAGAGTTATGCCCTTTATTTGTGCAAAATAGCTCAACCTTGACAGCTATAAAAATGGAGAGAAAGTGTTTGGAAGTCTGGAAATGATAGGATCTTACTAAAGGTTCTCTGCTAGATCATGGTCTGGACTTTGACCAGACCATATTCATTTTGCTAAAATGAATATGCTTTGATCTAAATCCATAGTTCTCATACTGTGGTACAGTTACTACTGGTGCTATGTGGGTTGTCTTTAGGAGTAATTGGTAATACTGATCATTTATACGGTAAACGTGAATGAAATAACTTTGTTGTTGAGCAGTCAACCACAAATAAGCAAAAATAGATAGTTGCTTAAAACAGAAACTACTCACATTGCCTTATAAAAAAGTATTCACTCCTTTGTGTTTTTTATGTTACATTTCAACTGTAATTTAAATGTGTTTTAATCTTTGGTATGTGTTTGATTTGCACAAAATAGTCTACATTGGTAAAGTAAAATGAGAAAAAAATTGAAACCAGCATGTGCATATCCATTCTAACTTGTGTTATGAAGCCCTAAATAAGTTCTGATGCAACCGATTACCTTTGAAAGTCACATAATGTGTGAAATGAAGTCCACATGTGTGCAGTCTAAAGGCGTATTCACACTAGCCACATTTGGTCTGTTTTAAACGAACCACAGTTTGTTCCTCCCCTCAGTCTGGACCTTTTGTGACCGGACTGGACCAAACAACCTGCTTCTGAACTGACTATGATGTGGTTCACTCCTGGTTCGAATATAAAACAGTCCCAATCAGAATCAACTACAGAATTCATAGGTCTCTTTGGACTTAGAGAGTCATTGTAGCAGTAACCGCCGGCGCCTAATGGTGCTGTCAAAGTACCGTGGAACTCCTTAAGCTTGCAGGATGCATTCTCTGACACTGTTCCAAAATTAGAAATAAAAAGTCCCGAAGCCTGCATTGAATGAGCTACTCTTGCCACTTACAATGATTTATCAACTTTAATAATAGCAGAAATGTGCAAAAAAAGATGTGCAGCGGCAAGGATTTCCATGATAGCTTTCCTCAATTCTGGATCTGTGCAATATCTTGCTCTAGTCATTTCTGACCAGTGGGAGCCATGAAATGTATGGCTTTGTTTCCAAGTTATAGTTCACTTGCAAAAAGTACAACGTGAAAGCAAACCTCACCAATTGAAAACAAATAAAGTCCACTTTTGGTCCGGAACAAACAAGCACCCCAAAGGACTTTCCTGGTGTGAATACACCCTTTGTGTCACAGTACACACCTTTTCTGAAAGACCCACTTAGCAAGAAGCATCACACCATGACGAACTAGGAGCTCTCCAAACAAGTCACTGACAAAGTTGTTTAGAAGCACAAGTCAGGGCAGGGTTATAAAAAATCGAAATCTTTGATGTTCCACTGGAGCATTATCAGATCGATCATCTTCAAATGGAAAGTACATAGTACCACAACAAACCTGTCATGAAAGGGCCGCCCACAGAAACTCACAGACAGGACCAAGAGGTCATTAATCAGAGATGAAACACTGAGACCAAATGTAACCCTGAAGGAGCTGCAGAGGTCCACAGCAGACTGGAGGATCTGGCCATAGAACGACTATAAGCTCTACACTCAGAACTGGGCTTTATGGAGTGGCCAGAAAAAAGCCCCCAATGGGTGTTAAAAATAAGAAGGTATGTTTCAAGTTTCAAAAAAGCCATGTGGACAACTCCTTAAACTATGGAGGAAGGTACTCTGGTCAGATGAGAGTAAAATGTAACTTTTCAGCCACCAAGGAAAACGCTTTGTCTTGCACAAAACCCGACACATCCCATCAGCCAAAGAGCACAAAAACCATCCCGACAGCATGATGCTGCCATCATGTTTCACTGAGGAAATGTTTTTCAGCAGCGGGGACTGGGAAACTGGCCTGAGTTGAGGTAATAAATATAGGAATATTCTTGAGCAAACCTGTATCAGTCTGCTTGTGATTGGAGACCGGGACAGAGGTTCATCGTTCAGCAGGGTCAAAGGCTAGTCTCTAATTTGTTATTAAAGACTCTCGTGCCCGTGGCCAAACGGCGCCTTTTTGTGTCATCCAGTCAGATTAATTCATAATCCTGTCAATCAAAGTCACACCCTTAACATTCAAATACATACAAAAGAGTCAGAGAACAACAAGATGTTTGTAGAGAATGACACACTAAACATTTAGTCATTTATTTACCAAATATAAATTTCTCAAGGCTTTCACTGGGGGAAAAAAAGTGGATAGGAGAATTTTGATTGGATCGACCAGACTTAAAAATCCAGCCGCAGGCAAGTGGCTGTAATGGAAATTATTAAAAGGTGGAGTTCATTCTTGTCCTGTAAACCCCGACATCTAGTGCTCCTAAGGTCCCTGTTTCTGTTGAAACAGAAGACCTTGTCGACAGATAAGAAAACAATATCCACAGCATGATGCTGCCACTCTCAATTTTCATCATGGAGATGATATGTTCAGGCCATCAGTTTTCATCCACAAATTATGTTCAGCATGCAGGCCGTAAAGTACGATGTTGTTCATACCTCTTCTTTCACATGGCTTGACGCACACTCCAAATATTTACCATTTAAATATGACTTTTTTTTTTATTCATTCAACATTAACTTCTTTTTTACCACCCTTCCAAATTGGCCTGATTGGTGGAGTGTTTGGCGCTGTGGATCCTGCGCAACCTGCGATTCTTATGTTCAAGGCTTGTGTTTTATAATTCTCAGTCCAGATAACACAGAAAAAAAATAACATTTATGGTCGGTGCTCAAAGGTTTGTATCGGTGTCTTGAGCATGCAGCTACGAATGGGTAGGGAATCAGGGGTAGCTCCTATTCACGGACAAGATCCGCATCAAGTGTCGTGTTGATCTGACGGGTGAATTTCACTCACACCAGAGTGGGATTGACAGATGCTCCATCATCTATCATCTACTGAGGGTAATCATAGTATATGCCTTTAGTGCAACACTCCATGATCTCTTATTTTTTTTAAATGGCAAGATCTACATTATTTAAAAGGGTTGTAATAACTTTCCCATGTGTGGGTTGAACTAGTTACCAAAAAGCATAAAAACGAGTGGTGCAAAACCATTCAAACACAGAATGTTAACAGACACTCAATCATTATTGATTCAAAGGTAATGCTTTAGACAAGGTAAAATAAGCAGACCGTGTTATTTTGTTTTGAGCATTTTCCATCTAAATGAAAGAGTGTCATTTTCCAATTTATCTGACAAGAATAACCCTTCATTAAAACCCTCAATTTGTTCCCTATTCGCTCTCATCTTTCATAAGGTGTCATAAAAAGATATGATGCCAGATAATTTACTCTAAAATTTTCCCATCCTCATCATCCTCCAGGACCTTTAGTAGTTAGTAGTTTAGGCATTGTACAAGTTGAGAAATGCCTTATAAAGTATGACTATGCATTATTTGGAAAATAGACCCTCAGGCTTAGGAGGTTAAGCCTCCTTGCTATAAGTAGAAATAAAGCAAATAGAAGACGATTATACGCAAGTTTTATGATTGTTTGCCATAGTTAAATGACTTTTCAGTAAATGTAATCATTTAGATTTTTTGGAGCAAAATAAACAAAGAAAAATTAGGACTGGTGCTATATTTTTTTTCTATTATCTCAGTTTTCATTCCCTTTGTTCACTGATGTAAACAATTAGACAGCCGAAGGTCATCTGTCTAGACAGCTGTCTCATACTGGCCTCCTCTTTGGAAAAAGTGCTCACGCTCTTTTTTCCAACGTGACTTCTTTATCGTCTCGTTTGCAAATAGGCAAATAAAAAACAAAAAACAAATGCATATTCAGTGGGAGAGCAGGGGCCGGAGCATGACAAGCACTCTTTATAACCTGTCTTTGTTTTAAAGCATACGTTTTAGCTTGTCTTAAGGCTTTTGTGTATACTAACTTTTATATTATTTCATGCATTTTTTTATAATGAACTAATTTCTCATCTTGAGCAGTGCTCTATTTAACAACTTCAATAACATTTTATTTTTGTTTAGCACTGGCAGGGAGATAGTCGAGACTCACATGTCTGAAATTACTAGTCTCTCATCAGTTGCATACTGTCTGTCGTCTAACTTTATCTTGCTATGTGTTTTTATTGAGACCCTGTGCTGTTTTATCAAACGTAACATTTAACAATAGTCTTTGTCAAAGCACTCTATTTAGCAGTGAATAAAAATGGTTGTGAAGCGCTACGCAAGGCTCCAAGGATGTTTTCTTTTGACAAATAGGGATTAATCTTATTGAGACAATTTAGCATGCAAATGCAGTTTAAAAAAGGTTTATATGCACCATCATGGTCGGCCTACAGAAGGCTCTATATAAGCTCAAACAAAGATTTAGTAGTCCAAAACAGTGATACTGACTGATTAAACTGAATGGAAGACAATAAGTGCTGTCTTTTTTTGTCTGATAATCATCTTGTGAGCACTAAACCAAAACCTTTTTATCCATGTAATTATTTAATTATCAAAAGAAGATTTGTTGTTTTGCGATAGCATAAATATATATTTTGGTATCTGACCAATTTACACAATAACTGTTTAGAAAAGCAAAAATTACACTCAAAAGGACCTGAACACAGATTTGATGAGCGTATTCAAACATTTATTCTTTACAAAACTGAGTGGGATAGATGTTTGCCTCATTCTCTGTTCGACCATGTTTCAGGGCTGGAAAATTGCAAGCCTCTGCTTTTTCTTTCTTCTGTGTCCTCGAGTGCCCAGGTTTTGAGATGTATTCCCCAGGGACAAAGAAGAAGGTGTGAACAGTCTGAGGGGTGCATCACAACACACACACACATACATAACACATACACACACATACAAAAAACAAACAAACAAAAAATCAATGAAGGAATATGCAGCTAACTCAGGGTATAACTAATTTACCTGAAATGGTTGTTACAGACCAGGATTGCACACAAACTTCAGGAAACGAGCTGGTTTGAGTCTCGTCAACATCAGCTCCCAGATGGTGGATGGAGTCAGAGATTCCTTTCTGCTGGTGATCATCAGCAGCTTCTGTGTTTATACTGTAGCTGAAGTTTGTCCCCCCCCCCCTGAAAGTATTATACGGTTTTACTAGAAGTCATATAAATAATAGAAGTAAAAGAATACACCCAGCAATGTGACAAGACAATACACAATACTGGGTTCAAGAAGGAAAGGCAATATTTTAGAAACTATTATAAATCAATTTATAATCCCTGTTTTTATTTGTTTTATTAGGGATTAGTTTGTTTTTAAGGCTTGTTTAAGTATGAAATACTCCAATGTCTAAATAGTCCATACTTAGTTGTTTTTTGAGATACAACTTTTAAGATAGTCTTATTGCCAAGAAGTACTAAAAATGTTCCGTTTTGTGTTTTCAGTTGTAGAATCAAAGTTTGACGAATCTCAAAGATGGTTTTAAATAATATCTTTTTTGTGTAAAACTACCCAGTTGAGTTTAGATATTTTTCCATTTGAATAACAACTGATCAATTCCAGACTTTTCAAAAACAGGGGAAAACCCATCAGTTTGGGACATATGGGACTTCATCTGACCTATTGCTGTCATTCCTTTTATGTTTTCTTATCAGTTCCATGGCGTCTGGTCTTCCAACTTTATCTTTATATGAGACCAAGCATGCCTACTGCTTTATCCTTAGACACATTTAAAACATAACAAGGTTCAAATGGTGTTTTCCTATGAAAATTAGGGATTAAGCTTGAGGCAATTTAAGATTTAAGAAAAACATAATAAATGAAGTTTCAAAAAGATCCTAAATACCATCATGGTCGTCTACATGGTCGGTCTACATTGGGTCCTGGGGCCGGCTGGGGCTGGCACTTCCCCTGGAATATGGGGGTAGGGCTTAAGTATGGAGGGCAGGGTGTGGGGGAGGCAGCGCCTCAAGGTTCGTGGGGTGGGGCTCTGGATGGCTGGCCCGTTCGGTTCATGCTGGCCCCATCTCCGGGCAGATGGGCCCGAGGGTCATGTGGGCTGAGAACTGGGTGAGGGGTATTGGACCGGGGTATGGAATGAGGTGTGTCGTCCCCCATCACGATAATAGGGTTTTCCTCCCAGATACCCCTCTGGGGTGCCTGGATCTGGGAGTATAGGATGTATGTGGTGAGTGTGATTGTATGTACTGTGCCCCCTCCCCTTTTTTTAGCGGCTAGCTTCTGTGTTAGCCGTTCATTGTAGCTCCACTGCTCTCACCATATACTAAAAATTGCTGAGAGTCGTAAGAAGCAAACCGCATACAGGGTGTATGAGAAGAAGAGGAATGCCTCAGTAGAAAGAAATAAGACCAGTGAGGATTTGGGAGATTTTTTCACCTGAAGAGCAGAAGACCAGGTGAGATGGTTTTGCGCATGCACAGTTGTTCACAAATGGGCTTGGGCATTTCTTATTTACATTTCCTGAAAAATCATCCCCTCTACTTTTAATTCTCTAGAACTGAAAATACAAGTCAAATTAAAATGAATTGAGGACTCTCCCTTTAACATGACAGTCATATGCTAACAACCACTTTACAGCGCTTTAAGAGACATAAATCAGTTCAACAAGGAACATTGCAGCATTTAGCAACTCCACAAGATGTAGTTGTTTTTTTTTTTGATAACATTAAATTTGGATATAAGCTAAATACATTGAAATACATTTTCAGAATGTCATGCACCAATAATAAGAATCTTGTTGATGTGCTGATTGTGAGAATTTCAGGAAACTCTCTGTTTAAACAACAACGGACAACAGATAGGGGAAAGAGGAGAAACAGAGATATAAACCAGATATGAGCTTACAATTTTACTCAACTCTTCGTGTTTTCTTTTTTCTGCCTGGTCTGCCAAGTTGTTTGATCTCCAGCTGTTGAGCTTTTTTTTAAGAACACATTCTACTATTATTTGTTCCTCTTCATCCTTAGTCTATGTAACCTGGCAGAGGCAAGAGAAGCTTACATTTTATTTTCAATCTAACTGCTCAAAACATGTTTTGAAACAATTTCAGTTTAAGATATTAAATGTTTCCAGAAAGTAATATTAATTTGTTTTTCTAATGTTGCAATTTTTAAAAAAAATGTATGCATAAGAGTGATCATTTTTTAACAAATAACATTTGGCAATAAACCTAAGAAAGTATGTCAGTTGGTGTAAAACTATCACAGTTCCACAGTATGATAGTATTAATGATATTTTTAGTAAAATGTGTAAAAATCTAGAAAAAACAGCTCTTATGCTACTCCTACTAACATTTTGGTCATTAAAATTAAAGTCTTATGAATAACTTTTGAATTTGATAAAGACTTAATGAACAAACAGAAGAAGTCCAACAAACAAACAGCATTTTTTTTGATAGTGTGCTCTAATAGATTAACGCTGGGAGTATAAGGGGTTGATATTAGCTTGTTAAATAGTCAAGCTATCTGCTCCTGCAGCTAGGTAGGGTCAGCTGCTCTATATCAATTTTTACCTCTTCAAACACTGGACTGAAGGAAGGTAATGTTGACGGTTAATGGTCTGTTATTTTTAATAGACAGAAATGGTAAGTATGAAACCAATATTTTTATCTTTACATCAGCAAAACCAAAATAATAACTTTTGCAACGGTATGCCTCTCTGTTAGATCTCCACGTGCATCAAGAGGCTGTAGGGCTGAGTTACGCAACACCTCTGATCACAGCTCAGCCACACGATTATTAATGAAGTAGAGCAAACATAACAACAAAGTCCGCACAGTTTATTATGCGATGCTTCCAGTGTATCTCTTTGCTGTATTTCCACCTTAAGGGTTCCACATGAAACAATGTAGACATAATTCACCAAAGCCATAAATATCTCCTGAACACATCGCCTACAGCCGCTATGTTCTCATTAACCACTTGCTGTGAGATATTGTGTATTTTAGGGGTGATATTGCTAAGGGACGTCATAAGGAGCTTTTGTTAGTGTTGTGCAAACTGCAGTGAGTGATATTTGTACCTACATGGCAGATAGGCGCTTGCTTGTGTTTTCGTGTAAATCCGTTCAGTGCTATGCATGTAACAAGTTTCTCGGCTCTGGCTCTGTGTATCAGTAGGGACATTTTATGAGGTGTTATTTCTTATTTAGCAGCTTTGGTGCCTCCCTCTTCAAACAACACAATAACCGTAAACAGCCGTAAAGCACAAAGATATATGATATGAATAATATAATGAAACAAAAAGACATTGACAAAATATGTCGTCTGGGTGATTAAAATTTAAGGTCAGTATAGGCAGAGCTGGGGATTAACAAAAAGGATAATGAACATCAGAATTGCAACAACTGCTGGTTGGATTTTTTTTAGCTATAAAAACAAAGTGAGTAAATACTGAAACAGCACTAACAGCTCTGCTCATTAGTAAGCATTTCATAATAATTATGCTAAATATATGTGTGCGCTGCCACGAGTGAATGACACTTCACTGTGTTGTGATGCTAATCCCTGTCACACTTGTTCTGTGATTTGTGCTTATTGCGACACCTGAAACCACGGGTATATATTGTCCATATCACAACATGTGTTTCATCGGGCAAACAATAAGAAAAAATTAGCAATTATTCTTGTCCTGTAACAAACAATACACGCAATCACCAACAGTGGGTGTGGGTTGTGTGGCCAAAGCATCCAGAACACCTTTAATAAAAGAAGCACACACTGACGTTCAGTTTGAGCTATGTCTAGGTTATTTTTTATGATGACAGTGTTTACTGCCTCCCTATCTGTGCGAGACAAACCTTTTTAGTTTTTGATGGAATCAATTTTACCTTTAGTCTACTAAATTTTGATTTCAAGTGTTTTTCTGCAGCTGTTGAGTAGATAAAACTTTTCATAAGAACAGATAAGGTGGGAAATGGGTTGCTGACCATCCATCCATTTTCTATACCCGCCTATCCATGCAGGGTCAGCTAGGGGCTGTCAATAAGGGAGAGGCGGGGAACACCCTGGACAGGTGGGTTGGAGACCAGAAAAGTAACATTATTAAGATTTAACAGCCAGTCGAAATGCACCAAACCTAAGCGTTAATGGGAAGTCACGGGAACAACAATGACAATCCTGTTCTGTGTGGGAGTTGATGAGGAACGGGTAAATCAAAGGAAGCACCAAAGCTGTATTCACGACGCTGTTTTAAAAGAAACTTGCCTACAGAGGCACGTCTGCAGTTTAATTAGGTTCCTGGTAACAGGGGGTGTGAAAGACAGCGTGTCTCATCCAAGTTTCGTCTCTGACGGTGACAACGGTGACATCCATTCGTTGTCATTATGTGACTTTATTTGGTGAAGGTATATTTTGGCTATGTTTGTTAGCCCTGGATGTGAGACACTGTCTTCACATTTAAAATGTGTACTTTGACGCATAAGAGGAATGCTTTATTGGCATTAGGACCCTGTTGAACAAACACAAGTACCGCAATATACAAAGTGCTCCAACCTGGATTGGAAATATATGCTGTGTTTAGATCAGGGGTCACCAACATGGTGCCCGCAGGTACCAGGTAGCCCTCGAGGACCACATGTGGTGTCCTCAAGCCTGTTAAAAAAAATAGCACAACCCTCCAGTGAGACGCATCTAAAATGTTATTTTATTTTGTTGCTCTTCCTTTTTAATCATACTTATACTTACATAGATTTAAAATGGATTGAAAAATTAAAAGCATGTTTATATTACATAAAGTTGAGGTGAGCTCTGACTCTTGTAGTTTAAAGGTCAGTACAGGTAGCCCTTCGTATGACACAGTACCAATGAAGTAGCTCTCAACTTCTGCAAGGTTGACCCCTGGTTTAGGTCCTTTAAAAAGTCTTTGATTTGTGAACACGTAATTTAAAAAAAATAAAAAAGTAGGGTGTTTACAGCCAAAAACTTGCCTTTTCTTAGGCATCTGATATCCGGTGTTGTCTTGTCTCATGGGCTGTGTGTAGCACAACTAGGAGTGAGATTTTGGCAGATAACAGTAAGGCTGAATGTATTACCCAAAGGTTACTTTGTTTTATCCTTTAGAGCTCTCAACCTTTATGTGTCGCGGAACATGTGGGATTGTTGAGAGTTGTTTAGGGTTAAGATTTGGCGTCTAAATTCTAGAATAAACAATGATGGACTGCTGCTTGCGATGGTAATTTTACTAATCATTATATTCATGATACCAACGCCAGTTTAAAGGTCAAGTTTTATAATAATAATAATAATAATCATAAATTCCTGTCTTAAAGCAACTGCCTTCTACACACACAAACAATTTGATGTTACTTCTGCTGTGATATTAATTATTAATGATTGTTTGTGGCAAGAAGGCCAGAAAAAATATTTTTGGTATCGGTAGGTACAATTTTACAAAATGCAATTGGGCCACTAAGCTCCCATCACTTCATGTCCAGGTATGAGGAATATGAAGCAATTTATTTTCTATCTAGGCCAATCATTATAAATAATCATTGGTTACAGTAACAAATGAAAAAGCAAAGTTGCCAACCCATATCCTTCCTAACTCTTACATGGTTCGGGGGTGCCTATCCCCAGCAATCATTGAGTGAGAGGCAAGATTCACCCTGGATAGGTAGTCCGTCTATTACAGAGCAGCACAGAAAAACACAGAGCAAAGAACCATGCACACAAACACATTCCTACAGGCAATCTAGAGCAGTGAGCAGCAAACTTTATCATCCTGAGCCATTTTTTGCGCTGAGTCCAGCTTCATAAAACTTGTTTAGAGTTCCTAATGTTAAAGTAAAGTACATTTTTAAAAAAGACCTCTATATTTTTGACAAATACTACCGGATATAAAGTATAGTAAATGTGTTGTCATTTTTAAAGACCCACCACATTATTTAAATTTGTTTTGTTTTAAAATAAAGGAAAACATAAAACGTTTGGAAAACAAGGATTGATACATTTTCTTCTGTCTGATGTTAATATTTGTGGAAAAATATGTTTAAGAAACAAAAGGCCAGTTTCTAACAAAGGACATAGTTTCCGACCTAACGACAGGAAACGAGATCAAAAATATTACTGGTACTTTTGGTATTATTCAATTGGGGGACGTTCAATGCAATTTTTCAATTAATAAAATATAAAAAAAGTGTATTAAACCTGCATTTATCATTATATTTATATAGAAAAACATTAGTTGCTTCTTCATAACTTTTTTGCCAAAGTTATTAGGAGACATTCTGGAGTATTCTTGCAGCTTTGGAGCCATAGGTTGTAGACCCCTGATTTAAAGAGACCAATTAACCTAAAAGAACATGTTAACAAACATTTTTATTTATCCTTTATCCCGATTACCCTACTGTTAAGTTGATTTTAAGCCTGTCATACCACCAACATAGGAACATGGTGAGAAAGGTATTACGGTAAATGATAAAGACGTGAGCTCCTTGCGTTACCATTTTAGGCAGCAGCAATTAAATAAGCCTTTCCTCTGTTTAACATTTCACAACGAGCATCCTCTTGTAAAATATTCACTGTGCTTTGAAGTTTCAGTAAAACTACATATACCAACCAACAAATTGAATTACACTTTAAATGAGGGAGCTCTAGTGTACACTGAGAAACAACAGCAATCAGAACAATAACAGAGCAGGTACTTAATCTTGTTTCATGACCGGTAGTAGATAACTCCTCCTGCTATCCACCCTCTCAATTGGTCAAGTTTTCACCTTCACTTTTAAGTTCCTACTTTCACCATGAGACGTCTGATCAAAAATGGCATGTAGCCCCAGGCTGGCGCTGAGGGAAACCTATAAAGCCATTGAAGTAGGTGAAGTAACTGGCAAACGCAGCCGATGCTATCGACATCTAAGCAATGTCATTTTTGATTTATAACAGCACCAAAGCGTGGCACGTGTGCACACAATGTACTATTGTGTATCTTTAAGAATTGTTCATTAAACTGTTGCAGGCAGATTCTGTAGTGCCTGTATATCAGAAAAGAAAGACTTTACCCACCTGGACTTTATCCCAGCTGCTCTATAAATCTCTGACCTTAGAGCGCTTTGACGTTCTCAGTTAGGGGCCTTTGGTCTTTTTCAAAGGGGACAGATCATTTGGAATAAGAGCCCTGAGGCATTGGAATCCCTTGCCTCAGGAAATGAGGTCAACTGGCTCAGTGACCTCATTTAAATGCTTTATTTAGATACACTTTTATAAATAATCTTCTACTAATTTGACCCATGTTTCAGTCTGTCCTTAAATATATTTTATTTATTATTAAGTTATTGCTTTATCTAATCTGTCCATTTCTTGCAGTCATTTTGGTAAATAATTACTGTTTTATTTACTGCCATTGTAAAGTGCTTAATGAATGGTCCATCAATTATTATTATTAATATTATTATTATTTATTTTGTTTCACCATTATTATAATTATATATAACTGTTTCCTAGATTTTCAGTTTTGTGTATTGTCAACACTGTTTAGGACTGAAAACCAATTTATCAATCAAACATATCACAATCTCCTTGCAGCTTACATTTAATAGTTTTTATTACAACTTGGAACATTTCAAAATACCTGCCTGAAGCTACTCACACTCACAATTCCATTGAGACAGTAAAGTCCCATGGCACATTAATGCAGACTTGCATAGTACTTAAGCAAAACCTGACAATGTGTTCATGCAAAATGTCAAAATCTTTGCATCCTTTACAAATCACTGGTCTTGACCAAACATGAATGTCAAATATAATGATCAAAACTACAACATTGTGTAATTAGTCCACACAAATTTTTATGTTCAGATTTGTGGATGAATAGTTCTGAACAAGTTTATGTATGTGGCAGACAATTGTGAGAATGGGAATCCTAGCACCAAGCTACAAATGGAAACAAAATCAACGTTTTGACATTCAGACATTGCAGTCTTAATGTTGCATCGAAAGCAATTATTATTGCAACAGTAGAATAGCTTTAAATATTGGTTGCAGAAACAACTCTTTCAATTTGCTGGCCAGATATTTATGACACTCCACAGGAAAACCAGCAGCAGGTCTCCCTCGTGACAGTTTTGAGGTTTTTACAGATTTCAAAAGAGTGGAAGCTAAGCGTTTCAATTATGTCAAACTCGTGGAAATCAACAAAGAATTGAGGAAGATATGACCACTTGTAAGTTGGCACTCTGCGAAGAAATTAATTTCAGTATGATGCATCATAATGTTATTTTTGAACTTCTCAAAATCATCCCATGTCCGATGAGTCCCAAGTTCTGCAGCTGTCTTTCTGATTCTAAATGATCCATCCATCCATCCATCCATCCATCCATCCATCCATCCATCCATCCATCCATCCATCCATCCATCCATCCATTCTTTCTCAGGAGAAAGTTTGCGCTTCAGGACTGTGTCCTAAGTGCACAAATGCACAAAAAAGCTTTCTTTGTCTTCTTCAGCTTTGGTTAACGGCAAGAGGAAACTAGGAATGCTCTCTATCCACAGACGCCATTTCCACTGATCCATCCTGATACAGAATCTGAAGCTACTCCAGCATCCTGGTGAACATGTACTCTCACAGTGGAGTGTTGTACAGCTGAAGTTAAGTTATTGCGCAATGCGTTCATCTTAATGCTTGCTCCCCTGCCACGAGTCCAAAGCTTTCTTCATTGTGTTCATTTAACGGCAGCTGGAAACCATGAATATTCGCCAAAATGATGAAGTCGCTTCGTCAGCTTGTTCCGCCTCAGCTATCTTTACGCACAAAATGAAACGAGTCCCACGTCCGCATCCTGGTTAGCATGTACTCCCACAATGGAGGGCTGAGCAAATCACAGTTCCGCTCTTGGAGATCCGTTAAGCTTGGTCCATCTTCTTCACAAGTCATAGAAACTCAGTTTGTCTTTCAAACAGGTTATTTAGCAGCATAAACAGCTGATTTCATCAAGCATGCAGCTTATTGGCCGACATGCATAACAAAAGCCACACAAAGGCGGTATACAAACGAGGCACAGTTTTCCCTCTCCAGACATGCAGATACGGGTCGAGGGGATTTTATGCTGAAAACATCCTGGGTTTGAACATAAACTGTAATGTTTTAAAACCTTTGAAACGGTCATTGAAATAATTCAGGGGTTTCTTCACAAGGTCAACTAGCATATTTAGCGATAAAACGAAAATCGGCATTTTCTCAGTAAACTGAAATTTTTTCACGCTTTTCTCAGTTTGTGCTCTGCCCACTTGTTCCTACTTTTGCCGTGGCACGTCACATTTTTCTGCTCCACAGATTCTCATGGTTCGCTGGATAGTCTGTCGCCAGAGCTGGTAGCAGCCAGATGAGTCTGTCCACCACTACATAACCGACCCCGGGTGTTTAGCTAGCCTCTGTAAGTTTGGTCATTTAGAAGAGGAGATCATTGAGGAACCAGCTAGCAGAACATACATCTAAACCCAAGCTGTGGGGGAAACTGTTTAGTTTACCGGATGATGAGCCACTGTCAAAGACTGTGGACATGACCTTTCAGATTGAGTCAGCCGTTCAGTATCCCGTTGGCACAGATCGTAGAGCAGCTTAGCTCTCTGAACCCAGTCCCTGAGATGAGCCTGAAGTGCATGTGGCAGGACACCAAGGCATCACAGCACCTTGTCCGTGTGGACACTGCAGTTCTCCCTCCTATCCCATGCATGCAATGGCCTGGCCAAACTTGCGATACCCATGCCAACTTCTCCAAAGTGTGCCGCTCTGCGCCTGCCACCACAAATCGCAGGCGGTACTCAGCCTATTCATCAAGCACGACCATCATAACTGTGGTATCCAGCGTCAAGCTGTTTACGTGGTGCATGGTGCAGCTGGACGATGTATATCTGCTGCTGCTACTGAATACTGCTGCCTTCAGGTCTTTGCCCAACAATTCCACAGTCTGGCGGCTGTTTCCTGGACAGATAATTGAGGCAGGACGGGAGGACCTGAATTGCTATGGACAGACCAAAATGAGCATAGTGGGCACTCTCATCTTGTCTCCCTGCTATGGCCCCAGAGTTCTCCCAGCATTCACTTCCCAGATGTCCAACCATGGTGCAAATCTCCTTGGGTGTGACCTTACTGCCTTTATCCTCCAGCTGTTAATTGATCAAACTGTGTCCCCTATTACAGATAGCCACAACCTCACTGCCTTTGTGACCCACATGTTTTTCTTTCCGTTACAACCAAGAGCATCAGCTCAGCCCCAACCTGCTTTCGGAAGATCATGGACCCCATCGTCGCCAGTATTGATACTATGATTATGTATTTGGACAACAATGTGGTGCACAGAGCAACATTGATTCTGCACCATGGTGCTTGACAATCTCGCTCACCACAAAATCACATTGAACACGAGTAAGTGCCTGTTTGCATCACCTGACATTGGGTTTGCGGGGTTCTGTCTGCCCACAGAAGCCCTGAGCCTGAACTATTCAAATGTTGATGCCATTCTGCAACACCCGGAGCCCTTCTTCCCAGTGCAGCTGTCATCATTAATGGGAATAACCAGTTTTTACCTGTGCTTCCTCCCCAACAATTCAGCAACAGCCCCACTGTTTCATACCCTCCTCAAGCAGGACACTCCGTAGTCCTGGACCCCTGCATGCTCCGCTGCAGTCCGAGGGGTTACAGCATACCGCCCCACCCGTGCTAGCTCACTGTAACCTGCAGAGCCCCCCATTTGTTACTTTTGATGCATCCAACGCTGAACAGAGCGCCCAGTGGTGTTGGCTTTAAGGTCACAACAAGGCTTCATGGGGGAGAGGGACGCTTTACCATGGGTCTGGCCATGCAACATTGACAAATGTACCCATATGGGAGGAAAAATGGACAAGAAACAGTATTTCTCATTGTTTGTGACTCTAAAGAGCAGAACTATCACACACCTGCACATACAGTACAGACAACAAAGTATTTATAGTGTCTAATAACAAATGACACATAATGCGACAAACAAATGTTGGTGCAAAACAATAAACCAAATGACAAGTGTTTGAATCATGTGAATAAACCTTTTTAAACCAGTTTAAACACGTGTCACTGTTTAAACAGACTTCTAATCCCATAAAGAGTGACAGAAAGATTATCTTGTATTGTGAATGAACTGAAAACAAGTGAAAACAACAGCACTATAATTATCTGGTAAAATGTCAGCCATAAATACGGGTATTACCACAGGAAACGAACAAAGGTTAACTGGGCGTTTGTGTAATATGAAATATGCAGGCAAGGATACTGTTTAATTAGATATTTACATGTCATCTAATGAAAAGTAAGAGTAACACATATTTTCTGGTACGTTATGTTGGTAGCACTGTCTTCCACAGCCATATGAACTTGGGGGGAAACAAATCTCTTCTTTACTGAAGAGTAGAACGTCAGTCTGACTGATACTAGAAACTGTAATAATGACAACCCCTTAGACGGTGCAGCGGCACCCATGGCGATTTGACAGAGACAGGGGGACATTTATTGAATGTTTAAAAAGGAAATCTTTTGAGCCCAGAGCATAACTCATTATTTTGGTCTCGCTGGATCAGCTCCAAAAAGGTCACCAGATAACATCGTGATTTAAGTCCTGACGCTGAGCTTCACAGCTCCGGGTGGCAAAGTGCGAGTGTGCTGATATCCAATTTGTTGTTCAAAATAATCTGATGTAACACTGCTTCTGCTAAGCAGGCAATTTCCCATCATTTAATTTTTTTTTATTTGTCTAGATACGAGCATCAAATACTTTTTCAATATTTTTTTTGTAAATGGTAAGAAATGGTTGCTTAAAAATAAGCAATCATTTTCTCACCACTGCACACTGATTGACTGCTCTGTTTGACCCTTGTGGAAAATGATCAAACAGCATCATTAAGTCTATCCAAACCAAGATAAAATTTCCTAATCATTTTTATTTCCGTTGCATTGGAAGAGGAAAAAATGATTTTTTTTTAATCAATGCTTCAACTACATTTAATACAGCTCCTGGGTAAATAGCACAATCAATAATTGCAATGGTAATTTAAAAATATGGGTTAATAGGGATACAATGACACATTGAGCTCACGAGAGGATATACAGTATTAGGCGAAGATAAAGGAATCTAAGAACCCAATTCTATGTTTTCATAAATAAAGTGAAGGCTTCATTCTTCGCAATCTCAGCAAAATAATTCAGTTCAGATTTGGCTTCTCAGAGTACTGTGGTTTTCATGCAGGACCCCATCTAATTTGGTCCTTCTGCTAAAAACAGCAGTGAAATCACAGTCTTTAGTGTTCTCAAAAACACCTGACGGATTGGCTCAAATATTCTCCAAAGGAACTTTTATCAAGGGAGTTTAATAATTTTTTGTTAGTTTATTTCATTTTATATAGTGTAATTTACCATCACATAGGCCGGTTACCAGTATCAGTGTTTAAGATTTTTAACAGATGAAGCTAAAACTATGTAGTTATACCTAAGTCATTAAGCCTCAATGAAAATGTGAATAACACCAACAGCAAGCTATAGAAGAATCTCAGGACAAAATACAATGCATGATTTACAAATGGATGAAACAAACAAACATTTACATTTTAAATAGAACTGTTTTTACATACTGTTTAAATGCAAGCTCAGTATGAGAGATCGCTGCAGTCCAATCCAATTTATTTATTTTAGCACATTTAAAAACAAAAAATTTTTGATTAAACTGCTTTATATTACGAGTAATGTAAAGCCATGGACAATGCAGACGGCTCTCCCTGTGGCTCTACGCTTCTTAAGGAGTGAATGCTGCTTGTCGGGACTTTGAAGCAATCTAATGGTTCCCTTATATAGGAAATGTTTGACCAATCTGTATAATATGATTGATTTTGACTTTGTAAAGTGCCTTGTGATGACATGTTTCATGAATTGGAGCTATATAAATAAAATTTAATTGAATTGTGCTATGTTTAATGGATAGATTTATTTGACTTCACGAAAGTATTTGCTGATCTGGAAATGAAATCAGAGCTCCTGGGGTCAGTGAATACTGAAGAATCTGTAAGCAGATGAAGACACACCGGTTCTAGAGAGATGAGAAAATGGATTACCTGGAGCGTCTCGATCCAGCTGATAAGTAAGTAACTTAATGGTTATATACAGTAAATAACAAAATAAAATATGTAAATGCACAGTAAATCTGGATAAAGCAATGATACATTATACTCTTGTGTTTCATTTTTATCTATTAGAGAATGTTTGGTTTCCCTCTGACAGAGTTTATCCAGGCATTGTGCACATAAATATAATGTTATGTGGATAAACCATGTAAAACTCTAATTTCTAGTAGTAGTTTTTCTTTGGATGAAATTTTCTTGAGGTTTTACTGGGACTTTCTTTATTGCTTTCTTTTTAACACCTTTAGCCTGGGGATGGTGCCTATAATGTTATTATAAGTTGATTAGTTTTACTTCAGTTAGTTTGGCTGGCCTGTGTAAAATATTGTTGCCAAATGTGAAGTACTGCAAGTTGCACAAGATAACTTTTTCCCCCTTATTTGTAACAGTGATGTGCCAGAGGTTTGCCTAAAGCATCAGGGGAACATTTGCCAGTGGCCTGTACTCCACGGGATGATCCCAAAAGCGTGTATTCAATGGGAGCAAGAAGTGTGTGCTCTGTTTGGCCAAGCACAACAAGCAGCAGTCCACACCCTGGAAATGCATTTTTTTGGGATATCCCCCTGTGCCTGATAGCTCATAGGAACAGTTATTTTTCTGACTACCCTCAGCATTAGGTAGAGACTTGCATAATTTCTTTTTTCTTTTGGAGAATGAATATATTTGTAGATATGCTACAAATGAAAAAAAAAACACATTGTTCAAGTAGACCATGTAGATTATTTTCCAGGTGTGTTTCAGTTTCAGTTTGTTCATTTGTGCTTAATGTGTGTTTATCAACTTTGTAAGGATGTATTCTGCCTAAGAGTTTTCTTTGCATTTCTGGTTCTATGTATTTTATTACAGTCTCATGAGCACTCCACAGTTTGTATATTGTAAAAATTTAGTTTATCCAATAATAAAGGATGTATATCACTTGTCTGAAACTTTTAAGATGATGTTACAACACTGAAATTAAATTAAAAAAGTCCAGGCAGAAATTTGCCCCAGGAAAGCCTTAGACCTAGGAGGGTTAAAATGCCACTATTCACTTTGCCAAAGGCAGCCATAAGGTGTAAAAGCACAAGGACAAAATGATGAAGCTAAAAATATATACATAAAACCAAAACTAACAACTTAATGCAATTGACTGTCCAGTGTCGCTGCATGCTCATCCAGGAAGAGTGAGTGCTGCAAGTTGTTGACTGGGTTTCTTCAGAAAGAATACTTTTTGTCCACTAATCTTGACTGGATTGTTTGATAACTAGGCTCAAATTGACTTTTGAATCTTTTTGTAGGATGGGTTTTTGTTTTTTATAGTATATATATATATATATATATATATATACACACCTGTCTATCTATCTATCTATCTATCTATCTATCTATCTATATATATATATATATATATATATATATATATATATATATATATATATATATATATATATATATATATATATATATATATATATATATATATATATACACCTGTCTAAATAGCTAACACGTTAGCTGTTATTAGCTTGACGCACATTACGGCAACACAGCGGTAGTGACGCAATGCTCCCTGTGCTTCACCTCACAACTTCAGGAAAAAAGAGCAGTACTCTGGAGAAATGGCTCCAACAGATTCCTGGAGAAACATCGGCCATTTCAGTCTAGAAAAATGCAGTCTTAAGAACAGATAAGATCCAAAGATGAACCCTCAAGCTCCCAGGCCTCTGGTAGAGGACCCGAGCTTGAGAGATGGACAGCCACCTACCCTGTTCAGGGCTATGAGGGGTGAGTGAGAGCAGTTTTTATATATTTAAATCTACCATATAACATAGAAAGGATTCCTGGATCAATGTGTCCTTTTGTGTTTTTCTGTGTCTCTGCTCTGTCTTCTCTAAGCCCCAGTGTGTCGAGGCAGATGAGCGTTCACACTGAGCCTGGTTCTGGTTCTGCTGGAGGTTCTCCTCCCTGTTAAAGGGGAGTTTTCCTCTCCACTGTCGCTTCATGGATGCTCAGTATGAGGGATTGCTGCAAAGCCATCAACAATGCAGACGACTGTCCACTGTGGCTCTACACTCTTTCAGGAGAAGTGAATGCTGCTTGGAGAGACTTGATGCAACCTGCTGGGTTTGCTTAGAGAGGAAACTCTCTCGTCCAATCTGACTGTATGATTTTATTGAATTTGACTTTGTGAAGTGCCTTGAGAATAAATGTGTTGTAAATTGGTGCTATATAAATAAAATGTAATTGAAAATGTTATTGAATATGTGTTAAACCTAAATAATAAGTGTCATAGATAATATAATTATAACTATAATTATCAAATCTGCAGTAGCAATTATTGTGAATTTACTGTAAAAAAAAGGCTTACAATTATAATAGAAATTTTGTTGAACGCTGTAAAATATTTTTTATGGGTATCATGGAGGTGAGAATCTAATACTGACCCATGTCTCCCCTGACATGTACACTCAAAAATAAACACGGCATCAGCAGACCAGTGGAAGTAAATCCAGATAAAACAGATTGCAGTAATTTCCACATTATAATGGTGGAGCTACGCTATTTTTTTCTGCGCCTGGAGGAAGAATGAAATGAAACCGTTTGGTGTGATTGTGAACTGTTTGCGACTGAGTTTTGAAAGCAAAATAATTCATGCACTCACTGATCATATGCTGGTCTGGAGCAATAATCCAGGTCAGGCCATGCTAAGCGTGTCATTAGAAGGCACCAGAAGACAACTGTTGTCTTAAAGTACTTTGCATTCAGCTGCTGTACACATTTCTATCAACACAGCACTTGAGTCCCTCGGTAGATGTGTTGCTCTCCATTTTTCACTTGATCTTTAAAAAAGTAAGAGAGGCCATATTACTCAATATACAACATGGACCCTCCGACCTGATTTTTTGAGCTAGAGCACGTGTCCAGTTTCCTAAAGCCAGTTGTGCAGCATGTACCATCTGGTAGGTTTAGGTAATAACAGAATCCCTCATAACAGAATCCCTCATAACAAAACATGGGTTCAGAAATTGCAGTTGCATCATGGTTTTAGACTCACCCAAAAAAATATAAACAGTGGTGGAAAAAACTTGCAATTTTTAATTCAGACGGCAATTTTTCTCAGACATGTTTTATGCAGTTATCGTTTGACGTTTTTGTTCCCAACCTCTGCCTCATCTTTTTCTCTGACTTTAGAAAAGGAAGATTTATTTATTTATCTATTTTCTAGGAATCATAAGAGGTCTATTAATAAATCAGGATAAGCTTCAGCCAGCCCCCAAAAAGCCTTTGTAAGCTGTTAGCAACTGCCAAGCATTGATTTATAGAACAAATCTTTGACACTAAGTATACTCAAGGCTACTTTTTTGGTAGCTTTACATTCAATCTCACAACCACAAAATTAACTTTGATATAGGCTTATAACACATCACATTATCTCCCACAAATAGACAGAGGGAGAGCTTAGTACTGTCAACACTTCACTAACATTCTCCAAGATTATAAAATAAAATAGTTTGAGTAGATAAATAACTTAAGCTGTAACTGTCACAGAATCGGGGAGAATTTGTAGCGATGAGCCCTTATTTTCTATATCTGGCCACATAACTGTCATTCGGATGACTATTATAGCTGAGGCAAACAATGTGTGAACTATTTCCTTTCCCTTCTGAATAGTTCATCAAGTTTCCTAGTTTTCTGTCACCGGTGACAGCCCAGAAAACCACTGACCTGCTTCTGACTGCTTGACTTAGTGATGTATCTTGTTTTCAACAATAAGCGTTCCAGAGTTACATTGAATCATCAGGAAATAAGCAAAACCAGCATTGTTATATTTATTCATGGGCTTTTGCATAGAAAAGCCCAAGCTTGGGGGAGTATCCTGATAAGAATAAATTATCCTGGATATCATTTAGTTATTGCCGTTTGCCAATACTGATTGACAAATGAGTTTGACAATTTATCAATGCTATTTGAAGTTAAAATGGCCCAATGTGCTCCTTTAATATTGCATGGTTTACAGTCGTATTGAATAAATTAGAAGTATTTTTAATAATTGCTTGACTGTTCTTATTTTAAAAAGGTGCTTTTAAGCTGACAAACTCATCGGAACCCATATTCTAAGTCATTGAATACCTACACATTGATATTGTGGTGGTGCCCCACTTAACCCAGTCACCAGTAATTTTCTTGACATTGCACTCTCTCCTATTTGTGTTTCTTTAATATGTTTTTTTTTTTTGCAGTTTGTTAAAATGTTAGCCTATTTTCTAAAAATGTTCATGACTTGTTGATAATTCTTCTTGTAACATATTCAAACATGGTTCCAGTAAATCATGTGAAAAAAGTTCACAAGATTACATACAGCAGACCAACAAATTCAAGGAGCTGAGTTTTCTCAAAAGAGTTCTTTTAAAAAAAGTCCTGACTGATACATGGGATCAGACAGGACTTTCCTAGCTACATGTGGAGCGGTGCAATATGGACAAAAGAATGATCTCAGTAAGTGCAAATCTGTTTGAGTAGACCAGAAAAAAAAACTGCCAATCAAGTTCCCACTACTGTAAGCAATACCTTCTCCATCTTGTGACAATACTTGAAAACTTTTGACCCCAAAAACCTGCCTACTATGCCTCATGTATTGTTTCTCTCCTTTAAATGTTAAAACCTACTTTTGTCATTGTAATTAATATTTTCTGCTTCTCAATAAATTATTTAAATCATTTTATTGCCCAGTATTTGCTAGGTAAACATAAAGTACAGCACAACAGAGCAGATAGATATGAGGTCTAACAGGACTGATTGTGGGTTTATCATAAGCCTCCATAAAAATCAGATAATCCTATAGTCATTAATGACACCTTCTGGCTAACTTTAACACTTTTTAAAAAGAAAAATAGCCACACAATTAAGATTGCCATACAACAGTAGACTACTTTCTGTGCATTGTCCTCTGCTGACTTCACCGGCTTTTTCACACACAATTATCTCCTACCTGTGCTTTGTTCATCTCCAGTACCACCCGGCATAGCTGTCTAAAAGTCCCTCACCACCACTCTTCATCCCTCAATGGTTTTAATTGTCCTGATGACCTCAATCAAAACACAATTACCAAAGGAAAGAACAGCACAGACAGTTACTGTCCTTACCATGAGACTGAGCTCACCTGAATAGAGCTACCTTCTTTGAAAGTGATGAAACTACATGTTGCCTGGCTGTCCTGATGACAAAGTGAGCCTTAAGAATGCCCCTGCAATCCTTCAGTGTCCGCGCAAATATTAAGAAGGCAATGATACCTCAAAGCTGTCGCTCATTTATGGAGTTATGTGAAGAAAACGCAGAGTCGGCTAAAAATATACAGACTGAAATCCCTTTTAAAAATGTTAACTTTTCACTGCTTAATAAATCTAAGTTTTAAGATTTTTGTTGTGTGACAATTATAGGTATTTAGGATTCTGCTTTATGTATTGTCTTAAACTGTAAAATAAATCATTGTAATCTTATGTCGTTTTTCTTTTTGATGAGTATTTCGACTTTGTTTCTTTGGTTTTACTGTTTTGTTTCCTTGCCTTGCAATTCCCATCCACAAGACACCTTCATTTGTGCCGGTTTCCAGCTTACCACCCCAGCAGTTTACTAGCAATCAGTACATCTGCCATTCATTCAAGCTTCCTAGTACTGATAATCAATTGCTTTCCTTCCCTCACAGCCAGCTTCTAGGGATGTTTCCCTTAAAAAAAAAGAAGGTTTTTCTTTCCATGCCTTTTATTCATTGATTGATTTATTTCTGCTCTTCCGTTTATTGCTGCCCTAGATTTAAATGCAAGGTTTTCAATTAATTGACAGTTTGCATTGGTACCTACTTCCCTGGTGCCTGTATTGGGTCCCCAAACCTTCAACTTACATCATTCTCCTGGAGTCGGTGCAGCATCTGGGCTGGTGGAATGACAGTCATTTCTCGGACCATGAAAATGAAAATCATGTCTGCAGTGTCTAGGGATCAAGGGGAGGGCAATGAGTGATTCTGCATATTTATGGGGATATAAACAACCCAACTGAAATATAAATCAGCAAAGCAAATAGAACTTTTGAAAAATTATATTTTAGGGTGTGCAAAGTAGGGCTGTCCCTAAGAACTTTTTTTTTTCAATTAAAAAATATTAATCTGAATAGAAAGCTATTTCATTTCATTTTTAGAATGAATACAGACCTTTATTGCATTGCACAAAAAGTGCATACAAATATTTATTGAGCCCTTTTTCTAAAGAAAATTTAATAAAGGGCCTAGATATTAACCTGGAATGAGAATAAATTGAAAACTAACAAATATCCCTCAACTCTAGTTTAAAGGAAAAAGCATCTGCTTCTTTATTTAAAATGTAAAGCGGCTCACCCACTACTACCATCTAATGTAGAACAGATTACTAGATCAATGTGTGCTTCTGTGCTTTTTTGTCTCTCTTGTTGTGTCTCTGTTCTGTCTTCTGTAACCCCAGTCGGTCGAGGCAGATGACCGTTCATACTGAGCCCGGTTCTGCCGGAGGTTTTTTTTCCCGTTAATGGGTGGTTTTTCTTCCCACTGTCGCTTCATGCTTGCTCAGTATGAGGGATTGCAGCAAAGCCATGTACAATGCAGACGACTCTCCCTGTGGCTCTACGCTTCCCCAGGAGTGAATGCTGCTTGTCGGGACTTTGATGCAATCAACTGGTTTCCTTATATAGGACATTTTTGACCAATCTGTATAATCTGACCCAATCTGTATAATATGATTGAACTTGACTTTGTAAAGTGCCTTGAGATGACATGTTTCATGATTTGGCGCTATATAAATAAAATTGAATTGAATTGAATTGAATTAATGATGGAGTCATGTCAATGTACCATGCATAATAACTGTTCTTAATAACTGCATGCATTTATGAGTTTGTACTTTAGATTTTAACTTAATAAATAAATGGGATTTAAACAGGATGTAAGAATTATATTTATGGATTTGTCCTCGGTTTGTGTGTGTGTGTGTGTGTGTGTGTGTGTGTGTGTGTGTGTGTGTGTGTGTGTGTGTGTGTGTGTGTGTGTGTGTAAATATGAACATTGACAGATCTTATAACATTATCAATTATATCAACTAGTTGCTGCATCACTAGCTCAACTGCAATACTTTTTGCAATGGTTCAAAGTGATTAGGACACAACCGGAGGTTTATTCCTCTATTTCAGAATCTCCTCTGACTGCACACATTTATTCATAAATGTTCAGGGAACAGAGGAAATATGTGACCAGGTATCATTTCCAATATGGCATCTGACGGATATGTCAGAGCACGTAATATCTGCTGAAGAAGCAAAAACAGCCCTGACCTGTTAGGTCACAACACCTCTGAGGATGTCCTGTGATATGTGCCGCCTGGAACAAGGACAAGAGGGATGCGAAGTAGAACATCTGTTGTTGTTGTTGTACAAAAATGGTCAGCAGAAATCAAAAGCAACACCTCTGCTCAGTGGATCGGTAACATCTGCCCTAAGCAAGACAGTGAACAACTCCGTATTAAGAGCAAAGATTGAAAAACTGACGTATCTTTATTCACATTTAGGGTATCCTATATTTTCTGCAGAAATCTATGCAAAAAAAGTTGGTGCGAATCCCAATCCTGTCACAGAATGGGAGCACCAGTGAACACCGTGGACATGTTGAGCTGGCCCTGATGCTGAGCAGTGTTAGAGAACCTGATACCCTGCCACCAGTCATGACAGCTGCATCCACTGAGCTGAGGATGAAAACTGAGGCCCAAGTAAACAGAGCGAGTTCCATCTGAAGGGATGCTTGCATTAACACGGCTCTGCTCACTATCCCCTTATGACCATCATGGAAACCAATGAACTTGCCGCAGAAATAACCCAGTAAATGAGACGAAGGCTGCGGCATTCAGAGAGGGCCCTCCGTGGAGCGGAAGGAAGGGTAGAGGAATCTTTGACAGCTAATAGAGGTGCAAAAGGGAGTCATGGGAAACAATAGAATCACTGGAATGAGATTTGAACACATAAAAGAAAAAGCAATTCCAACAAATCACCAGATGTTCGTCTGATCCAACCAAGCGGACTAAGGCTGTCTGCTTGATTAAGCTCAGGTGTGAGTTTTAAGGCTGCTGCTCGAGGGTCAACATGTGTCATTCACGCCTCTGAGTGTTTCATTTTGCCAAACTGTGCAACAGTCTGCAATTGTAGTGCCACAGATGGCATTCAAACTTAATTTCCCAAACATAAAATTACAACTCAAAAGATGTTCTATATGCGCTAATCACAAGCCTTTTTTTAATGGTATAACATAAACGTTTAATATTTTAACTTCTAGGATGTTTATTATTATTATTATTATTATTATTATTATTATTATTATTATTATTATTATTATTATTATTATTATTATTATTATTATTATTATTATTCACCACTCTGTGAATTCAACTTTTTATGATGGGTGGGTTTTATTGATTGAAGAAGTGAGGGAATAGTCTTCTGAATTAACTACTTGCCTTTAGTAGAGAAAAGAAGAAGCAGTGATATCAATGTGAGGTAAGACCGCAAGGAAGGCTTTTATTTTCTTTTTTGGGGGGTGGGGGGAGTGCGTTAAAGAGAGATAATACACTCACTGCCTAATCAGATGCAATTCTTAAAATATCTAATTGCAGAGATCAAAACTGACTCCCAAGGTGCATGGAGAGGGTTAAGGATATAGTCAGGTGAAGACTCTCACCACACTTGAAATACTAAGAAAAACCCTTATTAGCAGAAAAATGCTATTTTTTTTGTAGCAAAATAAGTATTTTTTTTATTTAAGTATTATATTGATTTTTTTTTTCAACTGTACCATATTTTTCGGACTATAAGTCGCTCTGGAATATTAGTTGAATCAGCCAGAAAATGTGTCATAAAGAGGGAAAAAAGTTGCACCAGACTATATGCATTTATTTAGACATTTATTTCACACAATCCAAGACTAAAAACTGACATTTAATCTGGCAAACCAATTTATTAAATTACACAGCTGCATCCACAACCAGCTGACTAACATGGAACATACCTAGGAGGATGAATGGAGTAAATTAGCAGCTCTAACCAGCAAAGTTTTATCTGGTGCAATGGTCCGTTACGCTGAAATTAGACCGTGAGGATGACGGTGCTACGTGCTAAGCTAACAGTATGACGCGGATGTTTCAGAGCAACATAAAGCTCACGTGCATCAACAAAGTTGTAACCCATCCAGACAACAGACCTTTAAGCTAGCGCTAGCTGTTATTAGCTTCCCAGACAGCCCAATAACAGGGTTCTGTTGGGGTCTGGGCCGTTCGAGCTGCACCACGCAACACTCTGCTACGTGAATGCATACTGAAACAGCGAAACAACATACAAACATGTGTTCAGTCTTTGTTCTCTATAAGTTAATGTTTCAATACATTTTTAAGTGGTGCAAGAGCAGCATAAAAATAGTGTTCACAAG
Source organism: Fundulus heteroclitus (assembly GCF_011125445.2). Taxonomy (NCBI): domain Eukaryota; kingdom Metazoa; phylum Chordata; class Actinopteri; order Cyprinodontiformes; family Fundulidae; genus Fundulus; species Fundulus heteroclitus. The sequence continues at coordinate 34,336,893 of NC_046378.1, forward strand.
ATCTGAGCGCCCTTTTGTGGCTATAGACAGTAATGTTTACTCCTTGGTTCATGCTGGTCAATATACAGTATATACATACATTAAAATGTATATATAAGTCGCACCTGAATATAAGTCGCAGGATCGGCCAAACTATGAAAACAAGTGGGACTTATAGTCTGAAAAATACAGTAAATATAAACTTTAATTGCTGTAATCTAGTTAAACTTTTTCGGGTTGGAATTAGTTGTTTTTTTTTACCATTCCTGTGATTGCTATGTGTGATTTTAATTTGTCTGCATTTTCGTGTGCACCTTTACTTTTAGGTGTACCAGTTGATTTTGCCTTTTAATCTGAAGTGGTTCAGCCCGGAACATCCTGTATTTGTTAATGCGCTTCCACCAGTCAGCAGGCACCATATGTGGGAATATGTAATTGGGTCATTTGAATTTTTTCTGTAATATAATTTTTGATCTACACACAAACAGGTGGTTTGCAATGACCTCGGGGAAGACCATAATACAAAGGCAGCAGTAATAAAAAATGATAATATATCTAAAAGCACAAAACAATTAAAGGCTACAGTGGCAAAAGACCTCCGTGGGTACGACTCCTGTCTGCTAAGAACAAGAAACTGATGCTATATTTCAAACATCAGTTCTTAGATCACAGAGCTGAAGTCATCTCAAATTATTTTCTTGAAAAATACCCAGTTCATGTGGACTCTACATTGACTAGATCTGGGATGTGATGGAATGGGAGATTCTCATCATGGATGTGCAGCTGATAAATTTGCAGGAACGGTATGATGCTGTTATGTCAAAATGGACCCTAAAGGAATGGTGACTCTGCCATGCAAATAATTAGGTGCCTCTAAAGCCTAAAGAGGTCCCAACCTGGTACTAGCTAGGTGTTCCAAATGAGTTAGCTGGTATGATCTATTTCAACAGGAAAAAAAAACAAAAAAACGCATTAAGATTAAAACCTCTTTTCCAAGAGTGACCAGGCCAAAACAACAGCTTAAAACATATAAGACCCAAAAACAAACAAATTAGCTCACCAAGAGTGTAGTTTTTTTTAGTGGCCATTAAAGGTTTTTGTATCAACAGCAATTAATGAGAATTATCGGTGGAGTTGTCCCTTTTTTAGAGAATTTGTGTTAAATCTGTATGCCAGGATCCAAAGTTTTGTAGCATGATGTTGATTTTTAATGAGATGCAGTTTTATTTACTGCCGGTCAGCCTCTTACTTAACTATTAGGGATTCAAATGTGTTGAGAGTTTGCCAAAGCAGAGAGATTGCATGACCGTCTATGGGTAGCCTTTTATTCTTTGCAGTTCTATGTTCTTTCTCAGAAGCTTTAGTTTAAATTCCACCTTTTCCTTTAGCTTTATAATATGTCATTTCATGAAACCGTTACTATTTTCAACGATTACTATAGTCAAACTTTATGTGTTATATTATTATTGCCATTTTAAAATGACGTTTCCATTAAAATCGTCTAGTTTTATTCTAGTTTTTTCTTACCCCATGGCTTATCCAGCTTCATGGTCCTTTATAGTTGGCTGCTCTAATTATGCCAACTATACATCAACTTATTGTTTTTTGATTGCCTATCCTATATAGCATCTTGGATTCAGCAGAAATCAATGATCTGGTTTTTGCAACTTCTCCCACTCCAGGGGTGTCCCAACCTTTCGTCATGCAGGCCAAAAAGTGTCAAGCCAAAAGTACTCAAGGGCCAAAACATATAATAAATAAACAAAATGACCAACAAATTATATTGTGAATACTTATTTTCTTCCAGTTCCACAAAATATAAGTATGCAATCTTTCAATTTAACTAGTTAGTCAGATTTTCTGTATGAAAAGGATGTGTAAACCATGGTAGATTCAAAACTTGAAAAGGGTTTGGTACGTTTGCCTTATTAAAAGGTGGTCATCCAGTTTGCAAACGCGTATGTTTTCACCTGATAATGATTCTGACTTCAATCTCTTAAGGGGCCCACTCCATACCTTACGTAATTTTACCCCAAAACTTTAGTTGTCAAAGAGCCAGTTTTATAAATTGAAAGCTAAATGTCTGTACTCTCCCTAGAGTCCTCAACATAATGGTCTGAAGCTTTAACCGCTCCTCACGGACAATTGTACAAGTGCTCCTCTATACAGCAGTTACAGGTACCTGAAACTCTGAAGCTAGATATTTCCCTGGCAGACAGTTTCAATGTGTCACACGTTGGGGCCTCAAATGTGCTCAGCTAAAAATTTACATTTAATGACTGTGTGATCTGGCACATAAGAGGACCGTCTCAAGGCTCATTACTGGATCTCTACAGTTCGGGTCAGCAGAGAGCTGTAGTTTCTCAACAAAACACTTCGCCAAGAACAATTGTTTCTGTACACCAACGAAATACTCAGTGTTGCCAGATGTGTAGTATTTTGTAATAAACAGAGATCTATCAGTTGGCCAGATATTGTAATGGAATCGTTTTTTCCTGGATCAAAGTCAAATAATCTTTATTGGTCTCCCTTGGGAGAAATTTGCCTTGGATAAAAGGATCAGCTGCATTGTGCTACATATTCAAGCATTAATAAAAGGAGTCTCAGTAAAATAATAAATAAATATACAGTAGTAACAATAGTTCATCTATCACAGTTCGACTAATACGATCATATTAAAAACAGAGCAAATCAACCTGTGAAAATAGAATCAGCCGGGTCCATCACGACATTCCTATGTATGAAACTACAAACTCCTATTGGGTCTCGTCAGCACACTGTCAACCAGTAGGCCACTATTTAATTTAATTCAATTAAATTTTATTTATATAGCGCCAATTCATGAAACATGTCATCTCAAGGCACTTTACAAAGTCAACTTCAATCATATTATACAGATTGGTCAAACATTTTCTATATAAGCAAACCAGTTGATTGCTTCAAAGTCCCAACAAGCAGCATTCACTCATGGAGAAGTGTAGAGCTACAGGGAGAGTCGTCTGCATTCTCCATGGCTTTGCAGCAATCCCTCATACTGAACAAGCATGGAGCGACAGCAGAAAGAAAAACTCCCCATTAACGGGAAGGAAAACCTCCAGCAGAACCGAACTACTATGGTACACTTTTTTGTATTGTATTAAAAATCTGATAAAATTTAAAGACATACACTGACATATATAAACAGGTAAAACCTTGCAATTGCTTAATTTTCTGTTGTATTTCAAATCCCTCCCTCTATGAAGGTACCTATCGCACATTTTATGATTTTTTTAATAATCCTTAGAGGAAAAAAGAAATCAAAGTCAGCCTGTCAGACCTAGAAAAAAAACTAGATACAGTATTGAGCAGCACAGTCTCTGCATAATGAGTGGCTGGGAATTTCTTGAGATACAATTTTATATTCCTAAATATTTATCCAGAAACTAGGAGTGTGGTGCAAAAGTTACAGTTCAGTCCCAGTGGCAGATTCCTTGACTAAACTTAGAAAATGTTGATGCTGTTTAAGAGATGCAGTTCTTCACAAAATAATTGAAATCTATCTATTCTGAATCACATTGTAAACTGAGCTAAAATAACTTGAGAGACTGGAAGAAACATCAAAATTCTGATGATGCAGGCTAAACTTTAGAGTACAGGAGATATCTGAGGGAAAAATCTAACATAAATCGATTCTAGACCTAGTGAAGGAGGCTAAAGCCCTGCAGCTACAAAATGCCATGAAGCATAAGAAGATTGCTCTCCAGGAAAACCAATGACTGAGCCGGGGCATTGAAGCGTGCAGAGTTTTGCTGTAAAAGCTTTGATTTACAAACTACGTAGAGTGAGAGCATTTTTAACAACGGAATCACAACTGAAATCTTCCAACAACAAAAAAACCCCGAAAGCTTCGGATGTTTGTCGGTACACACACCACAAAACACAATGCAGACTTAGCTTAAAAAGAGCCAGGGGAGAAAAAAAAAAACCCTGCAAACTTTTCATCAACTTTCAGAAGAAGCAAAGGTAAGAGAAATAAAAGAGCTGGAGAAGCAAAAAGATACCAAGCAATACAACAAGAGAAGGTAACAGAAAACACATAACACAACTACAAGCAGAAGCAACACACTGCTACTACAAAAAAAAACCTGCTGAGCATGAGAATCTAGAGCTTTAATCCACTCAATACCCTGAAGACAAAGACATGGAACAGGACATTGACCCAGAAATTAACTTCTTCAGCAACATCAATAGAGGCTACCACTGCTACATTGATGAACATTTAAACATAATCTCAGGACAGGCTGCTATTTATTAGTAATGGATTTTACCAGCCAAAGCCTGTACAACATCTACTGCAATGTCAAAGAGCATTTCAACAATTTTAGCCAACAATGCAATAGATAATAGCAATAGCTGGCACAACGTGGATCAATCCATGGAAGGAAAGATCCTTTCGAATGAGTGGATGTCATAGAAATTATAAAGAGATGTCCGAAACGTTCAGCAAATCAAATAAGAAGATCATGCTCATCTGAGATCATTCTTAAATAAACCATATATAAGCCAAACAAGAATAGTTCAGTGGAATGTGTAGCAAAGGTTTGATACAAACCCTGTTACTTGACATGTGTTGACGAAGCGACTCCTGACTGACATCAGTCAAATTTTAAATTTACTGACCTTAACAGTGACTGGACATTTGACATGGTTAACTTTATTTCCATCATGCGCTCTGATATAGCACAACCATATCAATAAAAACAACATTCTTTGGTGTGGAAGCTATTACTGAAGTAAGAGATGCCACTTTTTGAAAAACGGTAATTAGAACAAGCTAATATGAAAAATAATTTTCATACACCTCTGCAGTTCAATCAGGCCGCTTATTATTGTTGGTGAATGTTGCAATAATGACATAGTCTGCAATAAAAAAAAGATTTAAAAAGTCTTACTATTTTTCTGCTCTGGTTTTATTACAAACAGTCCTAAGACAATTAAGTCTCCACCAACTTTGAAAAAAAAAATGCAATTTGATTATTTGCCTTACACAAGAATGCGTCCAGCAAAAGCAACTTTGTACAAAGTTGCTTTTGCTGGACATCTGCAATTTTTGACTTTATAAAACTTGGTTGTAGAGTTTAAAAACCTGATGACATCTTTACCTTCTTAAACATGTTATGCAGCACTGAAAAAGTGACAAAATATATTACAGGTATGGAGAGTCTGAAAGAAATCATTGCCTGTGTATTGCTGTTCACGAACTTCTTCGCAATGTACGTGTATATATCAGATCCACTGTTATTTCAATAATAATAAATTTGCAATATATCGTGCAGCCCTATTTCAGACGCAGGTGGTAGGTTTCTAATTGAACCATAAGGTTATAAACCAAGCAATACTTTACATAACTGAAGTCAAAAACTGAAAACAATAAAAAAAACAAGGTTACTTTACAGGTCCCAATCCACACGGGACAGTTGATTGCATCAAGTCATTAAGATTGCAGCAAGTCTTCGTACTGAGCAGCGATGTGGTGACAGTGGGAAGGAAAGCAGAATGAAACCTCCAGCAAAATCTGGCTTAGTCTGAGTAGCCGACTAGGAATTTAAGACACAGTAGGTACCAGAATGGTAAGTGGCCCAGTCCTACATTGCTACATTAGATAGAGTCTCAGGCTATGTTAAAAGCTACGTTTCTACAGTGTTAAAATATCCTGCTATATATCCTACACTTCCATATTACATCTTACACTGGTCCAGGAATAATTTTAAGGATAAATTAAAAGTAAATAGTTAAAGGCAGCAGCAGTTTCTTTAGAGGCTTCATCTTCATAGGAGAGAATAACAGCTTAACGTTCTGAGCCAGTAGTAAAATCTATGACATGAAAAACAAAGTACATGTTGCTGTCATAACTGTCAGTGCTACCATAGGCTGGGAGCACCCGGTTGTGTTAGAAACAACATCTGGCGATGTGAAAGCTGTTACTAAAAGAAAAAGGTTACAGTGTTACAAAAGGAAGTTTAAAGAAGCACCATAGGTGGATGAAGAAACTTTGAAGCAAAGAATATTGCCCAAGACATGTTGAGAAGTGTCAAGCAGGAAGTTTAAATGCATTATGGCAAATCGGCTTTAATTTAAGCTTCGAGCACTACCATGAAACGTGTTGGATTTTAAAAGGCAAAAGTTGTTTTTTATTTCAATCTCCAAATTAAGATAAGCATGTAAATTCTCTGGGGAACTGGACCCGTTAGACCCTGGGACCAGATCAATGGATGGATATGTGGACAAATTCTCTGTAGGTTCCACAAAGGCTGCTCTTAACACTTAGTTATCTTAGCTGTGCTAACTGTGCTAATGACTAACATAAAATGCTAAAAACAATTATAAATGTTAACTTCAAAATTACTTTTATCTTTGTTTTAAAATATAACACATATTTATAGGTGACCTATTATAAAAAAAATTATAACTTTTTGTACTTGTGTTTGGGTCTCTACTGTTCTTCCGAATATTATGTTGTAATCGTCAGGCATTGCCCCTTACCTAGCAAACCAAGCAAAGTAAAACTGCAACAAAAATTTACCACATTATTTTCATCAGGGCTCTCAACTCTCATGCAATGACCGTGGGACCCACACATTTCTCTGACTTCACACGCCACACATGGCATTTGTCATACCAAATAACAATTGGCCTTCTGGGCCGCGGATGATCCGTTCACAGCTCTGTCCATCCAGAGCTCAGTTTAAACCCCGCCTTCTGCAGAGCTGTTACAGCTTCTTTCTCAGCTTGTGGCCATCAGTAATTCCTGCTGCAGTTCATGTGAACAGGGGAGCAGGAAAAGCGATCAGAGTTATAAATAATTTTGGTCTTAACCAGCAGTAAAAGTAAGCCAGTATGGTTCGATATGGTACGGTACGGTACTGGATACACAGGAGGCAAGGGGAGAGAGTGGCTGCCAGATAAAGTCTTCATTTAGAACCGGTCATGGCTGCACGCTGGAACAGAAAACAGATCTGCTAACCAAACGCCAATTAGTCTGTTTATAAGTTTCTTTGTTATGCATTCCGAATTGTTTCTGAACCTCATGTGCTGTGTTTCGGTGCCTCAACGCTCTTAAGCGCCTCTCTTCTCCCTTCCCTCGGAGCCAGGGGCTTTTCTCAGTGGCCAGCCTTCAAAACATGAACCACTACATTTAATGCCCTTTCACCCGTAGCAAAATGTCCCAATTAAAATCAATAGGAGAGTTAGTAGTTGTGTTTTTATGCTATTGTGCTTAACGGCACAGAACCAGTGGAGCTGCGGTGGGCTGCTGCCTCGCCTTGCACTTGAATTCAGGTGTGCATAATTACCTTACATGTAATTTAGGTGTGCACTTTGAAAGGGCATTTTAAGGGACTTGTAACATCGGGGGCTTCAGCTCAGACCCGTCAGCTCCCCAGAAGGCTCTGAACGGACAGTGCTGTGAACGGATCATCCACGGCCCAGATGGCCCATTGACATTTTTATGCGTGAGAAATGCCATGTGTGGCGTCTATGCATGTGAAGTCAGGGAATGCGTGTGTCACACGGTCATTGCATGAGAGTTGAGAGCTCTGATTATGCGTAGAGACGCAGCGTCAACCCTTGTGTGCTTCAAGTGAGGGGAAAATGTTGGACCATAGGCTTGATGAAATTCAGCCTCATTCACCACTGAATATAGACCTATATTGATAAATAAGACCATAGATTAATGATACTCGGGGTTTTTTTCATTGCCTGGATAAATCGGATCATTCAGATCGTGTCTTTCATAATCAACTACAATGTTTTCTTATTAAAGTCAGGAAAAAAAAGATTGTGTTATGTTGTTGAGCTGTTTTTGAAGAACTTCTGTTTGCGTAAAACACACATTTACCACTTTTTAAAAACTAATGATGTTCTCAACTATTTATATAACATTATTTGTACAATCTAAAAACTAGTAATTCAAAACAGAATAAAAAATTAAAGCCAGCAAAATGTAATAAAACGCAGATCCACAAAACAAACAATAAAAACTTCAAAAGCGAACATCTCAAACAGGGTTCAAGGCCAAAAAAGACCATTTCTAAGATAGATAAACTTTATTCCGGACTCATGGTCCAGTAAATACATAAATAAAATAAATAAATAAATAAATAGATAGATAAGAATAAAAACACAATACAAGTACCATTAATTAACATTAATTAATTAAATAGGAGCTTTAAGAAGACAGGAATACCAGTGTCTCTACAGCTTAGACTGGTATTGGATTGTACTACGTGTGGTGTCAGTAAGTGACAAGATAATATCATCGCCAGATGTAATTAACCTACAGATAAACCTTTACATTAACTTTCTTAAAACAGCATGTAGGGTATTGACTCTTGCTGTGACAAACATCTCACTCGCACTAGTCCATCTTGGCCGTTTCAAAAGTACCCGCAAAGCGTCATTATAGGCCACCTGCAGCCTTTGCAGGTTGGTTTTTCTATATGTAGACCACAGGTGAGCAGTGTAGAGAGAGGTAGAATATGCATTAAACAGTTCCACTTTGACTTTATCAGTACATGCACCAAATCTACGAGCAAGGGTATTAGCTTGAGCATACAACATTCTACATTGTCTACAGATATCATCATCGTCTGACAGATTTTCTGTGATGATGTGCCCAAGATACTTGGTTTTGTTTGTAACACCCAGCACAGTATTTGACAGCCGAGAACATTAAACACAGAAAGTGAAATGGCCTGCCTGACACATAAAGCTACTTGAATCCAGAGTTTTGTGCAACGACAGAGAAAGTGTGGTAACCTCTTTGCATTCTTTGATTTTCGCGAGATCTTGAAAATCAAGGATGTGAAAACATTTAAAAACAAATAAAAGAATGTGAACCAGTCGTCAATGAATTGCTGCTATAACAGGAGAAATGTGCTCTCATTTTCTGGTAGCAGTTAAAAGAAGAGCAGCAGCATTTTGGACCAGCTGCAGTCAAGCCACTAGAGTTTTGTTAAGCCCAGAGTGAAGTGCAGTGCAGGAATCTAAGCAAGTTGTAATTAAAGCATAGATTAAAATCTTTAATCAGCTGCCTCAGTTTGAAAAAGCTGGACTGGACCACAGCATCAGAGTTAAAATTATTCTCTAGTCTTACACTCAGGTCTGTAGGAGTATGTGTCAGATACTGACTTTAAGGTCCCAGGTCAACACTGATGTTAGAGACATCAGTGTATGAATGTGTGTGTGAATGGGTGAATGACTAAGACTGTAGTGTAAAGCGCTTTGGAGGTCATCAAGACTAGTTAAAAGTGCTGTACAAGTACAAGTCATTTACCATTTACCATCAAAGCACCCAAACAACATTAACTTTGTTGATATCCATGATTTCTGCAATGCCTTTGATAAGTTTATTTTTAGGGCAACTATTTTCCTTTTTAGTGCCATAAAGGTCTGACTGTCTTCTGCCTAAAAAACAGAAGGCTAAACACTGGTTTCTTATAACTGACTCCGAAGGGACAGGGGAAAGAGAGAAGAGGCCAAGCATGGATCCTTGAGGCATGCTGCATGAGTGGGAATCTTTAATAAAAAAAAAAAGCAGTTTTCTGTTCTTATAGGAAAAGAGTGTAATAATACCTGTCATGATCTACCTCATGACAGAAAATAATACACTGAACGAAATCCAAATCAACATTACTCATCACCAGTTTTTACAGAGCCTTAACATTTGGTTAGTTGGACAAACCAAATGTCTAAACAATATTTTGTGGGACAAGATTTGAGGGCACTATTATTACATTCAAAACTTATAACTAAACATAAAACATTATAAAGAAAATGTATCCTTTTGTTATTTTGTTGAGAATAATAGAATCATAAAGCTGCATGTTCCAGGACCAAGCAGTGCATTAGACAAATCCTATATATAGTGCACAACATACAGAATAAAATGAACGCAGGAGCAAGGGCATGAACTGGTACGTGTCAGAGCCACTATCCAGAAAAAAAAAAAAAAAAAACAGCAACAAAGATCCAGGAGTACATGAGGAAGATTGCCCTAAGCAATAGCCTACAAACTGAATGTCTTAGACACCAGAACGCCAATGTGGAAAAGAAACAGAGAGGAGGGAATAATCTTATATGGAATATCTAATATGAAAAGGTGACAGTTATAGGAAAAAATATCAGATTGCATCAAATATTTACTCCAGCAGAATTCCTCATCTTGAGAAGGTATGGAGCAGAGACTGACAAAGGAAGACAGAAGCCCCTTTTTAACAGCAAGAAACCCCCAGCAGAACCAGGCTCAGGACGGGCGAACATCTGCCTCGTTCGTCTGGGGCTTGAAAGGACAGCGCAGCGATGCAGGCACACACAGACACGCTGGGACAAAGGAAGGCGCGGAAACGCACACATAATGGTGGGCTGAAATGAGGAAACCAACTATTAGATCTGGTAAGTGAACTAAAGGTCACATCTAACGCAGCAAAATTGTGACCTGATTCCCCTGCTGAAATCCTGGGGCACACGTTGCTATAGTAACCATATTGTGGCGTGTAGAATGGATGATGCCATTAAAGGTGCATTTGGAAAACTCTGCTTTCACAGAAACAAGATGTGTTTTCAACAGCAAAAAAAAAAAAACGACGCTCATCTTCAGGGAGTCACCTGAACGTTCACATCTGGAAAGTTGAGTGCGAAATCCACAATGCCGAATCAACATCCACAGGCAGGTTTGTACTGTCCTTTGGCCTGTTTGCCGCAGTGACGCACGTATCTAATTAATCATTAGTTTATTTCAGAAAAAAAATCCCCATAGTCTGCTGTCACAGGTGATAAAATGCCTCAGTTTCTTTAATGTAAATTGCTTGTTAGTTATTATTGGTGATTAAACTGACTCAATTGGATGTAATTTGTTTAATCTATAACCATTAATCCAGATAAATTAATCTTGAGAAATTCTAAACAGTGGTGCAACAGCAGTGCAACACTAGGCTAAATAATCAATATGGATAAAAAATGTAACACATTATTTGACTTATTTGTCAATAACAGCTCCACATCATTAGCTGCAGAGTGTTTTATGCATTTATTTTCTTGTGCGGGGAGGTTTTCAGACCAAAGAACAAAGCTTTTTTAACAGTAATAATTCAATGTGACAGCCATCAGACTTCTGTTTGAACAGTTCAACAACTCAAAGTGACCCGCGTGCACAGATAACAGAAGAAGGCGTCTCACAGCAGCAGACCATTGATGGAAGTTATAGCGGATGTAATTGTTACAAAACTTTGTTAAATAAAAAAACATTAATACTGGCATCTCTGTTGTTATGAAGTTTTTGAGCGATTTGAGCTGAGAATATTAAGACCACTTCATAACAAAAATACGAGCTACTAGCCATGGCTAAACAGCTGTTAACAATGGTCTTTTGTGGAGCCCTGACTGCCACTGCTGTAGAGAAGTCAGTGTGGATGTATAGTGAGAGCCAGGTCAGTCACATAAACGGCAGATGAAAAGTCGTTCAGACAGCGGCCCCTTTGAAAAATGATCTAATACATATCCGATATGATATCACATATGGAAGTGCACAAATCGGATTGTTTTTGTATGAAAAGATTGGCCATGATCAAGACGGATGTGGGTCTCCTACGGGCAAAAAGGTTTGACTTGGGTTGCATTCGCCTGCTGTGTGAACGTAGCCTAATTGCTTACTTAAAGATTCTACTCTTGGCTCAGCTCTCATTCTACAACTAATCAGATTAATTAACCATACCTGTCCATCAAAGTCACAACCCTGGCCGCTTAGACGTGCGGCGTGAATGTCATTCACGTCGCAGACTAAAGAGTCAAACTACAATGGGACAGGAAAGAATGGCGCGGCGAAAGAACATTTGGACTGCATCCGAAAGGATCTAATTGGTACGGACTCTTCAGCCAAAGCTGAAGTGTGTCAGCAATCACCATGATAGGTGCAGTCCGAATAATGCAGTCAGTAAAGGAGGAGGTAGGAGAAGGAGCATGTACGATTCCTATCATAGGTCCTTTAGCATAGGGAGCTTGCAGTGTCCTTTACCGGCACCAAGGAACTATGAGGTATCCCACAATCCTTTTTGTGACATGACATATAAGCAAAGCCTACCTCACGGAAATTAACCCTAATATCGGGAGAGAAGAGAGTGCAAACTTTGTAGTTCTTATTTGGAAGGCTGTAGGCCCAGATTTGACTAGAATCATACATGTGCGTTTCCGTTGCCAATGACGTATGAGTTATTATGTCATTAATAATTAGAACGCTTCAGATGCAACTACAGTAATTTATTTACTAAATAATAATTTCACAAGGCTTTCTCCTTTTTTTTAGACTGGATCGATCAGACCTGAATATCTAAGAGCAGGCAAGTGACTGTGGATAGATTTATGTTTGAGTACAGTTTTGTTTTGTGTTATAATCTCCAACCTCTAGTGTGTTCCCCCGAATAGAATTATCACCAGCCACCACTGATTCACACACAATTAACTATTGTTTACATTTTTGTCACATTACAACCGCAAACCTCAGTTTTGTTGGGATTTATGTGATAGGCCAACACAAAGTTGCTTATATCCATGAAGTGGAAAGAAAAGGATGCATGGGTTAAAAAGTGGGCTGTGCATTGTGAGTAAATACTTTCTATAACCATCTTTAACTGCAACTACACATCCAAGAATTTTCAGGTACGTTTCTACAGATGAGCTTTGCAGACCTAGAGATTGAAACTTTTGAAAAATAGCTCGAGCTCTGTCCCATGGGATGGAAAGCATGTGTGCACATACATTCTTGCTCAAAAGAAGTTGCGCTATAGATTCTAAGTTTGATTTAGCAACAGTGACAGGGCAATACTAAAATATGAAAATACTTTGATCTAAGCTGTTCTCTTATGGATATGGCCATATGGCTAGGGTTGTTCTTCCTGGATTGCCTGGGAAATCCAGCAGAAAAAGCTTTTTTTTTTTTTCTTCCAGGAATGTGTTGTATTCATCGCATTCACCTATCAACTCTTAGCATGTGGCCCTGCTTAATTAAAGCATTCCCACAACAAGATGTTTCACAGTGGAGGTTAGTGTTGGTAATATCTGTCACGTTGACAGACTTTCCTACCCGAGCTGTGGATCTATGGAACTCCTCCAGAGTTACCATGGGGCTCTTGGCTACTTCCCTCATAAAACGCTCTACTTACCCATCCTATCAATTCAGGTGGATGGGCATAAACTTGCAGGTGTGCATTTGTGCCCTACTCTGTTTGGAAATGATGGCCTCAACAGTTCCCATGCAAGAGGTTTAAAGATTGTGATAGTGATTAATAAAATAACCATGCTTTAGTCTTCTCCAAAACTTTATACCTAACCCTTCTGGTTTGTTCCTTGGTCTTCATGAGGCCCTTTGTTCACAAATACTCTCTAAAAAAAACATGTGAGAGCTTCAGATAAAGCTGGAATTATAAAGAGATACAGCCAAGAGAGGAAATCCAAGTTACCTAAGAATGCAGAAAATTGTATGCATGGGTGTCAAGAATCTATCTATCTATCTATCTATCTATCTATCTATCTATCTATCTATCTATCTATCTATCTATCTATCTGTGTAGAGTTTTATTTTAAAAAGGAAAGCAATGTATCGCTTTCATTTCGCTTCACAATTTAATTTTCATTTCACTTCACAATCATAGCATAAAATTTGTGGTTACATTGTAGCAAAATGTTTAGAGGTCAGATAATTTTACAAGGTACTATAGACTGATACAGTGTGAACGTCCTTTATTAGAATGCAAACTCAAACATTTTGAATATTTAAATCTAAAACTGACTTATTAAGATGTTCTGTTTTTTATGTGCTTTAGAACCATAAGCAAACTATAACTTACCTTCTATCAAGTCAATTTGTGTTTTTTTAGTTTTTTATTTTGCAGTAGACCTCAGCAACATAAACCATAACAGCAGGAATGTTACATTTTTATACCATTATTTAAAGGGAATATAGGTAATCCTAGCAGTAAGTGTAAACATAATTTGCTCCCTATCTGCAAACCACAACAGTTGGGTCTGTGAGTGCAGAACAGGAATTAATTAAAAACAAATCACTCACATTACTATTTTAATTTTATTGGCTCAGTTGTTCAGCCGTTTTCCATTTCTCCTTATCTCCCTTTTTCAGATCCCGACATAAAGTTAAAGAATGTACTGCTTCAGCTGTGATGTTGATGAAAAATGAAAGAGACAGTAGTGTCCTAGACATTTAACAATTTCCTGTTGCAACGTTAAAATGTCATCTTTTTGTTACAGTTGGAAAAATGATTGCACTCAGTGTTTTGGGCCATGCGGTAAACATTATTTAATTTAAGTGATGTAACCTGCATGAACAGTTGTCTTGGTTGTTATGTCATTATTACACCTACTCCTTGATTTTATGTTTCTGTTGCCCTTTAATTAAGAAGAGATCTAAAAAGTAAATATTTTCCATACACTCAAGCTAACAGATGGCTGTTATTTGAGATGGTTGATACATGATGGACAGTTTGTTGTTAGTAGAAAAGGCCAAAAAAAAAATATGTAAACCATTTCAAGCCATTCCGTAAATGTTCTCCCTTTGAAGCTGGACTAATTAAATTACCTAGATGAATGTATATGTGCTCAGACTGCTGAGCACCCGGCTCTCCTGTGCAGCAGATGTTTTACGCAGCTGATTAATTACAAAGCTCCAGTTGCTGGGCAATTTGAAAGCGCTTATCAACTGGTCAGATGAGAATTCAGTTCAATAATCTTACAGCTGTATTGTCAAGTGATTATTTGGAACTTTTTCAAAACAAACCGGGGGCTCCATTTGTTTCTCTGATTTCCGCAACCTGCACATCGGCGCTTTATTTATTTATTTGTAAATTATTTTGTTCTGTCAACCCTTGCTGTCACCGCTCCTAATTAATGTCCCATAAATACCACGTCTATTGATCAACTGGGCTGCTGGGAAATGAGACAGTACGGCAGCTTTTTTTCTCAATTACTCAGACAGGGTTTGTTTTCCACTTTTATCAGGGGCTAATAATTTAACCGAAACTTAGAATTAAAGCTGAACGTTGACTTAAAATGACAACCGTAACTGAAAAAACAAAATGTCTTTAACAGTAGAATCCTTACTGCATTAAGAGATATTTTAACATTATTTAATCATCACTGCAGCCACAATGCAACCCACAGCAAGCTGACAGCTGACATCTTGAAACGGTGTAAACCTCCACACATACGCATTCACCACACAATAATAGCACCGAGTGAAAGCTTCAAAGAACAGCTTTCTGGCTTTTATTTCCAATGCATCATCGCCACCCTCTTATCCCAAAGCCTAATGAAGCTTCTCTTCGTTCTAAATATCTGCTGGACAGATTTGTTAGTATCAGAGCAAACATTTATTAAAGCATTGTACCACTAATTTCAGCTCACACCCTAAAGATGATCATTAAACTATATCAGATACATATCAACAAACATTTAAACCACAAATACCCAATCATTTTCAGCTGAAGTGGCTATGTTCCATCACTCCATGGCATAAAAACCTGAAAAAGCATCCAACTGCATCCCCTATGCTGAATGTCTCTATGGTTTGTCGCTCAAAAGCAAATAAAAGGGGACTACACAAACACAGCAAAGCACAGCAACCCTCTCAGCTGGGTTTTATAGATTTCTTCATACACATTTCATCTCTCAGAGGAAAGCAGGTGTGAGAGCGGAAGGTAGGAAATCATCAGGAGGATCAGGATGCATGGCTTGATATTCTTAATAAATGGTGAGCTTAAAGCACACTGTAGCTTTCCTATTACCAGCATCAGTGCTCTATCCTCAAAATGTATCATACGGTATACAAGGTTGCAAATGACTAATGGACATGGACAGTAGAAGGCCCTTGACAGAGATAAAAATCTGATAACTACTAAACAGAAGTAACAAAGGTTACTTTTAGGCCAAAAAAAAATGTTTGCATTTTGGAATGAGTCATTTCTTTAAATGCCTGAACTCTGTTGACATGATGGAGGCCGGCTTGAACGGCAACAGTAGTTTGGAGCCAGAAAAAGCCCACAGAAGATTAACTGGGTAAAATCCCTGAGAGAGTAAGATATTAAACATATTTGACTTTCCAACTCTATTTGACACATCCAATCTAAAATGGGATATAGCAGAGCAGTGGTTCAGTATAAAACACTGAAAATGCCACATAATTAACAATATTTTGCCCATAGTTTACCATTAACTGAGGTTAACTTCCTTTTGGAAAAAAAAAAAAAAAAAAAAAAAAAAACTTCCTTTTGGATGATCTCTAGTAAACATCAACTAATGCTGACAAAACCAATTTTGTGAAAAAAGCATGCAAAAAAGAGTTCATAGCATCACTGGATAATGGTGCAAACAATTAAATGACAAGGAAAAGCAACACCGGTTGCCAGGCAGCAGCAAAATGAGGAAGTGGGAGACCGTGCATTAGCAACTTTACAGCATGTGAAGTCCATAAAAGCATAGTGCACAATCAGTGGTCCATAGTGCTGCGGCAGAGGAGCCATGGTAAAGTTTAAATGCAACGGTTCAGCGCAGGAGCCAAGAAGCAGAGCTGACTGAAGGATTGCCTGACAGCCATGGCCGGGGAAAGAGTGGGATGGCTTCATAACAGTGGCTAACTGAACAGGTAGGTTAACCAGCCTCAGCGGGGGGGAAAGAGGTTTATAAAGTACCGAAAACAGTTTCCGCTAACCAAGAATAGGTCATTTTTTATTTTATTTTTATTTTGGAGGGAATTTTTTATTTTGGAGGGCATTTTAAGCTTTCTCTAAGTAAAAAGAATCAAGATAAATATGTAAAGATAAACCCATAAAACTGATGCTACATTATTAAAAAAGGAAATATTAAACTTTAGATGCTTGGAGCATAATGGCATTAGGAAAACTTCATGAACGCATGAACCTGAGCTTGGACCGGTTCTTGGTATCAAGTTTTAACAACAATTAACATTTTTGTCATACATTTAAAGTCCTTTTAATGAGTTACCAGGACAAATCCTTAGTCCTCGACGCGGTCGAGGACTAAGGATTTGCATGTTATTTAAGCCATTATAAGGCCTTTGTTTGCCAATTGTAAAAAGCTTGTTACTCCACATTACTCCAGACTTTTCCTTCCTGGAGAGGAAGCGAAACGTCTTCAACTACGGAAAACAAGTCCAGTTGCTTTGTTTTTTACCTTTTTTTGGAATGACCATGACCTGGATGACTGAGAGTCTTCACCAGAACAAATTATGTTATAAGTTGCATCAATATTAATTTGGAAATCAATGTTATTTTAGTAACGGAAGGAATAAGGTGATCCATTGTTGCCCTGATGTAACAGATTTGTTTGCTTCAAACCTTCTAAATACCTTGATACCATTACAAAACTGGTGGTTTTACTCACCATTACCATAACATGAGAATCTTATATTGCCCTATGCATAGTTTAGTTTCAAAACCTCACTGCAATGCGTGCTTGACACACTTTACGGTATAGTCTTTTATTCTTATTTTTGGTTTTTACTTGTTTTTTCTGTGCGTCCTTACTTCCACTTGCCTTTCTCTTTCCTGCTCGTACAACCGGATTTCCCCACTGAGGGACAATAACGGTTATTTCTATTCTATTCCATTTTCATCTGTTAGAGTTCCAGCAATTTTCACATAGCAAGCCACAATGCCACATTGAATCAAGAAGCGAGGTAGACATTGAGGATTCTAAGAACCAGGGCTCTGTGGGGTTGAGTAAGGTCAAAGATAAAAAACATAAAAATCCGAATAATAAAAAAAAAATAAATATTTTTTTCCCAGAGTTCTTTCATTTCTACCAACATTGCTGATGCTTGCTCTCTTTGCCCTTTGGAGCTTTGAAACATTCAAATACCAAATGTAGATGTAAATGGATGCCAATGTAAATGCAAACAATTTGGATAGACTCATTTGAACCTAAACAAAGAATATGCAAAAATAGATATTATATGCAACACATTGTAATTCCTATTCAGTCAGAAATTATGCACGGATCTCACGCCATCCTCTCCCCTGTCCACGTCTGCCTGCGTCATAAATATCTGCCCCAGAATGTTTTACTAACCCGAGAGTTGTCATGAAGCAGTGAGATGAATCCTACTCCCTAAATGCTGTGAATCTGAAGGTTTTAATATATGTCGCTAAATTCCTTTCATCTTTTACTTTGCACTATCAGCATGATGCAGATATAGCCTTTAGACCTTTTATTTGACTCCTTTAAAACGCCATAGCCTGATTTTACACCTTCATCTCAGTAATCTGTCTCGAGCGTGAGATTGTTACTTTGGAGAGATAACAAATCAAAGAGTCTTCTACTTTATCATGGCCATGGTAGATAAGACCTCTTTACCGTCACGTGACATCAGGAGCTTCCGTGTGGGAAAAAAAAAAAAAAAAACCCGTCCTAAGGCAATCTCCCACCATCAACTCAAGTCTCGCCACAACATCTCTGCTAGAGCTGACAAACTTTTTTTCACATCCAAATACAATTAACTCTGCTGTTTTTCAACACAAGAGCAGGATTTATTTGGATTTAAGTCATAGACCAATATAAAAGTACTGTATACTTCGAAAGTGCCATACAAAAACGTTACTTAAAAATAAAAATCTGGAAAGTGTGAATTGCAGGTGTATTCTGACCCCAGAAGCAACGCTAAGTAGAACTAACTACCATTACCAATATGGCTGCAGGTACTCTGGGATAATATATTTGCAAAATAGCTTAAGGTGAATCAGATTTGATAGAAATCATCTGTGGGGATACTGGGAGCGGAGTAGCTCTGGCTGCACGGTTAGGGATGGTTCATTCTCTATTGTGAAACTCCAACTCAGTGTAATGTCTTTAGAAGTCTCTGACTGGTTTGTCATTGATTCCCTTATGTTCATATTTAACATCAACTCTGACCAGCATTGTCCCGTTAAAGGACAGCATCCCCACAGCGTGATGCTGCCCCCACCATCACCGAGGGGAAAGCATATTAAAGGCGTTGGTTTTCCACAATAAAAAAGCCTTCTGCTTGTTGGTCAGACAGTTCAATACTGGTCTCGTCAAACACAAGTTGCAGTGTCCCCTGCATAGCTTGTGGAAAGCGCGAACAAGAAATCGTATAGCATCCTTAAAACAAGGACTTTCTGTTTGACATTCTCCAGTAAAAACAACATTTTCAGGGTGCTCAGCTAACAGTTGTCCCTGTCAACAGATTCTCCCACCTGAGTTGTGGATCTGAGGTTAAGCTCAAAGCTTTCCTTGCCTGAAGTTTGCGGTAGTTGCCTTTTCCCTATCTAGGATGATGTATTAAAAAGCGCTCCATGGGATGTTTGTAGCTTGGGATATTTTTTGTGACATAATCCTGCTTCTCGCCACGACCTCCTTCATCGCTGATCAGTTTGCTGTGTTTCTTGGTCTTGATAAATCTTGTCAGTTTCCTGATCTTCTCTTACAACTCGCCGGGGCATTCACTGAACAGCTACTGAGATTTACGTACACACAGACGGACTCTAATAACTATTTCTGAACGCAACCGGTCGGACTTGCTTTTGAAAAAGAGGCTGAATCCATAAGCACGCCACACTTTTCAGATGTGTAGCTGTAATAAAAATGTGGAAAGCCATGCATCATTTTACTTCTACTTCTCAACAGAGTGATACTTCGTGTTGGCCTGATGCAAAAAAAATAAAAATAAAATCCCAACAAGATGCATTGAAGTTTGGTGGTTTTAATGTGACCAAATGTAAAAAAAATATTATGATTGCTTTTGCGCCGCACTATTATAGTTCTATTCAATTCATTTTTTCTTGCTGCACTGCTTCTCAAACCTCTCTACTCAATTTCATGCATTCAGCTAACGCGTTCACACTTTGAAACCAACCATTTAAACAGCAACCCAGGGGAAGCCTGCGGCTAGCTACAGATGACTTGTTCAAAGTTAACACAATGAGGACAGGACAAAGGCAAACAGTTAGAGGGGCTGCATAATTAGCCAACCCGAGGCGGTGGCACATGTTAGCTCACCACACCAAATTATTTCAGCAATTTAGAGCAGATTCTGGAAACGTGCGAGCTGAGGAGCGAGAGCCCAGACACTGATTCTGCCACACCGATTGAGCTAATTGCATTCATGCCTTACAGATGCAACCAATTGGCCTGGCGCAAAGATGAACCGTCCAACGATCTCACATGAGGTGAAGAACCTTGACAAACATCGCTAAATGAAGACACCTCACCGAATATGCTCTCTATAAGGAGAATGCAAAGCTGGTCTCCAATTAACTGCTTTTATATGCCGTTTGCTTTTAGCGCGACGAGGCCGTGGGACGTCAGCTTGGCCATTTGACTCATTGGACGTCAAATCGAAGTCATTCATAACGGTGACAAGCTGAGGGAAAGGGGGTTCTGAAAGTCAGTCTTTCTTAGGCAGATGTTTCAAGGCAATTATATAAATTAAGCTGTCAGATGGGTCGTGAGGGACGTTTGTCTTCCAGGCTCTGCCAGGCCAGTGGGGCTCCCTCCCTCACAAACAAAGTGCTCGATGGGAATGCAGCTGAGAAAAAAAAAAAAAGCCTCTCGCTTCTGTCAAGATTACCAACGTTGCTTATAAGAAATTTCTTTAATCTAACAAATGCATGTCATCTCGCATTTTAGCAGGGACCGAGTCCCAGGGAAAAACATTCTTAGTCACTGCTGTGTTTCTGAGAGCAGAATTACACCCTTGCATCCTCTGGTCACAGAAAACATGGTATTTACATATTCCATGGTGCCTAGCAATTTCCTTTTATTTATTTCCTTCAGTCTAGTCACCATAAAAGAATACCGACGGGGCGCTGTGCAGCTGCATTGTGCGATATCATTTTGCTTCCTTTCAGAAATCTTTGGGGACCAGTTGAGTACAAACATTTCAGCGCAACATTTTGGTAAATTATCACTTTATTATAGCTCTTGGATATTCGTCAGTAAAATAAAACTCCCTCGGGAACTATTACCGCTGTGGGCCTGTTTCTATCTGGAGCTGCTCTCACGTTGTTATTTTTATTTTTTTTTCTCCGAGCATCCCAACGGGTTTCCTCTATCAGAGATGTCATTTCCAATTAGCCATACTCCAAATGGCTGTCTATGGGCTCGTGTCAATAAAAAATTCATTTAAGAGGATGAGGCAGCTGTAAATTTAAGATTTATTTCATTTAAATGAAGGTGAGCAGATCATCTGCATTTCATCTCACACCTGTCCCCCGGTGGATTTACGAACATTTTTAGAGCATCTTCCCCGAGCAAATAACTGATTAACATCCAATAAGGACAGGGGTAAAGGCAAATACATGCCGAGTGAAATTGGTGCAGCTGTGCATTTCCTCCAGCGACTCCCCTGATATGCAGGAGAAGCTTCTCTGGATTGCTGCATCTGGTGGCTTAAACCTTATATCTCTGGGTGAGAGAAGCTATGCTCAGATTATCTTAGGAAATGAAGCTCAGCTGTGTATATTAAAGGTGCGGAAAACATTCAGCCATTTAAATCAGAAGCTTGCAATAAAGTTATACCTCAATCATTCAGCCTTGAAGAACGCCGTGTAACATTAACAGGAGACAATGAGAGAATCACAATCTGATGACAGAGAAAGTGGAGGAATTTTTCACTGATTTACAGCTTGGAGGATCAAACTAGTACGGTTATAGAACCGCCAGTTTTCCATTATACTGGTCCTATGAGTTAAAGTTTGTTAAATAAGAAAAAAAACATAGAAAAAGAGACAGGTTGGAGTTTTCTTTGGCTGTATGTGGCATATGTGGAAAGATACACCCTCTTTCACCAGCTGCTGCACACTGTCAGTCAGCTGGCTGACAAATGGCTAATAAATTTGGTTGTTTGGTATATCTCCATTTGGGAAAAAAATAGGAAAAAGATAGTCTCTACTCTTACAAGACTGGCTTATCCTACTGTAAATCTACATTTGGAAAGCTATGATCAGCATGCCAAAATGTTGTTATTTTTTCAGTTAGTACATCAATAGTCGAATCACTTTATTACATGATGACTCTGCAAATTGTAAACCCTTTTTTTGTTGTTCTGTAAATACATTGCATACAGGACCTGCTTAGAGCGGTAAAGGCAAAGTTGTAGCAGTACTGCTGTACTGTGCTGTAATGCTTCAGCCGACACCGTTTTTGTCATTTTACATTTGTTATCTTTCTTCAAGGCAAATTAGCAAAAATATATAACTGAATGACTTTTTTAAAAAGAAATCATGACTGCATAAGATAACCCTCTTAACATCTTTATTGGGTTTAAATCCACAATAGTTTGTCCCTGAAGCTGAAGCTAACAACTACTCCAAGACGGACAGAGTTTACAGCAGACTTCTATCATCTCAGAGCAATTTCAATCTCAAATACATAATGGTTAATGACCCTTTAAACTAGGGATGGGCGATATGGAAAAAAAAAAGCATATGGATAAAATAGATATCGTACAGATCGTTATCGATAACCATCAACAAATTCAAACCATATATCTTAAGAGCAGCCCTGGCCATTTTATACTCATTGCTTAGTGATCTATTTTTAGAAACAGAACACAGAAACGCTGAATTCAAAATCAACCAACTTTTTACCAAAACTGCAAAAACGGGAAAGAAAATGCTTGCTCTCTGAGCTCTTTGAAGGGGGTGGGGCTTTGTGACTGAAGGTTCCTGGGTCTGTGTTGTGATTGGTTGGGAGGATTTAGTGACTGTAATATTAACCTACATAATAGGCTAGAATGCAAAAGGAAGGAAAACGTATTCTATTTAACTTTTTATTTACCTTTTTTTCTATCATCTATATAAATCTATCGATCAATATATATTGTTATAAAATTATTGTCCAGCCTTAGTTTAAACTGTCACCATGTTTGCACGAGGCAAATATTTACTTCAAAGCTGATGACTATTTAGAAGGTGAAATAGCGCGCACTACCAACTATCTTTCCTAAGAGAGGAACACGTAAAGAAATTGCTTAAACCACTTCAACATATTTGCTTTAGACGCTACTTTGCTTTAATGTCATCTTGTTGCTTTTACTGCAAAAGCTTTACTTGCTCTGTTTCATAGTATGAGTTCGACACAACAAGATCCTTCATGATGCGCCACCAACCTCAATTCCCTGAATGAGCAGCCCTCCATCTTCTGTGCAAATAACTGCCAGAAGCCGAAGGGACAATGGTTTAAATGTTCATTAAATAGCATTTTCAGAAACCGCTTTGATGATGTTGAGAGTGGAGTTGTTTCAAGATCCATTAGCCTCAGCCTCTGGGACCAACCAATCTGGACTTATATTAAACGAATACACCAAGGTAAGGCATCGCCTGCTTATTGCCATTCAAAAGGAACCTCACTTAGAAAATCCTAATCTATTCTGCGAAGCCTATGTATCAACATCAAGATAACAATAATGACATGTTCTGTATGATATTATCTTAACTATATCGAATAACATATTTGTCAGCAGCAGTAGGAACAATAAATGCTTTGTTGCTTTAAATACTGTAAAAGCAGAGAATGACATCTTACCCAAGGTTATTAACAGTGTAAGCATCTCAAGCCAGTCAATGGGTGTTATTGTTGCATACCTTAGGCTACATTTTGGACATGTCTCAATAATTTAAACATAAAGGTCTAGCAAACAGGTTTAAATCAGAGGAAACCGGACTTTCGCTCAGTTCTTTCTGAACATGTTCAGAAAGAACTGAGCGAAAGTCCGGTTTCCCCCGATTTAAGCCGGTTTGCTGTTGCGATGACCCGGATAACTGAGGATTTTCACAGGCCCATAAAAATATAATTAAAGTATGTGTTTGTTTTTACGACATCAAAATATGAAACTAAAGGGATGAATGTTTGCAAGAACACAATAACTCAAATGGCTTTACTTCACTGACAAATATTTCCTGAAAAGGTAAGCAGAACTCAGAGTTGTTAATGTATGCTCTGAAAAACATCAGAGGGTGAGATAATACATCAAGCCACATACACACTTAAAATAAAAGACTAAAAAGCACCGCGGAGGCTTCCTTTCTCTTCGCAAATCGAACGTTCGCACACAAGCCATGCATACATTAGAGACTAATGCAACCTGCCAACTGTTGACATGAAACAGTTTTGATCCCAGCAATTATCAGACTAACCAAAGGCATTACCTTTGGCCAGAAAATCGCATTTATATCGACTTACTCTTAAAATTTCTTACATTATACTGCATAACGTTCATTTCTCTGCTGCATATTGGAATTTGACAGCACCTTGCTTTCATTTTGATTTTGTTCGTCTGACAATATTTGAACTAATGTTTTTATCTGCAGAGTTTCAAAACATCAAATAATCAGAAAGTCACATCTATTTTACTCCTGGGCTTTCTGAAAAAAAAAATGCAGACGACGAACAAAGTGAATCGGCCCAAGCGTTAATCATTTAGATATTAAGCCGTGTACAGTAACATCCTTAGTTACTTTAATTTAGAGGCATGGCTTAAAATAGTCCAATACTCTGTCCTAATGCCTCTGAGTGGACCTACATTAAAAATGAAGAGTGCCCACGGCAGCAGAGGGATTTGCTGACAGCAGACAGATCTGTTAAAGGCGGTGTTTTCCTCCTGCAAACTTAATTCTGACCGGCCATCACTTTCATAATTGCTGTCATTGCAAAGAAAAGAAAAAAAAAAATCACACACTGCTCAGAAGAAAAAAAAAACAAAAAAACAAAGAGGATAATATTGAAATCGAGTAATAGGCTTAATAACGCCCCTTGAAAAGCAAATCAATAGGATCAAAAGGGAGAGTGTGAGCCCTTAAGCCACAACGCAGAACCCAGCAGTCACCAGCACCATCAGGTGATGGGGAGCCTTATATCCAGCAACAACAAAGCCAAAAAAAAATAATTATAATTTGAATATGTAGAATTTGCATATCTCTGATTAGATGTTTCCTGTGGGTCCACTTGTGTGGTAAGTGATGTGATAAAAGCTGCCTGATCAGCTCTCTAAAAGATGCCAGAAGGACCTGGACGCGCCTTCATACGGCAGAGCAGAGCTTTCTTCGCTTTCCCAAAAAAAGAAAAAAAAAAGAAATATTTCATAAATACCTTTGAGCTGTTTTCAAAAGCAGCCGGACCTCAAACACGCTTCTGTTCAAAGTACGTTTCAAAGCGCCCCTCTTTTATCCCTGGGATGTTGAGGGCTTTCATAAGAGTAGGACACCTTTGACTTGCGCTTAAAACTGGATGAAAGGGACGACGTGAACTCGCTGGAAGCCTGGTGAACAGCAGAGATGTTTCATTTGGACACTTGGCAGCGTGCGCATCGCGTCACACTCTACAGCTCCCTCACCCACATGCTCGCTTCTTCCTTCACTCTCACTATGGGAAGAAGGGAAGTTACTGAAAGCAGCGGTTAATTTATAGTTGCCACGATGGATCGCAGAGCGACTCGGGCTGAAGGAGAGCGTGAAAAACTCCTCATAATCTGAGTATCCCCCCCCCCGAATCAGCGTCAGCGGAACTTGTCTGTTGGAAGCCACCTCAGTTCATCTCAATTTGCAAGAGAAAACAATACCCCAAAAAATAAAAACAAATAAATGGAAGCAAAGTAAAGCAGTGTACTCACAAATAATCAAAAACAAAGTCTTCCTTTAGTGGGCGTTTTCCTTTCTATTAGAAGATGACAGATGATCTCCCCCGACCCTAAAGAGCGGAATGGTTGCGGTAGCGCCGATATCCACTGAAGTCCCGGTCCTCCTCTTATCGGGTAAGCCGGCGCAAGCGGCGCATCTTATCGGGAAAGAGAAGCGACCGAGCGGTTGATTCCTATTTCCGAGCCCTGCTTTCCGTCGCTCCGGGGAGCAGTTTGGCTCGACGGAGGTTTGTTTTGGTGTCCTCACGGTCTGCCTCCGCCGCTGCAGCCAGCTGGGTCTCTCTGCAGCGCAGCATCCCAGCTCAGTGGAGCTGCCGAGGAGAGAGAAAAGAAAGGGGGGAAAAAAATAAAAAACGTGGCCCCCCCTCAGTCAGTTGTAAGGAGGGGCTTTGCTTGGGCTTCGCTCCCATTCACATCTTCTGCTGTGAAGCTGTTTCAGGACGGCGCGCATTGGGATGGATGGGCGATTAGCGAAAATTCTAAATTGGCAAAGTTCACCAACTTTGATATGAAACAGTGGTGCATTAAGAACTTTTAACATCGTAAATTGTTATTACGCACAGATCGCGCGTCTGTGGGATAAATGCAGTGCACATCTTTTTTTTTATTAAGTATAAATTAATCTTTCAGGTGACAGTTCGACTGATGGTTGCTTTCAGTGTCCACAAAAGAAAAAAAAAAAAAAAAAGATTTTGGACACTGGTAGTTTTATTCCATGTCCATGAAAACAGCTTGTTTTTCTTTTTAGTTGTCAGAAATGAATAGAAATGAATTTTATCTTGGTTTTATTTTATTTTCATCATTACGATGAAATATTGTAAAAAAAAAAAAAAAAAAAAAAAAAAAGCGTTCCCACAATGGGGAAATTCTGGTGTCACAGTGGCAAAGACAGAGTTACACACATTATTAATGAAACAAAGAACAAGCTAGTGCAGTCTAAAGTTAGTTATAGAGAAACGCTGAGAATAAAAATAAATACCAGAGTAAATATTGCACAATTATCTATAATATAGAAAACCGGGTGAAAACAAATAAGCAAAAAAAAAGAAAAAGATTAAATGTTCAAGTTTAACAATGGAAAAATCTCCAGCCTATTTACAGAACATGAGATAATTTAATATGCAACATCCATGATAGCATCTCGAAGTAGCTAAGGCGTGTGTCAGTTTACCTTAATATCTGTGAAACAGTGTAAACAATTCATGATCAGATAAAAACCATTGCAACCATTAGCATGTTTGCAGACAGTTATTGAGTTTGTTGTGAGCTGCAGAGATTATAAAGTCTAACAGAAGCTGGGAGGAATGACTTTCGGAAGTGCTCCTTTGAGCATCTGGGATGCAGTAGTAAATGAATGCATTTAATATTCTAACTAGTTTGGATCACCAGGATAAGCATTTTTGCATTATTAGACTGATGGCAGATGGAAAGAAAACAGCAACATTTGCACAGTTATGTCACAGGGTGAATGATTGATAGTGCAGGTAGAGGTGTTGAGAGTGTTCTTATGTTCTAAAATAGTGTACCAACTCTTAAACATGTCTGTGTCACAGGTTGAAACACAAAGTGCCATAGACCAAAATGATTGAACTAACCCTTGTCAGTTAAATGTATTAGTTTACAATGAATTAGGATAAAAAAAACTAAAAAAAACAAGAGTACCTAAACAAAAATTGTGTCCAAGGACATATAAAAAAACACCACTTCTAACCAGAAATAAAAAAAGTTACCTTAAAGAAAAAAAAAAAAAAACACATTGAACGAGCTCCCTGGCTGCCCATAAAACAGGAGTAAAGGAAGATGAACAACAATTGCAGAGACCCAAAAGCTTTCATTTTGATCTTAAAAATCTCAGGTAGCAAGTCTGACTCTTTGAAGGAGCAATAAGCGAAATTTCACCACTAGGTGGTGTTGAAGCCCTGTCTGTAGACCAAAACAAGATGTGTGACATCTCTACCTTTACCTGCCACCCTGCCCCTCCTTCCCCTTCTCACGTATGGCATCCAAGGTGCATATTTTAAAGCATAAAAACACAGCAAAACAGCATCACCACCTGATGGTGGCATTTTAGGGCAGGGAGGGGCTGAGCCCTAAGTGGCAGCTGTTCACGTGCACATGCATGTACACATACACGCACGCACGGGTGGCCGGCCCTGCGATGTAAACAAGAGACTGGAATAAAACAGAGAGAGATGCGTTGTGGCATTATACCAGTCCATCTGAAATATTATCTTTGGTTTTTCATGTCACTATTTTGTAGTTCTTTCTGTCTAAAATAATAGAATTATGCTTATTGCTCCTTTAACATACAAAAGAAAACACGTGGAGTCACAAACAAGGTCCGTGGCAATTAAAGCCCAGTGGGAAGGGGCATGGTCCCTGGTTAAGGTACTTTTACTGCAGTGACTGATGAGCAGCAACACTTCACAGTGGTGGTCTGCTCCGGTAAGACAGACCTTCAATGAAGGAGGACACCGTGCGCTCACTAAGAGAGCCTCTACAGGTCAGTGACTGTAACAACAGGCCACATTTTATTAGCTTTTTTTCTATTAATTTTCTGTTTGTTTCTTTATTGTTTCAATTATGATAAGAAAATGAAAACATCTTAAGCTTTAGCTCTTACTCGCGACTAAAATGTTTTTAGAACAAGAATACAATAATGGCTTTTTTGTTTAGTTTTTGGTTTTATCTTTTTTTCTTTCCTTATTTCCAATGAAAAAAAACAAAAACATGACCATCAACTATTAAAATTATTTTCATTTCAATTAATCACAACTGATTGTAGGGCATGGATCTGTGCAAGAATGGTAATAGGTTCCACAACAATGAAAAAGCAAAAATAGCCAACAAGGTATTTATTTGGTGTTTGTTTTAAAATACAAAATTTACACAGAAATACAAGCTGATTCTAGTTTAGAAAAATGTGTATTTTTCTCACATTGTTACAACCTGTACACTTAAATTTGGGCTAGTATAGTGGCATAGCATGCACTAAACATTTGACATCAATGGTAGGGAAGAGTACTTTCAACAAGAAGAGTACTTTCAACAAGAAAGTGCAGCAACCCTTTTTAATGGTAAACCTGGTCCTAACTCACATATATTTTACATTTTAGCTTCGATTAGAGTTTATTGTTTACATTCTTGTTCATCTATCTTGATTTTGTGCTGCCAAAGACCTGTTGCCCATCTTTGAGGTGACCAAAAGAAACAGTGTCACCCATTCACATTCACACAATGATGCGCAGATTGGTAGGGAACTATGTGCCTTGCTCAAGGGTTCACATGAGGCAGGAAGGAAGCATGAATCAAAGCTACAACTTTCCAGATTAAAGGCACTTGTTTGACTAGTGGGTACTGGTGCTTACTGCTCCATTGAGCAAATTATGTGGTATATATTCTATAATATTATGAATATTTTATAATTTATAAAATACATATAATTTATAAAATGTTGTATTTTTGTCAAGAATTTTAGATTCTAAATGTAATATTCAAACATGATCCATTTCTAATTACATTACATACTGTTTTTATAACAAATCCTGCTTAAAACTTTGGATTAGACTTAGATTTAGGAACAGCCAAAGAAAAATGGTGCTGAGAAAAATAAATAAAGTTTAAATGCAGCTTTAATGAAGAGACAGTGATAATGCTTATTCAAAACCTGCTGGCTAACGTTGCTGTTTGTTAGCCGAGCTTCCTAAAGAATGACAGAAATTAGTTTTGGTTTTAGGGGGGGGGGGGGGGGGGGCTATGTCACCGTGTTGAAAAACTTTTAAAAAGGCTAATACTATTACAGTAACATGTATACCTTAATTATTTTCATATGATAGACAAACCAGTTAACTTCATAAAAGAAAAAGGGAAGGTGCTTGCTATTCATCACTGTATAGCGTTCATTTGATTAAAGGGTTGCTCAACCCGATTTAAAAGGATAATCCCACGCAAAGTTGAAAAATTCCACCAAAGTAAGCGGACGAGGGAAAGCAGGAGCTAGTTTATTTTGGCACATTGAATCATTTAGAGTGAGCAGGGTGACACTGGTAGTTACGCCAAGGATAAGAAAAAAGACGCTAGAGTTGTTGCCAGTCACTTTTTAGAAAAAAGTCGCTAGAGGGGTCTGAACAGTTGATAATAATAGTAACATATTCGCTAAGTTGGTAATAGTGCTCACTATGGAGAGACACCTAAGACAGAGCCACTTTAAACGTACGTTATTTCCACTCCCAAAAACTTATGACCACAAAAGAGCACTATTATGTTCTATGTTCACGTCTTTGTACTACATACCTTATAACAAGTTCATGATGGGATATCAGCCATTTGTGGTTGCTAAAATAAAGAAATCACAATTATCTTTGGTCAGTGTATCAAACACTCACTTTTTTACATATTTTTCCTTTACAAAACATTTGTTTTTCAATGTTAGATAAATTAAAAAAAGGATCTTCAGTAAAATGTTAGAAGTGTAATAAAACAGCTCCAAATATTTTGTGAAGTTTATGAAATTTCCTTCACTTTCATTGCATTAGAAACAGGTTTAGTTTATGTATAATATCTGCAAAATTACAATTCCCTAAGTCCCACTGAACTGAGACACTCCACACAAGCCGTTTTCCCCTAAAGATCCTGAGACGCCTTGTTGGTATTCCAGGTGTATTCTACTACCGCTTTCTATAGCACCGTAAAAAGCATTTGCATAATGTTTTCTTGGCTAGAAACACCCATCTTCAAAAGTCAGAGAATCGTTTCTCGTGGAGGCTGTGCATTCATGTATTTTCTGCTGAAAAAAAAACCCACCTTAAATGATATCAGGTAATTTTATTTAACAGATGGATATTGAGCCTGAGAAAAATAATATTAACAAAAATAAACAAGTTGTAAACAAATTACTGTTTTTTTTCTGTTTCGGGTAAAACGTGCGAGGTCATCCAACCACCAAAGAAAAAAATAACTGCATAAAACCATGACTTAAAATATCCCAATCATTCCAGGATTTCTTAAGATATAGGTTTTGTCATTTCTCTTTCTAAACTAACTCAATAGTTTTTTACAGTTTCCTATTGTAAATTACTTTCCAATTGTCAACAGAAATTTTGAGTTTTATATGTAGTTGCTTGCATTTGTTAAAGTTTCCCCTACATCTGTTGGCACCCATTGTAAAGATCTTTAATCAAATATTAAAATAAATGTATAATTCATCGCAGTTAAAGAATTGCACATAAAAAAAACTTTCATTCAAGTACAGTACATCTTGTTTGAGAAAAAATCAATTTTACAACACTTTTAGCACTTATTGAAACCATAGGAGAGGGAGAAAGAAAACCCTGTTATTTAACAGTTCTCTAAGAACTCCAGCAGAAAAAATGTGTGTTGAGGTCACCAACAACCATTAGATGCTATCTCCTGTATGTGCCGTCTGGTTGTTTGAGAGACATGCTAGGTAAAAGCCATTTCTATTACCAACACAAATGTAAGCATGTGGATTTTACAAAACTCCACTGAGACTTTAACTGGAATTGGGTTTTGGTCAGATGAGTCGGTGATGGTATGTTTCAGCAACAAATCATCCAGGCGGGTCTGGCTCAAAACCAATATGTGAACAAGCAACAGATACCCACTGTTAAGTACAGCAAGGGTCTGCGATACTCTGGGCTTGTTTATCTTTCAAATCGGACCCTTATTGAAGTGCATTATAAATCCTTTGACATTCCAGAACATTATAAATAGAATATTTGGCAGACTCCAGCTATTTCAAATATAAGAAAAGGTTAATTGCTGTGCTACTGGCTAAAGTAGATTGCACAAGGTCTTGACAGCTGGGGTAAGGATAACTGTGTGACCAGGGTTATTTCTTAAAATATGATTTTTACCCCCCACTTCATAAATGTATTCAATTTGAAAGCTGTTTTTTTTTTTTTAAGTGGTGAGATTGGGCTCCTGCAATAAAATATCCATTTATTTCAGGGTTTTTACTCATCTTTGCCAAATGTGCCAATAAATGAATAAGACTTTGCCATATCCATGTATTTACAAATAGACCTACCTAACAGTTAAAAAAATACTCAAAATTTCCAAATACAACAACTCTCATCTACCAAAGAAATATAGACTGTAAAATGATGATTTCCATATTAAAACTGACTCAAGTTGCATTTAAAAAGGGTGCTGTTAGATCAGGATTACAGACTTGGTTTCAATAAGTCGTATAACTATTTCTGAAAGAACAAGTGTTTGTTTGTAGACCATGCAATTAGGTGTTGACTTTTCTGAGCAATAGATTCACACAGCTAGATTTTGAAAGATGGTGTTTGGGAACAGAGTTATTCAAACTTGAGACGACATATTAATTAGATCATTTTGTTATTTCCGTTTAGCCTATAAAAGCTTTTAAACAGTCGTGCTGAAAATATGCTAAACAAAGTCTAAACAACATATTATAAAACCCAAAGCTGAATATAAAGCATAAATATATATATTTTTGTTGAGATGTATACAATTTGAATTACAAAAAGAAACAAAACAGTTTCTTTTTGAATCACAGTTTGTCAGGCATAATGCAAACGTCAAAAAAAATGGTCTGTTTTTTTATGTCTCCATCCACAGTTCTCATAGTTTTATGGACAAATCTAATATATGTTTCATCATTTAAGTATAATGTTTGGTATTGTGCATTCAGAGTGGCTTGGAGATATGTGGGCCGTGCGGCAGTGTCTCTGCCGCACGGCAAACAGATCACTAATGGCTCTAGACTAGAGAGTATAGATTAGCTCTCTCTGTTTCTCATATCAGTTACATAGCTCATATTGCCACCCTCTGCTGTGAGTCTTTGACTGACAATATGGAGCTAACAGCCTATCTCTATCCTCCATCATTAATTAAACAGTACCATGACTGAGTGCTCTTCCTATTGGGCGATTGATCCATCCAAGTGCTTGTGGCTGTTATCAGCTCTTAGATCAAATCTTTTCAAAGCAGTGTTCTAAGAGTTCCTTTTTACGCCTTTCGCTTATTGGCGCTGACATCAGTTGGGACAGATTTCCTGATAGTATGCACAAATAAATGCATCACACACACATTGTTGGTGCGCTGGGGCGGAAATTGTTGTTCTACTATGGTTGCATTGTTGCCAATAGCATTAATCTGTGTGTGTGTGTGGGGGGGGGGTTTGCTTGTCGATGCTATGGGCTTTATAGTTGTAAAAGTAAGCGAGCCACAGGTTATACACAGCATGGGGAAGCTGAAGAATCTCCCAGTATGATAATCTGGAGCAGAAATAACACAGTTTCTACTCTTTACATCCTGTCAGACATAGTTTTGAAATTTTAAAATAAAAAAATAACATAATCTTTGTTTGTTTGATTGATTTGTTTTAAGGAGAAGCATCAACTTTCTCTCCTGCCAAAATAATCCAACATATGGATGATTAGAAACATAAACTAATCCCTGACCTTTTCTTTTATTATTATTTTGATAGTTCGACACAGTGTTCTGCAAACATATATCATAAACAACCACATAATGTTGCAGCTTAATTGCCTAATGGGCAGATTATTAAGTCTTTATGCCTTCCTGGTCATTGCACAAAACAGGATGGTATTAGTTGGTTAATTAGTGGAGTTATCTTCCCGTGTAGCCAGCCTGTGGAGAACTGCTTAACACACATGCAGCCTGTAGCTTCCCACCTGTAGTTTCACAACCTGTCATTTCAGAAAAAAGTGACAGGTTTGGTAGTTTCCATGTATTTTTTTCTGCAGCCAGTAATACATTATTTCCAGACAGCTGACTCTGTCTATCTTGCCGATAAGGGGACTCCTTTTTCAACACCCCACCCCTTCCCATCGCCGGCAGCACGCAGCCAAAGGTGGGCGAGGAGCAATTCTGCATTACTCAATGGAGGATAAAACTCTGGCTGCTCTGGCACTTTGCCTGTCATCTCATTCAATGGGCTTCAACATTAGGCACAATATGATGTTACATTTTAAAATCAAAACCTTTTAAAACGTTGAAGCAGGGATTCAGCCCGAGCCAATGTACATTAGTTCTGTTTTGATCGCTGAAAGGCTTTAGAATGCATTCAATTCCAAGACATATGACCTGGGTTTTTGGTGACTATGTACGGTTCTGTGTGATAAGTAATCCAGTTTTAGTTAGGTTTTATAATCCCACAATAACCAAGAGCATCACGGCCATCTTGTCCTCTTTTTCATTTTTCTTTACCTCCTCATCTTTCTCCTTCGCATTTTAGCATATTTTCAATATGTGATCTTTGTGTAATCTTTGCTCTCCTTCATGCTAAAGAAATAATATCTTCCTTTTGATGCGATCTGCAAGTCATCTGTAAGTCATGCCCAGCTTGATGCTCTGCAGGCAGAGCAAGCACAGCACTGGGTCACCTGGCTGCCTTGTCAGGAGTTTGGTGTCCTCCGCAACAAATTGTCTCTTTTACAGCATGAATTACTAAATACTGGTCTCCTTTAAAGAACCAAAATATCCCGCATCAAAGCAGATGGAGCCAAATAAAGACACGTTCCTGCAAAGAGGCAGCTGAAATTCTCTCAGGCTACATAGTATGACAAAGTCTAAGCATTTTTATGAGTCAAAGTGCAAGATATAAGAAAAAACATGAAAAGCACAGATTATTGAAGAAGTTGCAAAAGAAAAATTTGAATTCCCGTTGAATCCCCATTTCAAGCTAGACAATGATCCAGAACAGTTAACATGACGATAAACACCATCAACAGTTTTTACTCAGAAGCTGTGCAGCTAAGCAGATAGAAGGATGTTAAGTAGGTTTTCCAAACTCAATATCCCTCTGGAGACACGTATGCAAATTGCTTGTTTGAAATTATACAAACCATTTGATTGACTGATGGCAGATGAAGCCCCTGCATTCCATTACTGAAAAGGAGGATGAACATTTCAGGGCATGGCAGTTTGAAGAATGATAAAAATAAAAACGCATCCAATTCATCATCTAACACACGTTTTCATATCATTTCTTACCCTGTTATGTAATTCCCAGTGAGAAAAAGCCTCATGGACAGGTAAAAATGTACTATAGACCAATTAATAAATCATGCAGTGTGCCTGAACATTTAAAAAAAATAAAAGAGAATTGCATTTATAGAAAAATTCAAGTATTGTCTTTTTATTTACTGTAACAGTGACTCAAACACAACAATTTACATTATTTAGAGACTGAGCACATTTAAAAGTGCCGGCTGACATCTTTTAGTTTTATCCACCATTTTTGATTTTGCTAACGGAAATTAGTCGACTCTCTGACTTGCAACCCACTGCCCACACTTGACAAGATGTTTTTATACTAAGAAGACGGCGGTCACATATAATTAGAGAGGTTGCTCTCTGGAACTTGACAGGCAAAGAAAATTAGGACCTGACAGAACACGTCAAGCGTCTGACAGGATGTAGAACGGCAGAATGGCAAACTTAAACTGATATTGGTAAGTGCAATTTGTAAGTGGAGGATAAATCAAAGGAACCTGTCACATCTAAATTTTCTCCTTGTTTCTCAACCAATAGTTTGAAATCTAATTTTAGCATTTAGACATACAAGATGTTAGGCTGTGGAAATGTCTTGTTTGTATGGCAAGGCTGTAGCTGTTCTACTTTTTATGGTTAAGATACAAGTAAATCCCTAATTGCTCTTGCATTCACAGAATAACTTTGGGTAGCTCAAGAGCTTTGGAAAAGTATTTAAACTTCCTTACATTTTTTTACATTAATATAGCACATTTCTGTTTATTTAATGGGATTTATATTATTTCCTACAAACACAAATTAGAGTTTAAAATTATTTCCAGTGTTTTTAATGATAATGTTAGTATGCTCATTTGTCTTTGCAAAATAGCAAAAGCTCAGTCAGTTAGGATGGAGAGCATCTGTGAAAACAAATCTACAATGCGCCTCAGATTCTCAGTCAGATTTAGTTTAGGACTTTGACTAGGACATTTTAAAAGTATGCCTCAATCTAAACCATTCTATTGTGGCTCTTCCACATTTAGGATTGTTGTCCTGTTGGAAGGTAAACCTCTGTTCAAGTCTGTAGTTTTTCACATCCTGTAGGAGTTTATCTTCTTTCTTTCACTGTTTTTAACTTCATCCATTTTTCCATAAACTTGTACCAGCTTTATTGTTACTGCTTGTGAGATAGCCTGACCAAAGTGGCTAAAGAAGGCAGCAGGCAGATGATGTCCAGTGTAGCAGGTGGTGTATTTACAACAAAAATAGTGAAAGAATATTTACAAAAATCCAAAAAAATAATGAGGTTAACATGGCTCAACAGATCATATCCTAACTTAAAACAACCTAAATTAATGTCAAGTGCACTAAGCTACACTTACCTGATTCTCTCCTCCATCTCAACATCTCAGATTTCTCTGTTTAAATACTCTGACGTTCAGGCAGACAAAATGGCCTCCAATGGACTCTTCCATAAACAGGTACCCCTAAAAACGGTTTCTGATTGAACTCAATAATATTTTCAATACGCTTTAATAACATCTTTTGAGGATGGCTATAACAATATACAATGAAATCAACACAGAATCATTTTACTCAATGCCTAAATTTGACTTTGTCAAATTTAAATAGTTGTCTTTTCCCCCCTCTTCACCTGGTCCCTTCCTGTGACATCAGCTCTAACAGAAAGCTATACTTACAGGAAGTGAGGTAACAATTCCTCCTGAAACACAGGTGAGTAAGGTAAGTTCACCAAAATAAAATGTACAAGTGGAATGAAAAATAAATATAAACTGGAACTGTGAATTGATTCAAACCATGATGTTATAGTAAATAATCTGTAAAAATGCAAAACATAAACAAACCAAGGATAGTATACGTTTGCAGACTACAGAATAAATAAGATACGGCTAAATCAAGCAAACAAGAATGTTACCTAAAAATATATAAACTGAGGCAAATGGTGTTCTCACCCACTTTGTCACCCTGCTGAAGAATAGCACCCCCACAGCATGATGCTGCTAGCACCACGTTTCATAAAAGGAGTGGTGTGTTTAGGTTTGTGCAGTGTATTTGTTTTCTGCCATATACATCATTTTGCATGGATTTGTGTCATCTGAGCGGATCACCTTCTTTCACAGCCTGGATGTGTCTCCTGCATGACTCGCACTGCAGAGGGGGCTTTTAAAGCTTTCTTTCATCAGTGGCTTTCTTCTTGTCAATCTGAAATATAAGCCAGATTGCACAGCTAGCAGTTGTTCCAACCACAGATTCTTCCACCTGAGCTGTGGATCTCTGCAGCTTCTCCAGAGGTGACCATGTGCCCCACGGCTGCTTTTCTGATTGATACTCTTGCTGGCACAGCCTGCCAGGTGAGGTGGACCGCTCTATCTAAGCAAATGCAAACTATATTTGTATCATAAATTGACAGTTATTCACTACCTTTTTGTATTCTCTCACCTTAAACCCAATAAAATAAATTGAAGTTTGCATCTTTTGACAGTGACAGAATGAAGACGTTATTACTTGCAACATGTTTGTCTTTTATTTTTAATACGATCTTGGCTGTAACATGTCCCCTGATGAGTCGTAATATCTGACAGAACCTGTTCTTTACGGAGTTTCCTGTCACTCAAATCTGTCTCCTGTTCTGTTGCATGGAGTTTAACACACTTTCACGTCTGGTAACCCGATAGTGTTACATCTGCGGTTTGCAAGGCTGGTATGTAATGTTACAGCCGACTGAATCTTAATTTCCCAAGAAAGGGCTAAAAAGATAGAGCCCCTCAGATCGGAGCCGGCACAGCGGTCTCCCCGAACCAAACGTCTTAATTCATCTTCATTACACACTCTGAGAGCTGCGTCGGGCCGTGCTGCTTTCCACTTCAGTGCCGCTCCCTGCTTTGCAACAATTTGTGTTTTGACATGGAAGATAGCACAGATTTTTGATGCTATCCTCTGAAATGTGTTTTCAAATGTTTCTGCCGGATGGAGGTTTGAAATAGTAAGAAAAGCAAAGCTGGTTGTGATGGAGGTTTAATTTAATCTTGTGATATTGTTTGTTTAGTTACAGTATGTACACTTTTATGTGTTTGTGTTTTAATTAGCTAAATAAAAGCTTGGAGTCACTTTAACTTACAGAAACCACAAACATACAGATGTTGGACTGATGGGGCTTCATTTTGCGTTTGTTTACGCTGTTTTTTTTAGTCTTTGAATGATAACCTTCATATGTTTGCTTAGCAGAGATCTTGCATTAGCCTGCTCTTATTTCCACTTCAGGAAACCCATAAAAGTATACAGGTACAGATGGTGAGTTAGACGAAGATACCTGGCAAATTAAGCAATTTGTATTTATCGCTCTGCAGATGCTAACTAGATGGAGGTAGTAAATTATAATTTGGTTGGCAGACTGATTCGTTTCATTATCGCGAGCACCAACATCTGCAGGGTTGCACGTTATTGCATTCAAGTGTTGGCGTAAAGTCACACAGAGGGATGGGAGATTTAAAGCCTATTTTCCAAAAGTGTTCGGGGGAGGACGGCATGAATTGGAGCGCATCTTAAATGAACAAAGATATGAAACCGTTCAGGAATAATGACAAGCTGACATATAACTAAAAGAAACTGTCTCATTCGAAAAAGTCTTTAGAGCTTTTGGCATTTCAAAGGTTTAGAGACAAGTCAATTACAGAGGATACTGCAAGTGTGTATTGTCTTTTCTAGTCAAGAGAAAATTCATTCATTTCTATTAGTTATTTATTATCTAAGCATTTAATTGCAAATTTTGGGAGGTGGTGTCTGAAAAGACAATTTATTGCAGCAAACCTTTGTCGTTGACATGGAGGTACACTTTTAACCTTCAAAGTGAAGAGTGAGAATGCAGAAACGTCCAAGAAGAAAGGAAGGAGTAGAAGTCTGAAAGAAAATCTGCTTAGGCTGGTCAGTACTGTGCACTGTATGTGCAGAGGTGATAACTGGGATGTTTGTTATGGGTAACTGAGACAGTCACCATAGAGTGAACAACCAGCAAGCAAAATTAGATGAAAAACGCAGAGAAAATTAGCTTTAAAAATTAAATGAAAAAAATTGTAGTACATCTAATATCAATGTCTAAGACAAAAAACCATACACATTATATCTAGAAATAAAACATATAATCTCAGTTCTTGTGCCATTAAAAAGTACCTCCTTAAAGATTTGTCCTGTTTTATCTTTATCACCTTTATAGGTTTTAGACCATAAAGCAGTTTCATGTTCGACAAAGACAACCTGAGTTAAAACAATGTTCAGTTTTCAAATGTGTGAAAAGGTAATCATCCACAAAATCGAATGAATGATTATCATCCTTGGTGGCAAAACCTGCCATCAAGTGGTTGTAACTGGCATTGAGTCTTTGTACTGTGGCTGAATTGTGGTTCTCTCTTTTTCACAAAATACTTTAATTCAGTCACATTGCAGGGTTTTTGAACATGAATGGCCGTTTAAGTTCAAACCACCTCCATTGGAATTAAGTCAGGGGTTTGACCAGGACACTCCAAAACTTCCAGTTTGTTGTTTCCAGCTGTACCTTCACTGGTGCTCTTTAAATCATTGTTCAGCTGTAAAATCCAAGTGGAATAAGTTTAAAGTCAATACAAAGTTAATGACCAGGCAGTTTTCTTTTGGATTTGCTGCTAGAGGGCAGATATCATGGTTTGATCAGTTATGGTGAGTCATTCAGGTCCAAAAACAGCATAACCATGCCACACCATTGCACTTCCTCCACCATGTGTGACTATTTATATGACAGGTTACCTTTAAATGTTACAAATGTTCCCCTTCTGTCTCCCTGCACCACTGAACATTTCCCCCAAAGCATTGGGGAACATCAGGATGTTTTTAAAAATTGGCATTTGTGAGATCTGTTGTGCTTTACATTTTGTTCAGGGTTTCTTTGACCCCCTGAAAGACTCATCAATGCACTCTTGGTGTAATTTGGGTAGAGAAGGTTTACCTCTGCTCCATGTGTTCTCTGTTTGTGGACAATGACTGTCCATGTGTTTCACTGGAGTCCCAAAGGCTTAGAGAAAGACATTTGTATTTGTCATTGCAATTGTGGATTCCAACTAAATCTTCTTTATGTAACCCATCCCTTAGGGAGCAGTGGGCATTTTTTTTTTTAGAATTTGGAGCTAAGGGTCTTGCTCAGAAGACCCATTGTGGCAGTCTGCAAGGTTTGCAGCCTTCTCTGATCGTAATTAGCTATGCTTACATGGACAAAACGAATGGGAATAAACGGGCGACCGGAATAAAGACGTGTCAAGTAAACACACCAATCGGAATATTATGATCTGATTAAGCTCAATCGGAATGAAATTATAATCCGAAAGAGAGGGATGGTTTATGCCGATTGATAATCCGATCAATGTTCATATAAGTGCTTGTCAGGCTCAAGTTATTCCGCACGTGGCAAACTGACCCGAGTGCGCATGTGCGCCCGATGCAAACATGACGTATTTCTGTTTTGAGTGGCGGAAATACATCAGGAAGTAAAATCCCAATGCAACCTTGCTGCTCAAAAAAATACAATAGCTCAAAATTGTTGCTTAACATTTTGACCATAATTAGAACCTCTTGCAAATCCAGCCTGGACGCTCAGAAGACAAACAAACTTGTATAATACTGATTTCTTTACTATTTTTGTAGTTTAGCAAAGACGCAAGTGCTTCTTCTGTGTTTTTCAGGGGAATTTGATAACTGTGCATGTCAGAGTGGTTCGATTCTGAATAAATTCAGGTGCATATAAACGCAGATTATGATCGGAGTAATTGATTGTGTGCTCATATTAACAGTACAATCCGATTATTTAATCCAAATGCATTTTAATCTGATAGGGAAATTATGTGCAGGTAAACATAGTTTGTGTGCTGTTCTAACCACTCAGCCACCACTCCCCCATTAAAGATGCTTCTGTAACCTTCTTCAGACTTATAGATGGCTGTTACTTTGCTTCTTATATTTTCCTTGATTTAGTTTGATCAGGGCATGATAAATTGCTTTTTCTAGTCATTTTGCTACTTTATGTTGTAAGACAGATTCCACTGAAATGATTTGCTGATTTTACAATGAAGTCTGGGTGTGCCTAATGAAAAAAAAAGAACGCTTTTTGGTTTTGATGTCTTTTTCTCCCATTAACAAAATAAGTCTCTGTTTAAACTGAAAAAAGAGGAAACATTAACAATAAACCATATGGTAACCAGGGAAATGAATATGACTTGTAGAATCCTTTTTACAAGAGTAAAAAGTCAACATGAGATTAGCTACAAACTAGATTAACAAAGGTTGATTAAAAGCACAAGATTAGAAGACTGAACAGTTGACATTTTTGGGAATTTGAAATTATCAACTACAGGACACAGGAAATTTCAACAAAGCTAAAAAAACAAAACAAAACTGGGTAACATTATCAAGTTTTAAACGCTATTCTTGATCTGCTGCCTATTTCAGTGGCAACAACATGGAATTAGGCAGGAGGATTTTCGCAATCATGCTGTATTTCCTTGCCTGTGCTGTACAAGGCTCCAGTGGCGCAATCGGTTAGCGCGCGGTACTTATAAGACAGTAGTCAGCGGAGCAATGCCGAGGTTGTGAGTTCAAGCCTCACCTGGAGCAAATCTTTATTTGAGTCCCATAGCCCTAGAATGCTCCCCGAACGCCTGTATTGTTGCCAGACAGAGGCAGCCCAATGGTTCCTAAGGGATGGGTCAAATATGGAAGAAAAATGTCAGTATAATGGAGAAAGTAGCAATGACAAACAAAGAATATTATCATTATTCAGATATAGTTTGTGAAAAGTGTTTTCATAGGTTGAGGAGCTCTGTTAGCAGTGGAAAGCTGTTGCTACTCTGGGTCTGAAGGAGTCATTTGAGGTGGTTCAGGGATCTGCACAAAACGCTTCCATGGATGCATCACTTTGGAGGTTTTCTGGGTACGTCTCACTGGAAGGAGACCCAAAGCAGACCCAGAAATCACTACACATCCATTTCTGGGCTGCAAATGCCTTGGGACTCCCAGAAAGAGCTGGGAAACTGTGACAGAGGGATGTCTGGGTTACCCTCCTGGACATTTTACTCCTGCAACACGATCTCAGATAGGCAGAAGATGTATGAATGGATTGATGGATGTCAAACTCGTGATGTAGGCAATCAATAAGGGTTGATCAGGGTGATGACAGAACATGTTAGTGTATAAGATTGATGACTATTGGTATGTTGGAATAACAAAGCAAGACACCATTGTCACAAGAGATGGGGTTCAATAAAACATATAATCTTAATTCCTGTCAAGTGTCTGAAATGAGATAAGACAGAAAGAACATGGAATGTGAGTCAGGGTTGTAACTAATGCCTGTATGTAGGGGAAATTAGATTTGCACATAGAAAAATTGAACGTCTTTAGAAAAGGGATGTATTTTATGTATGTAGAGTTGTGTGTACACACTGCCCGCGTTTTTCATTAACTAGTATATTTTCTAGGGTTAGGTACTCTAAAACATTACCATTTACTAACCAAAGTTAAAGCTGAGCAAAACACATCTCAGAGAATCTTCAAAAGCTAAGATTTCAGCTTATTTGTTTCTGAGCACAATACAAACAAAGCAAATAATGATTACTCTTTGCTCTTAGGTTTAAATTGTTCACTTAAAAAATGTAAATTGACTACATTAATCTATATTCAACTTTACTTGTGAAACACAAAGATTCTGCTAAATGAGCTCTCAAGAACAAGTGCGGAGAATTGATTGGTTTATATCTATACATGCGGCATTAAGAATCAATTCCTTTGTAATGAGATTGAATCAAAC
The DNA here is from genome assembly GCF_011125445.2 of Fundulus heteroclitus. Lineage (NCBI taxonomy): Eukaryota > Metazoa > Chordata > Actinopteri > Cyprinodontiformes > Fundulidae > Fundulus > Fundulus heteroclitus. Next base: position 34,379,420 of record NC_046378.1, read on the forward strand.
GTGTGACCGTGTGTAATGTGAATGGTTGCTCCGAGTAATTAACTCACAGAGAATTACTACCCAGCCTTGCAGTTTCCTCAGAGTGCTTTGAGCTCATTGTTTAGGTGTCTGGCTAACAAATTTAAGTTCATTGCTCTTTATGGGTTTTCTCTTTGCTGAATTGGGAGGCTGTCTTTGTTTGGAAAAATAAAAACAGTAAATTCACTCTAAATTGGAAGGTATACTGATAGGTCAGCCACCAGAAAGTCAATCCTAAGCTTCTTAATGTTTAATGTGTGCAATAAATGTATAAAAGGCACGAATACAGTGTTTTAAAAAATATGTTGCACATTTCTTTTTACCAACCCCTTTGTATCCCAATCATCTTGCATGGATGCCAGCCCAATATATACACCTTTGCACAATACAGGTTTGAAAAAGTAAATCGCTGACGTGTTTATACATGAAAAGCCTTGGTATTACTAACCTGTAAAGAGGTGTGAACAAAGCCAGTCTGCGTGGGCAGCATGATTAGTGCCAGTCATGTGAATGCGGAAGCCTTGGCGTTACCCTTGTTCCATCAGTCCTTTTGCTCTTAGATCGGATCGGGTGAGTTCAATTCAATTTTATTTATATAGCGCCAAATCATGAAACATGTCATCTCAAGGCACTTTACAAAATCAAGTTCAATCATATTATACAGATTGGGTCAGATTATACAAATTTATAACAATTAATCAAAAAATAATATTTTTCTGTGGGGATTTCAATATTGACCTTCTCAATCCAAATAGACATAGAATGACTGAAGAATTTATTAACACCATGTTCAGTTTAAGCTTGTATCCTAAAATCACCAGGCCCAGTCGCATTACATCGCACTGCGCTACCTTAATTGATAATATTTTTACAAATGTGCTGGAAAATAATTTAACTAGTGGAATATTAATGAATGACATAACCGATCACTTACCAGTGTTCATAGTCTACGACTGTAAGTGCAAAACAGACGATCAAAAAATAGAGACGCATTACAGACGGGTTACGTCTGAAGAGACACTAAGAGCTCTAGAAGCCGAGTTGTTGGCCTATGATTGGAGATTAATATATAAAATGAACGATGTGAATTCAGCATATGATGAATTTTTAAAAATATTTAAAATATTATATAACAAGCACTGCCCAATCAAACAATATAACAGGAAAAGCAATCAAAAAAATGAATCAAAAAAATGAACAGTGGATCACAAAAGGAATACAAAAGGCATGTAAAAAGAAAAACAAACTTTATAGAGAATTTCTAAAACATAGAACGTCTGAATCAGAAAACAAATATAAGAAATATAAAAATAAGTTAACTAATATTATAAAAACATGTAAAAAGGACTATTATTATAAATTACTGGATAGGAATAAAAACAACATTAAGGAAACATGGAATATTTTAAATAGAGTTATTAGAAAAGTTAACAATAACAAATATCCAGACTATTTTATAGATAATGAACAGAATATAACTGATTTGAAAAGTGTCGTAAATAAATTCAATAGGTTTTTTGTTAATATAGGACCTCAATTAGCAGAAAAAATACTGACTACAAAAACTGCAACTCAGCAATATCTAATTGAGAATAATCCCAGCTCCTTATATCTCAACCCTGTACTAGAAGAAGAAATCATAAACATTGTGAATAACTGTACAAATAAGACTTCCACTGACTGTGATGATCTGGACATGAAAACTATTAAAATAGTAATTAAAGGAATCTCTAAACCACTAACTTATATTTGCAATTTATCATTTCAAACAGGATTATTTCCCAACAAAATGAAAATAGCGAAGGTCAAACCAATGTATAAAACTGGCAACAAACCCCTCTTCACTAATTACAGGCCTGTTTCTCTTCTCCCACAATTTTCTAAAATCCTGGAAAAACTCTTTAAGAAAAGACTGGAACAATTCATAGAAAAACATTCACTACTTATCAGCAGTCAATATGGATTCAGAGCAAACCGGTCAACATCGCTGGCCGTAACTGACTTAATAGAAGAAATAACCAACGCAATAGATAGTAAGAAACTGGCAGTAGGGATATTTATAGATTTAAAGAAAGCTTTTGATACAATAAATCACAAAATCCTACTTAAAAAATTAGAACGCTATGGAATTAGGGGAGTAGTTTCTGACTGGATGAGGAGTTATTTAAAGAGCCGGAAACAATTTGTGAAATTGGGAGATGTGGAATCTGATTGGCAGGAGACTGTCTGTGGAGTACCACAAGGATCAGTATTGGGACCAGTTTTATTTAATCTTTATATAAATGATATCAGTAAAGTGTCCAATGTATTAAAATTTATCTTATTCGCTGATGACACAAATATTCTTGCCTCAGGAGATAATTTAGAGCATCTTCTCTCAACAGTCACTTCAGAGATTAGTAAGTTAAAGATATGGTTTGACCATAACAAATTATCTCTAAATTTGGACAAGACGAAATTCATGGTCTTTGGGAACTGTTATAAAAATATTGAAATTCAAGTTCAAATAGAGGACGTAACTCTAGAAAGGGTTTTTGCTAATAAGTTCCTCGGTTTAATAATAGATGACAAAATCAGTTGGAAACCTCATATTCAACATTTACAGAGTAAACTCAGTAGAAGTATATCCATATTGGCTAGAGCTAGACATGTATTGAATGCTAAATCACTTCATACTCTATATAACTCTCTGATTTTACCATATCTATCATATTGCTGTGAAGTGTGGGGAGTTAATTACAAGAGCTCTTTACATCCGGTAACCGTCCTACAGAAACGAGCCATTAGAATCATCCATAATGTCGGTTATTATGAGCATACAAACCCGCTCTTCATAATATCCAGAATTCTCAAATTTGACGAGCTTGTAGAATTTAAAATGGCTCAATTTATGTTCAAGGTATCAAAAAAGTTGTTACCTGAGCACATACAGAGCACGTTTTCTGAAAGAGAAGGGGGGTATAACTTAAGGGGTCACTCAATCTTCAAGATCCGCAATTTTAGAACAACAAGGAAAAGCTTCTGTATTTCAATTAAAGGTGTAAAGTTATGGAATAAGTTACATGAAGATTTAAAACAAAGCAATAGTTTAACACAATTTAAAAGAAAGTACAAAGAGTTAATTTTCAATAGATACACACATGGGGACAGAAAGCAATAAGGTGTGTATTGAAGATAATAACTTGGTGTAAGGGTTTAGAAAGATAAACCAGCATAAAATGGGAAAATGTATAGGGAAATATTAGTAACTGTTACTTCTAACTGCCACTTTGATTTAGATTTTTTTTCTTTAATGACAGTAGGACTCTAAAGTCTCAAGTGTTTAGGGGTAGGAGTTTATAAGTTCTCACTTCTTCCTACCCCATTTTGAGCATGATATGTTAACTGAAACAAAAAAAAAAAATCTGTATTTTCTCTTCTTTCTTACGCACTTCTTGTTACTGTGCACTATTTTATTTTTATATTTGTATCATGTTCGAATAAAATTTCATTTCAAATTTCATTTCATTTCATTTCATTTCATTTCATTGGTCAAAAATGTCCTATATAAGGAAACCAGTTGTCCGTCCGTCCGTCCGTCCGTTGTCTTCCGCTTATCCGGGGTCGGGTCGCGGGGGTAGCAGCTTCAGTAGGGAGGCCCAGACGTCCCTCTCCCCAGCCACTTGGGCCAGCTCCTCAGGAGGAATCCCAAGGCGTTCCCAGGCCAGCCGGGAGACATAGTCCCTCCAGCGTGTCCTGGGTCTTCCCCTGGGTCTCCTCCCGGTGGGACGTGCCCGGAACACCTCTCCAGGGAGGCGTCCAGGAGGCATCCTGACCAGATGCCCGAGCCACCTCAACTGGCTCCTCTCGACGTGGAGGAGCAGCGGCTCTACTCTGAGTCCTCCCCGGATGACTGAGCTCCTCACCCTATCTCTAAGGGAGAGCCCAGACACACTACGGAGAAAACTCATTTCAGCCGCTTGTATCCGGGATCTCGTTCTTTCGGTCACGACCCAAAGCTCGTGACCATAGATGAGGGTAGGAACGTAGATCGACCGGTAAATCGAGAGCTTCGCCTTTTGGCTCAGCTCTCTCTTCACCACAACGGATCGGTACAGCGCCCGCTTCACAGCAGACGCTGCACCAATCCGCCTGTCGATCTCCCGCTCCATCTTCCCCTCATTCGTGAACAAGACCCCAAGATACTTGAACTCCTCCACTAGGGGCAGGACATCCTCCCCAACCCGGAGAAGGCACTCTACCCTTTTCCGGTTCAAGACCATGGTCTCGGATTTGGAGGCACTGATCCTCATCCCGGCCGCTTCGCACTCGGCTGCGAACCGCTCCAGTGAGAGCTGTAGATCACGCCCTGATGAAGCCAATAGGACCACGTCATCCGCGAATAGCAGAGACGCAATCCTAAGGCCACCAAAGCGGATCCCCTCAACACCTTGGCTGCGCCTAGAAATTCTGTCCATAAAAGTTATGAACAGAATCGGTGACAAAGGGCAGCCTTGGCGGAGTCCAACTCTCACCGGAAACGAGTCCGACTTACTGCCGGCAATGCGGACCAGACTCTGACACCGGTCGTACAGAGACCTGACAGCCCTTATTAAAGGGTCCGGTACTCCATACTCCCGGAGTACCCCCCACAGGATCCCCCGGGGGACACGGTCGAATGCCTTCTCCAGATCCACAAAGCACATGTAGACTGGTTGGGCAAACTCCCATGCCCCCTCAAGAATCCTGCTGAGGGTGTAGAGCTGGTCCAGTGTTCCACGGCCAGGACGAAAACCACACTGCTCTTCCTGAATCCGAGATTCGACTATCCGACGGACCCTCCTTTCCAGAACCCCTGAATAGACCTTACCAGGGAGGCTTAAGAGTGTGATTCCTCTGTAGTTGGAACACACCCTCCGGTCCCCCTTTTTAAATAGGGGGACCACCACCCCAGTCTGCCAATCCAGGGGAACTGCCCCCGATGTCCACGCAATGTTGCAGAGCCGCGTTAACCAACACAGCCCCACAACATCCAGAGCCTTAAGGTACTCAGGGCGAATCTCATCCACCCCCGGAGCCTTGCCACCGAGGAGCTTTTTAACAACCTCGGCAACCTCAGCACCAGAGATGGGAGAACCCGACCCAGAGTCCTCAGGCTCTGCTTCCTCAATGGAAGACGTGTTGGTGGGATTAAGGAGGTCTTCGAAGTATTCCGCCCACCGACGCACGACGTCCCGAGTCGAGGTCAGCAGCACACCACCCCCACTGTAAACAGTGTTGGTACTGCACTGCTTCCCCCTCCTGAGACGCCGGATGGTGGACCAGAATCGCTTCGAAGCCGTACGGAAGTCTTTCTCCATGGCCTCTCCGAACTCTTCCCACGCCCGAGTTTTTGCCTCGGCGACCAGCCGAGCCGCCTGCCGCTTCGACTGCCGGTACACATCAGCTGCTTCCGGAGTCCCGCAGGCCAAAAAAGCCCGGTAGGACTCCTTCTTCAGCTTGACGGCTTCCCTCACCGCTGGTGTCCACCAGCGGGTTCGAGGGTTGCCGCCACGACATGCACCGACAACCTTGCGGCCACAGCTCCGACTAGCCGCCTCACCAATAGAGGCGTGGAACATGGTCCATTCAGACTCAATGTCCCCCGCCTCCCTCGGGACGTGTTTAAAGTTCTCCCGGAGGTGGGAGTTAAAGCTCCGCCTCACAGGGGACTCCGCCAGACGTTCCCAGCAAACCCTCACAGTACGTTTGGGCCTGCCCGGTCGGACCGGCTTCCTCCCCCGCCATCGGAGCCAACTCACCACCAGGTAGTGGTCGGTGGAGAGCTCCGCCCCTCTCTTCACCCGAGTGTCCAAGACATGCGGCCGCAGGTCAGATGAAACGACAACAAAGTCGATCATTGAACTGCGACCTAGGGTGTCCTGGTGCCAAGAGCACATATGGACACCCTTATGCTTGAACATGGTGTTTGTGATGGACAATCCATGACGAGCACAGAAGTCCAACAACAAAACACCACTCGGGTTCAGATCAGGTGGGCCATTCCTCCCAACCACGCCCCTCCAGGTCCCACTGTCATTGCCCACGTGAGCGTTGAAGTCCCCCAGCAAAACGAGGGAGTCCCCAGGAGGGGCACTCTCCAGTACCCCTTCCAAGGACTCCAAAAAGGGTGGGTAATCTGAACTGCTGTTTGGCGCATAAGCGCAAACAACAGTCAGAACCCGTCCCCCCACACGGATGCGGAGGGAGGCCACCCTCTCGTTCACCGGGGAAAACCCCAACGTGCAGGCACCGAGATGGGGGGCAACAAGTATGCCAACCCCAGCTCGGCGCCTCTCACCATGGGCAACTCCAGAGTGGAAGAATGTCCAGCCCCTCTCAAGGAGACTGGTTCCGGAGCCAGAGCGGTGCGTCGAGGTGAGTCCGACTATCTCTAGTCGGAACCTCTCAACCTCGCGCACAAGCTCAGGCTCCTTCCCCACCAGAGAGGTGACATTCCACGGAAACAGGAATCAACAGGAAACCAGTTGATTGCATCAAAGTCCCGACAAGCAGCATTCACTCCTGGGGAACCGTAGAGCCACAGGGAGAGTCGTCTGCATTGCACATGGCTTTGCTGCAATCCCTCATACTGAACAAGCATGAAGCGACAGTGGGAAGAAAAACTCCCCATTAACGGGAAGGAAAACCTCCGGCAGAACCGGGCTCAGTATGAACGGTCATCTGCCTCGACCGATTGGGGTTACAGAAGACAGAGCAGAGACACAACAAGAGAGACAAAAAAGCACAGAAGCACACATTGATCTAGTAATCTGTTCTACATTAAATGGTAGTAGCGGGTGAGCCGACTTCTCTGGATGATGTCACAGTTAACAGAACGCCAGACCAGGTGTACCTACTATGAAGAAAAAGAGAGAGAGCAAAAAGTTAAAAGCTGAAATGACGACAGTCATTTCAATGTAATACAATGCAAAACTGGAGAACAGTAGACTGAAGAACAGTAGAAATCAGTAGAGTGAGAAAATTAGACCCTGATGTCCTCCAGCAGCCTAGGCCTATCACAGCATAACTATAGAGATAGCTCAGGGTAACATGAGCCACTCTAACTATAAGCTTTGTCAAAAAGGAAAGTTTTAAGATTAGTCTTAAAAGTAGACAGGGTGTCTGCCTCACGGACCAAAACTGGGAGTTGGTTCCACAGGAGAGGAGCCTGATAGCTAAAGGATCTGCCCTTTAGCTATCAGGAGTTCTGTCCTCCGCCCCTTAAACCAGACGGTGCCATCCAGTCACCGCAAACTCAGATGGCTAATCATTGTTTTTTGTCAACAAGTATGTATGTACTTGGTTTGGTGTATAAAAGCATTATGTTATACAGTGCCTTGCAAACCTATTTTAACAATACTATTTAACGTATTTATTTTATGCAGCTGACCAACCCAAAGAGTCACATAATTCTGAAGTTTAAAAAAATGCAAAAAACAACAACATGATATTCACAGTTTTTACAAATTGAAATCAAAATGGTGTGTTGTGCCTTTCTTTTCAGGATTATTTACTCGTAAATACAAATACAATTAATAAAGTCCAACTTTGTGTAATTTGAATCTCAGTATAAATGCAGCAGTTCTATCAAACAGGTCTAAAGTAGCTTTAGCTGCAAAGCAATAACCCAAGTTTTAAACATCTCAGCCATCAGTTTGGTCATCCACCTAAACTGAAAAGGTGACCAATTATTACAGAAGAAACCAAGAGGCTGATGGCAACCAATTGCCAGATGCAACGACCAGCTTACGTTCACATGTACAAAGCTGGTAGACAGATTTGTGAAATTAATGAAAAATCATGTTGAATTTTTCTTTTCCTTAAATGTTTGCACTGCTCTGTGTCTATCACATAAAATCCAAACAGAGAATTCAATGGGCATTAATACTTTTGCAATGTACTGTACAAACCCTGATATTTCACTTTGAGCCCTTTAGTTTAAAAAATAAGCCATGTCTTTATTATCTCTGAGCTTAACTTCAAATTTTGCCACATGTAATACTATTTTGCCTGGATTTTTCACATTGATGTCATCTGCATTCATGACAGATGTTGCATATTTCTGTTTTAAGAATAAATGAGCAAATAACCCTCTGTCAGTGCTCTTTAAGTCCTAATTAGGCTATTTGTTTCCCCCTTTTTCTGGCCGGAGGGAGGGATGTTTGATTTTCTATTTGATACTGAATGCATCGTCCATGAAAGCTGGTACCCTTAAAAAATAAACAGTTATCTGTGTTTGAAATTAACCAATGTAAGAAACAGCTCTATGCTGTACTCTAAGGACTTGAAAACATGTGATGGAGGGAAAGACTAAGTGAGTGTAACTGGTGTAATACCCAGACAGCCGGTTGCAAAGTCTTTGTACCTTTAATGCGTTGTGTAATAGCCCAGCCCAGCTTAAGAGGGATCATTGCCAACTGCATATGACCACAATTCATTGAAGACAAATATAACTATCAATTAATATTAATTAATATATTAGTTACTTGTGTACAAGGTTCAACGCAAAGGTTACCTCTATTATCAACTAAGGTGACAATAAGGCCTACAAAAGGTGCAGGGCTGTGATACTCTAACACAGTTGTTTTGGTCAGTGCATGTCACAAAGACCCATCTAAATTGTACCAATTGGAGAAATATATGGCTATACAGGTAGAACCTAAGTGCTGCACTCATTCTGCTCATTTAAGCAAAGAATCTGATGAAGTAGAAGCTAATCTCTTTGGTGCACTCTCTTGGTACAATGACAATTTGTTGCCAAAAGTGTGGGGTCAACTCTCCAAATCAATAAAAGCATGTATTCCAACCACTCATATGGTCAGAGATGTATAAAATCCAGCATGTATAGAAGCAGATTGCTTCTATGAACATTTGCGAAATAACTGTTTTTCTCCGTGGAGCTCAGAATTCCAGCCTGCTACTGTGATTAGGATGCCACCTGTCAAGTACAGTAGAGAAATTTCCTCCCTTCTAAATATTGCACAGTCAACTGTTAGAGGCATTATAACAACACGGACGCCCCTGGGAATGACAGCAACTCAATCATGCAGTGGTGGGTCATATGAAAATTACACACAAGGGTTGAGGTGCGTATCGCGTAGACGTCACTAGCTTTCTGCAGAGTCAGAAGCTACAGACCTCCAAACTTCATGTGACCCTTGGAACAGCTCAAGAACAGTGCACAGAGCTTCATGAAATGGGTATTCATTGCAGAGCAGCTGCAATCAACTGCAATGCAAAGCATAGGATGCAATGTAAATGACGCCACTATTGGGCTCTGTAGAAGGGTAGACAGGTTCCCTGGAGTGAACAATCATGCCTTTTCTGTCTGGTAATCTAATGCAAAAGTGTCAAACTCTGGTCCTTGAGGGCTGGTGTCCTGCAACTTTTAGGTATGTCTCTGTTTCAACACCCTTGCATGAAACAATTAGGCCACCTAAAAGTTGCAGGGGCTGTTTTTTTCAAGAGCTGGGCTTTGGTTAAGCTAAAATTAGCTCCTACTGTGTGCTGCAAGTTGGTAGCACTGTTGCTTTACAGCAAGATGATCCTGGGTTCAAATCCTGGCCTGTATTCTTTCTTCATGGAGTTTGCATGTTCTCTCTGGGTACTCCAGCTTCTTTCCACATTCCCCACATTCCTAAAACATGACTATTATGGTTTGTTGTCCTGTATGTCTCTATGTTGCCCTGTGATCCATTGATCACCAATGACCCCTGGAGATGGGCAGCAGCTCTCTGCATGGGTAAGCAGGTACAGACAATGAAAGGAGCTCTCAACGTACCAGCATATCAAGACATTTTTGGACAACTTATTCCAAATCTCATGACAATGTTTAAAATTCCTTTTCATTGTTGGGTGGGACAATAAACAGAGATATATTGTTAGATACATTTTTGGGGACACACACCAAAAGCACAGTGCTGTTGTAAATGTACAGATGGAACCTTGTCAGAGTTGTATACAGTACTGACTTAACAACTCATACCTACCCAAGTATAACAACACCACAGTCATTGTTTAATTATATATCTATTTGAAAGAGGATGTTTTACATTGATAAACTCAAGCTCATCAAATTTACACTAAACTGTGACCCTGTCAGACTGTGCCTTACCCCCTCTGTTTGCAGGGTGATGGGAGATGCTACATGAATCCAAATCTCTGAGTGGCAATCAGGTCTCTTCTGTCTGGACTAACTCACTTGCCTGTACACCCTCCAATGCTCCTCCATCATGGCGACCTTCCCCTGAAAACGTAAGGATATACATGCACCACATTATGCACACCTCATCCACTGTGGGTTACCCACCCTCCTCCCTGGGATTTTCATTAACACCACTACATTAGGACTATTTCAATACCAACATCAACTTCATCATAGTAGGTCACCTTTCATTGCTTCCCTTAATAACTACATTTCCTTCTTAGTGCCGACCGGGACTCCTCCCCTGAACCTGGAAAAAACATTCAATTATTTTCAGCTTTGTCAATAAGTCGCTTAAATGTTTCTTGGTTGTCTGCAGTTGTTGCCTGCTGAAGGGTCTCACGCTCACATCCCAACAAACATGACAACGTGGTGTTTTACTGCACTGAAAAATGATTGGATGTCAATTTTTCCTTTTTTCTGCCATTTAGTTGGCAAACACGCGCACACACACACACACACACACACACACACACATAGAGTGAACGTTGCTTACCAAGTAGAAGAGAAGCAGCGCACAAAACCTGAATTAAAGCTGATTTATGCTAAGCAAGATTTATTTCAGATTGTTATGAAGGCTGCCAGAGACGTGGTGGAATTGTTATAACCCAGTGTTTTGTCTTTTTTAAATATAATTTAGGTCTTCATTTATGTAAAGTATTGCTAAATAAAAACACACAAGGCCTGTTCCTGTTCCAACGTGATTATGCACTATGAAAAAAAAGGCAAGGTCCATAAAGACATGGATGAGCATGTTGGATGTGTAGGAACTTATGAGGCGATTTCAGAACCCTGCCCTGACCCTACACTTTTGCAATGAATAGACCCATTTAAAGCCTGGCTAACATGCCTTGATGCATGTGTAACTTCATCAGGAAGTTGCACATGCATCAAGGCAGCACAGCACTTGCCTACGGATAGTGGATACCCATTGTTTGTCCAACATAGGAGGAAGCAGGACTAAATCAAATGCCAAACATTTATCACCACTGGTATCCATGTGTCAGTTTGTTGCATTTATGGTAGTTTGAACCAATATTCTGAGAAAGGACTTAAGGTCACATACAGAGGAGTTTCAGTCTGTTTCAGTGCTACAGAAGCAGCTTTGGCTTCTGGTTATCAAGCAGGTGGATTGGACTGAGGACACTGTCAGAAATGCAAATGTCTCTGGTGCTCATTTTATACCAGGTAAGGTTACCTGTCTACTCACTTCACTAGAAACCTCAGATGAACCAAGCCCTGTACATTGCAATGTTTTGTCCTTGCCTTTAGCTGGAGAGCATTTCAGACTTTAGGACACAAAATTCACAGTTGAAGTCACAATATGTCACCTGTACATGTCCACAAATGGCGTAGTCATCAAGTGATTTGTATGCTTGTTGCGTCTCTTTGCTTCTCTTTGCCAGGGTGGCCAAAACAGAGCACAGCATTTGGTATTTTATCTTGGCAAAAGAGCAGCAGCCTGAAAACATGAAAGCCAGTAAGAGAAACAAACCAGAAATAGAACAGAATACAACATCGTATATCAGTCCCGTGTAAGTAAAAATTCACAACAGCAACACACCGTTTAAAAACGGCATATTAGATTGCTGTGTGATAGGCAAGCTGTTGTACTGATTTGAGTCACACGGTTTCAGTAAAGTAATCTTCACAATCTTTCGCGGATAATACACTGACGTACCTTGTTAACACTGGGCTAGTCACCATTGATCCTGTGCCACACTGTGCGTGCAGCAGTCTTCATTTACAAACAGTACATGGGATTATTAGAGCAGAGACTGTGAGTCAGACCTTTTCATCCAACATCAGTGCCTAACCTCACAGATGCTCTTCCAGATGAATGATCAGATATCTTGTTGACAGTATTCCTAGAAGAACTGAAGCTTTTGTAAATACATATGATGACCCAACACATGTATTAAAACCTTTGGAATAAAACAATTTCATTAAAATTTCCATGTGTGTAAAGGCAAGTGACCTAATACTAGTAAAGTGGGCTTTACTATCAGGAAGTCCGCAAAATGCAGTTCAAAGCCTTCAGCTGATCCAAAATGTTGCAGCAAGAGTTCTGATGAAAATCAACAAGAGGGATCATATTTCTCCTATTTTAGCTTCCCTTCATTGGCTTCCTGCTAAATCAAGAATACAATTTAAAATTATTCTTCTAACGTATAAAGCCCTTAATAATCAAGCTCCATCATATATCAGAGCTCTGATTACCCTGTATGTTCCTAACAGAGCACTTCGCTCTCAGACTGCAGGTCTGCTGGTGGTTCCTAGAGTCTCTAAAAGTAGAATGGGAGGCAGATCCTTTAGCTATCAGGCTCCTCTCCTGTGGAACCAACTCCCAGTTTTGGTCCGTAAGGCAGACACCCTGTCTACTTTTAAGAGTAATCTTAAAACTTTCCTTTTTGACAAAGCTTATAGTTGGAGTGGCTCATGTTACCCTGAGCTACCTCTGTAGTTATGCTGCTATATGCGTAGGCTACTGGAGGACATCAGAGCCTGTTTTTCTCACTCTACTGATTTCTACTGTTCTCCAGTTTTGCATTGCATTACATTGAAATGACTGTTGTCATTTCAGCATTTAACTTTTTGCTCTCTCTCTTTTTCTTCATAGTAGGTACACCTGGTCTGACGTTCTGTTAACTGTGACATCATCCAGAGAAGACAGATCACCCGCTATTACCATCTAATGTAGAACAGATTACTGGATCAATGTGTGCTTCTGTGCTTTTTTGTCTCTCTTGTTGTGTCTCTGCTCTGTCTTCTGTAACCCCCAGTCGGTCGAGGCAGATGACCGTTCATACTGAGCCCGGTTCTGCCAGAGGTTTTTCCTTCCCGCTAACGGGTGTTTTTTTCTTTCCACTGTCGCTTCATGCTTGCTCAGTATGAGGGATTGCTGCAAAGCCATGGACAATGCAGATGACTCTCCCTGTGGCTCTACGCTTCTCCAGGAGTGAATGCTGCTTGTCGGGACTTTGAAGCAATCAACTGGTTCCCTTATATAGGACATTTTTGACCAATCTGTATAATATCATTGATTTGACTTTGTAAAGTGCCTCGAGATGACATGTTTCATGAATTGGTGCTATATAAATAAAATTGAATTGAATTGAATTGCAAATATAGTGTTTAGTATTTAGCATTTTAGCTACAGCTTTCTTTTCTTATTCAGTGAAAGCTTTTTTTTTTATTTTATTATCAAAGGTAATTCAACTGACAGCTAGTCAATGGTGCCTTACTTCAGTTTTTGCAGTTTTAAAGTCCACAAGCCTTCTGTGTTATATTTAGCCTGCCACAGGGCATATTCATCCTTTTATCTAAAACAAAAACTGGGCTTGAACTTCTATTCTTGCATTTTATTCAAATATAAATATTTTTTGCTGAAGCATATAAAAACATAGTTACCACGGACCCTAAGTACAAACAAATCTGTATCTATAAATTTTGCATTGTGACTTAACCAAACCAAATTGCCATTTTCACATCTCAGCGGCTTTGAGCAGTGGAGCTGCCCTCACTTGACTGAAAGCGCTGGTGTCAGCTCAGCTGGGATTCGTTCCTAATCTATTAACCCTGAAAGCAAGAGTCTGAGTTTGTTGCTGAGAGGACAACAGTTTGAATCCATGTGGAATGTTAGACAGAGTACAGACTTTTGTTACTTCCCATGTTGTTAAGATATAGTCAAATAGGTAAGTGAAAAAATTTGGGAAAGATGTGGTCTAAAAAACACAATTTCCTTTACAAATTATTAAAGGGAAAAACTAAAAAAAAGGGTAGTAAATCAATTAATATGATATCTTGATAAATTTGCATAAATATACCAAAGTTTCACAATATCATCTAGCAACTGTTTGCCTTTATTTAAAACAGAAAACCTCTAAATACTTATAATGGCAAATAAATAACATTGATTGTAAGTTTGTCTTTAAAACACATGGACACAGGACAAACTGCAGCCCCGCTTCTCTCTGCTCACTCACGTGTTAAAACCTTTCTCAGACCCTTGAGTAACTGCTACACTCATCTGCAGAAAATCCTGAGATTGTTTGCTGGTTCCCCGTAGAAGTACAGAGGGTTTTTGTTGGCACTCGTGCCAGCTGAATGTTTGTGTCTCAAATCACCCCCCCCCCCCCCCCCCCCCCACCGGAATCATCCAGTTCAGTCATTCTGCTGCTATCTGCACTGCTGAAATAACACACTCCGACTCCATTCAGCTGTGATTGGAAATAACAATCATAATTACCACGGCGTAATCATATCCCTTAGCAATGACTGTCACCATAGAAATACCATTTCTCTAATGTCATAACAAATCAGCTGGTTTCAAGAAAGGGGACCAGAAAATGGGAGGCAGGGTTGGACTTTGTAATTGGAAAGATTCTCTGTTGTGTATCATGTAATTTTATGCCGTTCTGAAAAAAAAAAAAAAAAAAAAAAAAAAACCTCTGACAGAATGACCCTGCCCGGCTCTGTAATTTATAGCTAAATATTAAGAAGTCATTTGTATAATTTTTGTCTTCATCAAAAAAAAGCATGCCAAATGCATTACCCCATTCTTCTTGCTCCACGGTGTCCTGTTTCACCACAAAAATGAACCACTATCTGGATAATATGAAAGAAAAGAGCGTCGCTCGATGCTGTCACTCACCCTGTGTCTTTTTCTGAGAGGATTCCTCCTCATCTCCCGGGTGGCGCCCCATTTGTCCGGGAGTAATTCATTACCTGTTCATTCAGTGGTGACAACCCGTCAATTCCATCTGGCTGTGTGGTCTCCTGGGGGCCCACTAGCCCTCAAATAATAAGGACAGCCACCAGGAAACATATTTGCTCACCTATTACCTCAGTAACTATGTAATGATTGATTCCTTGTTGGATCATCCATGTTTCACAGCAAAGCCAAGAGCCGATTAAATGAGAGAGGCAGCGCTGACTGGAGTTATTGCAAATGACAGATACAAAAACCAAGCATATAACCAACAGCATTTGACACGAACAGCTAATGTTTCACCAGGCAAAGTGGTTGTAAGGTCTATTTAAAAAAAAAAATATTAAGAATAACCAATGAAAAAAAATATTCAAAAGCAAACACAGTAATTGCTACTTTGCTGGAGCTTGTTTTAAATTCTGATTCTGAAATGATCCCTTGTAACTCCTAAATCTTAATCATTTTCCTGGTGGCTTGGTGCAGTGCCTTGCAAAAATAGCTATACCTCCTCAACTTGTCTCTTTTTCTTACATCTACAAACCTGAATGTATTTTATTTGGTTTTAATGTGACTGACCTACACAAAGTAGAGAATAACTGTCAACTTTCTTAAACAATATCCTGTGTGTTTATTTTTGGCCCTACTAAGTCAAATCTGTAAAGAACCACTTTTTGCTGTGACTACAGCTACAGATATTTGCAATATGTCCCTACCAGTTTTGTACAACTAGGGCTAAAATAAAATTATCAAATATATTTTTTATTCAAGTTCAAAATGATGCTGTACTTTGTGTTATTGTGTAACAAAAAAGATCTCAATAAAATACAGTTTCATGGTTGTAGCATGGCACTCTACATTTGTTTGTTCATTTGTTCATTTATTTCCAACATGCAGTTAACATTTAATACTACAGCAGTAAATGACAAAACAAGACTGACACGATCTGTTGCTTGTGGTTTTCCTCCAGATTTAAACACCCAAAACAATAATTAACACACATTGTACCACAACAGATGCTCAAAAAGGAGTGTGTGGAAGTATAACTTATTTAGCCCCACCCCTTTTGTTATTTTACAATTAACTCAACAACTGATTCCCAACATCCTGTTTCCTAACACAAATTCACAAACTTAGACATTTTACGGCTACTGATATTCAGTACATTAATTAAGTTTATCTGAGTAAATTAGGTTTTTAATTAGTAAGATTACACCTTGTCAACACTATCAGACATTAGAAAATAATTTCTTTATACTGTTTCCTTTTTTGTTTGATATTTTAACACGCTACAATTCCTGCTGGCAAATTGATCCATAAACTCACACCACACAACAAAATGCTAAAAAAAATTTCAGGTTGTCCAAACACTCACAAGCTTAAAGTTTATTTCCTTCCTTAGTTTATAAGCTTCCTTATTATAACAAAACCCTGCTTTTGAATATTTTCAGGCAATACCGTCTTTGTTGCTTTAAACGTTACTTGTAGTGTTAAAAGCAACTAGATCTTTAAATCTAAGTATTTTTTTTACCTGAGGTACAATCAGTTGGTATGATCTAAATACTGCCCTTTATGTGCATAGTGTATCACTCTTTTTGAAGTATCACTAATGACTGCAAATTAAAATTATTTCCACACTTCTACACAGTATGTGAAATATGGCACCAATGAACAGTAAAGAATATGGAGACATCTCTGATCTAAAACCAGCCTTGCTCTACTGAGGACTGCAACACTTTTCTTTTGCATGGTTAACATCGGATTTCCAATTAATTCGATGATCCATAATAACTTCTAAAAAAAAAAAAAACACATTTCATTTACTTGTGTGATATTTACAACATCCAGTCAAATAGCAATTTGCTCTGTTTCCAAAATACAACACAATACAATACATTCATTCAGTTCTGCACAAGCTTATTGTACTTTTACACCAGTTGGCATGGATGGGGTCAAAAGAAGAAAATACCTAGCCAGAAGTTCTTTTGTAATGCATGGTGAATGACAGAGGCAAAGCAGATAATCCAAGGACACGCTGATATTTAGCAGGGCGACAACACTGTTACAGGCTAACTGATAGGGCCTCCTCGGGAGATGTTTTGTGGTCACCCACAGCAGATAGCACCCACCCGGGGTACCGCTTCAGAGGCTGCCAGCTGCGCCTGGCAGCTGGACACACACTGCTGTCCATTCCTTGCAGTAAGCCCAAGAAATTCACTTTCTACTCCAGACTTACATTTTAAATCAAACCGGTCCTTGATCACATTACAATTCACTCGCCAAATCTGGACAAACATAAAAGGCTTCCTGTGGTGCCAATCACACAATATTTTGGGAGTGTAACTTTCACTGTAATCCAGAGTGATTTTTAGTGAATGTAACAGTGGATTAAGCCCCTGATCCCTGGTATGAAAATATTTCCAGCACAGTGCTGGGAAGAGCTGCGAACACCACTGCATTACAGTCACATCTAAGAAATATCTTTAGAAACAAATGTTAATGTGTGTAACCTTTAAGATATTTGGATAAAATGGCTAAAGGTACTGAACATTATAAAAATGAATTTGAAAAGTCTGAACGGAAAGCAATTATTGACACTCACTGGAAACATTAGATTGTGTAACCTCCCATCCACACTGACAACCTCAGATTGCATTTACAAACCACCTAAAAGCTTTTAGCACACTCATGCTGCTGGCTATCCTATTGTTATTTGTACTGGTGGGCTCATGCAACTGCATATTTTAGTTTTCTGAAGGTTTTCAATGGATTTCAGGAGAGTTCTTATTGCTGGCATGTTTTAAATGTTTCACCATGTTCTCATTGGAGTTTTTTTTTTTTGTTTTTGGGAGGGGGGGGGGATGGAGTATGGAGGACCAATCCTGCCATAGTTAAACATACACACAGAAATAAATGAAGGACCTAATAATATAAAATGGCTTGAAAAAGTAGCTAATATTATGAATGTGTGTGCCATTAAATGTGACAAAATGTTTTCATCAAAAAATATATATTTTAAGATACACTTTTATTTTTATTCTTGCTTTTATGCTGACTTATTTTTAAGCCTTGTATTTCTGAAACAATTATTCATTTCTGCCTCTAACTTTTCGAACTTTTTTTTACCCAAAGGATTTTCTTCTGCCCTTTTATTTCCTTCTCACCTTTTTCCACTTGGTCTATTTCTACTTCGTATTTTTAAAGCAACATTTTTAAAGCATGTTTTTACTCCAACATAAATATTTCTCTTTATTTTATTTTAACCTTATATTTCTGAAACATAGATTTATTTTTGCCTCTAACTTTTCTAGCTGTTTTTTACCCAAAGGATTTATGCCTGCCCTTTTATTTCCCTCTCTCCTTTTTCCACTTCGTGTATTTCTACTTCGTGTTTTTAAAGCAACATTTTTAAAGCATGTTTTTCCTCCACCATAAATATTTCTTTCTATTTTATTTTAAACTTATATTTCTGAAACATAGATTTATTTCTGCCTCTAACTTTTCTAACAGTTTTTTTACAGACAGAATTTTTGCCTGCCCTTTTTATTTCCTTCTCCCCTTTTTATTTCTACTTGGTATTTTTTTACTCCTCTTTTTCCACTTGGTGTATTTCTACTTTGTGTTTTTTTTACTTCCTCTGTTTCCACTTGGTCCGTCTGACTGCAGACGTTAATGTTAATACAATAACAGGGGTAGTGGTGGTGGTGGGGGGGGGGGTGGGGGGGGGGGGGGGTCGGTGTCACCAGCAAAGCTTTACAACTATTGGCCATGGCCTGCCTCTCCGGAAACGAGCCTGCATCAGAGCAGACGACTGGCCGCTTTCCCAGAATGCACCGCGGCCGTAGCTTGATTATGGACAGCGCTAACAGAGATCACAGTGGTAAGTTAAAAATTGCCTTTTCTGCTGCTGTTGTTCTTTAAAAGTATGTTTGAGGCGACAACATTATACTTTTAAGCTTCCCTATATGGTCTGAAGGAAATAAAAAGGGCAGGCAAAAATTCTCTCGGTGAAAAAAACAGTTAGAAAAGTTAGAGGCAGAAATAAATCTATGTTTCAGAAATATAAGGTTAAATATATATATTTATGATGGAGTAAAAACATGCTTTAAAATGTTGCTTTAAAAATACGAAGTAGAAATAGAATTATTGATGAATAATTGATCAATTGTTGAAGAAATATCTTCTTTTTATTATTTTGTCACTCTTAATGGCACACAAATTCATGTTATTAGCTACTTTTTCAAGCCACTTTATATTATTAAGACCTTCATTTATTTCTGTGTGTGTGTAATTATGGCAGGATTGGTCCTCCATAGAGGAGGGAGGCGTTTACTAAAAATATCTGAAGTCCTTCACCTTTTCCTCAAACTGAGTGACACATCACAATAAAGTGTTATCCTCCAGTTTATTATTTCCCTTTGATGCTCCCAATGTATTCAGTGCCAGTGATACATCTTGCTGAAGTGTCTTAGTGTCTTCCATGGATATGTATAAGGTGTCTAAGGGATCAAGTACTGTAAAGCTGACGGATATGAAAAAAACAACATTATTCTTCACGAAAGAACTTCATAAATACTCTGGTTGCAATGTGTACCTTTACAGGTATGCCATAACATCAAGCCTTTATATAAAGGGCCTGTCTATTTATTATGCCTGCTTTTACCCCTTTAGCTCTTTCAGATTTTGTTATTTTACATTCTTCAGTGTATTTTATCTGGATTTTATGAGGTAGATCAACACAGAGTAGTGCAGAATTATGAAGTGGAAAGAAAACTATATAAGCTATTAGAAATGTTTTGAAGAAAAATCTGTAAAGTATGCAGTGCACATCTAGAATGAATAGATATGCACAACATACTGCTGGTCCACTGCCTCAAATCCTGATGAAATATACAGAATGTTGTGATTGTGACCTGATAAAATACATAAATAATTAATAATTAAAATAAAATAATCTGTGTATATATTGTATTTTACTCACTGTAAGCTTCTTTCTTTAAGGTTTGTTGGTAAGTAAGATGTAAGTGTAAGATGTTCATTTAACTTAAGAAGTCCAACCAAGCAATAGTGTTTTAGTCAGCCGTTAAGCTAAATGTCTGATCATTTTGCTGATGTCAGGGTTTTCTCGTGTGAGAGACATCATTTAAATCTCTCCCTATCCTGCCTGCTTTTCAAACGACGCCCTGCAGATGCATGCTCAGAGGCAGCACATTTCTCAGTCTTTTTGCTCCCAGGACCATGCATCTGGGATGCGTTCCAGCTCGACTAAAACTGATTAATAGTGGCTTTAATACCACAGAATGCTGATTGCAGACCCGGCATCTGCGTGTGTTGAAACATGCTCCTTCCAGTCTCATCATTGGGATGTGTGTTTTGGCGAAGTTAATGAATAAGTCATTAGGAGGTGACTATGATTGATGGGTTAGAAACAAACAAGCTAATATCAGCTGCCGCTTGAATCAGTGTGGATTCCAGACTGCAAACTCCAGGTGAAGCAACTGCAGACAGTGCAGTGACTTCACCATATGTGCTTTGTTTGCCTTTGTGAAAGAACGTGTGTTTTTTTTTTTTATCTTAAAGCAATTTCATCAGTTGATGCTGTGTGCAGTGGCAGCTTCTCAATAGCTTCTTCACCAAAATTGCAGGAAAAAAAAGAGAGACAAAGTGAACAAATTATGGAATAAAAAGTAATTATCACATTGGTTTTCTTATAAAAATTTGTCTGACTTCATATTTGTCGGCAGCTATTTCATTTTGGGCGACAGTGGCGCGGGAGTTAGGGGTTCGTCCTGTAACCTGTGAGTTGCCAGTTCAAACTCCCACTGCACCCGTCTCAGTCGATGTGCCCTTTGGCAAAACGCTTTATCTGCCTTGTTTGCTGCTGGTGATCAGAGGGGCATGTTGCATGCACAAATAGGTGAATGACTGATTGTAGTGTGACATGCTTTGGGGTCCCCGCACTTGACAAAGCACCAAACAAGTGCGGGAAATTTTGGGTTTTGGTTTTTGTGTAGGCCTCCTGATTTTAACTTGTATCTGTATCGTGGGACAATGGACAAATTAGCGTGTATGTACCATTGTAAAATAATACATTTTTAAGGTGGCAAATACTTCTTCACAGCACTGAATATGGATATATACTTGTGAATCCTTCTATTAAAGCGAAAGCACTCACTAAAGAAGTGGGATTAAACCTCCAGAACATTGTTTGATATATTATGATACTGATTAGTCTCTGAACATTTTCATAACACCTCTGTTGGTACAAAGGTTACAGAAAACAAAAGATGGTGGCATGCTTAGAGCTTTTATAAGAAAGTAAAAACAGCTGCTACTTCATGCACCAAATTTTCTGTTTACCAGTTCCATAGTGTATTCTTATTTCCGAACATAAGAAATATTCTCTAAAATTCATTTGGAGAATGACAGGTTTCAAACTTTCGCTGATTACTTATTGGGTTCAGCAGTCGGCAGTTCTCTGGGTAGAGGCTTTGAGAAAAGCATGAATATTTGATCATTTCAGTCCCCTAAGTTTAGGTCTAGCATTGGATCAGATTAGTGTTTGGTTCATTGAACTGCAAACCAGCAAACAAAGCAAAAACTTAGAGGAGAGAAGCTGAACAGTGACAGAACATAATTCTTTTTGACAGTCTATTTGTGCATGTTTGAAAACACATTTCATATTCATCGCCACTCTTCCTGATTTGTTATTGCATTTGTCTTTTCAGAAGATGCTACTAAGATTTAAAATACCCACTAGACTATGAGGGATATGAAAACCTTGAAACGAGTTTTATAGTAGTGCAAACTCAACATTTTGCCCTCCCTGGGCTATAATACAGCAGTGAAAGGTAATAAGCTCCTCTAAAGACAAGAATTCATGCAGAGACAAGCTGCTGAAATAGCTTTGAGTTGCATTACCGCCCGGCCCTTCAGCGAAACAGTTTCCAATGAATTACAGCTTTGTAAAACATAAACTCATAAAATTCTTACCAAGCTTTTTAAAGTGTCATAATACAATATTGTAGAGTGCTCTACAGTCATCACCAACTAATGTGTACAACCCAAGTGACGTGAGTGAAGCGTAAGGATTTTAAAAGGTTGCAAGTTGAAACCCTAAATAAATTCCTACACAAACTATTGTGTCCTCTGGAATGACTTTCCCAAGCCCTGAATATTAATCCCGTTCCACACTGGCAGGACTGGAGAGCTTCCAGCTGTAACTGTGTCGGGAGCTGGTCGAGTGTGAAATGAGCATTGCAGGAAGTGTCTGCACACTCAGAAAACACTAGCTGGACAAGCAAAAGTTTATTTAAATCCTAATCAAAGCAAAACAGACTCATAATTGACGTTGATATCGGTCATGGTTTGGTGTCGACAGATATGTAGAGCAGGATGGCAGAATCCAGTTGCCTTTTTGTTATTTCAAACTTTATTTTACAAGATCTAGATGTAATGAACATGAATTTTGATCTCACACAAAAATAGATTTATTAGAGAAGCAGGTGTAGCCGGTGTGAGAAACTTCTAGAACGGGCTAAGGAACCTATGCAAGGAAGAGAGACAGATTGGTGGCTGTGAGTCCAACAGTGGGAATTGTTGAACAATGTATTAAAGCCACTAACCCCTCTTGAATCAGGGGTGTAGCACTGAATCTAAGAAGGGGTTCCAGGAGGATCTTGGCTTGTTCTTCGCATGCAGAAGCTGGGTCAAAAACTCAACTAGCTACCGTGAAGCAGGTTCGGGCACAGTCTAAGGTCATGCACGGGGATTGTGAAACAGGCTGAGATATCAGAAGGGGAATCCCACAGGTAGAGTACAGAGTCCGATCCTGGGTCTTGATCTTCACTGGGTAACTAATATGCAGAAGTACTGGAGGGCTTGGCAGAGACACAGAGTCAGGCAACAGGAACAAGCAGGCAGTAACTGGCTGAAAACCAGCCTTTTAACGGCAGCCTGGTGTGTTCAATTAGGCAGCCCAACATCCAACTGCTTCCTGAAAGAAAGAAAAGAAAGAAAGAAAAGGGCAGAGACACCTAGTGGACTGGGGGGTCATCACATCCCCACCCATAAAAATTTAGTTCTTACTAGAACTCCAAATACTCTGGTTAGGCTTCCCTGCTATCTGACATGTATGGCAGGTTCTGATATATTCAGACAGATCTCTTTTAACCAGGGCTAGAAAAAGTAACGCAAAATGTAGTTATACGTTTTTCCGGCTTCCAGCATGATCATTACCAAGAATAATATCCACCCCCTCCAGAGGAAGAGCATTGCACACCCCCAGGACAACTTCTCCCTGAGCCAACCCACAGTTCAAAGACAGTTTATGGAGTGGAGCTAGTAGCACTATTAGCCCCATTCCCCGCATCAAAATATGGTCTCCCATGTTGGATTCCTCAGAAAAGGATAATACAGACCTGACAATAAATGAATGAGATGCTCCAGTATCCCTCAAAATTTTTACCAGCACAGAAATATCTCCCCACTAGGGACACACTCCCCACTAGGGACACGTGACCATCTGAGACAAAAGCGGAGAAATCCACCCGATCCAAACCATACCTCTCTACTTCCACCTGCTCAGAAGAAGAGGCAAGACCAACATGTTTCTTTACAGAGACAGCAAAAGCAACAGGCTTAACACGGACTGCTCGTTTAGGACATTCACGTTTCCAATGACCCTTGGCTTTGCATTAGTGGCATAGGTCAGTGGGATCATAATGTACATGACCACTTGCAACCCCTTCCGACCAACTCAGAACCACCATCTTCCCGCCCCGTCACATGACCTGCCACATAATATCGACCATCACCCATGTAACCAAAATCACTACGAGCATGACACTCACGACCACCCCTGTGGGTAAGCACATACTCTCATCGGCCAGCACAGCAGCCTCAGCAGCTGTCTTCACCTTATGCTCACTGATATACACAGCAATGTATCCAAGAACAGAGTTCTTAAACTACTCCAAGACAACCAGATTACAGAAGTCAACAAAAGCACCAACTTTCAGGGAAGCACACCACCTCAACAAGGGATTGCTTCCCAGCCTTCTCCCACGTCCGAAACTTATGTCTGTAAGCCTCCGGTACTAACTCATATGAAGGTAAAACAACCTGCTTCACAGTGGCATAAACCTTACTTTGATCGACTGTAAGAGCAGAGTACGCCTCTTGAACCTTACCCATCAAAACATACTGTGATAACGGCATGCAATCTGAATCAGACCAACCCCTGCTTTCAGCAACACGCTCGAACAGGGAGAAAAATGTGTCAGGGTCCCATTCCAAAAACTAAGGAACCAAACGGAGGTTGTTGGCAACATCAAAGGAGCTGGAAGTGGTCCTACTGGAAATATTTAAAGAGGCATAGCCTGCACCAGCCAAACTCAACCTTTACTCTTCCAGCTCCAATTTCTTCACCTCCAGCCTTTTCTGTTCTATCCCAGCTTGCAACAAAAGCAACTCCCGCTTTTGTTCAAAAGTCAAACCACCATCAAAGACATCAGCCTCAAACAACGAACTGGCAGCCTGCAACTGAATTGGCTTAATCGCGCCGGAATCCGTCAAATTAGCCTTGATTGCTTTAATACTCTCCTTAGATCGCTTATCACCAACCTCTGATATGAAATGATCGGCGATTTATAACAGCTGTTCATGTGTGCAGCGCTCCAACCCCTTCTCTGACGGATTCCCCCAAAAATCCTCAAAAGCAGCCATGCCAGACACCACTACCCATACACACCCCCCCCCCCCCCCCCTAAAAAAACCCAAAAACAAACAAACCCCAAAACAAAACACCAAAACCCAAAGCTCAACCACACCAGTAGCACCCCAATCCAACGGAACCCACAACGACACAGCAGCCCTGTCCCCTCTAACTACCAAAGAAAAAATGTCAATCTAACTAAACTCCCCCCTAGTCTTCGGAAGTTACTTGTGGTTGGTTTTTATGCACTGACGCTACTACCCAAACACACACTCCAAATCAGACACAGAATGGTCGCCACACACACTAAACCAGTATGCTCGCCAATGCTTCCCAACAAAAAACAAACCAAAATGCCACACTCGACAAGCCACAACAAATGGGTCCAAACTGACGAGCCCCCACCAAGCAGGCAGTAACTGGCTGAAAACCAGCCTTTTAACGGCAGCCTGGTGTGTTCAATTAGGCAGCCCAACATCCAACTTGGGCTGCCTAATTGAAGATCCACCAATAGGTGGATCTTCCGGAAAGAAAGAAAAAAAAGAAAGAAAATGGCAGGTACACCTAGTGGACTGGGAGGTCATCACAGAAGATCCAGTGAGACCTTAAGGTAGACAGTAAAACAAGAGTCTGCTTGCTCGAAAACAAATGCTATTATCAGAATCTGGCCTCCCCATGTTGGCCTTGAAATGCAGGCAATCGTAATTTCTTCTGGATGTTGTGTAAACAAGACACTTTTTGACATCTGTGACCTGGAACAGAGTGCTACTGAACTGCTTTATAACATTCCATCACTATAAATGACTACAGCTATGAGGGCTATCTGCCACAGCTCACAGACCTACACTAACTCACACACACACACACACTAAATTACACTAAATTACACTAAAACCCACAGGCACCCACACTGCCTTTGGAGTGCCCCCCCCCCCCCCTTTACTCTGCTTGCCTCCTGTTTTACCTGTAGCATGAGAACGGGTAGAAACAACAAGCTTTGAATTTTAGTGATAAAGCTTATTCCAGTGAAACTAAAAATGTCTCATCAAGGATTCACTTGGCTTAACATAATGTTTTTCTTTTGGTAATCTACAAACAGAAATATTTAAGCTTTAAAATGTTAGTGATGAAGCTTGTTTCAGTGAAACAAAATAAGTTTTAGAAAAGTTGGACAAAATTACTTTAGATCAGAAACCCCCAAGGATTTACCTAGCTTATTTCTTATTATGAATAGAAACAATTAAGTACAGTGGTTGCATGCTTCCTTTGTTTGTTAATGTAGTAAAGTATAGTCAAATATTTATTTAGCTTATTCCTTTGTTTTTGTAATGTTTTGTTACTGAAAAGTGTTATATAAATAAACTTGACTTGTCCTTGTCAGATTCTCCAGTTGGCCTCAGAATTCTGGACATCGACCTCCTGACCAAGCCCTTTGCCTTGCCCTCTGATTACCTTTGCCTGTAAGAGTCTTATGGTTCTGACCCTCGCTCGATTTGTGAATTCCTCTCTGCCAAGCCCTATACTTGCGTGAGTGGAGTTCATCATCTGTGCTGCCAGCTACTTTCACACAAGTACTAAGTTGGAGCTCTCAGACCCACGGATCAGTTTTACAGCAACCTCCCGGATTCTGAGAAGGTTAGAGGCTTTTATTCAGAGCTTTCCCACCTCCACTGAGTTTATTCCAGCCACTAACCTCTCTTCTCCCTCCCCAGTGGTTCCTGTGTGTACTCCAGGCAGCTTCCTGACTGAGCTTGTTTTGGTTATATTTAATAAATCATTGTTATGCACTCTTGAATCATCAGGTCCCGAGTCTGAGCATTATGCAGATTTTTGTTTTGATTTTTTTTCATAAACTTATTTGGACCTGTTTAGTTTCCTGAAACGTACTTTCCTTAGTTTATTAACCTTAAGTGTTGGTTTATTTTCACTTTTGTGGTTTTGTTTGTGAACACTGCTTTTAATTAATTCTATATTTTTTTTGTATTTTGTTCAGCTAGATTTCCTAACCTTTCCTTCCTGTCTGCCCCTGTTTAATATCCTCCCTCCCCCTCAGCTTTCTGCCTTCATAGTTCTCAGCTGTTGTCCATATTCACCCCATTACTCACACCTGCTCTCTATGCCTTATCTCTTCCTCACTCTCACTGTCTGTCCATTACTATGTGGTTTGGCTCATTCATAAAAATAAAAATAAAAAAATTTAACTACAACAAACAAATAAGCTGGCTTCATGCTAAGTATGTTCCATGTCTGCTCCATCATCCATGCGTTTGTGTCTGTTCATACATCCAGACAGCCTCCCCCCTTCTTTGACCAGAATAACTTCTATTTGTAATGGAGAGAAAAACTCACGGATGACGGAGTCTGTGTGAATGGGGGGGGGTTAGGTCTGCAGAGAGGATGAGGCAGAAAACAATATGAAAAAAAGACATGTAAAGCAAAAGTTTTTAACTGCAGCAATAGGTGGATCTTCAAATTACTGACTCAGTGGGCAAGATACAATTTCAGATTTTAATATTTAAAATGGCACAAATTTTGCCTTCCACTTTATATCTATGCATTACTTAACATAAAATCCTGATTAAAAAAAACATAGAAGTTTGATTATGCAATGTGACAAAATGCCCCACCTCACACACATGCAACACAAAATGAAAGGGTATGCAGTATAAGAGATAAGGCAGGAACTGATAAAAAAGTTTTTCTTCTAAAGTAATTACAGAATGAAAAAGTTAGGTTTTAACATTTAAACAAAACATTTCAAAGTCCACCATTAGAGATTAGGTCTGAATAATTAATTGCTGCATTAATCTAAAGGGGGAAAAAATCATGGATTTGTACTCTGCAGATCCAGGCTCTACAGAAGCAAATCACTACTTTGAAAAATTGAAAAATAGTGATATAATTCCAAATGAGGGACTTTCTGAGGAACATGCCGTCATTGCTCATGGATATTAATAGGTTTTCTACAGTGTCGAATCAAAATTTTGTGAATCACATCCTGCCAAGTTTAAATAGATGAAAATAAATGTGCATATTTTTTTTTTTTCTACTCTGAAAGTAATGCATTTCAGTGGTAGGCGGAGACTGGTCTGAAGTACGGGCCATTTTTTTGTCGCTTGCAAGTCATCCGCAAGTTAATTTAAATTATTGTCACAGTTTGATGATTCAAAACTCACAGTTGATTCCTTTTTCTCTTTTTCCTCACATTAATACCCAACTCAGAATCGTGTCTTTGTGGCTTACTTGTTATTTATTTTACACCTTTCCTTTTCTCTGACTAACAAGCTACCTTTACTCCTCCCCCCTTGCCATGGAAACCTTCTCTATGGGGCTCAAAGGGAATTATTCAAAGTCTCCTCAGGACTCTGACAAGGTCATGGGCATTTTGTCTCCCTACTCTCCTGGCTTCTGTTCTGAACCATAATTGATTAGGTTAAGCAGCAAGAGAGGGAAGGTCACGCCTGCAGCGGGTGATCTGGAGCACTCAACAGCACGCGTGCCCACCGACACATGCCTTCCATCACCAAGAGACAACCACGGTGTGGACTGCGTGAGCCACACTTTGAAATGCATCGGTTCACAATTAGGGTTCAGCGAGATCTTCAGGTTGTACGTAACGTGAGTAAGCTATATTCAATGAAGGTTCATTAACCAATCAGTTGTACAACTGATTAAAAATAAATCTGATGGATGAATTATTTCCTTCTCTTTAGCAGTCTGGCCTACAAATTTAAAGACGTTTTTTTTTTTTTTTTTTTGCATATTTATGATAATTATGATTGTTTAGAATCAACTAATGGCACTTTGACTAAAATAAAAAGGTGAGAAAAACAATATTCAAGCATCATTTTAATTTTTACTTCCGAGTGATTTAATAAAATTAAATTGGCACACAACAAACAAAGACGGTAGCACTAATTTTACTCTGCAGAAACAGCCAGAAGGGGAAGGGTTTTATGACGAATGGGAATTGGTCGTTCAAAAGACTATTCACATTGATTAAAGTCTAAAATGTATCAAAGTTTATTGTGCTCTCAGAAGTCAAGGAAAGGGGCTTTGCATTCTGATTCTGAGTTTTCATACTCATGTTAACCTGAGAGGGAAAAGAAAAAAGACTGAGGGTCTCAAAACCGCTTTTGATCTGTCAGCTTTCAACACCGGAGCCCTCAGGGATAGACCTGGAAAAAAAGTACCAGAGCCCCCTTTTCTGTAGATCAGTTCCAGTGCTAAATTGGTGCTTGTGTTAGCTACTGCTGGTTCTAACACAGATCAACTGGTTCTTTCTCTGCACCATCTCTAAGCTGGGCCAGAAGATACAACTGCTTTTGTTAGGAGTTAGGGGGACCAACAACCAGAATCAAAATGTTGTGTGCCTGTTTGGTTTTCTTTTATCTTCTTAATTAAATCTCTAAAACAATACTAAAACAATAAAAACACCACACTATAACATGCATAAAACAATGTATCAGCGTAGGATTAACACAGACTCCCTGACTTTCTCATTTCTCTGCGCTTTATTTTATCACCTGTCACAGGGTTCAAGTGGGTCAATCTGCTGATTGGAGCTGCGCTCAAAGCTGACATTTTCTGCTGAATCTGTAAACATTGTTTCCGACTCAGTTCTGAGACCCAATCAGCCAGATGGCGTTGATACATTTTTATCTAAATATTCTGTTTAAGTCTCCTCTTTCGGTGCCGCTGGTGCAAACCGAAGATTGTTTGATTGTGATTGCTAAGCGTTCGCAAACACTGCTGGTTGTTTAAAAAAGCGTTAAGAAATGAATGTAGTGATATTAGGACATCTGGTAGCAACGAAAAACAATATGATTTGTAATGTCAAACTGTCTTTATCCATTATGGTCCTCCACAAAACTCCAAAAAACATAGAGGATCCCCCATATATTGGATGAGAGGTTTGTAAGGTAATAATTATGTGGGTCTGATTCGGCTCTTAGCTTTTAAAGAAGCATAGCAGTTCCCTATAGAACCCATTTACAACAGATGTCAACACAAGTCTTTACTAAAGACTGAAACCACGTTTTAGGAAAAGTCCCGCTGGAAACTCGCAGCTCTTGGATTTGGACCAAGTCTATTGAATGTCTTGGTGTTTGCAACCCTCTTAGGCCTCAGGGCATCCTCCTGAAGTTTTGCCTAAATCTGATTTTGTTTCATTCAGCAATTACAAATCCATTTAAATAAGGTTGTTGTAAAAAAAAAAAAAAGCCAATACTTGGGAGAATCCTTCAGAAGTGTAAGTATTGCAGCCACTGCTATTGTTTCAGAGGAAATGAGGATGGAACATAGAAATAAAGGAGGATTTGTTTTCCCTCGGCAGGTTTTTTTTCCTGCATTATACAATAGATAAACATTTTAGATTGAGTATGAATAGGGCTAAAAACTTTTATAAAACCTATATCTATCTGTAAGCTTTAGCTGTGCAACGATTCATGCAGTTGAGGTAAACTAAACCAAAGTTGTAGATGTTTTAGTAAAAACATGCACCAAGAAATCTACAAAAGTGGGGATTTCTTATCTTTTCACATACAACACATTAATAACCTTGTGTTAAAATGCTTATTTTAAAGTATCTTCTTAATGTATAATATATATGCACAAAGTGAAAAAACAAAATAACATTTATTATAGAATCAACATCTTGCAAAATAACCTTTAAAGTCAGACATCAAGGGACATTTTCATAAGAATGAACCAAGACAAACACACTGTGAGGTGGATTGGAAAGAATGCTGGGCTCAATTTGTGCTGCTTGGGTGGCTCTGAATAGGCTTGACTTCATTAGTCAGCCTAGAATTGTTCTAGAATAGCATAAAACTCACCAATTTGAAACAGGCCGACTGGATAAGGGTACAGTAAAATCTGTGGGAAGATCTGAATGTTGTTCCTCCCCACCCCCTTCTTCCTTATCTCTTTGCATGGAAGTCAGTCAGCCAACACCGCAAATCCAAAAGCAGCAGCTGCTGGCCCAGGTTGATACCATTCAGAATGGAATATCAAAAACTGGCAATGCTCACAGTGTGAGCAAGCACAAAATAGGAGAATCCAGTATACGCATACAAACTACATTTTTTTCTCTCTCTCTCTCTCTGTTGAAAAGACGTTGACATTTCTGGTCTCAGATGGCGTTCCTGGAGAGATTTTGAAGATAGAGTGGAGAACCAAAGAAATAGTAAGATATTGTTCAACATAAGGGGGTGGCTTAAATGGAAAACTGAGCATGGGGTTGCCTTTCATCCCCGTCTCAGAAAAGCTTATTCAAACAAAGAAATAGGAAAGAAAAAAAACAGGAAGAGGGATGATCAGACCTCTGGAGGCTGTATTTTCACTCTGCAGAAAGAAATAGCCGTCTTTACTGTAAGAATTGTTGTCTGGCATAAACAATTTCACTTTATTTATAGTTCTCGTACATGTTGTTATATTCTGCTTGAGATGCACCTTTCAGCTGCACACTGCTGGATTCTGGTTTATGTAAACTTGTTTGCATTCGTTTGAGTTGTGCAGTAACGCCATGACGGTAATCCCTGTGGTTTGTGGTTGCTGTGCCCCATTTTCTATCAATTTAAAATTTACACCGAGCTTTTACAGACATAGACAGATTAGTTGACCCAGCTGGTAAAAATGTTTAACGATGCTTAGAATTTGTTCTTCTCTTAGATGGGCAGCATAATTATCTCACAGTGAGAATTTATAAAACGTCCTAGTTTCAATTTAAGTTCATTAATTCATTGAAGAGGAAAAAAAACTCTATTAGGAAATGTCATGATGCATCAATAATAATAGTCTCTTCTCCAAGAGATTAGGAAATATTTGCCTTGAACAAAATCAGAAGTGTCACAAGTATTGCTACCCTTGCTCACCTATTTGAAAATGTACTTTGAAAAAGTATTTGGGGATTTTGGAAGCTCAACAGAGACGAAATAGTCAAAGATCCCTGCCTATGGATGCTTTAACCTTGTGAAATATAGAAAAATACACTGAGTGCTGTCCTGTTGATAAAAGAGGGTTATACAAAGTGTTGACAGCAGGGGTATAACCATTGGTACCTACATGGATTTTTTTTTATTTTTTAAAGAAAGTAAAATAAGGCTAAAGTTTTTTTTTTAGATACTGAAAAAAAATTACTAAAATTATATATATATGTATACACCATATTTTTTCGGATCATAAAGCACCCTGGATTATACGCAATAAATTACGCAATAAATATTCTTCCCAAGTGTCTAATATCACCTCGCATTACAAAAAGGGAACCAAAAGTAAGTAAACATTTCTTGAAATTAGTGTATTTTTCATTGATTTGAGCAGGTAACTAAGACTATTTGCAAATATGATTTTTGCACTTAAAATAAGAACAATTCATCTCCATCATCTTATTTCAAGAGCAGTATATCTAATTGTCTCATCTTTGGGCTAAAAATACTAAAAATACATTTGCAAATAGTCTTATTTAGCTGCTCAAATCAAGGTAAAATACACTAATTTCAAGAAAATTCTACTTACTTTTAGTTCCCTTTTATGCAGTGCACCCCTCTGCATACACAGCTCTCTCCTGAGAGACAGAGTATTCTGTCTGTCAGGAGGACAGAGTTGTTGTACTACACTGCCCTGTTTCTAACATAAGTCCAAAATAAACTTGACTTTTATATTGAGTTAACTTACTAGGTTTATTGTTGCTAGCGCGTACTCCGGGCGCGAGCTGCCATACATTAATGCACTTATTTACATTATGCACTAGTTTAGACTCTGCAACAGACTGGCGACCTGTCCAGGGTGTACCCCGCCTCTCGCCCAGTGAACGCTGGCTATATATATATATACATATATAGTTATGAAATTATGCTAAGGCAATAAATGAAATCCAGTTAGTGACTGCAGTAGTTACCAGATGATGTAGAATCTTGCCAATCCTTGCAAAGTAAGATAATGCCGATGTCTTGTTTTTATCTGGTGCTCTGAAGTTTCGTGACCTCGTGGTTTGATTGTGTCCTTTCTCTCTCTTTCAGGCAGATTTGAAAGTGTGGACAAACAAGTCAGCTGAAGGGCTTTTTGCTCAGTTTAAGGATTCCATGAGCAACCTTTTAAGGGGTGTGGTATTTAAGCCCCTCTGCGTCCCCACTTGATTAGTTGTGGCAGCTGGATGCATAGCCGTAATTGTCCTAATTGTTTTAAATGGCTGAAGGGTATTTCTGGTGAGGCCAGCTTAGGGTTTTCCACCATTTTTTGTTTTGATTTTTTTCACTGCAAAGGCTTGTAGTTTATGCACATCTCAGTCGTCATATATTTTAGCCTTTGGGTTGAATGTAGCTTTGTATAACAATGGGGTAAAAAATGTAATATATCTATTCAAAAGATTACACGTTGTCTCAACAGAACTTAGTGAATCAATACAAGATGAAACAAAATTTGTGCAATATTCCATGGAACCACAGGCATTATACGCTTTTGTACCATTTAAATTATTAATTGCTCATTCATTTGAATTCAGTTGCTGTTTTTAATTTGGTCTGGCTGACCAAGGATCAGCATGACTCAGAGTCAAGATATATGAAATGCCGAACTAACAGCTGCATGTGAATGAGCAGCGGGGCTCCGCCATCCAAATGCAGGGAGCAGCTTGGAGAGAGGCAGGCCGGAGCGATGATGAGTCCATCCCTTGCGAATAAATTGGGGTTGACTTTGTGAGGGCCTTGAAGGAAGGGAAAAGGAATAGAATGAGAATGTGCTGTTGCTACGCTGCAGGATTATATTCATGGAAGATGAGGGACGATGGTAAGTAGGGGAGGCTGTGAATCTTCGTGAAACCTGAGTGCAGGGAAAATGCAGATGACCCCAACCACTGGACTGGCTTCATTACAGAGGAAAAAAATCTAATTTCAAAGGTTTAGAATTGTCTTCTTGCAGTGTTGATATGCTTTGTGTAGTAATTTCAATAAATCTCATGAACCGTAAAATAATCAAGATAAATGTGGTGGATACATTTTTCTTCACCTTTCTATAAAATGATTTCCATAAAAAAATTAAGTAAGTGAAACTGTTCTGTACCTTTCTGAGATTAAGTTTCATTTAGCATGAACATTAAAATGGTTAAACTTTAATTTAGTATTATGTAAAAACAAAATCTCTAGGAAATAGTAACTAGAATGATCAAGAAATAATTTAGCATTGATTCATTCAATATCCCATTTTCTAATGATTTAATTAAGGATAAAGAAACACAAAAAATAAAGCTAAAGACTAAGTCTTAGAGTAGTGTAGTCATCTTAGACTCTAAGATGACTACACTACTTTTACTTTGAGAAGTTACATATTTGAGGTTTTATGAATAGGACATTCTGAATATTCAAAATCTTTAATCTAAATAAAAATCAAGACTTATTGGCCTTCTAGGAATTAATAGACTAAGCGTGTAACATTATGTTAAGTTAATCTTAAGTTACATTACATAATTTAATTAGAGGCTGAAAATTTTATTTAGGAAGAGGACAAATACCAACTGAAGAATTCAATCCGATCACAATATTCCGACTGGCTTGTTTAGATGACGCATTTTTATTCTGATCAGCCCTTCATCCCGTTTGCACTAAAAGTTAAAAACTTCGACCAATACGTTCAAATAAGTAAAATAAGCTCATAACCCCTTGAATTTTTCATTGACAGATAAGCTATTTCAAGCATGGTGATTTGCATAGTGAAAACACTGATAGTTTAAAGATTCTGAGACACCACTGGTCTAGGATGAGTTGTTTTTATGACTAGACCTATACTCTGTCAATCTTATTTAGATCAATGTGTTGGTACACCATCATCATCATCATCATCATCATTAATATTACTGTTAAAAGAAGAATGAGTTTGAACAATTTATCTGTTAGCTAAAATAAGCTCTATCTTTTGTTTAATTTCTTTTTTTTTTTTTTTTGAAAATAAGTCTCTGAAGGCTGGGGTTTCTTTTTTTCCCCTTTAAAAGGGCAAAGCCTGATCTGAATATTCATAAAGAGCCCTATCTGTGGACCTCTACCTTTGAATGTGTTATTGAAACCAAATGCTTCTTTTTAAGAAATGCAATAGTAAGATTGCTATAAAAGTGCGTGGTTTTGTTAGGGGGGTTGTTAAATTTGAGAGAACAGTAAATCCTCTTAGAGACACAGCTTTCTAAGCGTAGCCATGAAGTTGAGCAATTAAATTCTTTAGACCTCCCACTGCGAGAAACGGTGCTAATTAGCATCAGACTGCTTTAGCATGATGAGATGAACCGGTATCACACAGGTGCAATTGTCACTTTGTTTTGTTGAATAATGAACAAGCTGACATTAACTTGTTTCAAGGGCTTGTTAAAATTTGAGCGGAAAAGCCAAACCTGCTCTTTGAAAGGTCTCATGAGCAAGCGAGAGCACGGATAAAAATAAATAAAATAAAACACAGCTGTAGTCTGCTTTGGGCGAGTTTGTTCTCAGGCGAGCAACAATTAGCAACAAGGAGCATAAAAAGGGAGAATGTCAAAATGTTTGGTTTATTGTTTTATTAAGTAGACAATATTATAAGCCTCATAATCAGTTAACAATTTAACATGTGGTACGCAGTGGATTTTGTCTGTAATAAAATCAATCTGATCTTTTAGAATGTTTTTTAAATAGAATACTTACTGAAATGGCTGACAGTGCTTACATATTACTAAAATACCATGTGTATTATGATAAGTTATATCTCAAACAGACTCCAATGTCATGATTTAAGTTTTTGTTTGGACTTTTCTGGACTGATTAGATTCCACTTCCCTCAGTCAGCACCCAATCAGCTCAGTCCACTCTCAGTCACCAGTTTCCATCCAATCAGCTCAGTCACCTGCCTGCTGCCAATCTGCACCTAACCAGCTCCACTTGCTGCCCTAATTACTGCCACCTCTGCTCGCCTGCATTTCTGAGGCTCGTTCTTCGTACGTTGCTTAAAACATCCAAGATCAAATGACACATCCGAGATAATATCATTGGGCTGATCATGATCCGGCTAATTGGGTTCTTTGAACACACCTGTTGTTTATGATTCGTATGGCTGGATTGAGTTATCTGAAATAACTGCGCATTCATGCGTTTGTTTAAAAGGGGAAATGTATCGATAGTAGAAACATTGATCAGCAATGCTGCTATTGGCTGTTCAGCATGGCCAAAGAATGCGCACAGTTTTTCTCCCAAGCAGAACAAGAGCTTTTAATGGAAGGTTATGCCAAATTTGAGTCATTAATTAAAACGACAGGGAACACCTCAAAGTTTGTTAAAGCCAGGAGAGAGGGCCGGCAAAAAGAGGCAGACAAATTAAATGTGTAAGTAAGTACTGTCCATGGTAGATGTTTCTGTCACTTTCTACAGTATGTATTTTTGCATCTAATATTTTTATTCATATTTACTTTGTTCTTTTATGTCAGAGCCTCCACGGGACCCACTAGAATATGGGGACAAGTAAAAGTGAAATACAAGAATATTCTACAAAATGGTAGCCTTTAATTATTATACTGTATTTTAAAAAGCCACGTTTTCCTTTTTTTAAAAGCCACTTTTTAATGCACTCAAAAAAAACCTCTTTGGATGAACATAAAAAAGTCACTCCTCTGTGTTGAACACTTAATGTGTAGTTCCAACAAATTAATTATGTAAATAACAGCCTCACGAGAAAAAACATATCTCTCTTCAGTTACACTGTCGGATCCTGTCTGCCTCGCAGTACGCGATTAATTCGAAAAGCTCTGTGAATTATTCTTGCACCTTCCGCAAAACGTTTGCTGTCATAAAAATGAACAAGACATGGCCACGACAGACTTCCCATCAGCACATGACAGCAAGTCCAGGATGAGTTTTGAAGAACCAAACAATCCAAGATCATGCCAAATCGTCAACAATCAAATCCAGCTAACTGAGTTAGCGACGTACGAAGAACGGGCCCCTGGTCAAGTCTGTCCCTGTCTACATTTTCTATCACTGCCTTGCATCTCCTGTTTAGTTCTGGTTCTGCTCACTACACCGCCTCAATCTTCTGGTCTCCTGCCCACTCCAGCCTGCCTGCCATTATTCATATTTTTCAATAAACCCTTTAAACATAATCTGTGACTGGTTTGAATATCAGGTTCTATTACATCCAAGGCTTTTTTTTTTCATTTTGTTACTCAAGTGAGTGTTTTTATAACAACCTGAATTGTGTATTTTAAACATTGACAATGGAATCCATCCATCCATCTATTTTATGACCCACTTAATCCCTCATGGTGGTTGCTGGTGCACATCTCCAGCGTTCACTGGGCGAGAGGCGGGGTACACCCTGGGGTCCAATCTTCGTACGTTGCTTAAAACATCCGAGATCAAATGACACATCCAAGATGATTTCATCCGGCTAATCATGATCCGGCTAATTGGGTTCTTCGAACACACCTGTTGTTTATGATTAGTATCACTGGATTGAGTTATCTGAGACAACTGCGCGTTCATGCGTTTGTTTAAAAGGGGAAATGTATCGATAGTAGAAACAATGATCAGCAGCGCTGCTATTGGCAGTTCAGCATGGCCAAAGAACGTCCACAGTTTTTCTCCCAAGCAGAACAAAAGCTTTTAATGGAAGGTTATGCTGAATTTGAGTCATTAATTAAAACGACAGGTAACACCTCAAAGTCTGTTAAAGCCAGGAGAGAGGGCTGGTAAAAACAGCAGCAGACAAATTAAATTGTAAATACTGTCCATGGTAGATGTTTCTATCACTTTCTACAGTATATATTCTTTGTATTTTAATAATTTCATAAGTACTTTATTCTTTTATGTCAGAGCCTCCATGGGAGCCACTAGAACATTCTAGAATATTCTTGAAGAACAAGAATATTCTACAAAATGATAGCCTTTAATTATTATACTGTATTTTAAAAAGCAACTTCTTCCTCTTTTTTAAAAGCCACTGTTAAATTATGTGTTTGTCTGTTTTTAACAGCCACCAATAAGAAGGCTGAAAAAAATCAGGTTCTTTTTACTTTTACATGTTTAACCCTTTTTCTTTTTTCTTTTTTTTTCACAAAATGACTCAAGGTGCCATCTGTTCCCTATATTAACGGCATCTTCAACAAAAGAAAAAGTATTTTGAACTGAAAAAAAAATACAAATTAAGAGGAGAAATTGAACTCCACAACGTGAAAAAGAGAAAAATTGCACTAGAGATCAAGTTGCTTCAAAAGGACCTTCAGAGTAAATTCTAATACACCATTTTACACATAGTAGTATTACTGACTTTACATAATTATCTCTTACTGCAGGCAAAAGATGACTTGCTGACTTTCTTTATAAATAATTGTTTAAATAAAACGACAGGAACGAAGCATTATTTGTTTCGTCTTTTATTGAACATAAAAAAAAAAATGGTGTTCCACAATTCTGTCCCTTCCTCTGCCACTAGGTGGTCCTAGTGCGCTGGCTGGACACAGACTTCCCTATCTCCTCCGTTACGATCTAATCCTGTTTACGTGAAATAAGCCTGCTCGCGGGAGCAGGCTCAACTTTGCACACATGTTGCTATGACAACAAGTCCGGGATGATTTTCGAAGAACCAAACGATCCAAGATCATGCCAAATCGTCAACAATGAAATCCAGCTAACTGAGTTAGCAACGTACGAAGAACAGACCCCTGGACAGGTCGCCAGTCTGTCAAAGAGAGCAACACAGAGACAAACAACCATTCATGCTCACACCTAAGGGGAATTTAGAGAGGCCAATTAACCTAACAGTCATGTTTTTGGACTGTGGGAGGAAGCCAGAGTACCCGGAGAAAACCCACACATGCAAACTCCATGCAGAAAGACCCAGGGTTGGATTTGAACCCAGAACCTTCTTGCTGCAAGGCAACAGTGCTACCCACTGTGTCACTGTGCAGCTGACAGTGGAATCCACTTTTGCAAAATCCTAAGCGAGTAAACTAACTACTAGATGTCATAAAGGTCACCTTTTAGCTGCAAGGCAACAGCGCTACCCACTGCACGACTTGCAGCCCACTGACTTAAGTGATAATAAATGATAATTCCATTTGGGGGACCCACATGCAGGACCAGCAGGGTTTGAGAAAGACCAAATGGGAATATATACTGAGGAGAGATGATGAATGGAATAAAAGAGAGAGAGGTGGAGACTAATTAACCATATTGAGAGCAGATAAGTAAGAACATTAGAGAACAGAGCCAGATGGATTCTAATGGAAACCATGGCAGGACAGAACTTAACACAGAGACCAGAATGTAGAAGACACAGCAAAATAATTGAAATACAAAACCAGCAGGAGACTGAGAAACTCAAATAGGGGAGAAAGAAGTCGGGAACAAAGGA
The DNA here is from genome assembly GCF_011125445.2 of Fundulus heteroclitus. NCBI lineage: Eukaryota > Metazoa > Chordata > Actinopteri > Cyprinodontiformes > Fundulidae > Fundulus > Fundulus heteroclitus. Next base: position 34,418,447 of record NC_046378.1, read on the forward strand.
GAAACCAGAACAGAAAGGGGCAGACTAAATAGAATAAGACAGGAAAGTAAAAATAAGAAATGCAAGAAACTTAATTAACAATAAACACAACAGACTCCAACATATCACAATAAAACCAAGGGAATGTCTTTTTTTTCTGGAAAAAAAAGCAAACACTCAGTATAATCTAGTGGATGCCTCTCTTGTTTCACTATCAACATTATTACTACTTTTGCATTATTGCTCCTTGAATGTTTTCCAAAACATGGCCTCTCCTTGGGTCTTCAGAGCCCCACCCCCTCCGTGAGTATTTAGAGCCTTGACCTCCACTTGACTTATCAGAGCTTTGGCCTATCCTCAGATTTTTAAGACCCTAGCCAATCTTCAATTCTTTTCCATGCTCGAGCGACTCCTCAAAGCCCCATCTTCTTCTCAAACTCCAGAACCATGACCTCTCTTTGAGTCTTAAGAGTCCTGGCTTGGGCTTCTCATCCTTGTCTTTCTTCCGTTATCAGCTCAGTGCCTCGCCTGCTTGCTCTCCTTACAGCTGTCCCAAAGTCAGTAATTAGTATTGCCTTTTCTTCGACCTAGTTATGGACGAGATATGGACGTTGCTCATGGGCTATGAGGAAGGTAACAGGAGATGCTTGCACTGCACTGGTCTTCCTATGTGTATCTAGTTGTTTTGCAAGTGTTGCTTTCTTCATTAAATTAATCCTCATCATGATTCTGCATTCCTCCCGTCTGTGTTGGCGTCCTTCCTTTCAGTTTCCACAATTAACTGATAAGATTAAGAGAAACTGATTATAGTTTGAGGTCAAATATGGTTTGTATAAAGTAAGGTGGAAATTATGGTGCCTATAATGTAATATGGCAAGGATTCTCTTAAATGAGTGGGTTGACCTGAAATAAGTGAGAGCAAAATTGGTCAAGTAGCGTGTACCTTTCCTTGTCCGAAGTCTGCTGTGTCACAAACCAGAAGCTTCTTTAGTTTCTAGACAACCTCACATTTCCTGGTGGCATTGTTTTCCAGCGTACTTCCACACGCTGACCCTGTAGTTGCTTTCTTTTGTGTGTTCAGAAAGACAAACTTTGCTTTCATATCACAGCCCCAAGGTTGACCTTCATTTGCATAAAGAGACAAAAATGAGGACACATTTAACATATTTGCTCATGTTTCACAGAAAAACTTTGCATGTACAACACAAACAAGTAATTGCAACGGTCCTCACATAAATGTTCTTTCCCATTTACAGTTGCACAACGCACCGCACATTTAGAAATAACTGTGGATTGTGTTTGAAATTGTGATGACAAATAATGCAAGGTGACGTGAAACTCAAATAGGTGTTTTCAACAAAATATGGAGGAGCCACAATTTAAGAGGAAATTACAGCTCCTCATTTTCTAACGGACAAGCCTTAACTGATGTAAACTATGACATAAATCAGGCTGTGAAAACAAATTTGGACTCAAAAATCAGTTTGAGGGGATCATGACAGGAGGCCCATATCCACAATTATCAGGTTTTGTCGCGTTTCTGAGCCTGTGAATTGTGAGTAATCCTGTCATGGTGTGCATATGTGGGTGTAGGAGTGTGACTACATGGCAGGAGGAAAAAATGGTTTGAGCGGGATGCCAGGGGTCTGAGTGGAGAACACAGCTTCGTACCCAGACATGGGAATGAGTGGCTGGATTCATGGTGAGGAAGACAAGCTCCCTGCAGGGCAGTGATGGCGGTGTGCAGACGGACAGCATGATAAATGAGGGAGGAAAGCTACAGGAGGCCATAAATCAATATCTCCTCTTCTCTTCTCTCTTTTAAGGTTGATACTCCCTTACTCATCTTCTTGTCCTGTCTTATTTCAGAGATGATGGAGGAACACCCTGAATTAACACACTCAAGTCTCAACTGCCATGTTTTCTTTTTAGAGTTTAAAGAGTACACAAGCTTAAGATGAAGAGCAACTGTAAGGCAAAAACAAATCAAAACAAAAAAAAGTATTAGAGGAAGAGGAACAACATTTGTGAACCATGTATTTGACTTGGCATGACAGCGCTCATTTCGTTGTTTGTGGTCATAGCTGGCACAGTGAACTCTGACCACTGACTGTCATCTTCCCAGATAAGATATAATTTCCTGGATATCCTTGGAGTTGAAACCAATTTGTGAAGGACAGCTCTCTCAGTTTTCCTGTTATGGATGTCCATGGCTGTGGTTTCTTTCTAACTTTAGTTTTCTAGCAATTATTTCGGTGACAAATGTGGCTTTTTCCTGATATTGGGTTGTCACATAGCCTCTACCTGCTGATTACTCAAAAGACAAATGAACCTACATTTGAGAGTGAAGTTTTATGCAAAATAATTATTCCAAAAATTCCTAATATCATAATGAAATACTATTCAAAGGCATTACTCGTATAAGTTAATAATCAGTTTCTGATCGAGGCTAAGACTTCCTCTTTTGTCCTATTTTAAATCCTTCAATGATGCAATATGATTGTTTGAAAATTGACATATTATATGTGTTGTACTTTTTTATATTACATGTATCTCTATGTGATAAATTACCTGCAGCTAACCAGAGCAACAAAAGATCTGGTAAAATTATCTGCAGATTACAGTTTATAATACATGATGGCATGCATGGCAGAAAGTCCATATGATATAAAAGAAAGACATGGCTTCTATGAGATCAGCTATGAGTTTGTGGCATGTTGCCATAAATGCTGTTCTTTATGGGTGAACCGCTCTATAAACTAAGAAATAGTTAATGTGATGCATTCCCTGAAGTTAAAGACATTAAGTTCACAAGGTAGCCAAGCTGCAACATTGTCTAAGCAAATACAATACCAACACAACTATGTGCCATGTCACACATCCATTAAATACCAGTGAAGAGACCACTGCTTGTTAAAAAATCCAATTTTGCTTAACAATGCCACAGTACCTTGCAAAAGTATTCAGACCAATGAGTTGTAACAAATTTTGACATGTTACAATCACACACATACGAGTGTTATGTCATGACAGGTGTGGTGAGGTGAGCATGGAGAACCAGCAAAAGGGCCCAAAGTAACTTTGGAGTGGTTGCAGAGATCCACAGCTCAGATTGAAGAATCTATTGGCAGTCACTGTTAGTTGGACACTCCACAAATCTATATATTGGCAAGACAGTCATTGCTGAAAGAAAGTTGGGGGAAATTCTGTAGAAGAAGGCGCTGCAGCCTAATGACTACAATTGCTATGCGTGGAATGAAACTGACAATGTAGTTCTCTCTGAACAAACGATCCCCATGGTGAAACAAATAACATGTAAGGCCCAATGAAAGACTTGAGACTGGGCCAGAGATTAGCCCTCCCGCAAACATGCTGAAACATCCATACAGAGCTGCAATGTATTGGTTTAGATGTTTAAAAATGCATGCATCCGAATGGCTTAGTTCAGATCTAAATCCAATAGAGAATCTGTAGCAAGACTGCCAGTGTGTATTTGTGCAAACCTGATAGAGAATTGCCCCAAGAGACTTGGGGCTGGACAAAACTTCATGACATGCAAACTTAACTGTTTTGGGGGGGAAAAAAATAAAGTATGCGTTCCACTTTTATTTTTTTTTTTATTTTTTTGTTGGTCTAACATTGCATGAAAATCGGAAAAAGTTAATGGTAACAATGTCATTGAGCATGGATGTTTTCTTCCTGTCACTGTAGTTTTATTTCCAAATGACATTACAGCATCTTTTCAGAGTCTAAAATCAGATGTGGTTATTTTGGCTCCAGCAAAGTCTTTCCTATTATGAGCCTCATTTTTTTGTAACCTTGTCTGACCTTGTCTTATCCATGGTTGAGTTCCATTATTTGTTACATGAGATTTCACTGATCGAGAATAATTCATTAGAGAATCATTTTACAAAATTTTTTTTTACCCCTTCAAAAAGGTTAAAAAAAGTGAAATGGTACCAACCGTTTGTGTGAATTACCACAACAAACCAATTTATCTGTACTAGCTTGCATTAATTGCAGAATATTAAAAATAACAACATAATACATGTTTAAAAACTGGGGCAACTTTATGGAGCTTTCAGGAAAATTATATTCTGGTTTTGTTGCTACAGGAACGGTAGATAGGAACCTCTCATTTGTGAATTTGTCCCTTTTTGCACACCGTGGGTTGACATGTGTGAGCTTCCCCATCTTTGGACTGAACTATGTGGTTTAAAGACATTTTAGACTGCACTGTACCATGTGGTAATGACATAAAATAGATAAATTAATGTTGTCAATGTTATTTTTATGACTGTAAAGAGTAAAAACTCTCTAAACTGTGATCCCCTAACAACATTTTAGTAGCTGTAGCAGTTCATTAGTTAAGGAGATGTGGAGTTAGGTCTTGCTATATGAGGCTTTTGTTTGACAGTTGTGTAAATTCAGTGAAAGAGTTGATAACGCAACACATAACGTCCTGCTTGCTATCTGGAGCTGAACTCGCACTTCATTCATGAAAGGTTATGGAATGATATAGAACATTTAGCTTGGTGCCAGACTTCTGTGAAAACTCTTAATTCACGACTCCGATGTGGTAATTAGGCAGAATATAAAACGCCTTTTACTGTCAAGTGGTGCATGAAATAGTTAGTGGGTTGAGATGAAACACATGACAGGAGTGAGATGAATAACACAGTCTGGAGTGTATTAAGTGGAAAATTCAAACGCATTCAGAAATATAACAATTTCTAGCGTTTTAAATATAAACCTGGATTTTTATTCACCATTCATTGCAACACTGCACCACGTTGTTATGCTACTGTTAATCAATAATTGAAGCATATGCCGTTTATGCTTGCAAAATTACATATTTCATAGATTTTTGTGGTTTTTCATTGTAAGATCCCAGTTCTCTAGCGGTGTGCAGCATGAGAGCGGCGACGGGGGAGGAAGAGGGGTGTCTCTGCTGGGTGGCCCCCATGGAGCATCATTGTTTTCATGCAGACATCCTGTGTTCGGCTAAGCTGATTTGAAAAGGCATTCGTGCAAACCAGTAACACCCAGAACACATTGGCTGGCAGAGAATGTGCCAGCAGGACATCATCTGGCGGCACCCTGGGAAATGGGTGGTGATACAGAGCTGCTGTGAAATTCTGATTAGAGACAAATACCGTGAACCTTCAGCCACTGTTTTGGATGACAGGAAGGATCATTCACCTGCAAAATAATCGCACACAAAAAATCTGCCTAGATGAACAGAGCATATTACTTTAACAAATCACAGTTAAAGCCTTTAGAATTAGAAAAAAAAAATGTTTTCCATACAAGTGAGCTGGGCACACACACACACACACACACACACACACACATATATCCCTCTGATACACCCAAATGAAATCCAGGACAACCAGTTGTCTTCAAGATCTTTCACATTTTACACATCACAATCAGAAAGCTGCTGGTGAGTTTCTGCCACTAACCTCCCACACACTGGATTCGAATAAGAGGTCGATGCTCAGTGAGACGAACAAAAGCGGTGAAAATAAACTTACTTGCTGTTACAACCCCCAAGCAGCAAAAGGGAATGTCTGGTATAGGGTACAGCATAAAATAAACCAATAAACAAAAAAAGGTAGTTAATGTTAGTAGAAAATAAGTAAACCAGCCAATCAGTAACAGGACAAATAGGGTAAACACAGGGAAGTTTTGACCTTTAGGATCGCCATGGCCCAAACAACAAACCCCCTCTACCTTTGAAAATAGAATACAGCTCTGTCTAAAAGTGAACCAAAAGGTAGAATGACAGAGCTCGCGGTCTAGCCCGCATCACAGGAGGAAAAGCACTGGAAAAGAAATGGCAAAGAACCCCGTGCAGCTTCCACTGTGAACCAAACACACCTGCCTCCTCGGATTTGCACCTTCACTCAGGCACAAACGACACCAAGCAGCAGAAGCCTACAACGTTTCCAGACAAGATTAGTGCGGATCAAGGCCCAGTGAAGAAAGGGATGCGACAGTCTGAGACGGTGCTCTTAACGCGGCGGCCGACGAGCTGCAAGGCATCTCAGCTGAGTCGACGGGACAGACCTGAAACAAAGGAGGACCAGGAGCTCTCTGAAGAGGAGAGCCCCCCAGAGGTCAGAGACCGTAACGCTTGCACGGAAACAAGCCTAACGGTGAGACAAATGTGTCGTGGCTTTTCTAGCACAAACATGTTTATCTGTTACACATTACGAAAGATGTTTCTGGCCTGACGAGCTGTAAGAGCGCATCATTGTGAAACAGCGTATCTAACTATGGCAGCTTAAGTACACTTGGACAAATTAGTTGGACATGGCGGTTCTTAGAGCTGCCATTTTCACGCCCAATTATTCTACAGTCAACAGTTTAACCTGAATTGCCTGCTGGTGGGGATGTATGGCAGCATCGCCTCTGTCAGTCTGCCCCAGGGCAGCTGTGGCTGCTAACATAGCTCACCACCGTCAGGGTGTGAATGACTGATCGTAGTCTAAAGCGCTTTGGGGTCGTCAGACTAGTTAAAGTGCTATACAAGTACAAGCCATTTACCAAAGCATTAAAGAAATATGTTGCATTGCATTTGCCATTGGCACATCAATGGCAAATGACCAACTTCTGACTAATTTTGAGAGATGCTGAAAGCTTTGCATTGCAAGAGGTTTAACTTCCCGTGTTTGAGACAAAGTTTGAGTCTGATGACCCTCGAGCCAAGATGGATACTATCACCGTGAATGACAGGGCCAAAATAATCAGTTTCAGAAATTTAAATTGCATCAGTCTGTTTATGGCCATGTTTGTATTTTCCATCTGATCAGTTTGATCAGTTTATATGCAAATTCATCACTAGTATTTATAGGTATTACTCTGCTTTTATGACCATTGTTCCACAATTTGCCATAATTTGATCAAAAGCATGCAAACACAGATGAAAGAAACAAGTAAAATTCAAATCTTACCTTACATGTTTTAACTAAATCAGGACTTTTTTTTATTTATTGACAGGAAGCTAGATTTTGCCATTATTAAAAAAAATAGACAAACAAATAGAAATATACAGATAATTTTGTATCACTTTAAAGTGGATTCCAGAACAATGTTTTCTAAGTAGCGAAAACAAACCCCAGCTGTTCTAATTTTTTTTTCTAAATACTAAAATGAAAAGAGCCATATGTAGATCAATTTGTGAACCGTTTGCCCATTCTTGATAGCTTCGTTTTAAGTTAAGTTACTTGGAAATATACTGTAGAACTGCTGCCAGTCATCATTTTATTTATACCAGCCATACCTGTGAGAACAGAAATATTTACTGTGTTCTCTTGTTTGTTCTTGCTTGCCTGCTTTTTCCTCTGCAGCCTCCTGCACGAACCTAACCGGGACTGAGTCAAGCACCTCAACCAGAATATTAAATAAATCAAAAATCAACACAAGAGGAGTGAAAGTGGCTGCGAACCTCCAATCAGATGTCCCAATCATTCTCAATCCTGGTGCAGTTGCGGCTCTCTTGAGAGCCCAGCTTTTTCTCAGGCAAAATGAAATAAATAAAGAAATAAAAAAAGCATGCAGTTTTTGCTCAATCCTTACTTTTTGTTTTTCTTAAAAATGTATTTGGTTGTTGTAAAACTATTTACTGCAGTGTACCAGTACAGCAGCAGGTATGTAATCTTTACTCCTTCTCAAATTGATTATCTTGTTTACAGCTTCTCAGCTCCAATGCACACATTAGAGGACAATGCTTTCCCTCTGAAAAGAAGGAAATCAGCCTGAGCTGGCTGACTCCTTGATTTAAAAGCTCCGTACCTGAAAGCAAACATCCAGAGCAGGAGAGAAAAAATGAAATGGGCAGTAAAAGCTTTAAGTTAATTTCATTAGATATTTCATTATGTTTAGTTGCTTTTTGGAAATTAATTTGAAGGTTCTTTAACATGGTTGCTTATCATTTTGTGATCATTTCTGTTGAAATATTGTGGAGAAATAGTCCGTAAATAGCGCCAGGGAAATTTGGGATGCTGCATTTGACCATAATAGTTTAAGTAAAATGAGAGTTATCCAAGAAACGGCATTATCTAAGAATAATGCAGTTTCTTCTGCTGAACATTTATAGTAACACTTCAATGTCGTCCTAATTGGAAAACTTTTTTATTTAATGTATTTCATGAATTTAACGTGGGAACGTATAGCACCACTGTGTCATGATGTTCAAGCCCAAACACAGATTATAATTTTTTTTAATAGATCATGGACTTCCAATAAACAGACTTCCAGGTTCATGTTTTTTCATAATCATATCTTGAATTTATTTATTAGATGAAATTTCTCGTCAATGTACGAATTCATATCACGTTAATTAGGACGATGGGGAGCAGATTGTTCTGCAATTGGCTCCCTCTCTGACAACCTCTATTTTCTATTTGCTAATAGACTAGATATAGCTATACTGATTTGACTAGAACTTGATCATTAATTTTATTTAAAGCACCATCCACAGTTACACCTGTTATATATGTCTGAAAAGTGTAAGAATAAATGTATGATTTTTTTTTTTTTTTTTTTTGCTGTAGCTTCGTATTCCACCGTAACATTTTTAGCAATTCTCTAATTTCTTTCTTCCTCCATGATGAATCCTCCTCACTAGATGTGGTGGCGAGTTAAATATAGGTTGTCCTTTAGCATTGTTTGTCACCGCTCCAGTGGAGTTAAACCTTTAAATTATTTATCTGACTCTAGACGCAGGCAAGTTAGAAGCAATTTTCTTGCAGCTGTTAACTTATGAAAATCAACACATATCTGGCGAACATGAATGACATGTTCTCCTACCCTGGTTTTATACATTTTTAAACAGCTGCTAATAAATTTGGACTGTGATGCGATCAAATTGTCTCGAGATGAATTTAAGCTAGCCTTGGACTTTTTTTGTACGAATTCTGCCATTTATTTATTTATTTTTTACTTAAATGGTCCCGCAAAGTTAATATGTTCACAGTATTTATAGTGCAGAGTATAACTTATTTGATATTTTCTTAATAGTGTAACCAGAATATGTTCGAATGTCAGATCTCCTGGCAAAGAAATGCATATGTTTGATAAAAAGTATTACTATTTGTCCAAGCCCTTTAGGGTGTTTTTTTTTTTTTAAAGTGCCAATGAGGCCAGCTTTATGAACCAAGCAGACATTCGGCTTGGTGCTTCCTCCATTATTTACTCGTGTGTATCAGGACTTCCCATGAGTATCGAGCAAACAGAGCGGCCTGCAGAGAGCTGTCTCTCATCACATCCCCCTTCGTACTCCGAGCAACACCATCCATGTGCAAATATTTGACTTGAGATAAGTTTCACATTACCAGGAAATCAAAATTTCTCGGCACAAATGGGAAGGACACCTTCTTCCATTCAGAGCTGAAACACAGACTGAAAAATTCATTGGTCGGTCTTTTCTTTACTTTCTGAACAGTGAATACAAAGACTACATGGTCTTAAAAATGAATGAAGACATCACTGAAATTGATCGTTTTGTGCAGGTAATGAAGAAACATTGTTTTTGGATCTCAAACGCCACAACCCATGGGGCGCCACAAGCACTACAAGCAAGTTTTTATCACATATTTTGCATTTCCAGTGGTTTGAGAATGGGAGCAGAGCTGTGTTGTGCCCTTTGTTAACACTGGGTAGAAAGCACTGGCTCAAATTTAACCCCTATTTTGTGTCTAGACTTTATCATTTAAGCCCTTCCTTCTGCCACTTTGTTCTGTTAAAACATTTAGAACATGTGCACTGAAACCATTGAGCAACACTTTATTTCACTTTGTAGTTAACTGTTTTCATGAATAATAGAGGTAGACATCACATTCAAAGTTCTTGTATTATTACATTTAATTGTACAATGCTTTCTGAAGACTTTGATGTAGATTAAATTTCCATTTATTTCGGTTTTGAGCTCAGTTTAGACCGGCTGACTCCCATGGAATGATATATTATACAACCAAAAATAACTTTGAGTGACCTTTTGCCATTAAGCATTATGCTCACAAAACCACAAATTCATTTAATAGGCTACCACTGGAAAAACAAATCCTTTCACATTCTTTATTTATTAAAGCAAACAGGAAACGTCCCCCATGGTAAGTAGAAATTGATGCATGGTTGGTAAAAAATGTTCTGTGGCAGACATTAGCACAATTGGAAAGTGCTTGGTCTTGACAGTGGGTGGATTATGATCCTAAAATGTATATAATCCTTTATAGCTCAAAGTCTTTGAAGATCATACCTCAGTTAGATTTCATCATTTATTTAAAGTGTTAAAAAATAGAAACGCATAGAAACCCCACAGTATAGTCTGGTCCATCTTGGACTTCGTTATCCTACACTGATTACAGATTTGTTGTAAGAGGAAAAAGTCTCATAAAATGCCTCAGTTTTTTTTGTTATTTATGATTTTTAGATGCTGATATTAAACTAACAAATTATCTTGTAAATATAAAATGGTCATTTACTAATTAGAATGCTAAAACAATATTTCATATCCCATCAGGCACCCAAAATGTTGCCTTGTCATTCTATAGGTGCAGCAGACATAGCAGAGCTGGCCAAGAGCTCGATTTCTATTGTTATTTATGTGCCTTGGTAAAGATGCATTTTCATATCTTAGAAAAGGTGACTCGCAGCACTTACCATATTTCATATCCTCGGCGTGATAATTCAAAGAGCTGAGCTAAAGTTGAAGATTTGACTTGGCCCAAGAAAATCTGTAAATCTAATAACCCTGGGGATTTGCAGATTACTTTTATGCATGACAGATTGCACTGAGGACACATCTTCAAGTTCTCGCTGTGCTTAACTTTTTAAAGAGAGAAGTGCCTCATAGAACCACAGAACGCATCCCACTAATGCCGCCTCCCAATTGTCAATCAATTTTATGCACAACAGAACCCAACATTGCTCTAATTGTGTTTGTATGAGATCTACTTTGTATTACATTGGCAAACAGCGCTGAACCACCCACTTCCACTTCACTGAACAAGAAAATAGGGCCTCTGTTATGTTGGCAGGGGAGGATAAAGCTGCCACTCCTTGGGAACTTTCACACCTCTTTTGGACAGCAAATTTAACCACAAGTTCAAACACCAAAGGGACACTTTACGAATAATAATGAGTTTGACAGTGTCAAAACAGAGTGGGTTCATATGTGTACGGAAAGTCATTTTCTTGTTCTGCCTACGGACCGATGGATGGTGTAAACCGAAGCTAAAGGTGATATTTTAAGACATGCAAATCATCTGGGACTTCAATTTACAAATTAAATCTGGAATTAAAAGTAGTTCTTTATTCTGAAAAAAACCTTCTGTCAGAATTTGTAAAAAATATTGACGTTAACCCATTATTTCCTTCAGGTCCTATTTGAACAATATTCCCCAAATGGGAGCAGCTTTAAGTTCTGTTTGTGCTGAAAACCCTTTGACAGAAGATTTGGTTCATTCTCTTCTCATAACTTTTGTTTGTCTACGTCTCAGATGTTTTATACAAAGAAACTAGTTGCAGTTACTCTACTTTTTTAACTTGGAGGAAGAAATACAGAGATTTCTAAAAATAATAATAATAAAATGAAAAAAATTATTTGTCTGACTCTGAAATTAGTTTCCAGTTTGCCCCGGTCAGCCATTAAAAAATGGTTACTTATATGTTTATATGTTCGGAATATCTAATTTTAACAAGGAGAGAAGCTTTCAGAACTCAGGGTGTTCCTGAGAGCATTTAGAGATTCATGTTACACTAATATTAACTACATTGCTGGTATAAAAAAAACATTAATTACTAAAGAGCTCTAACTCTTGTGTGTCTTGTTGTGCTATTCAATTATTCTTTTGTCCAGCAAGGTCAGCCTCATATTTTTTGCAGGTAATTTTTCTGTTCAACTAAATTGTCTAAATTTAGTTTAAAATCATGTTGTATTTTCAACCTCAAGAATATAAGCATTCGAACCCTCCAAAAGCAGCTTTACACACAGAATCTAATAAACGGAGACCGTTAAGAGTGTTCAGCCACATGTTTCTTTCCTAATTAGCGCAGTTTAATTATGGATACAACTTTCTAGATATTTTCTTATCTCATACATATTTTTAATTCCATCTGTGCTTTTTGTCTTTAAATTAATCAGTTTACTGGAAGTGGCCTTCCACAGTATTTTTATATTCTGTGAAACATCATACTGATATGATTCATGTCACCATGTGCTTCCTAGACGCGCTGCAGAAATAAAGAAAACGACGTGCGACATCTGCAAAAGGTGGGAAATATTGCTCCAATTCACGGCTTTTAGATCTATTTATCAATTTTTTAATTGGCCATAAACAATACTTTGAATATGTGGTGATTTATTTTGGTATTTAAATGTTCCTTTTTAGATCATTTTTAAATTCTTTAATTTACAAGTAGACAACGTTTTGTTGTCTAGGCAAAGATGGAGAAAAATAAGTAATTACTGTGAACTTATCATAGCTAAAATTAAATTGTCAAGTAATAAAGATTAAGAGAGGAAGTGAATTAAGCATTTAAGAAACATAGCAAACATTCAGCAGGTCTTTTTGTTTCCAAGCAGTGGAATCACAATAAAATGTTAAACCCTTGGAGCTCACAGATGTAATGGAAAATTATTAGTTATTACTATTTAAACTTGCAACTGCAGCTGCTAGAAAATGTAGTTTTAATGACTTTATTAATATGTTGGACATTTTCAACTCAGGATCTATGCAGCTGCCTGAAGTTGAACTTTTGCACAACCTGTACTTAATCTGTGCACACATCCTCGCGTTACTGATCCCTCAGTTAGAAAACAATCAATCATGTTCGACTCCCTCCGTCTCAATACTGCAATTAAGTAAACAAATGTGTGTGTATAAACCAATAAAGGCCAAGATAAACAGCATCAAATTCAATAACGGAACCTATCGCATCCATCACACATAGACAATTGTGCTGTTTCCCCCTGACTGTTTTTTGTCTGGCAATAGTCAAATTGAGAGTTACCTGCACTTAAAGTAATGATACAGAACATATGCATAAAAAGAAGCTGTTTTAAGGCGGTTATCAGCCCAGTACAAATTCAGTCATAATGTTAGTTTTGTAAAGAATCTAAAAAACGGTTAAAGTCTATGAATTTTAGCGACCTAAGAGGGAGTGGTCACAAGTGCAAGGACTCATGGGACTGTTTTCGTGATGTTGATTTTTTTAAGCAGCAGGGTTTACAGGTTATGCAGTGACTGCCATCTGTTGCGAGAATACTTAGTTTTCCAGTCTGTATTTGGCTATTTGTCGATGGGTGTGGCCAGCGCTGAAACAACGTGAGCGCTGTCAAAATGAATGGCCTCTGTTCAAAGTTATTGCCTTTGGTTGTTTTTCAGTGTTAATAAAGTCACAATCAGGTGGTTGTGGGGTTTATGGAACACTGGATCGGTGCTGAAAACTAGAACCCCTGTCTCCTGCATTCTTGAAATGTATTTGCAGTATTTCCTATCTTTGGCCAATCAGATTTTGTAAAATATATGTTATTAGATGGATTTCTGTCAGTGAAATCATTGACAATGCAATATTTTTTTGTCTCAATGCAAGCCCCAGTAATTTAATAAGAATTTAAGCCAAAAATGAGTCCGAGTGTGGAACCACAGGAGGCTGCAGTTGGTCTGAGACATTTTACTGACAGCTACAGATGTTTTGTCCCACTGGACTTCCAGCTCATCCAAAAATCTGTTTTGAAAAATATATCTAACAAATATAACAAATGTAAAATCAAGTTCTGCTTCTGTTGATCATGCTTTATTACAGAACTGTGGATTAAAGGGATACACTAATGCTAGTATGTTTGCTCTCAGTTTGATATTACTGCTATTCAAATATTCACTGATATTATCACATATTTTTATGTGCTTTCAAATGATCACGAAAAGACAAGTTCATATGATCACAGGTTGTTGGGTGGGCCATATTACACTGAAAGGCCTGTAGCTACAGCAGCCAGGACAGTCTCTCTTACACCACAAATTGCGCAGATTATTTGGGCATATTCAGATTTTTGTCTGCTAAGACAGTCAATAACAGTTTTGTAAGACCTGCACAGTAGAATAAGGCAGTTGATGTTAAAGGTAGAGTTGGTGATTGTTACGGAAATATAAGTAAGAAAATAAGTCCATTTTGAATAACTGCATGCGCAAGACCGTCTTACCTGCTCTTCCACTCCTCAGGGGGATTGCTTGGGAAAAAAATCCCATATCTACTCTGGTCCTACTTCTTCCTACTGAGGCCTTCCTTTTCTTATAAATTTGTAAACGGCTTGATTCTTGCGACTCTCAGCCATTTTCTAAGTCTACGGTGAGAGGAGCATAGCTACAATGAACGGCTAATACCAAAGCTAACCGGATACATAAACGCTAGAAGTGCGCCTGTGCAGCCAGCAAGCGGAATGGAACATGCGCACACACTGGCGCAAGGTGGGCGCGTCAGAATGATTGGCATGTGGGACAACCAATAGATAAGGTGACACCCCCGGAACTGGAGGGGGGCATGGGCAGGACGAGACATGAAGTCATCTGATTGGTTCTTTCCATTTGGACAGAATAACAGGATTGGTCAGAATTTTTACAGGCCTGCAGTTTTCGCTGAGATCAGATGTTTTAACCTCCATTTTCCTGTTCTTGTAGACAGAAAATTTCAGAATTACAGATATTTGGTATCAGATATTTTTCTATATGATATCCATGCCAAAGAAAACTTTGAAGGTGTATTTAATTACACATAGTTCTAACAAGAATTTAATGTTAAATGTTCTCAGGAAGAAAAAAAATACAGATGTGCCGTGCTGTAAAAAAAGGTTTCTAATCTAGATATTGTGTTTGTTTATGTTTTTGTAACATTCACAACTTTTACTGTGATTCTGTGTCTCTGCTGCTGACTGTTTACATCACTCCCTGCTCCCTGTGCTGCTCTCACAATTATCCCCTGATTACCTGCACCTGAGACGCCTCTGATTACTGCCGCTGCCACACCTGTGTGGAGCACTATTGACACCTGACTTTCCCAGTAGATCTTCCAGCGGACAAATACAAATATGTATTAGATTTTTAAAGAAAACTAAATTGTTTTATAGAATTTGATTATAGAAGGTGTGTTTATGAATGTATATATGATATAGATGGATAGAGTACAAAGATATATAAAGAGAGAGAGAGAGAGACAGACAGACAGACAGACAGACAGACAGACAGACAGACAGACAGACAGACAGACAGACAGACAGACAGACAGACAGACAGACAGACAGACAGACAGACAGACAGACCGACCGACCGACCACTACGGACCACACTCCATATGAGTAAGTGGCGATAATGCTACTAAAAGTTTGTTGCCGACTGCCAATAAATCCAAGAAGAAGAAGACGGACCAGTGGTCCTTGACTGCCTGCGTGTGACTCTGACTGTCTTTGTGGATTCCTGCCTGTGCAAGTACCTGACTCAGCATCTCTGCCTCTCTGTGTTTGTAGAACCTGGGCCGGATTCTGGACAAAGACCTTAAAAATGCCCCTCTTTTACTTCTGCCAGCCTCCAAATCATCGTGTATGACCCTGGACTGTCCTCGGACCATTTTCCTAGCATTAAGCCATGTGTGGAATACAGATTCAGCTTATAAGAAGCCATCTAACAATCTACTGTCGACACTGGTTGGGTTCACTGCCACCTTCCGGATTCAAGAAAGGTTAGTGGCTCACTTTCAGTGCACGTCATTCCCCACTGATTCTTTTCCAGCCACTAGCATGTCACTCTCCTTCAGTATTCCCTGTGCCAGCAGCTCACCAGTTTAAATGTTTAAACATGCTCTGTGTGTATGGGTGAATTATCTGGCCCTAAACGCAAACCATTTTTTTTTTTTCGTTTTTCACACTTAAATGCTTCAGCTAATCAAATATTATCAGCAGACAAAGATAATATACTACAAAATATCCAAACCACCTTTGCCTATTGTGGAAAAAAATAACTGCCCCACTCTTTAAATCCCAATGCAACAAAAGTATGTCAAAAGGCAACAGGTCATACCTGGATCTAAAGAAATTTCGGGGGAGATGAGAAGTAAACTTGCATATTTCAGCCTGTGGGCGATGAAAAAACATGGAAGTGTGGTGTAACCTACAAGGAGCGGTTTTCCCACTACGCTTTAAGAGTGCATCTACAATGCATCAAGGAGGTCACAATGAACCCTTAATATCTAAAGAACTGTATCATTTACCTCAGTTAATATCAGTGTCATTGATTCAACAAGTGTGTAGGCAAAGATTTCCCACATGGGAATATTCCAAGGCTGAAACCACTGCTGAGCAAGAAGAGCGTGAAGGCGTGTCTCACATTTTCCAAAATTGTGATGATGAATGGAAGTGGATATTTTATTTTTTTTTTATTTATTTTTTTTTTTAAGATGTCATTCAGGTGTAAAACTAACGCAGCATTCCATAGAAAAAAAGAAAACCCTAACAGCAGTCAAGCATGGTGGTGGTAACGCAATGGCCTGGGGCTGCATTGCTTAGTCAGGACCTAAACGGTGTGCTGTAAATAATGTCGGCATGGATTCTGCTCTCCACCAGAAAATCCTGAAAAAGCATGGATTCTCCATGTGTGCTTGACATGAGAGCAAGTAAACATGGTTTAAGCAGCAGAACAATATTCCAAACCACTTTAACAAGTCTATACCCGAATTAACGGATTAAAGGCTTTGTAGTTGCCGAGTCAAAGTCTGGACTTAAAATGCTTACTGTGACATAATTAAAATGGCCTGTTCATAGTAAAAATCCATCAAATGTGGCTGAATTTAAAAAAAATTCTGCAAAGAATGTTGCGTCCAAATCCCTTGGATTTAAACGACTCATTGCCAGATACTGCAAATGTTTGACAGCAGTTGTTGCTGGGATGGGTGGCACAGCCATTTATTAGATTAAGAGGGAGACTTACTTTTTACACACTGACCAGGATGCTTTTTCCCTCCACACAATGCATGGTTCAATGGATGATTGTGAAATGCATGATCTAAAAAATGTGAAGTGTTGATGGGGGAGAACCAACAACATCTTGAAGGGTGCCAATACGATTCTATAGTATGATGTCATTAATTATAAATTATTGTGATTTTTCCGTCCGTCCGTTTTCTTCTGCTTATCGGGGGTAGCAGCTTCAATAGGGAGGCCCAGTCGTCCCTATTGAGAGTTACCGGCACTTAAAGTACAAGTGTATCAGGTACAACTGTATCTTTCTTTCTTCATACACGCACAGAAACATAGTATATTTTGGTCTGAACCAAACTTACTTGCATGGTCAGAAGCAGGTCATAGATATATTCTTTTAAAAGAATATCCAGAGAAAGTTGAACTTTTTTTTACATCTCATATTCTAAAGATGCATCACCCATAGGTAAATATTTTACTAATTTTCTAATGAGCCTATTAACCCAAAACGCATGCAAAGGTTTCCTTAGCCTAAATGGTCTCTCAGTCTGAGTCAGTAAGCTACCCTGAGCCAGACTGCTGACTGGATAGTTGTCCAGAAGGCAGTCATTGTTTAATGATTTTCTTTCTTGATCCTGTATAATATTTAAATTTTTTTGAAACACTGAATTTTGAGTTATCGCTGCCCATAACCATCAAAATTACAAAACATAAACGCTTCCTCCTATGTTTGTGTGTATGATATGAGTTTTAATATCTGAAAGAGTGACAAAAAAAGTACCTGTTTCATGATATTCTAATCTTTGAGATATACCTGTAAAATGATCACACTGCAAACAAGAAAAAAAAGTTCTAGACCGATGCTTCAGCTTGCAAGGCTAAGGCCAGACATGGGATGTCAGCCTACGCAGCAAACAGTAGTGAGCGGCGAGCAAAAAATTGAGAACAAAAAGAAAGGTCAGAGCAGGAATGGCTGGAAAGCTTGATGAAGCTTTATAATAAACCATTCTGCCAACAGAGATGGGAAGGGATAATTGTATGTGGTGGACTGGTTAGCAAGCTGAATATGGGCATTCCTAAATACATCAAAAATACTATACATCGTACAGTGATGATGTGCCACTTGTAAATCCAATTTTATTTTTTAAATGCTTGATTTGACTATTGAATGGTCAAAGTCGATTCAGTGTTATCAGAGATAAATCTTAAAACTTTTCAGTTTCAATGCAAACGTCCGTGTGGAAAAGAGCAAGTAGGTGTCGGCTAAAACAACTATTCCCACTTTGACTGAGAAGACACCTGCAGTACCTGACGCTGTCTCACCAGATATCCTCTCTGCTTTCTTCATCTATGAAACTAATCCTGCAAAAGCATCCTTAAAGTCACCCAGTCTATTTCCCCCATCTCTTCAGTGTGGACTCAGTCTGATTACAATGCAATGGTTTTGAGCCAAGTTGCCATTCCTCCAATATTTCATTAGAAAGAATTACTCAATTAGACATTCCTTTCTGCTCTGCTCTCACTGAAGCATTTCTGTATTTCCTTGCACATTACGAAGCAGCAATACTGTAGCTCACAGGTCCACTAATTGCATTTTCAATAACAATTTCTAAAACCACTACTACTTTGGCTACTCTATGCCTTTTCTGTTTCTGTTCTCATAAGTTTTTCAGTTTCACCTTTTGCTTCTTCTCTGCCTGTCTGGCTGTGTTTGGACCCCTCACAACAAATAACATGTCAGCTAACTGCTGAGAGGTCCGTGTTTTTTTTTTTTAGAGGATCTGCAGAGATCCACAAGTCATAATTGGTCATAACTGTCATAATTTGAGGTCTGACAAAAAAACTGAACAAACCATCCCAAAAGTCAAACATGGTGCTGGGAGCATCTTCCTGTTGGGATGCTTTTCTTTACTAGAAACCTGAAAGCTGGTCAGAGTTGATTGAAAAATAGATGGCACTAAATCCAGGTCAATTATGGACAAAAACCTGTTAGAGACTACAAAAAAACATGAGACTTTTGTAGCTTCACCTTAAAGCACGACAGCAACCCTAATCATGGAGCAGCAGAGCATGAATGAAAACATTCCCTTGTTATTGAACACGATTGTTGCAGTCCGAGTGAAACATTTAAATGATGTCCCTTTGCACAGGTGCCACACCAGAGGGGCGTGACGCAAAGCAATGCTACATGAAGCCACAGAGCGAATTCTAGCAAAACACACAAAAAAAAACCCACAAAAAAAGCGGACGATTTTGGTGATTAAGGCGAAGCCAGAGCGACACCAAACCTGTGATGGATGCCAAGCAACAGTTGGAGTTGAAAAAGCAATGCATCCTAGAGAGAAGGGCTTCACCTGGGTCAGTGATGACAGCTGTAAAGCCTTTCATATAGATTTTTTTTTTTTTACAATGTCAATCTTTTCTTCAAAAGAAAAAAAAATCTGTTCTTATCAGTTTAATATCTGATAAATTCCCAACCCAACCTTATATTAAATAGATTTTTGCAACTGGGAGATGGAATAGGGGCTTGCTGTGTCCGGTCGTCCTGGTATTGCAGGACGAGCGGACTCCATGCTTGTGCAGTGACAAACACAATGTAGTTGTGGGTTCTTCAGGATCATCACTTGTGTTGCAAAGGTGTCTGTTTTGTGGTGCTGAGGCTACAAAATGTGGCTAAACCGTGTGATAGGAGATTTTCATGATATCCCTATGCAAAGGTGTCGCAAAGCAACGCTACACGGGGCCACAGAGGCAATTGTAGTGACACAAAATATGTGACTTTACAGATTAAAGCGAAGCCAGAGCGACACGACACCTATGAGGGATGCAAAGCAACAGTTGTTGGAATTAAAAAAGATGAAGTTTTGTGTCTTGTCGCGCTGCGACAACCAATCAGGAAATGGATGTAGCTGTGACGTGAGGTGAAGGTGCAGATGTCACTCCCCGCTCCCAGTGCTGCTCTAGCAATTATCCCCTCATTCCCTTCACCTGTGACTGCTCTAATTAGTGGCGCTGCCACACCTGTGTGTTGCCCGATATATACCTGTCTCCTCCAGTGTTCAGGCGCCAGATTCTCGAAAACAATAATGCGAGTAGACCTTCCTTCATTCCTTGACCGCATGCCTGTGTGTGACTTTGACTGTTTGTTTGGATTCCCGCCTGTTTAGCTAACCCCTGTCAGACTCTCTCATTTGGTCTTCAAGATTCGGGACGACGACCTGTGCAAGTACCTGATTCAGCCTCTCTGCCTAGCCCTCTCTGTCCAAAACCCAGCCCTTAGTCTAACCCTTAGTCCACGATAAACGCTGAGAGGCAGAAGTAAAGAAGGTTTTGAATGTCCCTTCTGTTACCTCCGCCTGCTTCTGATCCGCTGTATATGACCCTGGACTCTCCTCGAACCTGTTCCTCAGTATCAAGTTGTGTTTTGGACTCTGCTGCTTGCTAACAAAGAACAGCTCAAGTTCCTCCCAGAGTCACTTATTGGTTAGTGGTTCTCACTCAGTGTACATCATCTTCCACTGACTGTCATTCAGCCACTAACCTGTCCCTCTCCCTTTCAGTGATGCCAATACCAGCAGCTCACCAGACGGGCTACATCTATTCCTCAATAAAATCTTTTGAAACTGCTCTTTGTGTTCGGTTGAATTATCGGGTCCAAAACACAAACCATTACAGAATGGGTTTTGATCGAAGCAAATTGAATGGAGTACTTCAAACGAACATCATTTCCCTTTTTTACGTTCTAATGATTAGCTTCAGTCGGTTATTTTCTCGTGTATGTATTCATGTACATTAATTTATTTTCATGTTTTGTTTTTTTTTATGAGCGGTTTATATAATTTAAGGGACAAACATACTCTAAGGGGTTGTCAGAACTTTAGGAGAAGTGAGAGACAATCTATTGTATTCTGGCTGGAAAACAACATTTTTACAGCCTATGTTTCTCTAAAGACGTCTATGAATAAATGTATACTAAAGCAGGAAGGTCCATGTAGTTCGCTCTGTAATTGAAGAGCACAAATTCCTTTCAAATCTTTACTCCAAGTAGATCCATTAGTCCGCGGCAGACGGTACACGTCCAACGTCTCAATCCGAAATATTTCTCCTAAAGAAGTGTGAAACAAATGCTCAGAGCTCACCACCAAATCCAAGTTTCCCGTCATTCCTCCTGACAACATCCCAGCTGTTTTTAACTTTCATGCAACAAATGAAGCTTGAAATTGCTTTGTCATTTTTTTTCCTTCCCAATGGAACAAGTGTTTGAAAATCAGCAACCATGAAAGTAGATACAGACATATTATCCAGTAATGACTGACAGGCATCATGACATAGTGTTGTTTCTCCGTTCCACCAGCGAACAGACAGGGATAAATTTTTTTTTTTTTTTATGACAAGATACAAATTTATTTCCAAGAACGGTGCAGTTTATCCTTTTTAATGTCAAATTTCCTCATTTCAGAAACCTCTATTGGGCTTTTATGTTTGTTTCTCCGGTTTAGTTTTGAAAGGGAGCATACGGAAGACATGACCCGTTTCAAATAACTTACCTGGGAGATGTTTGTGCAGAGAAAAGCTGCAGAGAAGCAGCTACGTCACAGCATGCTTTAAAGGAACGTTAGCTCATGGCCTGCTATAAAAAAAAATGTCCAACTTTAATCACAGTTTTAGAATACACATTTTGCTGGACAACACATGGACTTCCTAACTAAACTTACACATGATTGCACACTTAGCACATATACAGATATTTGCTTTAGTGTTATCTGCCACATCAGGTGACTTTTGTTTTTTTTTATAGCAGGATTCTTGGTAGCAGTGCAAGAACATATGGTGCGCACAGCATGCATAATGACCCCAATGAAAGCCATCAATAATGATAATGTTCTTCCAGAATTTTATTTAACAGCAACTTGGATGAGAAATGGGACACTTAGTAGAAGGGTAACCTTTCTGCAAACTTCATTTTAAAAATGTCCAATGACTTTTTTTTTTTCTTTTTGTAGCATAAACCAAGCTTTGAACTTTGACATTTTCATCTCCTAAGAGTCTCTGCTTTCCTGTCTTTTGAAATGGCCTATTCTGCACTGGACTATTTTAGGATACAAAATACAACTTTGTCATGTTTGATCACTTAATTTCATCTATTTAAGATAATATTTTTCAAAAACAATTCATTATAAAAAATTCTGGGCATACCTCAAATGAATACCATTTATCTTTGTTGTGTTCTAATGATTAGCTTGAATCAGTTGTATTTTCATATGTTTGCATATAATTCTGTGTATTTGTATTAATGTTGCATGTTCAACTGGCTCATGAAACGGGGCTTGAAGGCTGTGAAAAAAACAGCCGGTCTCACAGATGAGGTCAACAAGCAATCAGGAGAGGGAGTGAGCAGCACAACCAAGGCAGAACTGATATGACAGTTTTTGGACTCTTCATTAGACCATCAAAAATAATGTTCTTCTTGAAACCTGAGAATTAAACAGATACTTAAAAGGTTTTAGGTATTTATTAAACTAAATTCCTTTAGAAAATTGCTCCTAGACTCAGGCCTCCTGTGCTGTGTATTTAGTATAGAAGGAACCAGACAAAACAACAAATAGAGGTAAGTAGACACTGATTATTATTATACGTACAATTTCACCCTATAATTTTTAATAACCGTTTTACTATATTTATTTTTTTCAATAAACAAATGTTAATGACAAGAATTATTTTATTCTTTCTTCAGGAGTCCAATTAATGCTAAAAAGGGGTGATTTATGCTCCAGGCAAAAGTAATTTTGTTCATAAATCATGATATTTGTTTTTTGATCAAAATAACTAGACTGGTTGTGTTATTGAAATTAATTATGGAAATTAAGGTCAGATGCCAGTATATTTTTATTTTTATCCTTTTTTTGTGGGGTTGGGGTTCCCAAGGTGAAGGCAAATTCAATCATTCAATTACCATACAGAGAGACAGTAAGATTATTGGGCATTTTTTTTTTTTTATTTAAATTAAAAAAAAGTGTTCAGGTAAGTCTTGGATCTGAAAAATGGCATATTTAAATAACATAGTGCAGAGTTTTAAACTTTACAGTATGTTTGTATATTGAGTTTTTATATTAGTTTTCCAGCACGTCACTCGCTGCTCCTCTATTTTCTGTCCATTTGTCATTGAATCCAAAGCCATCACTTATATCTACAGAATAATTTGTATCTCATTTATTCTCCTGATTATTATCTGACAACGTTTTGCTAATTAATTTTACCAGTGTGACATTCTTACATCAATGATTTTATTTCCTGTCCTTGGAAAAGATTAAGGTGAATGATAAAGCATCAGACAGCACATGAATATTGATAAACTTTTAAAAAAAGAACAGAACATAACAAAAAAAATAGCTTTGTATGGTGATTTCTTTTTTTTTTTATGCATTGAAGTTTACTTTCCTGAAGTGTCTGGGTTCTCCTGAGATTGGTGATTATACAGTTAGAGAAACTAACTTTCCTGGATTTCAGATATCTGTTTGTAAGGGGAGTAAACTTTACAGTGACATCAAGGATTTGAAGGTAGACTTGTACAGCACTGGTTTTTGCTTTAGGAAAATTATGCTTTAAAATGTTTCTTTTTTTTTTTCTTGTTCTAATATAATGCCCACTAGCATCTTTACAGATTTCAACAAATCGTAACCAGTCCAGCCGTTCATAGGGCATGCACCATTACCATTATCTTTAGGCTTGTTTCCCCAATGTTATGTTGAAACTTAATTCTCTGGAACTTCAAAAAAAAAAAAAAAAAAAAAAACAATAATAATAAAATCCCCCTAAATTTGAGAAAGGGTTGTTTTATAAATTAAACCTGTACCACATCTCTAAAAATAACATTTTACACAATCACACATAGCTACAACATGTATAGTTTGTTTCAAAGCTAAAATCTGCTATTAATATACCCTCCTTGGGGGTTGCTTTATTTCAGCTTCAGAACATAAAGCATTCTAACACAAACCATTTAAAACCTTGAAATATGATGTTGACTGGAAGATTTAGTCTCTTTGTCTCCACAGACAGCCCAAGAAAAAAAGTCTACTAAAAGTTACCCAGAAATATGACCTGAAGACATGTTTAAATTAGGTTGTCAATGAAGAAAATAACCATATACTATTTGCTGTTTCTCTCAATCACTTAAGGCATGACACAAACATTAAGTCTGTCAGGGTTTTGCTTGGAAATTAAAGATAACTCTTGTCAGTTTGGTGTATTGCATTAAGAGAGGAACAATTCATAAAATTCTTTTGTGTGATTTCTTTTTTTATATATATTTTCATAAAATATTTACAATTTTCAAAATTTGTAGACCAACATTTTTTTTTATAAACATTTACGAAAATCTATTTTCTTTTGCATTATCTGGCATATAAATATTTTACACCAAGTAAGCTTTGCTCAAAGGAGCATAGCATAACTCCTGGATTTTTGCACAAGTCTGCCCCCTCTGACGACAAGTTGACATGACACCATTTTGGTGCACTTGCATGGGAGAAGAGGAAAAGCATCTGCCGCTGCGGCTGCACACGTCTTTTGTTTAGAGGCATAATGTGTTTGAGGTAAGAAAGCTATAAATATTGAAGTTAGCCCATCTTCTATCGCAAATGCATAATTTGTGGCAGAGACTCAACAAGGTAGCCAGGTGAACAAGAGCGCACAGCACATCACACTCACGCCCGGAGGATACGGCCCAATTCACTCTCTTCTAAACGGACTAATCCAGCCTATAGGAGTAACTGTGGTAAATAGAGGATAACTCATTTTACATGTTGGGCAATTGTAAGAGCATGTATGTGAAAGAAAATAAATCGTATTTAATGTCAAAACTTGCACTACACAGCTTTAAATTGTCAACATTTTTCCCCCCTTTTTTATTTATTTTGTACATTTTGTGGCCAAAGGGTTGAAATAAAGTTGCTGAAACATTTTAAATCCCAACTTGTCAGTTCTGCAGTTTCTTCAACTTACCTAATAGAAGATACCTTTTTGAATTTTTGCTTTTAATTTACTAGTGAAAATTGTCACCTCAGGGGGGGGGAAAAAGTAAGTGGGATACTTATTTTCAGGAAAAAGAGCCCGGCGGTAATAAAAGCTGTCATCTTCTGCGCCACAGAAATTTCCCTCCTGTCATATTCTGACCACAGTGTCTCAGTGGTACCTCATCCTAGGCTGGAGCTGAGTGTGTGTGAGTGTGTCTTTGTGAAATTATGCCTCATATTTTCCATATATTAGCTGGGAAAGATCTTTTTTTTAAGTCTTACCATTGTCAGTTAAATACCACAAGCGTGTCAGTAGATTAAGCCGTCACTGTAGCTGGTGAACACACCAGGCCTGCATGAAAAGATATGAGCTCCTGCTGGCTCCGGGGAATCCTCCTGAGGACAGGTACTGCAGCTGCTGTAATTTTTATCATGCACCTGAAGCTGAACAGAGTTTGATTGAGAGTGCTTATTTTGTTGTCATCTTATTCTCTAGAGCAGCGGTCTTCAACATGGGGGTCACGACCCCTAAGGGGAAATCACGGAGGTACTGCAGGGGGTCAAGAGATTTGGAGACCCCAAGACTCCGCCCTTTAACCTCCAGGCTTGTAATCCCACTATGTTCTTTGTGGTTCTACGGAAAACTAGATAACCGATGACAAATAAAAAATACAATATTCTTCTTATTCACATGTTTAGGTTATTTGTATGATTAAATGTATATTTAGTGATTTTCTTTACACTATACATTGTTAGCTAATGCCATCGCCTTTAGAGATCACATTTATCTCTTTTTTTACAAGTGTGAAAGTCTAACTTTATCATAGATGTTTGTATGAATTTAATAAAGTAAATTGAATATAAATAAAGATGTACACTTTAATTGCTTACGTTCAGTCCCTATTTAAAGGAAGGAGCAACTAGCATGAGGAATATCATGTTCTGGTTCAAACCCTGACTGATGATGACTGATTCATGCTGTATTCTTCCTGCATTTAATGACAGTGGTGCCAAAAGGTCAACCCTATGACGCTTCAGCAACTTCCCCATCATGTTTGCCTTAAAACGTGCCGCTCCATCTAGATGTTTTTACTCCACTTTTCATTCATGACGGTGCTCTCAGCAGATTTGTAATGAAGCATGAGAGGCTGCTCCACATATCGATTGTATCAGGATGCTTCAGTATCACAAAGAACTCAGTTTTCACCTTTTCCTCTTCAGGCAAATGGCTTTCCAGAAGCTGCCTTACACACACACACATTTTCAGCTCTGCCCACAAATTTTCTATAGGATTTAAATCCATACTTGACAAAAAAAAAATCTATGTTGACCTAAACCCACTTTTTAACATATTTGAGGTCATGTTAAGGGTTAGTGTTCCATTGCTTGCATACTAATGTCTAGAGATGTTACTTCTTAATTTCTACATGATGTTTTTTTTACCCTCCTGAGTCTCTTATTTACCTTTTTTTCCCCTAAGTTCTTGGCATGCTTCCTGCGTATTTGAAAATACAAAAATAGCATTGCCAAGCCTCATAGGATGTAATAATGCTCTGGTTTGCCAACTTTCCATAGAGCATAGAATAATAAGAGAAGATGTTAGAAAAAAGAAGTGATTTCTTACCTGGATAATAATGCAGTTTATGTCCTTCTTCCCCAGGAGATAGTAATGAATTAATTGAGTAAAGAGTAAATTGGTTGTGCATTGTGTAATACTTTTTGAATGAGAATTTTACACCTATCAGGCGTCCCATCATGACCGTGAACCGGTAAGATGAGTTACATGGGTTACTTCATCAGGACACCTGATTACTTCTTCCTCCACCAGCTTGACGGAATGTGTTCGACAGCACATGACAGCAAAGCAACATTTTCAAAGTTGACGTTAGTAGCAGGAAAAGTACACAAAGTATCAAGAGTTGAGCAAGTTTGACAAGGCAAAACTTGGGACGTTAAATGACTGGATCAAAGCATTTCCAAAACTGCGGCTATTGTACAGCGTTGAGGACGTGCAGTGATCAATATCTGTCAGAAGCAGTCCAAGGAAGAATCGGTGGTGAAGATCGACAGGTTGGTGGGAAACACAGGCTGTTTCTTGCATGTGGAGAGTGAAGGCTAGCCCTTGTGGTCTGCTCAAGCACACGCGCTATCGTTGCTGACATTGCTGGAGAATGCTGGTTGTGATAGAAATGTGTCAGAATAGACAGCACATCACGGCTGGGTATGGGGCTGCACACCAGTCAGGATGTAGGCTGACCTCTGTCTTCTATAAAAGAACCAACAGTGTCACTACCTGGGCTATTGAATAATGTTTTTTGTTTTTTTTTTGCGTCAAATAGATGGGCGTGTCAGTGTATGTCACTTATTCCAGCAGGTTGTATTTCTCACCTGGGCTCGCTGGACTTTCTGCTCACTTCAGGGTAAGGCAAGGTCAGGCAAATTTATTTGTATGGCACATTTCAGTACAAAGACACTGCAAAGTTATTTACATGATTAACGCATAGGAAAATACAAAGTAGAAAGATTCTCAGTAGAAAGATTGCAGAAAAATGAAACATGGGAAAATGAAAACTAAAAGCAAATAATACTGATTCTAAAAATCATTGGACTTAACTTAAACTAATGATGTTTCAGTAAAACAGTTTAACTAGCACAGTCAAAGGCAATCCTAAACAAATTTGTTTAATCTTGATTTAAAGGATCTCAGGCATTCAGCACTTTTACAGTAAAGTTTGGTCCAGATAAGTGCAGCATAGGAACTAAATGCTGCTTCTCTGTGTTTGGTTCTGGTTATGGTTCTGCAGAGCAGGCTGGAGCCAGAAGACCTTAGTAGTCTGGAGGGTTGATATACTGAAAACAAGTCTGTAATATATTTAGGTGCTAAGCCATTCAGTGATTTATAAACTAACAGAAGCATTTTAAAGTATATCCTCTGAGCTATAGGGAGCCAGTGGAAGGACTTTAGATCTGGGGTGATGTGCTCTACTTTCTTAGTCTTAGTGAGGATGCGTCTGATGGACTTTTTGGCAGACCTGTGAAGACACTGTTGCAGTAATTGATTCTACTAAATAAACGCAAAAGGTGAGTAGACACGGAAGTCTGTGTTGGTGATTTTTAAAGTTTATCACAGTTACACCTTTCCCTACGGTATATAATGACTAAACACTAGCTATGAAGGGTAATCACTTTGCCAGATTAATCATTTATAATATGTTTACCCACTTGGCTTTTTTATCTGTGCAAATTCTCAGTTATCCAGGTCATGGCAGCAGCGAAGAAGCTTAGACCGGAGGCAACCAGACTTACCCTAATTTTTCTGAAAACATTTCAACACCTATCCATGAGTCTATGTCAATTCAGGCAACTTGCACTTGAACAACCTGTAGGTGGTGTGCTGTTCGTCTTTTGCCAACCAGTCCGGCGCGCATGCGCGAAAAACCCGGATCAAAACAATAACAATGAACTGGTCTATTTTATTTAAGTACATGGAGGCTCATCCTCCTTGGTGCGTTCCAAGTCAGATGCAAATCAATGACCCACCCATCACTGCCCTTCATAATTAGTGTCAAAACATTTATAGGCAATATACTCTGCACATGTCAAACACTTCTGCTGCATTTGCAACTGCTACTCTACTATCACAGAAATCAAGCAAAAAATATACTGGATCTCATTCAAGACTATAAAAATGCTCTATTGGTGGTGATGAAGATTCACTCTCATCAAGATCCTGGATGCTTGACACTGAAGGCATGACTTACTTTCTGATTAATTTGGCTAATGATATCAGACTAATTTAAGGCACTTATCATTGTGCACTTTATCACTGAAATGTCATTTCCAGGTAGTTGGTTCCTCCAAGAATATGAAAAAAAGAATATGAAAATATGGGGGGGGGGGGATAAACATACAATGAGATAGCGATGTCTCGACAAAAGTAACATACCCAACCCTGACACAAATGAACACTGTTAAGTTCTTACCCTTAAGTCTACTATGCATTCACAATGAACGGGTCGAAAGTCATGGCTGAACTTAATGTTCCGCAAAACTCCCATTACTTTTCCACCAACATACATGGCGAGATAGGAAACGGCATGATAGAAGCTTTAAGACCCTAAAAATGTTCTTGTGATTTTATTTTGTTTTTTTCTCTGTCCTTTCACCGGCTTCCTTATTCAGGGGTTGCTACAGCAAGCCATTAGGACTTGCTCAAGGACCTGGCTGAGTTTTTTTGTTTGTTTTTTTACCGGATGCACTTCATGACGCAACCTGGATTCGATCCCAGGTCGCCGTGTCACAGCCGTGGGCTTAACCTCTACATTAAATTGTTTTTATTTGCGCTTTCAAGTTAGTCAACCTCAGTCATCTCTATTGAACTTTAACTGTGAACGCTGTCAGTCTTTTAATAAAAAAAAGGAAAAAAACAAGGACAGCGAGGAGTACGAAATGCTCATTAGAGCTAACTAGAGGTTAAAAGTGGCAGCTGTGTTGAGCACGCGCCGCTCTGAGCAGAAAGCTGCGCCAACATTTTGCTGTTAAGAAACTGAGAAGTGGTGAGAGGAAGATGTTATCTTCAAAGGAAACCAGGGGATGTGAGTGCCTCTTTAAGTGTGATTTCATGCCTAAAGCTACAGACCCAGTAGGTGTTTGGGCACTGATGACTGCACCGCTGGGGTCTCCTGTCTGCGGCCCTTTCCAGCAAAGGAGCATGGAGAGCCAGTGGCAAAGAGCTGATTGTGACCCACAGTGACAGCGGTGGTCCGACGTACATTACACGGAAAGCACAAACCTGGATGTCACAAATCCTTTAGTGACCAAGGATGAGCAACCTTCTGAAGTCCCCTTTTTTCTTTTCATGTCACTCTTCCTGAACTGTTAATAAACTTCACCTGTGAGACTTTAAAGTGCCTAAGAGTGAATTTGTACTTGGAGCTGCAGAGAAAGAATAGAAATCTTCTGTGCTTTGTGTTTGAGGTCTGGGGCTTAGGTGCCATGGTGGGGTTTTTTTCTTTCTTTTAGTTTTTTTTTTTTGGGAAATCCCACAAACTGTCAGCGCAAGTTGAACTGTAAACAAAGCAGCTATAGGAAGCAAAGCTGGTTGGCTAGCTACACAGCATCCCAAATAAAAAGAGGCTGTAGCTACAGCTCTGACAAATAAAGACTAGTCTCAGGGACATCTGTGATTGCTGGCAATGTGAAATCAGCATATGAATTAAACAGAACCTAAGAGGGGTGTGTACTGCTTCCCTTTGGTCTGATTCTAACTCCTCTAGTCCAATCAGGAATTGTTAATGTGATATGTTATAATATGGCTTACAGGCTGAAAAACTTGAACGTTATCTATAGACGCATGATCTAAACTCTGTTTATGGAGTTTATATACTATAAATATATTCAGTGAAAAGCTCACATGCAATCACGGGCCTGAATGTCATATTAATTTTGAGATCTTAATGATTTATTTGAAGAGCTTATTGAGGTTTACTAAAAAAAATACATTTCAACACCTGTGTGCACAAATCTGAATTTCTACGGGATTTTATCTGTTCCACACATGGTTAAAATTATGCATACAAAAATATACAAATGCAACACACAATATATCTGGTAAATGTTCCTTAGGGAGTTGCACAGATTGTATGTAAATAATATTTAATCACTGGTATAATTAAAAAAATTGCAGCATTTATTCTAACTTGTTTAATTCCGAGCACATACCCGGCTTTGAGGCATGATTACATTTTTTTTTCCCAAAATGGTCGATGCTTATGTTGTTTCTGAAGCTTTTTGTCACACCGCGGGATCAATTTCAAACCCAGTTTGTATATTTTTGATATTTTGAATGGAAATAAATATCCCGGTATCCCTGTGATTTTAGTTCAAATTAAAACTTTAGAATGCATTTAAAATGCACCTGTACAGCAGCTGAACAAATCTACCACAACTCCAAATAATGTGCCACTTTGTCTGTAAATAGCATATCCATTCCCTTGATGAAAGAGTGATTTACTGAAGTCATCAAATAAAACCTCTGACTACTCCAACACAATCATTTTATATCATATTCCATTGTTATCATCATTATTATTACACAACAACCCAGCTCCACAAAGCTAAAAAAACTACAAAAACACCCTGTAATCGTATTTATTTATATTCTAAATGTGTGAATAGCACTTCTTTTTTG
Source organism: Fundulus heteroclitus (assembly GCF_011125445.2). Classification (NCBI taxonomy): domain Eukaryota; kingdom Metazoa; phylum Chordata; class Actinopteri; order Cyprinodontiformes; family Fundulidae; genus Fundulus; species Fundulus heteroclitus. Next base: position 34,449,606 of record NC_046378.1, read on the forward strand.
CACACATTCGGACTGGATGGGAACCAATCAAGATTGCTATAAAGTTATCTACTGCAGCGAATCCCAAGTAAAGCTCCTTGCTTGCACTGTTACCAACGAGATCACCTGAGGACAGGATGAAAGACAGAATTAGGAGAGAACACATGTTCAGGGACTACAAAGACATCTTGCAACAAAACTGGCCCACAAGGCAGAAATCAATCTCAGCACATCTTAAAAGATGTCTCGGTTCCCAAAAAGCACCTGGAGGACTGAAGGACATAGACAGAAGAGCCTTGTCAGAAGAACGGTGAGCGAAGATACACCGGTGGATCTGTTTTCTGCTAACTTAAACAAATAAAAAGCAGACAGGAGTGGTATCGCATAGGAAAACAGACAAACTATGTCTTTTTATCCTAATCTTATTTTTCCTTATTCCATTGTGATTCTAAATTCTTTTAATTTTGCTCTTTTTTCATGGGCTACGCAATTTCACTTGCAGTTTAAACTGTTCTATACTTATGTGTTAATTTTGCACCTGAAAGAAAGTTGTTAAAAACATATAATTTGAGCACTTCTCTCCCTCTTCGCTCTAACCTTAGATGTGATAAACCCACAAATGTAAAGGTGGCAAGGATGTGCAAATTAAGAGTGAAAAGATAGCTGCAAAGTCACAGGAACACGCTCCACACTCTTCATTAAATAAAAACAATGTTTTTTTTTTCTAAAAGGCTGTGATTGTCGAGTAACATTCTCCAAGGATTCGCTTACGATTAATTTCCACATCCAAAATCAATAATTATGTAAAAAAGGGTAAAAGAAGAAACAAAAAGCAGAGGGCAACGCAGTTAAAAGTTATAGGGGAAGCAGCTGGAATATGAGTTCATCAGATGAATGTTTTTTCTGGTGACTTGTCAGGTGAGGAGGAAAAAGTCAATAGAGAAAGGTAGTGTGACGGCAATAGCTTTGGATTTGCTGCGTGGTCCTGTCCACCTGTGGCAAATAGGCCACTTGTTAAAAAAAATTTAAAAAAAAAGAAATAAAAAAAAATTATGGTCACCGATCTGTTTGACACACAAAGGCCGGCATTGAAACTCCTAGTTCACTGGGAACAAGATATTTATATTAGAGAGCCATGCAGTGGGTCTGTAAAACACAAGCAGCAATGAATGGAAGCAGCTGAGAGCTTTTACTTTTGAAGGAGTCACTGCGCTACAGAAATGTCATTGTGAAAACATTATTTCAAGGACACAGTCTGTCAAGCGCCTCAAACAACAATCAGTCAGTCTACATTTTTCTTCACATAATAAGCTATTTCTCCTTAAGAAGTAATTTCAAGCTGATGCTGACATGCAATTGAAGAGGGAAAAAAAACAACAACTGGCTGCTGTAGCTAATTATTGAAAGTAAACATGCAAGAGAAACCTATGAAAGAGCAGGTATTGATTTAATACAAGAAAAACGATTCATGGACATCAGCAGTACCGATGTAGGACACAAAAAGAGTCATGGCGACACAAAGAGATTTCATAATTTAGAAACTTTATACTCAGAAACAACTTCCACAGTCACCTTGGTGGTCTCGGTGCCGATTCACTGCTTGAGTTATCGGTCATCATTATGTTGTTTCCTCATCCGTCGCCCCTGGGTTACTCCCTCCCCTTAAGCCTAGATTTTAATTGTTTCACAATCCTATTTCAAAAAGGTGATTTCCAACGTGAAGACTGTTTCTGGCAGGCAGCAGATCTGCACATCTTCACCATGATAGTTTTCCCCACATTACCTGTGTAGCAGTATCTTTGGGGAAAGTAAGAAAATTCACTTCATCCTTTTTTATGTTACCAATAAGTGGCTAAATCTCTACTTTACATATTCCTATTAGAAAGGTCTTTTTTTCCTCAATGAAATGTGTTTTATGTCCAAAATAACAGGTATTTGTAGTCGTTGGTTCCAGACAACACAGTATGGAGTAGAATCAACCACATTTTTGCTGTTTGGTAACATCCTAAAGCCTGAGGTACATGATCTGTGATGATGAAATGTATTTTAAAGTCCCTGCAGTAATAAGTTTTTCCCTTCTTTTGACTACCCTGAACATGCAGATTTTCCACTTCCTTTGGGGACATTGCTCCATGCAGCACAGAGCAGTTTTATAGCAAGAACAACATGATGGCTACATCTAATTTCCATAATAAATGAGTTAACACTATAAAGCGGCAACTATCTTGGAAAGCATCCAGACTAAAATGTTCTTTAACTAATCTGAGAAAGGGAACTTAAATGTGCCAAGACAGCGCTGGATCAGACTCTTATGATCCAATGGAAACTGATTTACAAGCTTACAGGGGTCTCACGGCGTGCGCATGTGTTATTCCATATTTTGCATTTTTCTTAGTCTCTCCGTGTACGTTTTTGCTCGCATTTGGTTCTGCGTCCTGTATCGCATCAAGCCAGTCTGGGCTGTTAGCCAGCAACATCTGCAGGGGTCTTGCGAGAGTGCTGCATGGAGAAAAAAGCTGAAGATACCTGATCAGTGTGATGGATGCCTGTGAGAGTTGTGTGGCTCCGACACGCACACCTGCCGCCTGTGCCCCACTTATTGAATCCATGAATCAATTTAATGAGCAGAGGACAGGGTCAGGACTTCAATAAATACCCCCACCAAGCTTTCAAATTTAATGTCTGCACAATGAATGATACTGTATGTTCAACAAACACCCACAGCAAAACACTCCCACTGTAAATTGGTTGTGGAGTTTGAAGCAATCACCTGGCGCTATACGTAATGTCGACGGGATAAAGTTTCAGAGCCAGTGCATAAACATTTTCAACATGCCGTTTGACTGCAAATGAGTTTAAACTGAAGTTTGATTCGGTTTGGTGCTGGGTATGTGCGCGCATGTGTGTGTGTGTGTGTGTGTGTGTTAGTGGCAGAGCGAAAGACAGAGACCCCAGAAAGAGAATCAGACGTCTTCCATTGATAATCAATACTGCAGCAGTGACCTGAGCATTTGCTCTGTGATTCATCCCATTTAGAGCTACAGGATTGGCTGTCTGACAGAGACAACTCCATGATTTCCCTCTGGACAGAGCACTGGAAACTCCACACAATTTAGAACATGGCATCTTCAGCATGCACACAGCTCTGATCCCTAAAGCTATCATCCTCTCCCCTGTGTTGGATGCTCTAAACCCCGACTAAAAGTCTCTTCCGTGCTTTAGGAGTCGTCCTTATGCGCACGTGACCGATGTGCCTTTTTAGTCACTTACATTTACGGGAAATAACATGCCCTCCCGGTTGCAGTAAGATTCCAGGGTAAAACAATCTGTCAACCTCCTGGTCGTCACATCCCGTGGTTATGGAGTTACTAACCCCCCCCTCCCTCTGCTGATTTAGACACAAGCACGCATCCAGTCGTATGGTCACGCCGAGGGTCGAGGACGCGGTGCGTAGGACGAGCGGTCGCCATTTGGATGTCTGAGGCACCAGTATCCCAGCAGTGAATACATTTTTCTTCATCCGCTGGGGACGTGAAGGCTAATGGAGCATGAGAGTGGCATTTTCCTTGGAGTTGTGTGGCTGAGTCACGCCCCCGTTTGGAGAGGAGCTGCAGGCAACAGTTGTATGAGACTGAGACCAACAGGGCATGCTGTGAGAGTCTGGGCCAATTCAGGGGTAAACATCGATGGCAGTAATTGGAGAACAGCACAGCAGGGAATTTCATACATTTCTGCTCTATGTGGCTCAACCGACAGTATCCTGACTTTTCCAGGTGAAAAGAAGCGACTGCTTGTGTGCCAGAGGTCTATTCTGTTTTCTCACAGTATTTCCTGCACTCCCCCCCCTGGCACGCTTTTCATATACAGTGTGTTTTATCATCGCAATTTTATTGATTGAACGAGTACAAAGCTCACTGGCTCAGAGCCGGCCTTAATGCAGTCGCTGCACATGTGAAGAGCTTGTTTGGCTGCTAACCGAACAAGCTGTTGCTGTCTATCATTTTCTCTAATTCAGTGGGGCGACAGTGGAGCTATTAGACCAGTATTTGTAATTAAATTAAATCAGTATCATTAGTCATTCACTGTAGGTGTTTAAAGAACTCATTTGCAGTCTATGCATTGGTCCCTGTAGTCTTCTTTTTACATTACTTCTGTTTCCTTTTGGGTTTTAAATGTATACTCTATTGTAATCTGTTCTATTGTATTATATTCCGTTCCATGAAATTAGAAATATTTCATCTTCATAACCTCTGCAGGAGAATTATAGAGGTACAAGAGTATCCTAGTTCACTGCAAATATAAATCATCATATTATTACTTAAACTTTTCCTTCATTAAAATTGAAAACAGATGCATTTATTATTCAACACATTACAAACACACTTTTAATATAAAACAGTTGCATATTAGGAATTGATTATATCCATCAGCCTTATCCTTCACCTATCTCTGCTCTTTTTTTTATTAATTTATCTCACTTATTTCTTTAATATTTTTATTATTTATTTATTTTACTTATGTCTGTGCTTATTGACATAACTGGTTTGAAATTAACTTGCTATGCAGTTTAACTAATCTACTGTTGGGATCTATGTCACAACTCACAGTGGCATTTAAATTATTTAAATTCAATGTTGTATTGCTATAGCGCTAATTCACAACAAATGTCATCTTAAGGCACGTTACAAAGTCAAATTCAATCAAATCAGACAGATTGGTCAAAAAGTTTCCTATCTAAGGAAACCCAGCAGATTACATCAAGTCTTGACATGCAGCATTCACTCCTGTTGAAAGAGTGTAGAGCCACAGTTTGAAGCAATCCCTCACACTGAGCATGCATGAAGTGACAGTGGAGAGGAAAACTCCCTTTTAAGAGGGAGGACAACTTGCAGCAGAACCAGGCTCAGTGTAGCCCCAGGGGCATGGGCAGGCATTGGGGAGCCGTGCTCGGCCTGGACTGGAACCTGGGTTTTGCTAATGTATTTATTTTTTCCCTTGGAGTGGCCAACTTTCTATTATTCCCATCTCAATTTGTCAATCATAAAACTCAACCAATCACTTCAACGACGGAGGCAACATGCTAGCCAATTACAGCTTGAGAGGGACGGGTAACTGAGTCATGCATTGGTAGCCTGCAGAGACGGGGGCCGGCTGTGCTGCTCACTGCTCATCGTTGCTGGTGCGGTGTGGATATTCGGACTTATTCCCAAACAAATACAAGAAGTGACAGTGGAGTAAAGGAGAGCGAGCAGGAAGCAGCGCTCGCTCTCCTTTCAAGGCGCACTCCAGCGCAGCAACCATAAAATAAATACTCCAGATAGTTTTAAATCATAATAACTTCACAAATATTATTTTTGATTTCAGATTTGAAATTTTTTTATTTAATTGTTGGAACATTTAAATACTTCGAAATTAATTTAATAATATGTTTATGAATTTGCCTCTTTTTTATTTCATTAGTGTTATTATGACTTTTGGCCTTTGTGTTTATGAGAGGAGACCTTGACTAAATCCACTATGAGGTTGACGGTGTTGATTTCATGAGCTTTATCTATTACTTAAGGCAACTTCCAAAGCATGCAGCTATTTTTGACATTGCAGATTTATTGGTTGTCGACAAAACTATAGGATTTATTTTAGTGCAGTTTCTATGCAGGTTAGTTGCTTATACACAGTGGCAGTCACAGCAAGGGAGAAGATAGAAAATGTTAGTGTAGATAGCATCAACACATGTAGGGTATATGTGAGCATGCCTCCACAGAACATACAGAAGCTGTTGGGGAAAGGAAACAGGCAACGGCTGGAGTCACAACCTGTGGTTCCGCTGAGGTCCCTTATCTGTCTGCTGCTTATCGCTCAGCCCCACACCAGCAGAAACACACAGAGAACATTTCAGCTGAGCCTGAAAGTAACCTGAAATTATCTTTACCAGTGTATGTCGCATGACACATTGCTGCTATTTTTTTTTTTTCGCACATACACCAGGTAAAGCAGCAGATCTCAGACAGCAAGAGGTAATTTGTAAGATAATATGGAAACAGTTTCTTAATTTACCAGTGTGCTTCAGCAGTTGTCAGGGACTTTTTCATTTGTCATTATTCTTCAAAATCTGTTTTGTAATGTATGCAAATGTTGGGGTGGATTTACTAAAGATGACTGATTGTTCTGACATGAGTTTACTTGGCACTTTGGTTCAAATCGGCCAATCAAAATGTGATTGCAGCTGCACAGACTCAAACTAGAGGATTGGTTCTTTAACTGCCTGTGTTATTCAACACAATCAAGGGTTGAGGATTACTCAAAGAAACTTTGCTGTTACGAAGGCTGCAGCTTTGCTTAGCAAGGTTTTACTTTGACAAGAGTAGGTTTAACAAGGAAAGGATGTGGTTTCAAAACCGTTAAGCTTTTCCTTCATACTATTTGTGTGGCGGAGGATATTTAAATACGGTTATTGGAAATGTGCTGGAGTGACTGGAGCAAAATGTAATGCAGTACGCCCCCTATAATACCTGTTAATACACACTGCTCTCACTCAGCACCCTGAACTTGTTCACAAGGTAAATATAGATCAATTTCTTTTTTTTTTCTTTTTTTTTTTGACTTTTAAACAGATGTTTTTTAAAATTGAGTAAACTGGTCTTTGTATTGTTTAAGATGTTCTTTAGGCTTTGGCTACTTTTTAACTCATTTTAGACTGGCATGTGACTAGTTTTAGATCATTCTTTCACTTGTTTGGTTTCTAAGACTTGTACTTTAATTTGAAAATGCTTCTGGCACAAAGAGCATCAACAATTCTTGGAATTAACAACACATATCAGACAACTTTGCAAACAGAAGTTTGAAATTGCCAGGGATGCGCAGAGGTTGGATTATTTACTGTAGCGTCCTGGGGATTATGCAGCCTGTTTATGTTATGCTCCTTAGTATTGTTTATCCTTAGATCCTTGTTTCTGTCACTAGTTTAGTTTTCTGTTCAGTATTTATGTTAATAGTATATTCTTGTATCTGTTACATTCAGTTTCTGTTTTAGTTAGCCTTAGTTCTTTGACTCCTGTCTCTATTTTCTGCCTGCTCTTTCATCGTTTCATTACGTTTTTCCCTCATGTTTTGGCCAGTATCATGTTCCCTGTTAGATTCAGTTCTCCCTCTGCCCCTGCCAGCTCACTGCCATCCTTTTCCACCTGCTTAATGGCCGTTTCCTTATCTCACCTGTGTAATCTACTCCACCTGCTGCCCCTTTCTGTCTCCTTCCCTTTATATTCAGTTAGCTCAGCCATAATCAGTTGCTAGCTCTCTGCTATGCCACCCCAGTTCTGGTCATCATCTCGTCTTGTTCTTGGTTCCTGTTTTCCCTATCAGCCTGTAAGCCTTGTTTTATTATTTAATAAACCACCTTCCTAAATATGCAACTTCGGAGCCTTTGTCTGCACTTTAGTCCACAAAAAAAAATATATAAAAAATGACAGAAATTGAATCTTTGGGCACGATTTCATCAGCAGTACATAATGTCTTCTGATTTTTAGCTAAATCTATAAAATTAAAAGCTAAAAGTTTAACAGACCAAAAAAAAAAAAAAATTGTCACACATTGGATAATCGACTGATTGGAGGACCCATCTGTTGGTCCTGTAGGATTTTCACTAATTCTTTTCCCCCCATTACTCCAGACATTAAATTAATGCTGTTCCAACACTGCCATGTATGCTGGCATATTAAAAAGAACAGTCCACAATAACAAATACTCTCGTTCTGAAGCGTGCATGTGTATTGGCATCATAAAAAGTGGAATTAAGTGTTCTGGTGCATTGAACTGTATCCGTGTTTGAATCAAACAGCACACAGTATGTTGTAGTGTGTAAACAGTGAGCAGTCAGTTAGAAGCCAGCACTTTTGACATTTACTTTTAGATCAACTGTACTTGTAAAGAAATATTTTAATTATAGATTTGAAATTCATTTCTAAAAATCTGAGCCAATAAATGACCCTTGTGAGTTTTATTATTCAAGTTGTCTGCAAGGAGACTTTTTACCTCTTTTATGAGTTTTATATAATCTATAATTTATTATGGCTGTATATTGGGCATGAAATGACATGGTGCTGAAAAACTTCCCTGACACTATATTCCGCGCCTCTTTCTTTGCAGTCATTGGCTCCTGACATTAGCAGAACGAGTGGAGTGAAATGTCTCATTTACAACTTTGGAGATTTTGTCGGGCTTCTGCGTATTCTGCATTAATGATGTAAAATGACACAAAGTACGCTGTCCTTGGGGAAACCTGCACAGGCTTCATTACGAGATGCTTTTAATGAGTCTTTATAATTAAAAGCAGAATATCATGTGCAAAAAAAAAAAAAAAAAAAAGCTGGAAGCTAGACTGAAAGGGCTATAAACAATTTTATGCTCACCAGTCCGGGCTCCCAAACTGTCTTCTTGTTACTCAGCCAGGTGTAACAAGAGTAAGGAGAGATGAACGGAGGGGAGATTTTAAAGAAAACATTTTCGACACCATCTTCATTAAATGTACAGGGAAATGGTGGTGTGTGTGGGAGGGTGGGGGGTATTACCAGTAGAATGAGTCAGTGAAAACCTGTTTATACAAGCCAAAGCCATATGTCACAACATGCCGTATAAAGGGGCTATCTGGTATATTACCAACCTAAACCAATATGCAATGGCTCTCAAAAGTTCACACACTGTTTTTTTTTTTTTTGATTTCATGTTTTTGTGAGGTAAAAAAGGACACCAACATAAAAACATTCTAAACCTTGTTACACATGTAATGTAATATTTGTCTTATACAATTAAATTGACGACAACAACAACAAATGACTCTGACTGTTGCGGATTTACGTTGTGATTTACGTTGTTTTCATTCAGTAGAATAGTTTGTTGCTGATAATAAATAAGAATAAGAAAGGATTATGTATGAAATAACATATTTTTATTTTTGTGGTTTGTTTCATTTTATTTTATTTTTATTTCTTTTTTACTTTTTAATCAAACATTACAGGGTTGTATCATGGTACAGCTAAAAATTCTTAATTGGCATTTCTACAATCAAATCCTTGTCATAATTCATATCCAGCATTTTGCATGCTTCTACTGGCATTTTGACGATATATGTTTGGTGACTCGCTCCAAATCTTTGGAGGTTAGAAGAAGACATCCTTTCTCGCCATAACTCCAATCTTCAGATCCTTCTGCAGATTCTCCAAAACATTTAAGATCGCTTCCATGCAGACAAAAAATGTTTAACTTTAAACCAAAATCTGCCAGTAGTTTAAATAATTGTAGCATTGTGACCTTTTACAGTACAACAATAACAGCAGCAACAACAACAATAACTACTACTACTACTACTACTATTACTACTTCAGCATCTCATCCACCCAAATTCTACACAAAAAGTGGGGAGCAAGAACAATGAAAATCTAACAAAATTTGCATGTTTGACATGTAAAATAAATTATTCTTCTAAACATTTAATCCAAGCTGTCCTTTGTAATTAGGATAATACACTAATTGATTATTGGAATGTCCGGTTTGGTTCTATATATTTTGCAGCTCTTCATAATAACAATAACAACATTGTTTTTCATAGTAGAAAAATACTCTTAAGGACAATAAACTCATCCATATATTGATTTTAGTTCCCCTGACACTAATAGAGTAGTTTCTGCTGGATAGCCTTACAGTTGACAGTTGTCTCAGGATTCAGAACTACCTGAGGTCCAACAGAGATTGCAAAATCTAAGGAATCTCTAACAAAACAGTCAGGCAACACGACTACATTAGAAAGCTGAAATACAGAATGCTACAGTTTTCTGCCTCAGGCTGTTAAAAAATATGCAGAATTACTGTTTAGATTATACGCTCCCTATTATTGCACTTTTCCAGTTTCTTATATATATATATATATATATATATATATATATATATATATATATATATATATATATATATATATATATATATATAGCTTTTCATACTATTGACTTGCAATGAATTGCAATTAAAGTTTAAATGAGTTTGATTTGACATAAAATCACAATTTGATCATGATTTTTGATCCTTAATGTTCGTTTTCCATGGTTTCTGGCTTGTGAGTTATGATATTTATGTTTATAGTATGTCAGAAATCAAGAGATGTGTAAAACGTGTGAAAGAAATAAAGTCTTAAAAATTGTAGTTATAAAATTTCTGCCGACATTTAGGTAGACGTTGCGATTTCTGCTCCAGTTCAGACCAGTTATGAACCAGGACAGCACAACAGGTTACCTATTAGCGAGCTATGCAATCAGTGTGGGAAACATCTGAGCAGGTAATGGAGGCATCTGATGGTCTCACTTTTCTACACATAAGGTTTTACTTATGAAGGTTTAACTGCACTGCAGTAGCTGCTAAAAGATTCTTTCTAGGACCAATTTTAGGTTTTCTGGCTTGTACATATTATAAAGTATATCCTTAAACTACAATAGACACATTTTTCTATCGGTTTTAGCTAAAACAGATATTATGAGCCCAAAAGTCTGTCTATATGCATGACCACACAATGATGATACAACTTGCTCTAAGAAAGCAGAGTTAACAAAGTTCTCAACAATAGATAAGAGGTTGAAAAAGAATGAGTTTGTCTATGATTAATATGAAATTAAACATGCAAACCATGCTTCCCAGATAGCTTTTTTTTATTTGAGGAAATTCCTCATTCATTATTTGAAGTCACCCTTGGGTCTTTTAATTTTTATTGCACATTCCTATAAATTTCTAAAGCTTATTTATGGCCTTGTTTGGGTTGGAGCAGTAATAAACACATACTGGAAGACTCTCCTTTTTCCTTTTTTGGAAATGCAGGAGAAGTACATCTTTCTCCATGCTCACCCAGTGGTTTGAGCTTATTAATAATGTTTTGTCAGGTATAATAAACTAGGCAGAGGCTTCAAAACGGGGGCAGTCTTTAAAGGGAATGGGAATAAAAGAGAAAATCTAAAAATAAAGGGAAAGAATATAGTGAGATATATAGGAGGTTCAGCGGACCGTATCGTACAAAGATTATAGCCCTCATGTTTTAGTGGAAACAAGCAAACGTTCAACTTGAAAGCGGTGATGCTAATATGTCCTGCTGTGTGCTGACAGCTATTAAAAGCCTTAAATATTAATCAAAGTTTCTCTCTGACATCTTAAGATTTCCAATTATATTTCAGAACATTAGGTTTGAGTTAAATGGCATGGAGCTTGTAGGAGTCATTAACCTCACAGCCCAGCATTGTTAAAATCCATGTTACAGAAAATGAACACACTGTAATTATCTTCTTTTTTGAGCCACTATAGGTTGCATAACATCTCAGCAGAGAATTCATTTCTCTTTTATTTCTATAAAAGACTAATTTCTTTTGTTAAACACTTGGCTACTTCACTGCCTCCTTATCCAACTTGATTTAGTTAAATATTTCTTCATATAGAGGTTTAAGAAATTATTTCGATTGTGTATTTTAATATCGCAAATGGATAATTGAAAGACAGCTAAAGGGTGAACATAAATGTACTCAATTTATTTATTTTCTGCCTCACTCATTCCAAACCTAATCTTCTTTTTATTTCCAGTGAAAACCAAAAATGTACATTCTATCTGATATGGACAAAGTGTTTTGTTTCCTAATTATTTTCTTTTTTTCCTCACTCAATTATCTTTTTTAAAAGGGGACAGGCATTTCAAGAGTAGATCAAAAAGGATGGGGCCAAATAAAATCCCAAAAAAATTCTCTTCCACCTTGGTTATGGACCCATCGGCTTAAATAGACATCCTCAATCAAATCTAAACATGCTGATGCTCCCTTTGCCTCCCCTTTTCACCTTTTTGTATCTAGAAGTCAGGTGAAGTGGTAGCTGGAGAGACTGAAGCGGAGCAAGAGTGCAACTCCAGATGGCGTTAGCCCCAGAGTCCTGAAGGCCAGTGCAGAGCAGCTGTTAACAAACAACAGTGTCTTCAGTCAGACGCTTCTTTAGATCTGCTGTAAGACAGACTTCCTGCCCAAAGCCATCAACGTCTACAGCTGTTTGAGGAAACCTGCATAATATGGGTTACAAAGTTTCATCCTTTTCGGTATGACTATTGAACTGAAACGAGTCAAGTGACTTTTTGTCTAAAGAAACACTCAGAAGAATGCTTCTATGAGGATATGACATGAACTGTATTTGAAAAAAGAAAATAGATTAGTGAAATAAATGCCCTACATTTAATTTCCTGTTTACTAATGGGCATTTGTTGATACCACATCAGAGTTCAATACCTCATTAATCAAATCAGTGTCATATTTCAGTTTAAAAACTAAGCTAGCTTTTAAATGTGAAACAGCACATTACATTTTATATGTATTTCTACTATAATCACTAATACCTTCAGGATTCTGCAGTCTTTTTTGTTACATCTGTAGTTTTTTGGTAAATTACCATGTTGCTCACATTGATCATCTTTGCACGTGAAGCGGTTTGCTGATGCACAAACCTAACACTATCATGTTTTCTGTCTGTTTTGATATGACTAAATTATAAGTCTTGAACCTAACCTATTTGTTTGGTTCCTGTTGAAAAACTGGAATGATTTGTGGACAAAACCTATAGAAACCTTGTCGTCTATTTTTATAAACTAAGCATTTTGCTTTGAACATTGTAAAATCTCATAAGTATTAATTCCACTGCTCTACTTTGCTGCTTTCTCACCGAAACCGAGAGCTTTCAGTGGATAACTGCGTTCAAAGCGTAGGGCAGGACATTCTGAGAGCTGTGACTATCCATACGGACATTATTTCCTGTGAATGCCATTGTAAAGTGGGTAAAACCCATAATTGTTATTTTATGGGTTTTACCCACATTTAGTTATGTACATGGTCTAAAATACATGTCAACAGATGTCTGCACAAAGTCGCGATGGTCAAAAGTCTTATGGATACATATGTTGCTGTGGTTGCAGGTGAAAAAAAAAATCAAAGAAAGTATTCCAATAATAAGTATATCGGGACTCCAGTACTGCTCATTCCAAAACTCCATGTTTTTGTGCCTAGCCCAATCATCCATCCATCTACTGGCTATACCCGCTTATCTATGCAGGGTCGCCTATCTCTAGTGGTCATTAGGTGAGAGGCAGGGTACACCCTGGACAGGATGTCAGTGCATCACAGGGCTCAACCTGGACATGCCTAATTCTATATGCTGTTTGCTCCAACTGCTCAGAAGGTGGCAGCATGTATGAGATGCACACTTTGCTTGTATTCAAGTATGTTTTTTTTTTTTTAAATGTTACAACTTGCACTCAACCAAACTACAATAAAAACCCTGAAGTAGTTTAAATTAAAATAGTGGGTTGTCAAACAGCACATCTTTAAACACATTCATCTTAAACCTGTACTTGATATGATGCATTTGTTGAAAAAAAAAAAATCAAAAATAACAAGTGAAAAAGTTTTTTAATCAAAACTACAGTAAAACATATTACACATGAAATGTATTGCACATAATCTACATATTTGACATATTACTTTATAAGCTATACTTTATTAGTTCTGTAATAAGATTCTCACGGTATGACAATCCTGAAGACAAATATGGCAGTTTTCTGTGATGAATTTAGGAGGACCCAAGAAATACCCGAAAACAAGTGAGTACAAAAATAATATCAATCTTTATTTTGACGCTGCGGCTCGGTCCCTGGTTCGGCTCGCACTCTGCGACTGGCCGCTCCTGAAGGCAGAGTCTCAGGTTAGTGACCAGCAGATATTAACAGGCTTGTTAGAGAGAAGTGAGGTCACTAACCTGGACGTGCTGAGGGCAGAACTCTGACTCCTTGTTACGAAGGCGTCCGAGAGGGGGTTATCCAGGGCTCTTTGTCCAGGTCCGGTCCAGGTCTTTGTCAGGGGGAAATCCGTTTAGTTCAGGCAGCGGTCTCCAAGGGGGAATCCAATAGAGCGTCCAGGTCCAGGTCCAGGTCAAATCCAGAAGGCACAGACAGAACAGGGGGGAGCAGGCGAACTCGTTTACTCACAGACAGGCTGGGGTCGGAATCACGGTGAGGCAGTCCAAAACTCTGAGGCTGACAGGCAGGACCCAGGCAGGCAGACAAATCCAAAGGGGCAGGCAGGTATCCAAAAAACAGAGGCAGAACAGGTCGAGAGGCAGACAGGCAGACAGGAATTTCAAAAATGCTGGAAGCACTCACCGTATGGCTAGAGACGTTCTGGCACTGGAGGCTACGATGAGCAGAGCTTTTAAGCAGCCAGGGTGGAGACAGACACAGGTGTGCTGATTGCAATCAGCAGCTCCAGTGCCAGAAACGTTACAGAGCCCCCCCCTCAAGGGCGGATTCCAGACGCCCCAGGTTGGTCTGGATGGGCTCTGTGGAAATCCCTAATGAGGGATTTGTCCAAGACGTGGCGAGCCGGAACCCACTGCCGTTCCTCAGGACCATAACCCTCCCAGTCGATGAGGTACTGGGTGCCTCGACCCCATTTACGGGACTTAAGGATCCTCTTCACGGTGTAAACCGGAGAGCCATCCACCAGGCGGGGGGGAGGTGGGGGCGTGGTGGTGGGAGACAGACTGGAGGTGTTGACAGGCTTGATACGGGAAACGTGGAAGGTGGGGTGAACCTTCATGGTAGAAGGCAGACGGAGACGGACCGCCACAGGATTGATGATTTTGATGATGGGAAATGGTCCAATAAAGCGTGGCGCCAGCTTCTTGCTGTCCACCCTCAGAGGAAGGTCCCTGGTGGACAACCAAACCCTGTCTCCCACTCGATAGGTTGGAGCAGGAACCCGCCGACGATTGGCTGCACGGGACTGACTCTGAGATGCGGCGAGTATGGCCTTCCTGGCCCTTCTCCAGGCTCGCCGACATCTCAGAGCAGAAAGACGGGCGGACGGGACTCTGGACTCAACCTCTTCAGTGGTAAAAACTGGCGGTTGGAAACCGTAAACCACATAGAAGGGAGAGAGGCCAGTAGAGGAGGAGGGTGTAGCGTTTATCGCATGTTCCACCCAAGGTAAGTTCTGCGCCCATTTAGAGGGGTCCGCCTGGCAGAAAAGGCGGATCTTCGTCTCGACCTCCTGGTTCATCCGTTCAGTTTGTCCATCTGACTGGGGGTGGAAACCGGAGGAGAGATTTACAGAAATCCCCAGCATCGCACAGAACTCTTTCCAATAACGAGCCACAAACTGGGGACCCCGATCTGACACAATGTCAGAGGGCAGACCGTGCAGCCTGAAAACCTCCCTGGCAAGGATGAACCCCATCTCCTTGGCAGAGGGAAGCTTGTTTAAGGGGACCAGATGGACCATCTTAGAAAAACGGTCAACGACCGTGAGGATGACTGAGTGACCGTCTGAGGAGGGGAGACCCGTGATAAAGTCCATAGAGAGGCTGGACCACGGTCGAGGAGGGACTGGGAGAGGATGAAGCAAGCCAGAAGGGGGACGACGAGACACCTTAGCCTGGCTGCAGGAGGAACAGGCTGCGACAAACTCCCCGACATCTCTGACCAGAGATGGCCACCAGAACTGAGACCTGATGAGGCGAACGGTCTTGCTCACGCCTGGATGGCCGTACAACCGGGAGCTGTGACAGAACTCTAGCACCTTTGGTCTGAGTTCAGGAGAGACAAAGAGCCTGTCCTTGGGGCAGGCTTCGGGCATCTGGACAGAGGCGAGGGATTTCCTTACCTCCCTCTCGAGTTCCAGGCGGGAGACAGCACACCTCACAGAATCCGGCAAGATGAACCCCCGTTCCTCCTCCGGATCCCCCTCGTTAGCCTCGAAGACCCTTGACAAGGCATCCGGCTTGGTGTTTTTAGACCCCGGTCTGTAAGAGAGGGTGAAACTGAACCGACTGAAAAATAGTGCCCACCTGGCCTGCCTGGGGTTGAGTCTTTTTGCTGTCTTGAGGTACTCCAGGTTGCGATGATCAGTCCAGACTAGGAATGGTATCTTGGAGCCCTCGAGCCAATGCCGCCACTCTTCAAGGGCCAGTTTGACTGCCAGGAGTTCTCGGTTGCCCACATCGTAGTTCTGCTCAGAACTGGATAACCTCCTGGAAAAAAAAGCACAGGGGTGCACACGACCATCCTCCCCCTGCTGGCTGAGGATGGCTCCGACTCCAGAGCTAGAAGCATCTACTTCAACTATGAACTGCTTCTCAGGGTCAGGAGAAACGAGGACCGGGGCTGAAGTGAACAGCTCTTTAAGGCGCCTGAAAGCCTTGTCTGCCTGTTCATTCCACAAATACTTAGTTTTACAAGAGGTGAGGGCGTGGAGAGGAGAGGCTACCTGGCTGTAGTTTTTAATAAACCTCCTATAAAAGTTAGCAAATCCCAGAAATCTCTGGAGTTGCTTACGGTCCACCGGAGTAGGCCACTCCGTTACGGCCCGAACCTTGGCTGGGTCCATGGCAATCTGCCCAGGCGACAGAATAAACCCAAGGAAGGAGGTAGAAGTAGTATGAAACTCGCATTTTTCTGCCTTAACATAAAGTTGATTTTGAAGGAGGCGGAGGAGGACAGAGCGGACGTGTTGCTTATGAGAAGCCAGGTCCTTGGAATAAACGAGAATATCATCAAGATAAACGAAGACGAACCGGCCGATCATGTCCCCAAGAACCTCATTAACCTGGTTCTGAAAGACTGCTGGGGCATTAGTTAGGCCAAAAGGCATCACCAGGTATTCGTAATGGCCGGTGGGGGTGTTAAAAGCGGTCTTCCACTCGTCTCCCTCCCTAATCCGGACTAAGTGGTAGGCGTTGCGGAGGTCCAACTTGGTAAAAACTTTAGCCCCTTGGACCTGGTCAAAAGCAGAGTTCATCAAGGGAATAGGATATCGGTTCTTAACCGATATGTCATTTAAGCCCCTATAATCAATGCAGGGGCGGAGGGAGCCGTCCTTCTTTTCAACAAAGAAAAATCCCGCCCCAGCTGGAGAGGACGACGGGCGGATGATGCCTGCTCTTAGGGACCCATTAATGTAGTCCTGCATGGCCTGGGATTCTGGAGGGGATAATGAGTAAAGGCGGCCTCTGGGTGGGGCGGCGCCTGGCAACAGGTCGATCGCACAATCATATGGGCGATGAGGAGGTAAACTCGTGGCCTTGGCCTTATTAAAGACCTCCTTTAAATCATGGTATACGGAAGGAACTCTGGACAGGTCCGGGTAAAACTCGTCTGCTTTACCTTCGGGAGAGCGGGGAGGGTGAGCAGAGGACAGACAGGACTCGGAGCACGAAGAGGCCCAACCCGTAATCTCGTTACGCCTCCAATCAATCTGGGGGTTGTGTTTGCGGAGCCAGGTAGCGCCCAGGATCACTGGAACCTGCGGGGAGTCAATAACCATAAAGGTGAGTCTCTCTTTATGATTACCTCCCAAAGTCATCTCCACCGGCTCAGAGAGGAGGCGTGATTGGTTGAGCTCGTGCCCATCCAGGGCGAGAACACTGCGGGCTGAAGAGGCGTTCTGTAGTGGGATGTTAAGCTTCCTGGCCAGGCCCTCGTCCAGAAACTCAGTGTCGGCTCCTGAATCAATAAAAACCGAGAGCCTGTGGGACTGTGAGGAGAAAGACAAGGTAGCAGGAATTAAACGGTTAGGTGGGACAGCAAGCTTGGTGTAGCTCAGTAGGGATGCCCCACCCCCTACTGAGCTTGGTCTTTTAACGGGCAGTTCCGGACTTGGTGGCCCACCCCTCCACAGTACAGGCAAAGTCTCTGCTGTTGCCTGCGCTGGTACTCATCCTTGGTTAGGCCCACCTTACCCAATTGCATGGGCTCTGGCTCTGAAAGCTTGGGCGAAACCGGTGACGTAACAGGGGCAGGAGCCGAAACTCGAGGGGGAACAGAAGACGTCGAACGACGTTCCCTTCGCCGTTCCATGAGGCGGAGATCCACTCTGTTAGCCAGCTCCTCGAGCTGCTTCAGGGATTTAGGGTACTCTCGAGTGGCAAGCTCATCCTTAATTTTATCGTTGAGCCCAAAAATAAAAACGTCCATAAGGGCATACTCGTTCCAGAGGCTGTCGGCAGACAACAAATGAAAATCAATAACATAATCTGCCACAGACCTAACTCCCTGTCTCAGGGTCAGAAGCCCCCTAGAGGATTCCCGGCAGGGCAGCAGGGGACTGAAAACTCTAACAAGCTCTGTGGAGAAGTCATGATATGAGTGGCAGATGCGCGAGTCATTTTGCCACTCGGAAGTTCCCCACAACCTGGCTTTGCCGGCTAGCAGTGAAATCACGTACGCTACTTTGGACCGGTCTGAAGGGTATGAGGAAGGTTGCAATTCAAAGTGTATCTCACACTGTGTGAGAAAAGCCCTGCAATGTTCTGGATCACCGGAGAACATTGCCGGCGGGGAGAGACGGGGCTCCGACGAGGATGACGTCACCGGAAGTGACGGAGGGCCAGAGGAAGCGGCTTGCGGAAGTGAAGGCTGCGTGCTCCCCTGAGTACGAAGATGGCCTAAAATCTCCGAGACGCCGGCTTCTAATTCAGAAATGGATTTCTCTACCCCCGCACGCCACTGGGTTTCGGGTACAGGGTCCATGTTTGGCCAGAACGTACTGTGATGAATTTAGGAGGACCCAAGAAATACCCGAAAACAAGTGAGTACAAAAATAATATCAATCTTTATTTTGACGCTGCGGCTCGGTCCCTGGTTCGGCTCGCACTCTGCGACTGGCCGCTCCTGAAGGCAGAGTCTCAGGTTAGTGACCAGCAGATATTAACAGGCTTGTTAGAGAGAAGTGAGGTCACTAACCTGGACGTGCTGAGGGCAGAACTCTGACTCCTTGTTACGAAGGCGTCCGAGAGGGGGTTATCCAGGGCTCTTTGTCCAGGTCCGGTCCAGGTCTTTGTCAGGGGGAAATCCGTTTAGTTCAGGCAGCGGTCTCCAAGGGAGAATCCAATAGAGCGTCCAGGTCCAGGTCCAGGTCAAATCCAGAAGGCACAGACAGAACAGGGGGGAGCAGGCGAACTCGTTTACTCACAGACAGGCTGGGGTCGGAATCACGGTGAGGCAGTCCAAAACTCTGAGGCTGACAGGCAGGACCCAGGCAGGCAGACAAATCCAAAGGGGCAGGCAGGTATCCAAAAAACAGAGGCAGAACAGGTCGAGAGGCAGACAGGCAGACAGGAATTTCAAAAATGCTGGAAGCGCTCACCGTATGGCTAGAGACGTTCTGGCACTGGAGGCTACGATGAGCAGAGCTTTTAAGCAGCCAGGGTGGAGACAGACACAGGTGTGCTGATTGCAATCAGCAGCTCCAGTGCCAGAAACGTTACATTTTCAGGTTTTTTGGTATCTACATAGCAATATTTTGATATAGATCAAATTATCTAATTTACTTTTATATGCCGTTTTAATCATGCCACACGTTGTTAGTCAAACAGAAAAGCAATAGTTTTTCCCTTCTGCTTCAAAAAATAATTTACCACTTTGAATATGAAAGTTATAACAATGCTTTTTTATAAAATGCAATAATTATTATTTGGTTCTGATACATAAACCTGAGGAAAAGTCAAGAATAAACCCAATATACTCAGGGACACTCAAGTGCTTGTTTTGAGACCATTATGCTTTTTTTGCTGTTCTGTTCTGCATTGCTTGAGCCCGAGAAAACTCTGGTCACTCTGGCATCTCATTAAAATGACTGCTGGAACAGAAAGACAGATCAATTTTGTTGTTTTGAATGTTTTTCACTTTTTAAAACCTTTGCTTACCTTGAGAGACCAATAACCACCCCATGCCCAGTGATGAGAGATGATCACCCTGCCTCATCCCTGCAGCCTCTTGTAGCTTTAAAAACAGACACACATTTTAAGTGATCCAGGATTATGCCTCAACATTCAGGGGTGAAACTGGAAACATTAGAGACAACAGCTATCATTGTCTCAAAATGCTGGACTTTACACCACGTGATGCACACCATTTGAACCCTAATACCTCTGTATTGTTTTGCACAATTTGGTTTACGCATGCTTAAATAAATGATCAAGCTGTTGTGTTATTTCTTGAGCTTTAACTGTTCTGGTAGGAACATTTTCGGAACCCTGGTGTGAGGCAGAAAATTCATCGGTTTTCAGACTGCATGCTAAATAACCCGCAACTGGCTGCAGACAAATATTACTCAAGTTAAAGTTGGTTATAATAATAATAAAAAAAAAAAAACTTCATGTACATAAGCAAGTATAAAGTAAACTCACTCAAATTTGTTTTTGTTTATTTTTTCTCCCCCTGTTTAGAAGCATTAGGTAATTTTGCTTGATTAATCTGAGCCCAACAACAGAATGTTCTAGTCTCAGCTACTGTTAGGCAGCTATGAAACAGTAATCCTGAATTCCTGCTCTTCACTATGGTGTCTGTCCCTCCTCTCTGTCTGCCTGCTGTAATGTATGCTGATTGCAGGGTCTATAGAGAACAAATCAGCTGGCTCCGATAAGCAGTTCATTGTGATCTACGGCAGGACAAAAAGGAAGAAGAAGAAGGAAAAAAAAAGGAAGCATTCAGCACATTTTTCCATGGGTACAAAATAGCTGCTAGGGATTATTTCAGACTGATGCCAAGTAAGTAAAGGGGAGGATAGTTCAGCTGAATTTATGTAAATTAGTGTTATTACTTACTTAGGCAAGTTAAACACCCTGCTGTTTTGAACAACATTGCCTCTACAGATTAATTCAGATGTTTGAATGACAAGCCAGCCTGAGTAAAGCAGATACATATCTTTATTTATTAATATTTTTTTAATCTGTGACGAAACCTACCAGCTGTGGGCACAATTTAAATACTGCAGTGGTAATTAGAGATTTACAGTAACATGATGACAATCAGTAAACATACAGTTGTCGTCTGCTTCAGAAACTCAAGAAACAAATAAATTGATGTTGAATTGCTGCTTTTAAAAATATAAAATAAATTAAAGCGTATTGAAGAAAACGCAACCAATTGCCGTAAAGTTTTGTGTTTTATTCCATTAAAATAGGAGAAAGAACTGCTGGGCAAGTGTTGGCTGAATTTCTGAAAGTGTGTGACTGACATCTAGTGGAGAACATGGGGTATGACAAGCCTTATTGAAACGCGTACCACACTACAAAAACAAAAGGATTGCTGGTGATTTTCACTGTGACTCTTCAGTACTGTTACTTGGATCCAGTGTTGAAACAAATGCAGTGAGTTAACATGGAAGAGATTCAATATCCATCTTGAGTGTTTTATGAACCTGCAGCAGCTAAACTGCTAATTACTTGGATTATCGTCTGTCATCGTCACCCTCTCACTGTGAAGAAGAGGTGGAGGCTGTAACTTGACCTTGGTCCTTAATGGCTGTGCGACAATAGTGCCTCATCCCACTGGCCTGTCTGCCCCTTTGCTGTGTCTATTTATAATGTCCAGACTCAGTGCAGAGGTTATTCAGAGGTGCCAGTGAACACAAGGCGACAGAAGAACAAGGTGAGGATGTTTAATTTTATTGTACGAGCAGCCGACTAAAACTTTTTCTTAGCTTCACTGTATGTATGCATGCATTTTAACATTTCCGCATCCTAATATGTACCTTTACCGTATCCTGGCAAAGCTTCTTTTTTTCTGCAGGATAAGAAATCTAACACATCTCTCTGCAATCTCCCAATTTGATCCATTTGAATTATTCTGAAATTGTTAGATTTCAAATGATGAGCAGAGTTAACCCCCCTGAGAAAAATAAGAAAAAAAGTCTGGGGTTTAAAATATGCTGCAAAGAAAGGCTTACTGGCTACTTTATTGGGTACAATCAATTGGATTTGACTTTGTTTTGCCCTAAGTATTTTCTAATTTTTTTGTGGCATAAATTCAGCAACGTATCTGAAATGTTACTCAGATATTTTGGTAAATACTGTCGTGACAGCATTAAGCAGTTGGATCAAGTTTGCAAGCTGGTCATCCATGATGCAAATTGCCAGTTCCACCTCATTCCAAAGAAAGCTCTGCTGGAATAAGATCTAATCAGAGTGGAATCCTTTTTCTGAACAGTTATGTTAAAAATAAACTAGTATGCGAGGACTTAACCTCTGTGACATGTTGCATGATCCCGCTGGAGAAGGTTGTGGTGTTTAAACAATGCTCAGCTGGTGCTGGGTGTGTGTGTGTGTTTGTGCCTTAGAAAACATCCCTTGCACCACTGCAATACCACCCCCGGCCTGAAGATCGCAGCTGGCATCCAAACTCTTCAGTCATAAGACCGGGGAACATTCATCTAATCTCTTGTCCAAATTTGGCGAGCTTGTGTAAATGTTTGCAGCGGTTCACGCTGACAAAAGTGGCTCTGGGTGTGGCCTTCTGATGGCGTCGCCTATTCTTGTCGATTCAGACTCAGATTTGTTTCAGAGACATGATACAAGCAGGGTGTTTGTGTCCACACAACTGTTGCTCAGTGGGTAGTTTCAAAGAGATGCCAGGGCCTAAAATCCCAGAAATTCCAGAAATACTCTGACCAGCCCATCTGGCACCAACAACCATTCCGTGTTTGCCCTTTCTCTCCCATCCTCATCCTTAAATACAACCTCGGCAAGTTATCTTCCCCGTGTCTAGAGGCTTAACTGCATTGATTTGCTGCCACCTCCTTCTCTCATTTGCTACTTTTGTCAACAAACAAGTGAACAGGTGTCCGATATAAAATGGCTGATGAGGGTATCAAGCAGTAGCAGAACTGGTATTACCTTCTGTTATTGTGTTTTTACTTCTCTCCTCAGGCACAAAGGAACGAGAATGGCAAAAGGCATTCACAAGCATTGTGACAAGTGCTACAGCGTCCACTGTCAAGCCCCGATAAACCTTTCCATCTCGTGTATGGTCATTAAGTGTCACAAAAAGTGTGGCGCCACCTTCCATATGTGTAAACAAGACGAGCACCAGCTCCTCTGTCCGTACGAGGTGGCCCCTTGCCTGAACGCTGACTTCGGCTGCCCACTCACAATGCTACGTCACAAGCTAGCCAAACACTTGGCGGTCTGCCCAGCCAGCGTTGTCTTCTGCTCTCAGGAGTGGAACCGCTGGCCTTTCCCTGAAACAGACGTGACCTTTTACAAAAACATTTCTGAAAGTCTTCAACCTAGCGCCGAGGCAGACCCCGACGTCGCGCTGGCTCTCAGGGATCAAGCCCTGCTTTTTCAGTCCATCAAAATGAAAAGTATTTTCCCTGAGATGATGGAGGAAGAGCCCGCCTCTCAGGATGTTTCCAGTGGGGTTGACAGTTCTGCGGAGGACGCGTGCTGCTCCTCAGATTGTGGCAAATTTGTAGAGAGTGGCAGAGAAGAGACGGAGGGAATAGAAGCGAGTCAAGAGGAGAGAGACGCTTTGGCAAAAAACGGGGCGCTGGCATGTACCCAAAACTACAATACATGGGAGAAAATATTTGTCAAGGAGAAGGAAGGGTGCAACCAAGCTGTTAAAAATGTAAATAAGGTCAGGAAGGGAGACGGAAAAGAGGAGCAAAAATATTTAAACAGCAAGGTGGAAGATAGAAACTCACGTCGGGTTGAGGTGAATGATTTCAGAAACTTGAATGGTGCAAGCGGACTTGCTCCTTGGCAAGACGGTGTCCTCGAACGGCTGGGCAAAGAGGTCAATATTGCAGAATATAACATGTACCTGGTGCACAACGGGGCGATGCTGATTAACTTTGGTCAACTTGCTGCATGCACGCCAAGAGAGAAGGACTTTGTTTACGGCAATCTGGAGCCCATCAAGGTCCAGACTGTCCGCTCGTTTAATGTTCCCACCAGCTATCAAGCAAAGCGCAGTCTTCTGAAGGACCCGTCACACAAGGCCAAAACTGCACACCAGAGTGTGGATACTAAAGATTTGGGCCAATCAGTTGCAGATCTTCCCAAATCTGAAGAGGTCAGCGCAACGCTTCTGTGCTCCCTGGAAAAGGAGCTGAAGGGACATTTAATTTCAGAGAGTGCCTCGACAGACGGCCTTTATGTAGATGTAGGAACACAAACATACAACTTTCCCTCTGCTCCTTTCAAAGCAGATGCAACCCTGGCAAGTGTCATTGCAGAAAGACCTCGTGGCCTTTATGTTAATGTCGAAACTGAATCTGTCACCAGAAGACACAACAAAATAAGTTCAGCTTTCAGCTTCATGTGTGGCCACTCCTTCCGGCGTGATGAATACCAGGCTCATTTCAGGAATGCCCACTGTGATATACAGGCCTCTCTAAGTGGCTGGTTTCAGCAGCGCTGCCCCTTAGCATACCTCGGCTGTGCTTTCTCCCAGATAAGGTTTCATCCTGCGGGTCAACAAGCCGCCATCAAATTCTGCCAGGATGTCAGCGCCTTGGTACTCCAGCCGTACGTCCCTGCATCCCTCAGAGACGGTGGGAAAAGCCGGAGTCCTGGAAGTGCTGCTCGAGATCTCAATGGCCTGAGCAGCTTGCCTCTTGAAATCCTTCAGCATATTGCCGGTTACCTTGACAGTTTCACACTATCTCAGCTATCCCAGGTTTCCCGTCTTATGAGAGGAGTTTGTGGCACGCTGTTGCAGGAAAGAGGAATGGTCTCTTTGGAGTGGAGGAAAAAGACGTACTCACACGGTGGAAGTTCGTGGAAAAGTCGGAAAAAAGTAAGTATTTTCACTGCTGAAGATGATGCTGAAGTTATCTGCCTTTAATCTAGAGTTTATAGATTTGCTCAGTTTTAATCTTAACCTTGCAGAAGATAAACACAAAGCCAGACTTCAATGCTGGTGTGAGATAGTAGCTGTAACCGTTCTGTTATGTGTCACTGGAACATTTCAGTCATTCATAAACCACAGCAGCAGCTACAGTAAATACTTTCCAAAACTCCTAGTCATCCTCTCCAACAGTATTTCAACCTCCAACGGCAGTGTGGGCAGCTTTTAATGGCTTCCCTATTAAACTGGCTATGGACTTTTTCACCTTATGCGGTCTTTAGTGAAGATGACTGACCTTTAGAGCCAGGCAGCGAAAGGAAATGTGAGTGAAGCATTTTCTTTCCTGTCCATCAGTGGTCCATTAAACTGATGGGGCCGTAGCTTGTAAAAGTATCCATACTTCTTTTACCTCTTTCCGGCTTTGCCTCGTAACCGCCAGAACATTAGATTTTATGTGATAGACAGAGACAAGGCAGTGCATTAAATGTGAAGAAGAGAGAGAAAGTGACATGGTTTTCAAAAGTTGCCGAACAATGCAAAAGGTGCATTTATGAGGTCCCCACCTCTCAACCGTTTACCGCTGGAAATAGGCACCATAGTCTCGATTTGATCAAACTGAGCTTGTGCTGTTTTTCAAAACAAAGATTGGCAGCAACAGATGCTACTACATGGTATTGAGGGGTGAGAACACAAATCCACACCACAATATTTATACCTTTGTTTGGGAAAAGAATTTTAATGATACATGTCATTTTCCTTTCACTTCATAATATTTCACAACTTTATGTCAGCCTATCACATAAGATACACATACCATACAATACAGTGAAGATTGGGTTTGTAACTTGTTCTAGAGGTGTTCGTTTTCTTGCAGAGCTCTGTAATAATCCATGTAATAAAACAATTAACATTCTTTTTATTTCTTTGGGAGCGCCCAATAAAGAACTTGTGGAAGAATGTGAATGAGAGAGGTGACATTAGAGAGCTGGTATCCCACCAGGTTTGCTTGGTTTATATTTGACACTGAATCTAGCCTCGTGGCTTGGATCATGATGCCACAAAGATGCCTGTTGTTCCAGGAAACTACACCCACAGAAGTTCCACTTAAATCTCATCCAGATTTATGGGCGCTGTGTAGAAGCTGTTGAATAATTTAGAAGCGCTGCGCAGTAGTAATTGAAAGTCAGCGTTTTGTGTTAGCACCGTCTCCTTCTGAAATGCATCCAAATCTGGAGGACTGCTTGAGGCAGAGCAGACGACTGCATGGTATTAATCGTGCTCGGTTCCAGTGGCAGCAGCGGGGTTATTGAAGCGGTTTGGTAGACTATGTTTTGGAACTGAAGCATGTACTGAAAAACTTAGAATAACAATTTTTTTTTAATATTCTGATATAAAAAAGTTTTCTAAAAGTATCTTACCTGAAGCTTAGAAGGGGAAAGAGATTAGCCAATGCATGCATCTATTTTTATACGGACCATGTCGCTCAGGCAGTGGTCACGAGACAGAGAGGATGCCGATGATATCACTGATCTGGAATGGCCTAAAAACAAATGCAGCACTCCCAGTAACACGCGGGATAGGTGATCATTCATGGAAACACTTCAGGTTGAAATGAATGTGTGGGCAACAGCTGGGTATTTGTTCTGCGATGAATGGCATAATTTGTATAAATTTGTAACAGATGGCACCGAAATAGCTTTGTGCTATGACATGGAACAAAAGTATTTAGTGATCTGGTTTCCATCTGTGCTATAAATACATCCATCATTGTTGCACTTTGCTCTGTTGTCGAAGTCTTCTTGGCCTCTTTGTTTTACAGATCTGGAGGTTCAGCTCTCTGTTTTCTCCAGTGGACCGCTGGAGCTTCAGTGACGTTCCTTCCATGTCGGAGCACCTGAAGACCTGCTCCTTCTACCAGAGAGAGGAGCACAGGGAGCCGGTGGCTCTGGCCTGCTTGCAAGAGGTCAGGGAAAAATACGAAGAACGAAGCACGGAGGAAAATCCTTCCATGTTGGAGCACAGTGGGTGAACAACAGCAGGAGCAATGCCACGTTGGGAATCACTGGAGAAATTGGCCTGTGCATGCGCTCTGTAAAGCTGCTGTGCAAAAACTGAAGAATACTCATTTGGCATTTTCTTAGGTTTCTACAAACACTTCATTTTAAGAGCAAAAGGGATGAAGTAATTTAATTATTATGAGCTTTAAGCAAAAATTACTCTATATCTTGTCAAATAAAGGCTATAGCAGGCGCTGTTGTTGCTGGCTGCTTCAGTGCGGCAAGACTGACATCCAGTGGAAGAAAGCTGAAGTGCCTCATGTGAGCGGAGGATGATGTCACTTTATTTGGATATCTGATTCCAAGCTCTGTTTCCCTACATATGAGTTTAGATCAGTAACGTAGCAATAAAACAGCAGTCACTGTTTTATTTTAAAACAGTAACTATTAATTATTTTAAATGATTGCTGTGTTTGTAGTAAACCACAACAGTATCAAGTTTCACTGGAATTTAAAATGTACGCTGTTTAAAAAATAAACTTTGACATTGAAATCCTTTTTTATACACTGATAAAACAAACTGTTTTTTTTGTTGTTTTGTTTTTTTTAGAATTGGTGTAACAATTGCACATATTCTGTTTGGGTAAAATCACCATTTCTAAGTAGTTACTAAAAGACTAAAATAAATTTCTTAATGTGCTTACCCATCTGCATCAGTAACACTAACTAAATATAAATACATTTTGCTCATTTGCTTTGTCTTCCGATGTTAAGAAGAAACAAGGCTTTGTGAGGCAGTTCAAACATAAAAAATGTTACAAAAACATGATTCCATTTTTGAAAATCTACTTTACCAAGTTGGCTTTTAAATATTTTTCCTAAAAACCTCGACGAATATGGCAACAAGTGCCTCATGCTCATTTTGCTAGCTGGGTTGAATTTAGCATTAGCAGTGTTGCTAAACTGATCAAGGCCAGTTTAGCACCTTAACAGAAGTATGTAAAAACCTTTTAAATTCACACTAGAAAGGTGGCATGAAAACCGTTTGTCATTCATTGAAGAGGCCATGACAACAAATACATTTTTTCTGAGGTTTCGGGAGTATAATATGATCTTTTGTGCACTGGTGAGACTGTGTGAATCTCTAAAGTGAATAACAAAGGACCAGCTCGGGGGAGGTCAGCTTTGTTGCTTAGCTCAAAAATTGTCAGCTCAGAAAACAGTTTATCTTTCTATGTAGTTTGTCTTTCTACATAATTCATATTCTCCAATCAGAGCACACCATCAAGCAAACAGCCTTCCCCCTCCACCTCCTTGTTCCAGATGAAGCTCCACTTGAGAAGAGGATGGTAGAGGAGCGAGCAGACATCAGCCCCAGATCCGCCTCCCTGAATCAGCTCAAACAGGAGGCAGTCACCGCAGGAGCACGAAAAACCAGTAATCAACCTAAATCTAACTTCACCGCGGTAACTAAGGGGGAGCTCACTCACTCCCGAAGGATGGGAGACTCACAGAGCAGTGGCTGAAGACGGTTTCCTGTGGGGGAATTTGAGTTGGGGGTGTTCTAACAAGTGGATTAAAGAAAAAACTTTAATCTGTATTTTTTTTTTTAGTGGAGAGCCTTTGGTCAGCTTGGCCTCACCTGTCTGACTAGCTGCAACACAAACACTTTTCAACCAGCCATAAAAGCAAAATAATGGATTTCTGTGTTACGTGGTGAGGAGAGGTGTGTATGGAGGGGGAAGGGGTATGTGTGTTTGTGTGTGTGTGTGTGTGGGGGGGGGGGGGGGTAGAGCTGCATATCATTTCCCTATCCAACCCTTTTACTGAGGAGAGACATTATTATTATTATATTTTATTTTTGGACAATTTACATATGCACCAATATCCACTACATGATGTCACGGCACCTTTAGGAACAACCGTTTTAGGGATGGGGAGCTCAGCTGGATTTTCAAGCTTGACTTTGGGGTTAGCGCTGCGTGTCACTAAGCCAGTCAAGCCAATAAAGTAATACACTTCTACAAGTCTGCGCTAACAAGGTGGCATGTTAACCTTTAGCTTGCCAACCATGGCCACGATGTGCCATTTAATTGACAAAAGCTTTCACAAGGTTAAAAAGCTTAGTTTGCGGTTAAACTTCAATATTAGTTTACACTGAACTAGTTAAAGCTGAGAAAAAAATAACCTCTAGTTCCAACACCAAAACGTTCCCAACTGCAAGTCTCATGACAGTATAGCATTACAGTATTTTCTACAAAATTAATATTAGTGTTGCACCGATACCGATACCAGTATCGGCCGGGGCCCCGATACCGCACTAAAATGGTGGTATCGGTATCGGCGAGTACCAACAAATAGGTCACCGATACCATTCTGATGTTTGTATGTCACTTGAATGCAGCCTTCTCTCCCCCGACACTCACTAGTTCTACTGGATTCACTTTGTATTAGTCTTTTTCATGCTTTACAAAGGTAGCAGCTTGACAAAGCCATGATGGCAATTATTTTACATCCAAGTAGTATGCAGTTCTTCATATATACACACACATCAATATCAAACAGATGGTATCGGTATGGAATCGGTATCGGCCGATACTGCACAGCCAGGTATCGGGTATCGGTATCGGGGCCAAAAAATGGCATTGGCGCAACACTAACTAATATATTCATTAATAACATAACAGATATAAACATATATTAAAAACAGCAACAATAATTATAATAATTATTGTTTTTATTATTATAAGAAGAAGAGGAATGGGGAAAATGGATAACTTAACCAACACCTTTAGTTAAATTCTTATTAAAATGTCTGTGTATTATTTGTTACCAAAATAATTTAGCAAATGTTAGTACAATTAAACAAATATTAATTTGTCAAAAAGTTTCAATCATTACCTTCTTGAATGAAGTTTAAATCATGTTAATGGATAGACTGTAATACCCCCAAAATTCCTTTTTACATAGTGGGAGCGCTATTGATTAACTCAAAATGGCATTGAGAAGGCAACATTTTCTTTTTTTACCTATGATATCAGAACACAAATACCCACAACCAAAAGTATATCTTAATTAACTACTGCATTTCTGCCAACTCAGGGTTGCGAAGATTGTTGATCACCTCTGATAGCATTTTGTTGCAAAGGGCTGCATACGGATTCAGAAGAACTGCCTGTTGTCGAGCGAATTCACTTCCAAGGGCAGCCGCTTTTTCAAAATCCTCCCTGGCCTCATCATTCTGGGACGCTAATCTCCGCAGGAGGCCTCTCTGTACTAGAGCCTGGCAAGCGCTTCGCCCTGTGCCGCCACTGAGGGAGATGGCTTGGTCGAGATTCTGCAGGGCTCCTGGGATGACAAAGTGGCATCATGATGCACGTAGACGTTATAGAGGCTGATTTTCATTCTGGTACATTTTACAAAAGAATCAGCTACATGTTAGACTTCTGTCTACTGCTTATTTCATTTAGTGGACTTGCTTAAATGTACCTAGCCACGTTATACGTTTAAAAAGACCAAAAACCATTTATCATGATAAAATAAGGTCATATACACTAAGCGTACATCCTGATAATTTTTTGATGGTACTTTCTGAGGCTAAACAGAACCCCAGCACTGGGCGCAATATAAAAAGACATGCCACCATCTACTGGCAGTTCCACAGCACTATCAGAAAGCCATATGGTGACTACAAAATAAGTACTAAATAATGCCAGACCGAGTCTGACCCCTCTGCAATGCCTCATGGTAAAGCGCCACCTCGGCGTGATAGAACACTAGTCGAAATGTCATTGTTATTGACATTACCAACAGTATGAAATTTTCATTTAAGATACAGCTAATGTCATTCTGACTAATAAAAAATAAATCACACACACACACACACACACACACACACACACACATATATATATATATATATATATATATATATATATATATATATATATATATATTTATATATATATATATATATATAATGACAAAGGATGCATGACTTGCAAATTAGTTAACTTAATTACAGATATCTGTGATTGGAATTTTGAGTCAGTCAACATCTAATTGCAGATATTCTGAATAAGAGTTTGGATTAGGCAAAATTAAGTTGCAGTTGTCAGTAATTAATATCCAGTGTACCAATTAAATGTTAATTGTATTGCCCCACATGCAGACAGCTGCTGCCTCGTCCTGGAACACACTTCCACTGCCTCGGCAGCACCAGCTTCGCCCATTGCTGAGTCAGCGCGTTGAGCGTTGACCCCGCTGGGCTCAACAAAACCTCCCTCAACCTCCGGTGGTGAGGGGGGTGAAAATCGTCCACCTGGAAAGACTGAACCCTGGAGTAACTACCAGCGTAACTCTCACTCCATACGGCCACCCCTCCAACTATGAATACATATACATAGTTTTATGTGATAGACCAACACTCATTAGCACATGACTGAATAATAAACTGCTTTATGAATAAGAAATCTGAAAAGTGTGGCATGCATCTATGTTCTAGAGTTCCTACTTTGATGGATGAGCATTACTTGGTACATAGTTCTGCAGGTGTGCCATAGTATTTCCATGTTCAGGATACTGTACTGAATACTACTTTTTGAGATGTTCAACCTTTTGGATACTGTTTTCTAACCATACCCTGCTTTGAGTGTCTCCCCAACCCCATTGCTGATTTATATGCCGTGTTGCTTGATCTTCATGATGTTCTTTCTTCACTAGCCTTCTCTAAAAAACCTCAAAGCCATTCATGGAACTGTTGTATTGGTACTGATATTAAATCATAAGGACTCTAATCACCATTTTCTAAGGCAATTACTTGCGCTGATTTTACTTAAAGGTGTCGGGGTCTTAGAACATCTGTATGCAGAACTTTTCAGATTGTTGTTTCTAAAAAAAAAACATTTGATGCTGTGGCATAAAAACATGGAAAAATTCAAGGGATACAAATACTTCTGCAAGGCACAAGTAATTTAATTTAGACCTGAAGCTGACCACATCGTATCATTGCATTTCATGAAGAAATATTTGCACACTAACTAAACAGCCTGAACATTTATTTGTATCAAATCAAAAAGTAGTGTAACATTAGCTTTATTTATTTATTTGCAAGAGGAATATACATAATCTGTAAAATAATTTTTTCAGACAAAACTCAAATATATTAATTGGCGCATATTAAGATTTAAAGGTGCATGGCCACGTTATTTGACTTTTTAAAATGTATACGTCAGCAGCTCACTCTGGTTGCATACAAAGTTTTTATGAAAGATTGGCACGTCTTGCTGCCGTATCAGTTATTATTTTTGGTGTTTTATACTTTGTTTTTGCTCAATTTGTTAGGAAATAAAGCCTGGATGATATCCATGTTCTGATATGAGGCTCTTAAATTTGCTGTTAGATTGTTTTATTTAATTAATAACGGTTTATCACACAAAGCTGCCTTTACGACGAGGCATTTCAGAGAGTCAGGCTTGATCCGGCATTATTTAATTTTGTTTATTAATTAAGCAAACTGGCATTATGATAGTTCTACGATACTGTCGCTAGATGGCGCCATGTCTGTTTATATCTGCTAATTGCACCTGGCGCTGGGGCTATTTTTATCCTCAGAAATGACCAACAAAACATTATCAGGATGGAGGCTTCGTGTATATAACCTTATTTTATCATGATCAAACGTTTTTTGGTCTTTTTTAAAGCATATAATATCGCTATACACCTTTAAGATATTTCTGATATGAACTGAAAATCCCAGCAATTCACTTCCTGCAAGTGTGCCAACATTATATTTTTACATATAGAGAACCTAAAAGTAAGAAGCCATCGCAAAGTTTATAAGGTAACAATGGAAAGAACATGGAGCAGACGGCCAGAGCTTCTGCACCGTGTCATGCTGGCCTCAGACTCAGCAGTCTGACATGCTGGCACAATGCCGTGCCTTTGGGAAGGGTTATTACTGAATTTGTTGAATTTACCTGCTGTGTCCCCCAGCAGCCGCAGGGCCTGGGCCCGGTTGTTATAGGCAGAGGCTCGCTGAGGCAGGATGTGGACTGCCTGGCTGAACAGCTGAAGAGCGGCTTGCAACTCCCCAGCCTCTGCCGCTGAGACACCCCGCATCTCCAGCTCTTTCACTCGCTTCAGCAACTCCGTGTCAAAACCACTGTCTGGCAGGAGGAGATAAACAGGTTGGAAAAAGAATTCGCACTCAGCTGACAGGTACCGTGGCAAAGAAAAACACAGAAATGTCACCCAGAACTAAGTTTTGATTACAATGTCACGGGTTTTTTCACCCTAGGAATGGAATGTGTTCAAATAAATTCAATATGCTGTGACATGATATGTAGAGACACATCAAGTCAGACCCTCACACTCACCATCATCGATTAATTCCTCCTCTTGGTACAGGCCAGGAACGTCTCCAAAGGGGGTGGTGGGGTTGAATATGGCCTGCAGAACAGCTTTGTCATGTGCTGAAGCCATCTTCCTGCTGTCTATGGAGTAGGCAGAGAATTATGGAAAAAGAGGAATGTAATGACACCTAAATCACAGCAGGACCGGGAAATTTTCCTCCCCTAAATTGTGCCATCGCCAACAGCCAATCAGAGAAGGGGGCGGAAGCAGAGGTGGACTTTGAGATATTCCAGCACATCTGAATTTGGTTAACTCTAGAAAAAAAATTCAAGCTAGAAAGTGCTGCGTACAGTGGATCTCATGTGAAAGGAGAAAAAAACAGACTGGTTTTATATCTCAGCGTATATATCTTTTAACAGCAGAAAATAATATAGGTAAGTACAACTTAGTTAACGATTACAACAAAATGAACAAACAACACAAGCTTCATGAGTAGATGATTAGATGGTTCGGATGAAGGTGAAGAGTGGTTTACTGGGGTGTCGAGAGCTAAACTGCAACCAAGGGACTGTTAAATGTGAGGGAGAAGAACAACAATGGAACATATGCTCACAAAGGTTTGCAGTTTTCATGCATTACTTGATGCCAATGAACCCTTATTTTATTTGTGAAAAGAAAATGATGGTTTCAAAACCTTTAAACTACACGTGAAAGATCTGGAAGGCAACTGGGTTTCTGAACAGGCCACATGAGTAAATATCCACTGCATGTAATCTAGAAACAAAATGAAACTATTGTGAGACTTGTATTGTTTTGTTTATTATGGTATTCACTCCTAAACTCCCCATTTAGATGTGATCAGCATAGCATGTAATAAAAATTGTTTTCCCAGATTACCAGTTATTTGGAGGATAGATGAGAACCTTAAGTGCTTAGAGAAATTTCTAGTTGTAGATTTGTGCTAAAAGCAAAAAAAAAAGGGAATTTTCTGCATTGTTCTCTGAACTAGCACACATCTTTATTGCTTGATTTTCTGGTGCAAATAGCAATAACAAAAGCCATTTGCACCAGTATTACACATGAAATATTAAAACAAACAACACGCCTATTTTCATTTTCTGCTGCTGGTCCACACAATACCAGAAGAACATTACACATTTCCTGGAGAGCAACATTTACTGTCATAGATACATTTCGTTATCAAGAGTAATATGCTAAAGGTTTCTTTTACATGCACTTTGTTGTACTAAAGACACAGGGAGATAATTATGACTAAAGTCAATGGAGTCTATTAATCTGTTGGGTATTGAATGAAAAAGAGATAGTTTTCAGCATCGGGCTTGTAGGACACACACACACACACACACACACACACACACACACACACACACACACACACACACACACACACACACACACACACACACACAAAATGATGACCTGCATTACTGAGGGAAATAACCCAGCCCTGTGTGAAAAGTAATCACACCCTAAACCTAAAAAGGGCTCCTGCAGCCCTTGGCAGCAAAGCTGAGATCAAGTGTTTGCGAGTGTTGCTAATGGACCTTAAAGTTACACAGAATGTGATGCTGTTGATGCTGGTGAAGATTCTCAGTCATCAGGTCATGGTCATTCCAAAAAAAGGTAACAAACAAAGCAACTGGACTTGTTTTCCGTAGTTGAAGACGTTTCGCTTCCTCTCCAGGAAGCTTTCTCAATTCAAAAAGTCTGGAGTAATGTGGAGTAACAAGCTTTATATTACTGCCAAACAAAGACCTGCAATGGCTTAGATAACATGTAAATTCAACAGAAACAGGTCCACCCCTTAGTAATGGGCAGTCGTTAAAGCCATTAAGCCAGCAGATTGGACAGAAACTGGTTTCTGTTCAATCTGCATGTTATCTAAGCCTTACAGGCCTTTGTTAGGCAGCAGTATAACGCCTGGTACTCATCATTACTCCAGACTTTTTGAATTGAGAAAGCTTCCTGGAGAGGAAGCGAAACGTCTTCAACTACGGAAAACAAGTCCAGTTGCTTTGTTTTTTACTTTTTTTGGAATGCTGTTGATAGTAGTGTGAGTTATATATATTATTAAAACCTTCTGTGTTCCCAGATTAGAGCTCAGTACTTCCTGTTTCTAGTGATGTCTTAGTTGCATCATGTCACAACCTTTAAACAATTTTGAGAATGATTAACACCAATGACTTTCATCTCTTTAGATCCAGAGACTTCGTGCTGTCACACAGATAGACCCTTTTCACATGACGTCACTCAACTTCCGTTTTGAAGCGGAGCAGGGTATCTTTACTTCCGGCTACATGCTTTTACATAGAAAATTCGGGAGGTGAAGAGGTGTTTCACTGATAATCAGCGCGATTTCATAAGGTAAGACTGAGACCACAATGTGTCGCATTGACTATCTTTATTTTCCTTAGTATTTGTAGCGATCATTGCTGTTACATAGATGCTTTGATCGGGACAGTAACATGAAGATCAAAGCTAACATGCAGCAGCTTGTTAGCTTACCTTACCAAACTTTTACCTATCAGTAATCAGCGTGATTTCATTAGGTAAGACTGAGAGCACAATATTAAACGTGTCTTATTGACTATCTTTATTTTCCTTAGTATTGGTAGCGATCATTGCTGTTATAAAGATGCTTTGATTGGGACAGTAACATGAAGATCAAAGCTAACATGGAGCAGCTTGTTAGCTTACTTTACCTGTCATTAATCTGATGTAGATGTTATAAAATGATTACTGTAGCTTTGCTATTATAGAAATAAATCTTGTTCACTGAGTGAAAAAAAGAGACATTTATCTGCTACATTGTTCCCTTTACTTGATTATGGTGACGTGTTATATATATATAATTGCAGTCACTGAATCAAAAAGATCTTATTCCATTTGAATCTTTTTTTTCATTCCTAAAAAAAAATACCGTGGGTCTATTGGACAGTACTTCTGTTTCTGAATTTTCTTCATAATATTATTTGCACTTATATTAATGCACTTTTTTTTAGTTTTTGTGCAAAATACTGTATATTTTAAGTAGAAGCCTGAAATTGTTTTTATTATACTGTATTAGTAATGACATGTGCTGCTGACCTCTTAGTCAGATCAACCTTTAAAAAAGAGATCTTAATCTCAATGGGAGTTTATCTGGTTAAATAAAGGTTTTAAAAAGTATTATAGTTAATCTATTTTTTTCTCCCCTTGTGTCCATCTCTCAGCAGCATCATATCCACCAAGCATGGCACAATCACAGAGAAACCTCTACTGCAGTGTCCCACAGTGTTCGAACAACAAAAAAAAACTTTCCATATCTCAGTGTTCATGACTTCCCGGCTGATGCTGAGACTGGAGCCCGTTGGGTGACGGCAATAAGAAGAGACGAGGGGCCAAATTTTAAAATCCTTCGTGGCAGCACTTACGCCTGCAGTCAGCACTTTTCTTCCGAGGACACCTATGTTTCTGCAAGTGGTCTTTAACAAATTAAACTCCATCTTTCTTTCTTAAAGATAATTGAGTTATAAGTTAATTTAGCTATTCCCAAGATAATTTCAGTGGCTCACCACGTAAAATTTTATTAGAGCTGTCAAAATCAATTTGTTAATGAAAGGAAATTAATCTGAGAAATTAATTAATTTCTGCACATACAAATGGTTTTTAAAAATACTCACCTGTACACTGTGATCGCACACTGTCTCTTTCTCCTGCATTGTTTACATTTCAATTGTTTACTGTTAAATAACTGCTGTAATTTACTGTAATTCTTAAGCTGTATGCAAACGGAATTTCGTTCTGTACGCACTCTGTGCATACATAATGACAAATAAAGTTGTCTAAATCTAATTTGTCCATGGATGAACCCAGAACCACACACAAGGGACTTAAAATGAAAGTCTTTATTGAAGGTTTGATGGGATGGAGGGTGATGTAACCAGCGAGGTAGAACTGCACGGGAACAGGGTGATGGTGTTGGCAGGAGCTGACGGCCCGGAGAGAGACTTCTTGGAACCAGGAACAGGCATCAGGGTCCACACCTCGGCAGAGAATTGACAGTTCAGGGGAGAACCCACCAGAGCTCGGCAGCAGGTTCTTCTGTAAGGCAGAGGGGAACCGAAGCAAGGCAGCAGGATAAACAGGACAGGTAAAAGGTAAAATTGACAGAGCTGCTATGAAGTATCTATGTAATAAATAACTAAAATATATGAAGTGTGATGTCTGAAGTTTTTTTAAATCCATGTTTTTTTGGTCAGTTCCTGAAAAATAACAGTATAGGACACAAGGGGTTTGCCCCGACAGCAGCATAATCCATAAATACTATAGTGAACTGATTATTAGTGTGCATGCAACATTATTGACAGCGTCTTTCTCAGTCTATGATGTCCTAAACTATCACAGTTTTAACAGGAATGGGCAGAATTATTTTATTAATTGAGGCTCCAGATCTACTGACGAGACTGAGAAACACACTGAACCCACAGAGGAATTTTGAGGGATACTGCAAAAGTCTGCAACCTCAGTAAAATACTACACACAAAAAACAAACGGGAGGGAATGAGGCTCCTCATTTTTATTCATAGAGCTGTGACCAAGTGGCCAACAGCATTGACACTGTTCCAAAACAAAGTAAGAAAAGGCTCAACATTATACATCAACTATATCCCTGGTGTGACTCATTGACTAAAAGCTGTGAAACAGAATAGCTGATATAGCAATAAAGCTAGCGTAGCAATATAATGGAGAAATAGAAAACTAATAAATGACAAAAGTCCTGTTGGTAGCATAGCTACCATTATCCTAGCATCTATGCTAACAACAGAGCTAAGAAGACAAAGCTCTTACCTTCATAATCGAAAAGGTACTGTTCCACAAAGAACTTGTCATCTTTGTCGAGTTTGGAGGCTGGTGTGGCCGGAAGCTTTTGTACCAGTCTGTGCACGTCTCCCAAACGAAATTTGGGTAGATTGGTGAGGGACTGTGTGAATTCCCTATGTAAAAACACTGCTCGCGGAGAAAGCGGAAGTAAAGATACCCTGCTTCACCGCAGAACGGAAGTTGCATGACGTCACTGTGAAAAGGGTCTATTCTGTCTATTTCTTTATATCTGGGCGTGGCCGGTGAGAACACGCCTGTTTAAAGTTAATCACAGTCCACTGTCCCCTCCCCTCAGGTCCAGTACCAGAAGTGTCTGGTGGCTCAGACCCCACCTCCTAGGACCAAATCATGGCGTACGGCTCCATCAAAGGTTAAACGGGCCAACTCGATGGACGGCGCCGCCTTTCCGCCGCTCACATCCCATCACCACAGAAACAGCAGCAGCTCCACCTTGGTGACCAGCACCAAGGGCAGCAGCAGCAACGTGAGGAAAGGGATGCTGGCGTTCTTCGAGACGTTCCGCAACAAACAAGCTGCCACCTCGTAGCGATGGGGGCAGGACCGCCGGACGCCGCTGGTCCCACCGGACTGCAGAGACATCGCCGGGCCAGCGTCCGACTTGGCTGCAGCCCTGAGGGTCTGAGCAACACCTGAGGGTCTGAGCAACACCTGAGACGAGGCCCACCTGAGGAGCAGCCGGTGGGTTCAGTCTCTGGATGAATGTCTGCAGGTTTCTGACCAATCAGAGCTCTCGATTCCTGCACCTTCTTCCCTCTAGAACAAAGCAAACTGTAGAAAACACACCGAGCCGCCTCAGGACCTTCAGACTTTAAATGTGAATGAAACGTTTCTCCCTGAGGGTCGTGATGAAGACAAGGAGGATTTCTGTGTCAGACTTAGATTTCCCTCAGAAGTGGTTAAAAACAGAGATGTCGGCTCAGAGAGCAGCTCCTCCCTCCTTTGGTTCAGCTTCTCCTGGAGGGAGCCTACCAAGCTGCAGTGGCAGCTCCTCACCACCAGGGGGAGCAGACGAGTCGCGCATCATTACCTGATTCCTCTGCAGGCTGTGCTGATCTAAAGGATTCAGAAGGTTTTAAGCTCGTTTTGTCTGTAAATAAAAACAAACAATTTAATGATGTCATGTATAAATAAACTAAATAAAATAAAGAAAATCCTTCATTCTGCTGCTGATCTGACACTTTAATCTGTTTTCTTCCTGTTCACCTGAACTCTTTAGTTTTGTTTATGTCCCTCCTGTTTTATTAGTTTACATTATTTTCTAAACTGATTTTCTATAAGGTGTGAATACCTAACTTTGCATTTTATTGTGAAACAAAAATAAATAAAACTTTACCAGCATCTGGCAGCACATGTAAACACGGAGGGTTAGGAATATGGTTTTAATATTATATTTATATTTATAAAACTACAAAACTGGATATTTTACCCAGGTTGCAAATGACTGGATGAACCTGCTGAGTTTCCTTAGAGTGAAAACTTTGAGCCAACCTGTCAGGAGGATCTGATTTAATTAACCTAGAGAGCCTATAAACTGACGAATTCCCACAGCTTGTATTTCCTGCAGTGTAAATTCACTCAATCAAAAACTCACAGGGTACCAACATATTTGAGACATTTCCATCTAGCTGCCTGCTGACGATCTTCTGAATACCAAGGACAACCTGTCACATTAGACACCCTGAACAGGCTGGACTGATTTAGATGTTTTATCAGAAGTTTGGGTTGACAGATCAGAGAATGTGGACCACAGCAGACATCAGGATGAGATCTTCATCAATAACTTACACTTTATCACAGGAACCTTTATTGGAACATTTTAGGACCTCCTGCTGCTGTCTGCACAGATGTTGTCAGACCTTCTCCCTCATCATTCTCACCCTCTGATGGAGGAGCAGCCTTAGGTTAACGCCTCTGTTACTTCTTCCAAAAACCTTTTAATGAAGAGAAGAAAGAGTATCCTGCCTGATCTTCTCTCTGATAAATCAGGCTGCCACCCTGTGAGATCTTCTGGATTTTGTCCAGCAGCTCCTGGACCTGCTCCCTGTCCTCCATCTTCTTCTTGTTGAACACGTGGTAGTGCCCGCTGCAGCTCTTCAGCAGCTTCTGCAGGTTGGTATCCTCTCTGATGAACTGCTGCATGTCTGTGTCTTCCAGTCGGTCTCCGTAGGTGAACAGCAGCATGGTGTGTTTGGAGACAGCAGGACCCAGCATCATCTGCAGCCTCTCCATGGCTTTTTGTTCCTGTCTGCTCAGTATTCCCAGCTGAATGGTGAGCAGGAAGATGTGAGGACCAGGAGAGCTCAGCTTGACTGCTGTTTTCAGTTGTGACTTCACCTGTTCTACAGACAGCTGAGTGCTGAAGAGTCCAGGGGTGTCCACCACAGAAACTCTGAGACCTTCAACATCACCTTCTACCTTCTGAGGCCTCAGAGTCACGGGGACGGAGCTGAACCGACAGTCCAGAACCTTCTTTCCCAGGATGGTGTTTCCTGCTGAGCTCTTCCCCACTCTCTCCTGACCCACCAGCACCACTCTGAGGTCTGAGCCTGAAAACAACAGAGTTCATCAGAACATCCCAGTCCATCTGGGCCAGTCCTCACACATCAACAGTCAGAACACATGCAGCTTCAATCAAGAATGGAGTCTGGTCTTCAGGGAGATCTTTTATTAACACATGGAGAACAGAAGCTGCAGGAGGAGGTTGTTCCTGAAATGATCATTGACCCAAACACAACGCTGATTTAATTCCTGCTTTCCTGATCTGGGCTTTAACACCAGTCCTCCTCCTGAAGCCTAAGAACAAAGCTTTTGTTACCAAAGGTCCAGCTTCTGATTCATGCTATCTTCAATTCACTTCAGTTTATTTAAAGTGTATTAATGCTTCTGACACATGTTCTCCAAGGAACCAGACATCCAGTTTATACACAGAGATATTAAATCAAAATCAGAGTCAGACATGAGAACATTAGTGAAATATTTATTTCAGTAACTCCATCACTCAGTGAAACCTGTTAGAAAGATTAATTACACACAAACGGATGAAACAAGCCTTTATTTCTGCTAGATATGAAGAATTTATGCTGACAGCCATGAAAACACAACGTTTCAGATCAAAATATTACATCAGACTAACAAAACAATACATTAAACAGGTTTAATGAAAAGTATGTTTAATGCCTCCTTATAGGTGTTATTTTAATCTAACAAACAAGCAGAACCAGACCCAGTAAGCCTGGTCAAAAATGATGAATGCAGTAAATGGCCTGATGCTGACGTGTTTATGATCACGTCAGCATCTGAACTTTTACTGTATAACACAGGCGTCCTTCTTCACAGCCCCAACTATAGCTCCCACTGCAATGCCCATACCCGCCCCAACCAAAGCTTCAACAGGACCAGCAACAGTTCCAACAGCAGCTCCAGCAACAGCTCCAACGGAAGCTCCAATTATCAAGGAACGAATAAAT
The DNA here is from genome assembly GCF_011125445.2 of Fundulus heteroclitus. Classification (NCBI taxonomy): domain Eukaryota; kingdom Metazoa; phylum Chordata; class Actinopteri; order Cyprinodontiformes; family Fundulidae; genus Fundulus; species Fundulus heteroclitus. The sequence goes on from NC_046378.1 coordinate 34,490,990, forward strand.
ACGTTATCTTCCTCCGCCTTTCTCCTTACATCGTCAGGATTTGTACCTGGATTTTCTTTCATAATCCGTTCAGTCTCTTCTTTGATGGCTCTCTCAGCTTCTTGGAACATATCGTTGGTGTAGTAGCTTTCTCCGTTTTTCTGAACCATCGTGTTGATCTTCTCCAGCAGCTCTCGGACCTGAGATGGGTCCTTATTTCTGTTGTTAAAGACGTGATATCCTCCAGCACACTGCTTAACAAAAGAGCAGAGAGGTGGACTATTGTTAATGAAGTCCTCTATGGGGACCTCCTCCTCCAGATCATCTCCATGAGTAAACAGCACCATGGTGTAATGTGCTGCCTTCTCTCCAAAGACCTTCTGAATTAGTTTGACTGTTTCTTGTTCTTCTTCTGTGAATCTGCGTAGCTGGATGACAACCAGGAACACGTGAGGAGCAGGAGCAGCCAGTGAGATGCATCTAACTATCTCTCTCAGCACCTCCTCGTTCCTGGTGCCAAACAGGCCTGGAGTATCCACCACCTCTAGAATCTGACCATCAAGCTCTCCCAGTTCTTTCTTACAAATGGATGTCAAGGAGGAAGGAGACAGTTTAGATTTAAACGCCTCCATCCCTAAGATGGTGTTTCCTGCTGCACTCTTCCCAACTCCAGTTTTCCCAACAAGCACCATCCTGAGGTCTGGTTCTCGTGGTTCTGTTGGAGAACAACACATTAATGATGATGATAAAGACTGGAAGTTGACTGAGTTGAATTTGTTAAAAAGTGGTGAAGTTGTCTGGGATTCTGCTGAGCTGCTTCAGATCTTATTTGCCAGTATAACAGCATTTCATAGAAGATGATGCTATACGCTGAAGACACACTCCTTTATAGTTCTGTATTTGCACAGCACCACTGTCCTGGACCGTCACTGAGTCAATGTGTCCATTATGGTAATGTGTGGATGGGTCACCATTTAGTCCAGAGTCATGGACTAAAGTCTAAGGTCATTCTTTCTGGATGCAAACAGGTCATGGTTAGAGATCAAAACTCCTCTGAACTCAGTGAGGGTAAAACCTGTAGAGTATGTCAGACAACTGATTATGACATAAAGGATTTTCTAAAATCAGCTTGCTACAGTTTTAAAGTTAGAGAGTCTATAAATCTGCTTCATTTGCAGTAGTCCCACTCATTGAATGGTTTCTTTCCTGTTTTTTGTAAAATAAAAATCAATCATATTACTACATAATCTCTGTTTGTCCAAGGACAGAAGTTAACATCTTGCTGGTTGATTATTAAGGATTGATTCATTTCTGGCCTAAAATATACCAGTCAAGAAGGAACTTTTTGGATCCCTCTAATCATCAGACCTCATCAGCCCATGTTTTAAGGACCATAACTCCTCAACCCTCCATCAAACTTACAGAAAATCTGAGTTTCCCCAGAAACTGTCCATCGTTCAGATCAGGACTGAAGATATTGTTGTTTTCTGTGGCTTTTCATCAACAGATAGTAAAGAATTACAATAGTCCAGCCTTGAAGTAACAAATGCATGGACTAGTTTTTCAGCATCACTCCTGGACAGAATGTTTCTAATTTTGGCGATATTCCTGAGGTGAAAAAAGGAAACTCTGGAAACCTGTTTAATATCGGATTTAAATGACATGGTCGACAATTGAAACGTGGATTTATTATCTATCTCTCTCTCTCTCTCTCTCTCTCTCTCTCTCTCTCTCTCTCTCTCTCTCTATATATATATATATATATATATATATATATATATATATATATATATATATATACCTTATGCAATATATACAATATGCACCTTTTCCTCCTTTTGGCACCTTATTTTGATTATTGAACTGATGTGTGACAAGTGAATTTCTCCACTGTGATATCAATAAAGCTTATCTTATCTTATCTTATCTTATCTATATTTTCATGTTTTTTATTTACATTTCTAAAGTTTTTGACATATTAAGTTATCTTGGGCCTTGCAGCAGGAAGGTCCTGGGTTCAAGTTCTGCCCTTGCCCTGGGTCTTTCTGCATGGAGTCTGCATGTTCTCCCTGTGCATGCAAGGGTTCTCTCCAGGTACTCCGGCTTCCACCCGCAGTCCAAAAAACATGACTGATAGGTTAATTGGCCTCTGTAAATTCTCCTTAGTGTGAGTGTGAATGGTTGTTTGTCCTGTTTGTCTCTGTTGCCCTGCGACAGACTGGAGACCCGTCCAGGGTGTAGCCCGCCTCTCACCCAGTGAACGTTGGAGATAGGCACCAGCACCCCTCAGGACCTCATGAGGGATAGGAGTGTTGGAAAATGGATGGCTGGACTGAAGTTATAATGGAAGCAAAAAGTTGAAGATTTTTTTTGAAGTGCCTCTGGAGCTAAAGTGCTAACGATGAGGGTGATGGTAAGGGGAGCTTCTTGACACTTGGGGCTCCTCACCAAAGAGAAACCGTCTAAATGCCAAGAATAGAAGCTGCTCAGCAGATAGAAGAAAGTTAGGGTTGCTGCACTAAAGATTGCTCCGTTAATCATGCAGAAGGGTATAAATAACTCTAGACATGATATTTTAATCAGAATGTTAACAATACCACATGATAAAACTCAAGCACCTGGTTTCATTTCCTATATTAGAATCTAATTCAGGGAAGAATGAAAATATTTTAAAATCTGAATGTGATGATGTATGCAGAGTTGGGGCTGAATTGTAATCATAGGCCATTTATGACCAGTCACTGTTCTGGTTTACCCAGACCTGACCCAGAGGAACATCTGGTCCACATGTTTGTCTTTCAGGATCTACTAACTGCTCTGCTCACTGTAAAAAGGGAACCAAAAGTAAGTAAAAATTTCTTCAAACTAGTGTATTTTTCCTTGATTTAAGCAGGTAAATAAGACTATTAATAATAAGATTTTTTGCACTAAAAATAGGAACAATTAGTCTCCATTATCTTATTATCTCTAATTTCAGGTGCAAGGTATCTGATTATCTTATGTAGAGGTATATATACTCATTCCATTGGCAAATAGAGTTATTTAACTGCTCAAATTAAGATATATACATTCATTTCAAGAAAATGTTACTTACTTTCAGTTCATTTTTGCAGTGCTCTGCATGTAAGAGATAATGTGCACCTCCGCCCCTCACACTCCTGTCTGCCTGTTTATGTCCCGGCTGAAGCTAAAGAGATAAACTGGCCTTTCTACCAAAACCCCTTCAGACAGAAGCTGGTGGTTGCATCGAGTCAGAGACAGGAAGACTGTGGTCACTGCAGAACAACAAGCACATCTCCATGGCTTTAGCTCCTAAAGAACTAAACTCTGCAGCTGTTGGGTTTTTGCTGGAGACTGACAACATTTCACAGTTATTAATAAGACAGAAATGAACTTTCCTGTCTTGAGAAAAACTTTTCTGACATTGTTCAGTTTAACCAATAGTCAATCAGACAGATTTTATAGATTAGGTCTAGTTTATCCAGCAGTGTTTCAGAGCTGATAGAAAACAACTTTTAGTGAATAAAGCTGGAGGTTTTACTCACGAAGCATGTGGCTGGCCATGTCTACGTTTCACAGCTAGTTGATCTCTGCTGACGGTACCGATGCAGGAGCTCAGATGCTGAGCCCCTCCTGCCAGCTCTGGGTATTATCTGCTCCTGACTCCTCCCTCTGATGCCTCTGGCTGGAGCACAGTCATGGTTCTACGTCAGTAATTAATAACCTAAGCTGGGTTCTAAGCATCAGCACTAGACAGCAAACCTGACAAGAATCTGATTCAGTGGAGCCAGATTCCTAATGGAAAGTCAGAAAAACCGGAACCAGTCTAGTTGCTGGAGGGTTGAAGGAGAAAGCCTCTCTAGAAATGATGGACAGAACCATGATGGACAGAACCAGGATGGACAGAACCAGGATAGACAGAACCAGGATGGAGGAACCATAATGGACAAACCAGGATGGAGGAACCACGATGGAGGAACCATGATGGACAGAACCATGATGGACAGAACCAGGATGGACAGAACCAGGATGGAGGAACCATGATGGACAGAACCATGATGGACAGAACCAGGATGGAGGAACCATGATGGACAGAACCATGATGGACAGAACCATGATGGTCTGAACCATGATGGACAGAACCATGATGAACAGAACCATGATGGACAGAACCATGATGGTCTGAACCATGATGAACAGAACCATGATGAACAGAACCATGATGGACAGAACCATGATGATGGACCATGATGAACAGAACCATGATGGACAGAACCATGATGAACAGAACCATGATGAACAGAACCAAAGTGGACAGAACCATGATGATGGAACCATGATGGACAGAACCAGGATGGAGGAACCACGATGGAGGAACCATGATGGACAAAACCATGGTGGACAGAACCATGATGGACCATGATGAACAGAACCATGGTGGACAGAACCACAGTGGACAGAACCATGGTGGACAGAACCACAGTGGACAGAACCATGATGAACAGAACCATGGTGGACAGAACCACAGTGAACAGAACCATGATGGACAGAACCATGATGGAGAAAACTAGACGCAGCATCAGCTCCTCATACCAACTGTGAAGCACGGTGGTGGAGGGATGATGATGAGGGCTAGTTTTGAGCTGCTAACAGCGATTGGACCTCTGCATATCAACGTCCTCTAGAGTCCAATGTGAGTCCATATCAGTCCAGAACTGCTGAAGTTAACACTGTGGCTGCAGAAGGAGGTTCTGTTGGACCGTGGGGTGGACTCAGTTTTTGTCATGACTTTACTGAACACCATAAAACGATGATTTTCCTTCTGGCTGCAGAGCTGAGATCTTCCCTTTGGGGTCTGACTGAATCCTGTCTTCCATGCAGATGATGTCTGGCAAAGCCCTCATGAGGCCCTCGCGCTCTCTCACCCTGGAGAGCCTCTCACCTGAAGACCTGCCCAGACAAGGTGACTCACCTGCTGACGGCGGATCAGCTGATCACACCTGGTGTCGGTTCTGTATTAATGACCTGTTGTTTCAGTGGAGTTTCTAGAGGCGGTACGGCAGCAGGTCCAGAAGTTTGAGGTCCAGTACATCGGAAACCTGCCGGTGTCCAGAGCCATGGGTAGGACAGAGACACACCTGGTACACCTGAAGTTCCCTCTGTAGACGACCAGAGACCTTCTACAGGAACTCTGTGTCTTTAGCTCCTCATTAAACAGAATAAAGATGCGGGTGTTCCTCAGCACCAGAACATTTTCAGTCCTCCACTGCTCAGCAGACCCAGTTCTGATGGAGGGGAGGTTCTGTAACCGCCTGCTCTCTTTGCAGGTATGGAGGTGCTGAACAGAGCCATCGAAAGCATCATGGACTCCACCGACCAGGACGACTGGGAGCGAACCGTCATCCACATCAGCGACAAAGTTCTGTCTCTGTGGAAGGGGGAGGTACCGTCCTGGTCCCGGTGGGCCTCAGGTGATACGTCCCCTCACCTGTGTTTAATCCTTACCTGTTACCTGTTCTGGCAGGATGGAGACGAGCCCCTCTGGGAGTGTCAGGTGCGATTCCTCACCTTCCTGGGCGTCGGCCACGACAGCCACACCTTTGCTGTGATTGTGGACGCCGGCACGCAGCAGTTCGAGTGCCACGTGTTCTGGTGCGAGCCGGACGCAGGGATCCTCTCTGAGGCGGTGCAGGCTGCGTGCATGGTGAGCGGATAAGACCGGACATCTGGACACGGCTGCACTGCTTCTGTTTCCTCTGACTGATAGCGGTTGCTTTAGGTTTGAAAGGTCAGGTCACTGGGTTGGGCTCAGTCGCAGTATTTTATGAACGCCTCCTTCCTGCTGCCCAACGCACCATGGCATCATGGGTAATCGGGCTTTTTGCTCAGCCAAGACTTTTAAAAAAGGACTGAAAACATTTCAGCAGAACTAGTTTTAATCACACACAATAATATTACACACACACACACACACACACACAAATATATATATATATATATTAGGGCTGGGCAACGATTAAAATATTTAATCGCGATTAATCGCCCTGATTAATCGCGATTAATCGCGATTAATCGCATTGTATTTACAAACTCCAAGAATGAATTCAAAAGTAGTGTAAAGAGCACTTTTATTTTAATGTTCTGCTGCCATATGAACAAAAGTGTTGTAACATTTGTAGCACTTATTTTATACTGGATATTTTCAACCCATCTATTGAATTTAGTGCACTAGTTGATCTTTTCTTCATAAGAGAACAGCAAGCACTGCAGCCAAAATATGGTCTTTTTTGACCTGCTGTATATTAGCCAGTCCCTAAGCTTGATGTATCATGAAACTGTTGACCTTTTGGGTTTTGTGTTTTTTATTTTATTATTACAATTAAATAATAATAATAATAATAATAATAACAATAATGTTATGTTCAGTGTTTTTTCGCTAATCCACCTCTTATATATTTCAATCCTTATGTCATTTTGTCTGTGTTGTGTGCACCTGCCTGTTGCTTTAATCCTATAAATTTCCCCGTCGTGGGATAAAAAAAGGATTAGCTAATGTTATCTTATCTTAAATAACACTTTTTAATATATGTACTGGGTTCTTTCAAGGTCTTAATTACATGTTATGTGTGGGCTCCAGTAACATCCATCCATCCATCCATCCATCCATCCATCCATCCACCCACTGATCTACCTGGATGTTCCCTGGAGGACTGAAACGCCTCAGTCAGAGACATCAGTCTGTGGGTCTGTCGGGGCAGTGAGAGAAGTTTCGTCTCCTCTCTCCGTTTCTGGGGCTCGACGTTTTCATGTTTTTTCACGTGCTTAGATAAATTTGTTGTGTTTCCACTGAAATGAACCTGCTTTTTACAAAACATACAGCTTGACTTCATTTACGGTATTAAAATAAAGCCAAACGGTGCTACTTCCTCTGTTCATGTTTTTTTTTTTGCTGCTGCGGTCTCTCTCAGCTGTTTGTGTATTAAGTTTGTGTGAGAGCTGAGTGGGCGGGCCAGGCTGAGCCTGCGTGCTGATTGGCTGGCGCCGCTGAGCCATGTACGAGAGGGGAGGGGGAGCGAGAGAGTGCTGCCGTGACCGCGCGCTGCAGTCAGCGCGCCTGCTGACTGACACTGACTGAAAGCATGCGAGCAACATGCGTTAATGCGCGATAAAATAAATATCGCCGTTAATAGTCTAATGAATTAACGCGAAATTAACGCGTTAACTTGCCCACCCCTAATATATATATATATATATATATATATATATATATATATATATATATATATATATATATATATATATATATATATATATATATATACATATATATATATACCTACATAGCTGTCAGTATGTAGGTATCATTATATGTCCAGACATCAGAAGACTCACAATGACACATATACCACTGAATCCTTCAAATAGGCAGGAACCAAGCAACAGTCGCATATAAAGGTAGATTTGAAAACATCAGTGGACTGCATACACAAAAAGCTACATACACAAACTGCTTTTAGAGTGTATTCATCAGTTAAAGTGCTTCTCTCATTGTTTAGGTGGCTGTGAGTGAAAATGGTACTCTAGCAGGTATTGGTGATGTAACGTCAGAGAAACAGAAGCCATCAAGTAGATGCGGAGCTGCACAGAGGGACTCAGATTATGTCCAATGTAACAAATAAATGTCCAGGGCCAACCTGAAGCCCACCACAACCTGCCTGACTGACCCAGTTACCTGCTCTTCCATCAACACCTACAACCTAAATCTAAACTGACCAAATAAACTAAACCGGAGTACATGATGGGTATAGCATGGATCTAAAAGAGCCTCACTCCACATTTGGGATGTTAACTGGAGTTACAAACAAATTTCCAAAGAGCCTTACAAAGGCACTGAAAGCACTTGAACATTTTATATTCCATCATTACAATGTAAACCTGAATATAAATACATAGTTTTATGTGATAGACCAACACTCATTAGCACATAACTGAATAACAAACTCCTTTATGAATAGGAAATCTGAAAAGTGTGGCATGCATCTATGTTCTAGAGTCCCTACTTTACAGAAACATACCCCCCCCCCTTTTTTTTTTTTTTGACTTGTGGAGCACGTCTCTACCAGATTTGTTCTACATTTATAGATTGAAGGTGAACCTCCTCCAGGTTGTTGGCAGCGTGTAAGAAGTTTTTGTACCAGGGCTGTCCAGTACTCAGCTTCATCTATCCTCCCATCAACTCTGACCAGCTCCTCTGTGCCTGCATCACAGATTGATGTAATCGCCACCACATTTCAGGGTGTCTATGGTGTGATCAGGACATTGTGCTGATTTAGTTATCTGGCATAAATATTGTTTAGACTACAGCAGCTTCTTTCATGAGTTTGCCTTTGTTTTGTTTTACATGTCAACCTGCAAATGGGACATGTTATGACTTCCTTTCAACAGTTTCCCAACTTATATAAAGAAAGGTTTTGGAAATTCAAAGCTGATAGTAGTCTTGTCAACAGAATCTCCCACCTGAGCTGTTGATCTCTGCAGCTCCTCCAGGTTCAACTTTTCTATAGCTTAATCTCTCATCTGTGTGGTGTGTTCTTTGGTCTTCATGATGTTGTTTGCTTATAAAGGTACTTTAACTTATGCCGAGATTAAATTACACACAGATGGAGTTTAGTTGCCAGGTAAGGTACTCCTGCTGGCCATTGGCTAAACTGGATGTAATTTAGGAGTATTTAGAGCTGAATACAAAAAGTTAACACACTTATAACAACCATTATAACAACCATAGATGCTTTCCTACCACTTCAGTTACTTCCAACACACTCCTTTTTAATGGGCAGTCACATAAAATCTCTATAAAACACATTGTAGGTCCGTGAGTTTTTGTAAAAAAAAAAAAAAATTAATTAAAGTACAAAGATTATTAAAAACACGTTTTTTGCAAAGCACCACATTTAAGGTACTTACAATAGCAGCAATGGTATGTGCAAATTAGAATATTGCAAGAACATATCAACATGTAATAACTATATCAGTATTGCCTCAGGTTCAGGTTAAAGGGATCATGGTGCTTTGCTTCAAGCTTTGTATTCCATGGAGGTTCAGACGCTTATTTTAGGACCAATTCTGAAAAAAAAAGAAAAAAAAAAAGATTTCCGATAGCAATATTATTTCCATGAATAGCATGAAATCAGAGTGAAAATACAGTTCAATGGCATGGAGAAGTTTCCATTTCCACCACTTGAGAGAGCTCTTGCAGCTTCTGCTTGTGCTCGTCCTCCCTTTCCCCTTCACCATTTTACCGCAGATGGTTTGATCTTGCAGGACTCCTATTTTCCACAGGGTAATGCAAGTTAAAGAGTGAGGTGAGGCTATCCTGTTCATGGTCACTCGGTGGGCAGCAGATTGCCTCCAGAAGCGTACTGTGTCCCCCATGGCCTCCCCTATAGTCCAAAAGAAGCAAAGTAATTGTGTGAGGATTATCACTCTCCTATTACAGCAAATGTCACCACATCGCCACCACTCAACCTGATTATGTCAATAAAGAAACTTGTTGGCAGTGTTTACAGGCTCCGGAAGCAGGACCTGGGGGACTTGAGCTGCTGCAGCTTAAGGCCAAAAGGGTTGATAAGAAATAATAAAAAAAAAAAGGAAGGAAGAAAAGAACAAGAAACTGACCCTCAGTGGCAGGGCTGCTGTAAAACCCGCAAACGCAAGGCAGTAAACACACTCTTTGTTTTTCCTTTAAGCAATTACAGGGACAAGATTAAATCTGACTGCAACAGCAGTGGATAAATATTGAAGTAGTATTTGGTTAAGTGCAAACAGTGCACGACAACAACATTATTACTCATTAGGGTTTCAGGCAGCAGAATGTGTGTTTCACACCACAGATTTTCCCCGTTCAGCTTTTTCTAAAACATGCAAAGATATTTCTGTTACTTCTTTGGTACAAATGACCCGCAAAACCACCAATGAATAAAACATGAAACTAAACAATTGTAAACAAAAGGAATGCGCCATTACTGCACATTTTCATAGTTTTCTTTTTCTTGTGGTCTGGGGTTTCTTCTTGCTTTATGTGTTATAAACAAACAGATAATTCTGCGAGGCTTTTAGGTGTTTTCCACCACTGTCCATAAAGCTGACATCAAAGCTCATGCTCCCACTAATCCGTGTGCGATACTGAGGTAAACGGGTCTGTGTGTTGATACCTGGCCTGCTCCTACATGATGACAAAAGGCGGATGCATGCTCTGCGGGGGCACTTTGAGCTCGATTAAAAAAGTAATCCAGTCTACTGAGAGTTGGGGAAGTGAGTGCAGAGAGGCCCTGAGGTTAGGCAAATAACAACGTGTACTTTAGTGCCACTTTTTCTTTTTAGCAACATCTTCGGTGTTGTGGGAAAAGAACCAATCTTGTCTTTCAAACTCTACTAGTTGATGTAGTTAACTTGAACAAAATAACACCCTTCGCTGATTTTCCTCTTCTAACTGCACAGCATTAAACAAATATCAGTGTAGAGGCAATGCGTTTCCAGATGGAGACCTAATTTAAAATAGACATCTGGTCATATGTGCTTCCAAATGTAGCAGTTGCTCTTTGAAAGCAAAGTTTTGTTATTTTTTATAGCTTATAGAGATATCTTTATTGCTTTACATGATAAACCCATCGTATAATATATGCATCCTTCATTTACCTAACATCTGATCCAAGGTGATAAAGCCGTTAGTCAGCAGTGATGTTTTGTGGTTGCAGAACTGGCAGGCATCTGTATATAAAACCTATAGCCCTACCTCTTATGCTTCTCAACTCAATTAAACTGTTCAGTTCAATTTAGTTGAGCTCATCTTTAGTCTATGGGTTTGTGCCCATCTCTTATGCTGATTGGGTGAGAGGAGTGTCTATTCAGTTTAATCAGCTTCAATTGAATCCACTTTAATTCAACGGTGTTCAGTTTAATAATACTAATAATACTACTACTACTAATAATAATAATTGAACTTTATTGATCTCACATTGGAGAAATTCACTTCTGCATCTTAACCCATCCCCTTGTGGAGCAGTGGGCTGCCACCGTACGGCGCCTGGGGAGAGTTCAGGCTGTGCGGATTGAACCGGGTAGTTGCAACCTTCTCAGAGCGCAAGCCAGACGTCCCTCTCCCCAGCCACATGGGCCAGCTCCTCCGGGAGAATCCTTATGCGTTCCCAGGCCAGCCCACGCCCCAGTCTGTCCTTCCACCTACCCATGAACATGCATGACGTGTAGGAAGTGCCACTTTCAAATCTCCAGGCTCTCTAGCATTGCCAACTATAGCTTTAAACTTAAACCATTGACCTCAACCCAATTCACTTTGATTCGGGTCTATGCAAGTAGATAGGTGAACATGTTTGGTGGAAATGGTTGAAAGGGGAGGAGTGGAACGCTCTGTTACCTGGAGGGGGTGAAGAGAGTGCACCAAAACGAGTTGTTCTCACATGCACCTCAGATCAGGGGTAAAAGATGGGATGTGGGGCAACAATAACCAACAATTCAGACCAAAGCATTGATGTTTCACTTTATATAGACCACTACTGAATGATGTAAATGTAAAAAGAAGGCATCGAAAAGCATATGTCCCGTGACAAATCAAATAAAGGTTAAAAAATGGACTTCAGTTCCTGCAGTTGAAAACGTTTTTGCTCTATTTTTGAAAAGCTAACAACGACACTAACAATGCTCTATTTTTAGGGGAAGCAGTTTGGATGTGAATTTACATATGGAGAACAGCGCTTCCCTGAAGCTAATAGCTTGGATCTTCTCACGCAGTAGCATTGACTAGCTAAAGTTCTTTGGGTGAAGGGTGGCAAATTTCAACGCAAAAACTGAATTCCAGTTGCTTTGCTTTTTTTTATTGCCATGTCCTGAATGACTGAGAAATGTTAGCAGCATTCATCAATAAAGTCAAACTTTCAATTCAAATCAAATACAATTCAGCTCCCCTTCAGTTTCAGGCCAATTATATTATGCAAATTCATTTTACTATTGCTTTAATTTGCCCTCTATTCAAACAAAATAATTAAGCGCAGGAAAATGCACTTTGAATGAAGAAGGTAAAATGATGACATGGTAATAATTAGACACGTAGCATATCTTAGATGTTAATGTCATAACACCACTCTAACTAAATTTGTTGAAAACACATTGACTGTAAACCAACTAGTATACTACTAAAGCAATCATGATTCCAGTGTGTTACTCACTCAAATCCAGTAAATGAAGAACTACTCGGTACCAAGTGTGTCTCACATGCAGAAATAAAATCATGCACTATCATCAAGAATGTAGAACAAGACATAGAAAATATAAAACCATTATGTTCCAGCAGCTGCATTGCCTCTGAGAATTTGACAACAAAATTAGAGTACGTTTGTTCACGTATCTCTGCTTGCAGTTGCCAACCGTGATTAAAACCACGATTATATCATCCGAGACAAGGAGGGAAACAAAACCAAATTGCAGTCTAAGGACTGGGGGATACCCTGCCATGTACATGCAATACTTTCCTAAAGTAATGTGGTGAAGCATAGCTGGAACTGTCATAACGAACCAAGGATGATTTATGGTTTTAACTTGGGCAAAAAAAAAAAGAAACGAGGGATTCAAGTGAAGCAGGTTGCTTTGTTAGAAGTGTTGTGCACCTTTCAGCACCAGAAAAAGAAAACAACACATGGAAACTTCGGAGCACAACAAAAGCAAGTGAGGTGAGCCAAACTTATATATTTCCCCAGGCTAATGTATGTTTCAGGCCTGCTGGGAGTGTTTGCTGGATGTTGAGTTAAATGTGATTGTGTTTAGGTGTGTGTGTCGTTCGAGGGAGGTCTTATAACAATGCAGCTTGACTGCTTCGAACAATCAATACAGTGTTACCTTACAAATTAAAGGTGCAGTCTATGTGTGCATGGAGTCTAACAAAGAGGAACGCACCATTTAATTACAAAGACAAGAGCAGGAGCTGTTGTCGACTAAACAAATGCAATAATGTTTTAAACATTGAGCAAGAAAACATTTCCTTTAACAGTATGAGCTATGTCATATATAATTAGCTATGTCAAACATTATAGATGTTAAAAATCTGTTGCATTTATGGATTTTTATGGATGTATTTTACACATACCTTGTATTGCAGTAACTGTATGCTGCACAATTTACACTACAGTGCACTGCAGTGTAACATTGATTGATCTGAATTGAAAAGCATGGCATCTTTCAGGTTTTTCCTTCCATGGTAAAAACCAAAGCAGTTAGAGCGGCATAAAAACTCCCTCAAAATGCATCCACTGGGGACCAGAGATATGCCTCCTTTTACATGAAAGCCTGCAGTTCTTCTCAAATCAGTGACTAAAAACAATAACCAGAGAACTTACCTTTGCCTAGCTCCTCGAAACAAAGCACATTGAGCTGAATAGCTTCTCCATATAGGCAATACTTAACTTGCAAGTTAATAACTCCCAAAAAATGAAAGTGGCCAATACTGTTCCTAGCAGAAGTATTTACACCCCTTGAATTCTTTCACATTCTCATTTCCATTAATAAATATCTTATCAATCCCAAAGGGAAATTAAGTGTTGTTGTCACTCATATTATGCGGTTTTCTCCAAAGAGTTGATTTACTGTATATGCCGATTAATGTGGACAGAAAATATCTTCTGCAGCAGTTTGTCTTACAGCGGATCTGAAGTAGCCTCTGATTGAAGTAGCCTCTGATTCTGCCGTTGTGTGACAATCTGAAGAGACGGCTTAGTTTTGTCCGTAATGTAATTCAATGAATAAAGAATTCTATGCATAGTCATCTACAGAAAAGCTAGAGGAGTCCTCAGAACAGATCCAGCCTTCTTTATGAGCTTTTTCAAGTCATTGGCTCTGCTGCTGCTACCTCATGAGATGATGACAGGAGAGATTGTACTTTCCGCAACAGACCTGTAGAAATATTCAGCGTATTGCTGCAAGGATTGAAGAACCTAAGGTTCTTCAAGAAGTACAGTTGAATTTCTTGTCCAGTCGGTTATCCAGGTAAACACCAAGGTATTTATACCCCTCCACCACCTCCACTTCTTCTCCCAGAATGAAAATAGTAGTTTGATCAAGTTGTGTTTCTCCTGAAATGTCAGGGGAAGAGGTCTATATTCATTATGAAGTGCTGGATGAATTTTCTTTGATACCAGAACAAAGTAGGAGGTTTTCCACAACACTACAACCTAGTGGAAGTCTTAAGTGACATTGGCATAACATAAATCCAACATTTAGTGTGTTTTTTTTTGGTACGACAGCAAATAAACTGTTAAAATGTTTGAAGTGTAGCAGAGAGTGGAGTGTGATTAAAATCACCACATATAGCTACAAATGCATTGCAGTGTGTCTGTAGCTTAGCAGCAACTGAGCTGATGGCATCACATGCAGTGTTGGCAACAGCAGATGGTGGAATGTAAGCAGTTACCAAAACAACACTGGTGAACTATCTGCGTAAATTATATGGATGAAAACTTACTGCTAACAGTCCAATGTGGGCTGCAGAGTGCACTTCCCTTCACAGTAATACATCCTGGATAACACCAACTGTTGTTCAAAAGCATGGATAATCCACCTTTTTTGCTTTTGTCACTCCTCTTTAAAACTCTGTCTGCATGTTTGGTCAGAAATTCAGGCCACTGCAAAAACAAATCTAAAAACAAGTAAAATGTTCTTAAAGTTAGTCTATTCGTTCTTGATTTGAGCCAGTTAATAAAATTATCTGCCAATGGAATGAGTATCTTTGCCCCTAAAATAAGATAATTAGACATCCTGCACTTGAAATAAGATGATGGAGATGAATTGTTCCTATTTTAAGTGGAAAAATTTTATTCCATTGGCAAATCATCTTATTTACAGCTCAAATCAAGGACAAATACACTAATTTAAAGAAAATGTGACTTATTTTTTGTTCTGTTTTTGCAGTGAGGGAGATGCTGGAATCAGTTGTATGATCCTTCACCTATATTTCAGTAAAACACATTGACTAATACTGCATTTATACTGTCTGGGTTCTTGTTAAGGCATGGAGTTCATCCAGTTTGGTTTCCAATAATCTCACATTAACGATTGTAATTCATGGACTAGATGGTTTAAACTTCATCCTTATCTCTCTCCTTTTCCTTCTCCTACTCTGCATCCATAGTGTTTCCATTTCAAATTGTTTGGGATTTGGGGCTGTAGTTGAAGTACTAATTGAGTTTTTGAGATGTTAATCAGTTGCAGCTGGTAATGAAAAAAAAACTTGTTGATGTAGTTATGCATCATAACGGATGCCCAAAGTAAAAATGCATCAGCAAAAATTGCTTAAAGTGGATGCAACCGGACTTTCGGTCAGTTCTTTTCTGAAGACAGACAAGAACTGAACGAAAGTTCTGATTTAAGCCCGTTTGCTGTTGCAATGACCTGGATAACTGAGAATTTGCACAGGCATCAGCAAAAATCCTTCTAGCTGCAAAGCATCCAACACCAGAGAAAACAGTCATCCAAAAAAGCTATTTTAGTCCTCAAACGGGGGAATTTAAGGTTTAAACACCTTGTACATCATTAAAGTAACAGAGCTACTCCAACATGTTGGCACATTGAGAGGCACAGTTCTAGAGCATTTTGGATTGTAGGACACCAGCAACTTTTATGCATTGTGTTGGCGTTTTAAATCATAGACGAACACATAGCAGATTTTCTCCCAGGTTTGTCCTGTTTTTAGTTGTCTTCATCTGTCCATCAACTCTATTCATGGTTCACATACTTGCTTACGAATTATTATTTTCAAAAGGTACTTTTAGTTTGATAAATGAGCCTCATTGGAACCCATATTATAATGTATTGAATATATATATATAATATGCAATTGATTTAACACATAATTATTCTGATATAAAAATATGTATATATATATATATATATATATATATATATATATATATACATATGTATATATATATATATATATATATATATATATATATATATATATATATATATATATATATATATATATATATATATATATATATATATATATATATATGGAGAGAGAGAGAGAGAGAGAGAGAGACTATTTTTGTTTGCTGTTACTAACAACTGACAAATACTTAAATGTATCTTTTATCTTCTGTTTTTACTTGGGGGCCTTGCAACAAAATTTTGCTCAAAAATATATTGTGATTGTCCTTGTCTAAGTCTTAGTCTATATTTGTTCATCATTTGACAGTTATGGGCCAATATACTGTAGTATATCAAATACAATTATTGTAAAATCAATTAAAGAATGTAATTGTAACATAACAAATGATGGAAAATTCAAGGGGCATATATACGTTTTCAAGATACAGTTTACACAGAGCATTACACAGTTTTTAAAAATGTATTATCAAAGCATATTAAACAGGAATCATACTATCATAATATAAGCTCTAAGACATGTAAAATAACCATACACCTTCTGCATTCACTTTCAGCATCTTTACTTGATGAATATTTGCTATGCGTACCTCAATAGTTGTTTTTAAAAAGGCAACAACATCCTATTTATATACATCCTATTTTTGTTGAATTCATAAATTCCTTCATAATGCAAGGATTTTTATTTTTGCTATATTGATGCTACAGGATCAGTAAAGTCTCTTTTAAAGACGAGTTACAATTGCTGGAGCAGAACTTGAAGCAGACTAAAATAAACTCTGGTAATTTAAACACCTATAAGGCATCTGAATATTCAAGCTGTGGGTTCTTGCTTGCATTCAATAACAGGGCAGCCTCCTGTAATTGTGTCTCTTCTGCATGACAAATCAGCAGCCAAGAATAATCACAAAAATAATGAAATACAGTTTGACAACAATGTTTATCTTCGGCGTATTACATCATCCCAGTTCCATCAGGGAAAGAAAAGAAGTATGAAAAGGTGTAATGCTTCAATTTCTCCGGTGGAAAGCCTCCAGTCCGCATTGCATTTCTGATGCATTTTTAGAGACAACTGTTGTCATGGCAGGATGCGCTTGAACACGCCTAGGCTGTCTTTGTGAGGAGCCATCTGCATGTCTTTAAAGTCCTCTATTAGAAAGTCAGATATGCACATGAATATATCCCTGGAGATCGTTTAACCGAATTGCATAGAAAATAAGATTTTTATGGTGGAGTACACATTACAGTGCAGCCGCAAAATAGAATGGATAGCCTTGGTCCGAAGCTTATTTAACACTTGATGTCGTGCGGCTACATCATTTGTGCAGGCGGGATTACTCATTTGGAAAATGAAAAGTCCCTGGGAGTGATGTGTGAGATCTAATCGACAGCAGTATCATATGACTTGTAGATTACTTCCTGTCTGTCAGTTTACGGAGTGCAAAAAATGGCGGGTTAATGGGTCGGGCTGGATTGTCTGAATAGCCAAGTGTGACTGTTAAACAGTCTGAATTTCTTTTGCATAAGGAAACTTCAAATTACAAAGAGATAGTGCAGGCTATTTATCTAATGCAAGGAGTACGGATGAGGAAGACATAGCAAGTCATGAAATACACAATGTTCTCTGCTTTTCACAACCAGGGATTCATGATCAGGGCACACCACCCCCCAACAGGCACAATTGTTGGTGCAGTTATGCTTGTCAACCAAAGGGTGGAGCCCAAAGACAGAGATTCCTGGGCTCACAGTTGGTCACTTCAAGGCATTTAGTCGGTGCAGCTCATGCGTGGCAACTGAATAAAACATGATGCTACTCTTTGGCCATCAGCAATACAACAACATCAAGACTCCAGTTCATTGTTGTCTGGAAGATACCGCGTTTGATTCTTCTTTTTTTCAAAGCTTTAAAGTTACATGAAGGGTTTTGTCGGATTTATTCTTGCAATTATAAGCTCTAGCATGAGTTACAATGAAAGGCTGATGAGGTGTTATTAAGTGCAACAAAGAAAAGCTTTTGTAAGATATAAGCCGAACTTTTTGGTGATTAATAATGTGTATACCTGGAGGCAGAGCTGTTTTCTTCCTTCTCTGCTCTCTACAGCCACCCACTTACAGCTTCTGTGTAAATACAGCTGTTTGTTACGAGGTGCAGCTGCAGCTAAAGGTTAGAGGCACTGACCTTAGTCAATCTCTAATTAATTCACAGAGCTGTAAAACATCCCACATCATTAACCGTCATATGAGAAGGAGGATCCTAAATGGTAAAGTCTGTTGTTTAAGCTTGGCTGCAATGTCATCCCCCCCCACCACCCCTCCCCAACAATTAGGTTCGTTCATCAAACCACTTGATTTTTCCAAACATTGTTGAAGTAGCTTGGTTTGCCTGTGGATATCCGATCTGCAAATTTCTCACAATTGTGATTCTGAACAAACCTGACGAACCATTTTGTTATCAAGACATGGGGAAGGATCACATCAGTGATGTTTTAGCTCCGCTCTAATTAAATGCATGTGTTACATTTTTTTTTTTGCCATGCAGCACTGACTTTCACATGAGCCAGTGCATTGGACATCTGGAAAAAAGAATGACAAATGTGTATTTTACTTTCAATTGATTCTCTAACTTCATACGATCCTCCTTTCTATTGCAAGTTAGCTGTTTAAAGGTCAGAGAACCTCCCTGAGAACAAACTGGTTCATCGTTTCAGATCCATACCCAACAGCAGCAGACCTGCTGCTGTTGGGTATGGATCTGAAGAAAGAGAAAACACAAGTTGGCACAAGTTGGAGAGCAAGGAAAGCTATGCCATCCATAAACAAAATGTGAAACTGGAAATGAGTGAAGCATCAGCTTTTTTCTGTACTTCATGATTTGATCTTAAAAAAATGAAATTTTCCATTTCAGTCATTGTGTGCTCATCTAAAGCACAATGTTCCTTGATGTTTTAAAATGTGCTTTAGTGTCCATGTGTCAAAGAATCATGTTACATAGCTATGTAGAAAGAAATCACCAAAAATAATGCGTAAATATGAAGTGGATTGCTGAAAACAGTTTACCATACTCTGTTGATACCAGATCTATACATTCTTTGTGTTGGTCTCTTACAAAAAATCCAAATAAATAAATTTACAAGTTTGGGACTGTACACTGAGAACATGTGAAAAAGATCAAGTGAGGAGGATACTTTTACCAGGCACTGTAGGTGTCTTTATGTGTGCAGATAGTTTGACAGCCACAACTCATCAGAACTGAGCAGGAGACAATTAGAAATTAGCTAAGCTTGCTTTCCTGTTCTGCAAAAAACATATGAGTGAACCATAAGGGAAACCTTTTGCAAGATCATAGATGTTCCTTTCCTGTAGACTTCAATGTTGAGGCTTCCATCTTTTTCCATGCTCATTTTGCAGTCCAGAAAAAGTAGCTTGAAACCTACTCACACAATCCAATGTCTTCTCTTTGAATCTCACCACCAAACTTTCTGTCATCAGAACCTTACGCCATCGAGCCTAACATGTCCCCACTAGGACACAAGGGAAGAATAAGGAACAGAAACACGTCAAAGATGCTCTCCAAACCTGTGGGTACCCTAACTGGGCTTATGTCAAATTAGCATGGAAATCCAAAAGAGACGTTGCAGAACAGAACGGGGAGAAGAACAAGAGTAGAAACATTGTCATCCCATATGTTGATAGAGTCTCTGAAAAACTCAGGAGTATTTTCTCTAAACACAAGATCCCAGTGCATTTCAAATCCAACAGACAGAGACTGGTCCATCCTAAGGACAAAACCTAAGATGAGTGGAGTGGTGTAGGCGGTTCAGTGCAGTGAGGAATGTTCTGATCTTTATATTGGAGAAACCAAACAACCTTTCCACAGACGCATGGCTCAATACAGGATTCAGCCATTCACCTGCACCTCAAGGACAAAGGACACTCTTTTGAGGACTAAAATGTTCACACTTTGGACAGAGAAGACAGATGATTTTGAGAGAGGGTGAAGGAAGTCATTTATGTAAAGCGATAAAAACAAACTTGAAGCAGAAGAGGAGGACTCAGGTTTCAACTTTCAAAAACTTATAAAACAGCTATAGGTTTGATTCCTGCCAAGTTTCACCCCAACTAACACCTCCATGCATGTGACCACAACATTCCTCCTGTGAGCCAGGCTAACCATGAGCCTAACGACTCTCCATTGTTGGAGCGATCAGTTCCAGGTGAATTTACATGCAAATCTAAGCTCTAACAAGGCCTGCAGGTCTATAAAACTTGGAACTCCACACCACTCCAGACATTTTGAACTGAGAAGTTTCCTGGATGGAAAGCAAAACATCTTCAGTTTCAGCACAGAAGTCCAGTTGCTTTATTTTTTAACCTTTTTTTTTGGATTTATCATGACCTGTATCACTGAGAATCTTCACCAACATATTTCATTGAAGGAAACGGTTTGTTCTTTATTCAAGGAAAATGTTGAATTACTGTGTTACAGTTGATTCTCTGTGCCCAAGGTTGTTGTTTTTTCTGACCAGCAATGATGGCGGCCTGTGGTCATTGTGAGGCTCCATTAACTTTTGAAATATGTCACTGGGGCTCACTTCTATGCTGCCGCAAGCTTGTTTTATTCATTAGCTTGATTTATCAATTCCACTCCTGGCAAACAGTACAGTGTGGTTGCTGCTGGGGTTATTTTGGAATACATAAACAACAATGCTCAGTGTTCTTGCCATTGGAGAGAGCAGTCCATGTTATGTCACAGCTAGCTCACGCCATCTAGATTGATTTGAACCATTCTGGATGCAACCTGTTGTGTTTTCTGGGTATGGCTATGCCTTCAAGCAAGTAAATGGTCACGGCTCACACGTAGGTTGGTGACCTTCCAATCATAAGATTCCAGCTTATTCCAATTTACCAAAAAAACTATTTTTGGCCAAGTACTGAGCTGCACCACCAACATACTCTCCTCATACTCATTACTGGTGAGCAACAGATGTCAGAAATTCAGTAGATTCTGACATCTACTGAATTCACACATTTACTGTATATTTCGGACCATAAGGGGCACCGGATTGTAAGGCGCACTAACTATTCTTCCCAAGTGTGTAATATCACTCCGCCCCTTCACATACACAGCTCTCTCCTGTAAGGGAGAGCTATCCATCTCTGTAGGGAGGACAGAGTAGTTGGACTACACTGTCCTGTTTCTAACATAAGGCCAAAATAAACGTAACTTTTATATTGAATGAACTTACTAGATTTATTGTTGCTAGAGTGGGCACAGGCTGCCTGAAGGCTGAAAGTTCCCTATACTTGGGCATACTGTGCGCATACTGTGAGCTTGGTGGACTCCGCACTGACTCTCCGTGGACGTTTTACCCTTCATAGTGGAGCGTACTGTTGCCTACATTTCTTGTGGAAAATTCCTACAATTCCCAGGACAAAGCGGAGTCACGGATGGTAAAATGTGTGATTAGCTTCCTTAGCACCCAGAGCCGTTTCTTTTCCAGCAGGCTCCCACCTGTCAGTGAGAACAGAGAGGGACTGTGATGCCGTTCGTCCTTGAGACCGCCTGCTTGTAGCAGCTCAGTGTATCAAGCTTGGTGTCACATATAAAACAGTTTGATTTAAAGACTTCTTGCCGCCCGAGAAGTTCATAGTGTGACACCGCATACGCGGTCGTAAAAATCAAGCCCGGCACATAGTGCCTTGTGTATGGCTCAAGTACACGCGGACCTCCGTGAAGTGAAGTACGCCCGAGTATGTTGGGACCTTTACATGAATGCACTTTTAGTTTTGACATTATAGTCAGGCAGTCTTGTAGACAGCTCAGGGGTCCGATCAGGTAGTGACACAGTGTACCGTAATGTTCTGAATATCTTTGGTTATTTTGGTTAGCTTCGTTGCTAACCAAAGTTGTACTTACACATTTTAACAGATTTTTGAGCACATTGTACCACATGAAATTGGTGAGTAAACACAATGGTAATCACATATAAGGCGCACCATCAATTTTTGAGAAATTTTAAGTATTTTTAAGTGCGCCTTCATAGCTACAGAAAACTACAGTAGGTGTGTGTGCGTCAGAGAGATAGTTAAATAGTTAGTCTTTTCATGTGCTTGAATAAGGTAGTTGCTACAGGCTTTGAAACTGTATTCTTACCACATAATGTTTTCTATATTTGTTTGTGACAACCAACAATTGCAATACATTTTACTAGGAGTTTATTTGAACACACAAAATTATGCAGAATTAAAACGTGGAATGTTGAAAACCATCCATATAAAATTCCAAGAAATACAATGATGTTTGTGGTGGTATTATTACATGTATAAAAAGATCAAGGAGGGTGAATAATCTTGCCAAGCACTAGAAATGTCTTTATGCATGCAGATTGTTTGAAGTCTGAAGAAGTGCAACATCTACAACCTTGCAAGAGGCTCCCCTTATGGCTCATTCAAGCATCTTTTGCAGCACAGTTGGTGAGCTGAGCTAATTTCTAATTGTCTGCTGCTCAGCTCTGATGAGTGGCTGCTCTCAGTATGTCATCTGATGCGACAGGAGGTACTACCCAAAAACTAGTTTAGTCATCTTTAATCAGCCTGATACAGAACAACTAGCTCATATCATGTAGTTAAAATTATAGAGATGTCTCATCAGCTGACCGTTGTGAGAAATTAAGAGTTACTTTGGCGCTGTGTTAAATCAGCGTTGGCGCTGTAGCAATTATTTCTGTGTGACAAAAATCCAAAAGTCACACTTTGAATAAAGTATGAGGTTGTCAGCTTTTTCTCCGCAAACAGGGGCTGATGGCAAAACAGGTAAGCATGTGAATTAATGGATGTCACTTTAATAAATGTATCGGGCCATAAAATCAATTATAATTGATCCCCCATTTATGAAAGTTGGCAGGAACATTTATTAAACGTCTGAGGGTTTGCGTTTTGATTAAATGGGCCGAGTAACGGGGCCTGGTTGTTTTTTCTGTGTCAAAGTGACACTCGGTTGTAAAGTGCTTTAATAGTTTGTCAGGTAACATTTATTTGCAAGTTGTGTCTTGTCAGTTTGTGGACAGGAGTTGTCTCCATGCAGGGCTGAAAGCAGGGCTGGCAATCTCCCCGAAACCCAAACTTAAGTCTGGGGCTATTGAAACGTTAAGATAGAAATAATTTTTTTTTTTTTAAATACATGTCAGATGCCGTGACGGCACACAATTCACTCATGTGGGCTTTGAATTACAAGTAGGTGGAAAGTATGTTGTCATTTTGACATCACAGCCTGCAGGTATTTTTTTTTTGTCTGTGTTTTCACAGCTTTGGTGTTGCGGTTTGTTTGTCCCATATTCCTGCCATTTTAGATACACAAGTCAACAGGCTCGGACAGCCAGTCACTGGAAACACATTAACTCAGCAAACAAGGCAAGAAGGGGTGAGAGCCTGGCAGCTATTCGTGAACAGAAAACTCTGCTAAAAGCAGCATTTACGTGAGATAATGTTAGAAACTTCACGGATCATAATGTATTTCATGCACGCAGCGCTTAAAAATAGTCAAGATAAACAATAGTTTAGCTTTTAGTGACGTTGGATTTGCATACGTGTCAGACTGCATCACCCCCTGCATCACACTTGCGCTGCTTTCTGTGTCAGTAATCAGATTTTTTTTCCACCATAGACATCAATCGTGTCTCTGCTAGAAGCCACTGTTAGAGCCTTGCGTCAGCATCTTGACACAATCGGAGCTAAGAGGTCTAATTTACATTTGGCTTTGTGCCACGGAGCTAATAAAAGATTTAAATTTGTTTGGATGGTGAACACAAATCAATAGCTCTTCTTTTTAGACACTTTAGTAGACTCATCAGGGGGAAGGTTTGGCACACTAGTTGGTTTAAAAGGATGATGGGGTCCCTGAAACCCATGGTGATTTAAGCTCCATTGGAAAATTGCCTTAACTTTACTTTCCCCCTAATTTCCATGTTACACATTTGCGCTGCACAGAGGCGATTAGAGGGGTAATTTAATTGTCACTTTAATTGTCAATGAATGAAATGTCAGATACAAAATCACGCAAATTACAGTAATGAATTCAAGTGTCATCTTTCATTCCTTCAATTAGCTTGTATCTATTGCAGTTTCTGTTTAATTTGATTACATTTTAATTGTTGCCGTCGGTTAATGTACAGATAAGGAAAGCTGTAAAATGTTTGCAAGAGCTAAAGAGAAGTCTGTTATAGTAAAGCCTGTGTCGCAACGTCATGAAGTATTTTATCAGGATTTCTGTGTGATAGACCAAAACAAAGTAGTGCATAATTGGAACATACTTTTGAAAGTAAAATTAAAATCCAAAAAGTTTGTTAAGCACCTTTATTCAGCCCCATTTAATCTGATCCTTCTACATACGATCCAGTGCATTCAAATGCCTTTAGAAGGCTCCTAATTACTAGTCTTCTTGTAATTTCCTCCTACTTTAAAGGCAATTGGAGAGAACATCAGTTAACAAAGAGCATCAAGAAGATTGAGGCATATGGTAGGAACTTAAAGCTGAGTTTGGTTGTAAAATAATATCCTAAGTTTTAATCACCACCTGGAGCAGTGTTCGATCTGTCATTCCAAAAATTGAAAGAGGATAACGCAAAGGCTCTAAAGACAAGAGCATCCACTTAAACTCAAAGGCATGTAAAGTGCATTGATCAGAGTAGCAAAGAAGAGGTCTCTGTTAACTTTGGAGGAACTGGAGAGATCTACAGCTCAGGTGGAAATATCTGGTAACAGGGCAACGGTTGTGTACTCTGGTTTTTACGTAGGAGAGACAACAAGAAGGAGTTTGTCATAAGACAAGCCATAAGAAGATCAATGTGCAGTTTACCAAAAATAATGTCGACGACAGGAAATGTGAATTAATTAGCCTTTGTCAGATCTGACTAAAGTTCTCTATGGTGAAACATGGTTATGGTAGCATTACACTGTGGGGATGTTTTTTTCTGTCGCAGGGGAGTGGCACAGGGTTAGAGTTTACAAGAAGATCGATGGAGGCAAAAGTCATAAGGTGCGCAGCAAACATGTGGAAAAAGGTGACCTAGATAGACGACACTTTAACTTTTAGCCAACATGGAAAACCCTATGACTGGGAACAAACTCTGCACATTCCCCTGAACACACCATCCCACTATGACACAGAGTGGGGACAGCATCAGGCTGTGGGAATGCTTTTTAAAGCAGGGCGTGGGTTTCTAACATAAGTACTGACTACTAAAGGGAGCCGAGTGCATATCACTTGTTTTATTTGTAAGTTAATGTAAAATCCTTTGACAATACAATTAGGAACTAATTTGAGTTCACCTGTCATAGAACCCCACCCCCCTCCCCCCCGCCACCCCCAATAAAAACACAGATTGAAGTGTCTGACTGTGTAAAGTGACAAACTAAAAATATTTAAGGCACTTTAATTGAAGGATCCTCTTCAATAATTTTGTTTACCAGTGAAACAATACTGTCAAGACTTATCTTGATTATGTTCATGATCTCATGATTTGCACTTTCACATTTTTTTCTGTTTGATGGTGCTTGATATGATGCGGTTTAAATCTCCTTTAATTAAATTTTGTTCTAGATGATAAATATTTTCCTCGTTCTGCGTCAGATTGCTCTTAATATTTTTTGCACTCACGTTAAAACTGCTGAACTTTTTTTCTTCCTTTTCTTTTAATAATTATCTTTTTAAAAGCCTTGCTTGACACTGTAGTTTATAAATAGTATTCATCAGTGCAACTCATTTCGGATTTCTTTCATTTACTTTTGCATGTCCTTGTTATTTTCTTTAATAAACCAGAGCAAAAATATTTAACCTGAACGTTAAGACTCAAGATCTGCTCAACCCTTTCAGCTGAAATGCAAAAAGATATAAGTTCAGAGCTAAGGGAAATTCTTTGATCTCCTTTGGACTCAACTTCTGAAGCCTTTCCATGCCAGCCATGGAAGCCTTACTCATGAAAAATTGCATCATATATCACATCTTATCACAGCTCGCCCTCCAAATTACTGGTAGTTCAAAGGTTATTTTAGAGTTCAATGTAAGAAAAAAAGCATCCGAGGGGCCTGAAAGCTTTCTGCTAAGGCAAAGGAGGCAAGGGCACACCTACATTTCCAAATCCATGCACATAAACAAGCAGAAATGTTAATTTCAGCTGCCTGCCTCAGTTTTACGTCATGCACTTCTCATTTTGAACGCAGCTTTCCTTTTTCCGGGTTTTGTATTAGCCAAACAAACCTGAACCAGCTCACCTTAAAAGAAAACGTGGCAAACCCCGACTTATTTTGCTAGTCTTTGTCACAATATCACAATTTCCTCCATATCAGCCCAACTATAACTTACTAGTGGTAGAGAAGCAAGAATAACATCATATCTCATTTTGTTTTTTGACATAAAAGTATTGCTCTCATTAACTATGACAGTCACAGCTGTGTGTTGTCTGATTAAGCCATTGTTTCTCAGACAGAGAATTTAGTTGAGTTTAGAAGAGAAAAGGAAGCAGATAAAGGGGGGTGGGAATGTTTTATGTACCACCGTTATGATTGAGAGTTTTAAAACAGCATTGCAACAGAACATGGAGATTTTCAGTATTTTGTGTTGTGCAACAAAACAAAAGTTTTTATCCAACTGAATTGGTTTATTGCTTGAGCATTGAGATAATATTGTGCATTCTACTTCTACTTAAAAATTCTAAGCTGGAAAAAGTTGACCAAAAAGTTACTCTGAAGAGGTTTCTTGAATTTAAAACGTGATACTTTACTGAGTAGTAGAGAAAAAATAAATAATTTTCTGACTGTTTGTACTATAAGTTATTTTACACACACAAAGTGCAAGGCAATCCCCTTCAGTGTGCATGTCTCTATGGTGTTTGAAAGTAGAAGATGCAGAGTTATACATTGTTGCTTGTCTTGCTAAAACTAGTCAGCTCAATAGTTAGCCTAGTCACTGATCACATGGATTAGCAAATACCAATCTTTTAGTTTTTTGCTCCTTTGGTGCTTAATAGCCCTAGATCAATTTACCTTCCGAATAATTGTGCCGAGCATCTTCAAAGTACCGCAAAAGGCAGAGCAAGTAATACCAGTGGTATTTGAGTCACCACAAGCCCTTCTCGTAACAACAAAACATTATATTAAATACAATAGTATAATATAGTTGTGGACAGGTATTAAAACCAATGTAAAATTCCCCCATTAAAACCCACCAGTAAACCATGTAAAAATAACCCACCAATTAAACAGAAAAATCCTAAAACCAAACACCATTACAAGAAATAATTACCCAAACAATCTAAAACCAAAAAACTACTCCCCCATGGGCCTTCTTCACTCTTGGTCCGGCCAGGAAGTTTCAAACAGGTGGCTGGTCCCCCGGGGAATTCTTTTGGCCAGACACCTGGACACGAGAAGAGGGTAAGTAAAAACAACAAATCACACCGTGCTAAAACCTTTTAAAACTTAACACATGCGCTACACACTTAAAATATATTACTAAAATCACATAATTGTTGTTTCCATGGGCCGGAGCCCTGGGCATGTGCCGCTACCAGACATGCATGGGAAACCCAAAACATGCAATAAATGTCTTTTGAAACAATTGTGTGCACTTCTTTAATTTTTGTTGCGCAAATTAGCCAATAACTGAAAATTGCAGTGTGCTACAAAAAGTGCCAGGCGCATGTTCCGAGTGCTTTAGGTAAGGTGCATGTGTGTACTTTTCCAGTCACGAACCAGGTCTTCGTTACAAAGGTATAGATAGTACAATTATGTGACCTGTAGACATAAAAAGAATGTGTTGCTTTTTCTCAGTCGTTAAGAGGTGGTCTTTTAGGTGTACTTTGAGATTAATATCCTGCTGCATAACCCAAGCGTGCGCAGGTCACAAACCAAAGTTCAGAGAGAGTTCTTTTTTTTTTAACCATTTTATGGTAGAGAGCAGATTTTATTGTTTCACCAATTAAAGCGCTTGAGGAAACAAAGCTTCCCCAAACCATCATTCTACAACCGCCATGTTTGACTCCTTTTTCTGAATTGGCGCATTAGTTTTACACAAGATGTAAACAGCACGTCTAATTGTGAGGGAATTGCTTCTCCACAGTTTTGGCGCAAACACACTTAATCCATAAAGCCTTCTACTTTGCGAAGTGCATCAGTCCCTCCTGCGGCAAAATCTCCTCACAAAATACCCGAACATCATTAAGCTGCAACCCCAATCTGTTCACATGCTTGGAATCTTCCTCCAAATGGGACACTGATAGGCTGGACAGTGGAGCCGTTGTTAGCACTGCTGCAATGCAAAAAGGTTAATTTGCTCAATCTAAATTGCCCTTAGGACTGAGTGTGCGCCTGCATGGTTGTTTGTCCTGAGTGTCTCTGTTGCCCTGTGATGGACTGGTGACCCGTCTGTGGTCTTCCCTGCTGCTTTCCCAGTGACAGCTAGCTATGGCCACCAGGCTCTTTAGAAACCTGCAGGTATAAGCAGTTACAGACAATGAATGGCTGTAACAATGCTCACCGTGTCACTGCATTTCAGTTTTAGTTCAGTTAGACAGCAGAATGTGTGCAAAATCTAAAACCTCTGTCGCTGAGCCGGTTCACAAACTGTAATCAAGCTTTTCGTGTTACTTCTATGTTTTTATGACCTTCCAGCTCATCCCAGCACAGAGGATGTCTCACTGTGGATAATGACACTCTCTTAAAACTGCCAACCTCTTCACAAGGTCTTCTACTTTGGGTCGGGGGTGTGATGCACGCATTTTTTCACTGATGCCCCCTTATCTCTGGGACACAAAACCCGTTTCCATTCTGAACAGTAGGACGTTCCTATACATATGCTTGCATGCAACTTTTTTTCCACAGAGGGACGCAACACCTTCAGAGATCTGGAAACTGGACGCAATGATAAACTGGAGGACCACAGCTTTCTTTCCGACATCATGGCAGATTATTCCTTGTCAAACAACAAAGCAGAGTGTTGTCTTTAAATGCATGTACCTCCAATTAGGTGTACCTCCAATTGACTTGAATGTTGTGAATAAAACTATCACACATTTTAAAAGCCACGATGTCATCTAGGCTCAATAATGTTGCAGGCATAGTACCGTGTTTTCCAGACTATAAGTCGCTCCGGAGTACAAGTCGCACCAGCCATAAAATGCATAATAAAGAAGGAAAAAACATATATAATTCGCACTGGAGTATAAGTCGCATTTTTGGGGGAAATTTATTTGATAATATACAACATCAAGAACAGACATGTCATCTTGAAAGGCAATTTTAAATAAAAATAGAACGGAGGCAACAACAGGCTTAATAATTGTACGGTTAGCTTAAGCTACATGACAACTGAGAACGTGCCTGGTATATTAACATAACATATTAAAAGCTATTCAGATAACTATAGCATAAATAACATGCGAAGAAGTTAACCAAAGCGCCCGTGTCACTCCAGATAACTAAAATCCAGTGAAATCTTCATCCTCTGTGTCACTTTCAAATAACTTCGTTAACTCCGGAGGTAGGAGTTGTGGCACTTCCGCTTCTACGTCGCTTATGTCTGATTCAACACAGGCCTAGAGCGCCCTCTTGCGGTTTGGTGTGAAAATAACAGGGGTAATGATATACCGGTAAAAATGTGTAATAATTTCACACATAAATCGCTCCAGAGTATAAGTCGCACCCCTGGCCAAACTATGAAAAAAACTGCGACTTATAGTCCGGAAAATACGGTAATCTATCCATCTGTAATGAAGAGGTCTTCATTACTGTGACTGTTTTTATAAAAGTAACTTTTATAAAAACAGTTTAAGAGTACTTTGGCACTTTGAGCTTGCACTTTAACTAACACTTTATTTAGCACAGCACTTTGAGCAAGAATATGCACAGAAATAACCATTTGCACACAAGAAGTTTTAACTATTTATTGAATATTTATTGGATATTTTAATAATTAGCATGTAGCCTTTTGTTTCAGGCTCTGCATAGCTGCTCCTCATTAGAAAGTGTGGATATCTGTGAAAATAGAAGGATTGTTATATAGACCTATGATCTACTTTTCAGAAACTTAGGTCCAGCGCCAAAATTAACTAAGAGGAATACAAACATGCACAGGTAGAACATCCAAACTCCATGCAGAAAGACCCAGGGTTGGACTTGAACCCAGGACCTTCTTGCTGCATGGCAACAAGCGCTACCCACTGCGCCTCTATGCAGCCCCATGGTAATCTAATTGTTTTTAAACTTTAGAACTTGAAATAATGTAATGGAAGCATTTCCTATTAGTTAATTTTGACGCTGAACAAAATGATTCAGTTCATCTTAACCTCCCCACAGCAGGATTTTTATTTTTTTTTGGTGAGACTTCACATCAGGCAGTAACAAAAAATGATAAGGTGTCTTTTTATTGAGTCTATATAAATGTCTTTCAAAATAAGCAAAAAAAACAAGCAAAAAAAACAACTAGTAACAGGAAACTAATGTTCTCCAGCACTGGGAGGGCATCTCTGCAGCATGAGCATATTCTAAGTTTATATCAGATCAATTCTAGAACATTTGTGTAGCATTTGTGTAAATTTTAAGCTGATGTATGATACACTTGGCACTCTCAGAGCTTTTCTTATGACATGCTAATATGCTGCGTGAATTGCAGTGCAGCTGTGATTCTCATACAGCAGAAATTTTCATCAAATCTAAAAGCTCTGTGGCGGTCATATTTCTGCACATATGCTTCATGATCAGATTGGCAGAAAGATTATGCTTAAACACTTTTTACTTAAAGCTACATATCTTAAGAGGGTATAGAAATTCAACGGTGATACACAACAATGGGATGGTGCTATAAAGATGGAGGTTTGCCTAGAAAATTTAAACATGCATTGCAAAAACGGTTTGACGCATATCTTGTCACTTCATTCTCACATAGCTAGAAATCTGCAGAAAATTAATGTTTCATGGGGTTTATAAGGAGGTTTTCGTATCTAATATGAACACATGCTGGGCGGGAAGCTATTCGCTGCTTCACATGTGTAAATACATCTGTAAAAGTCAGTTCGCTGGAAGTGTGCTGGAAGAAGATAATGTAGGATGAAAAATGGCCGGGCTGGATGGCTTCGTTCTGTCTCTATATTTCAGTCAAATAACCATCTGAGTCTGTCAATAGCAATAACATGAACTTTTAAATGAGATCTTGTTACTGTGATTCAGTCAAGTATATCTACTCAACTCGGGACCGATTCTAAATGGTTTGTCACTATTAAGAAAGCGGAGTTAGAAAGATGAGAAAATGAATCCCATATTAAAAGATACCAAATTCAATTTTCTGACAGTGGTTTGATTGCTTCTTTCATTCTTTGCTGGAGGTTTTTCAAAAATACACTCATTTTAGAGCAGATTCTTAGGTAAACTTTGAGCATTGTGTATTCACTGGAGGCTCTCGGTTTCCTTAAACTGGCAACATGCTGATTTGGTTTGAACATTGTTGCCTTTGGTTCTGAAAGAAACACAATAGCTTTTCTATTTTTTTAAATCCCTTAATTCACAAATGCCCAGTAACCAAGCACCTTACACTGTACCCTTCACTGAAATTTTGATTTTGCAAAACTATTCATACCCGTTGACTGAAAAATCTGAACAACTGTGGTTTCATTTGCATTCGCAAATTTGCACAGATCTATTGACAGAACTTAGCAGTCACATAAGGTAGTACCAACTTGCTGGATGCAGTGCAAAAGTAAAGGACCTAACTTGAGACCATATGTTGTTAATCGTGGTATTATTGCCAGGAAAAATCTGTACATTTTCATAAGATATAATATTCCGCTCTGCACTTCTTATATTATGTTTTCTGTTTTTCAAGATAAAAGACAAGGGTGCCATGGAGACAAGATTGGCTGGAAAATGCAGACAAATGTATAGTTCTAAATAGAGCTGAGGCTGATTAAAAGGCTGAATCTCCAAAAGGGAAAACAACAGTTATATTTATTCACAGCAGTTTATTTCTTCTGGAACACATTTGGGTCCCAGTTGTCATAATTGTGAGTTTTTTTTTCATTTTTTTTTCTGGGAGGGTTAACGTTTTTCTAAAGCCATATAGATCAACGAAAACATTTGGAAGACGGTATTCTGGTCAGAGGAGCCAAAAATGGAAGTTTGTCTTCCAAATGAAAATATATGGTGAAAAATAACCTTACACATCAGCCTGGATGTACCATAGTAAGACAGGGTGGTGGCAGCATTGTGCGATGGGAATGCTTTTCTTCAAAGGGTACACACAAGCTGGACATGGTAAATAGGAATTTTAACAATTTCATTTGTAAAAAATATTTTTTTAAAAAGTGGAATATTGCCTAGTGGTTATGGATATGTTCTACGTTTAACTTTTTCCCCACCAGATTAATGAAATAAGACATGCAGGAAGTCAGAGTTGCATTTTTTTTACAAGATTTGCCCATCTGAAAAATGGTCACGCTGGGGTATCTGAGAATATAGCAGGAGATACAATGAGGGCGAGTGATGTTTTACTCTCTTTTTAATATAAAATTTCTGAAGGTCAACACAGACCCTCAAATAATTTTTAGACATTTGAGCAGGCCATTTCAGATTTTAATTTTTTAACTGCTGCCTTATATCATACATGATTAGGTTTATAACTAGGACGAGACTAAAAGAGGTAAATTAAATTTGGTTTAAAATGTGCATTCTTTCAGGGCAACAGAAAAAATAAACCAGCTTGTTTAAGAAACTCGCTTGAACTATGTGAGGCTCTGCACGCCACACAAACTAAATGTTGCATTTTATTAGGAGGCACACGTGACACTCACATCTGTGGCCTCCTGTTGGGTTATATAACTCCGACATCCCTGCAGCCAGTGAGACAGAAAATGTCGTCTTCAGTTCACTGAGGCATACCAGCCCCTGACAACCATTACTGTGGCCCCGTGCTTCCTCTACATTGTGAGCATGAATACATTTCAATGACTCCCACATGCTCAATCTTTCATGACAGGGATGTTTGAGAATTTTTTAAGCCAGCCTTCGTACCTACGGTGCAGAGCGAAGTGTGCAGCCAGCAGGGGTATCAGGATAGAGAGGGAGAGCAGTTTCACTTTTAGTTGCCGCATCCTGTTAGATTGGAGTTTGTCATCAGGAACTGAAAAAGAAAACAAGCTGAGCCGAAAACTGTGTTAAAGAAGAAAGTGAAGAGTTACGGAGAAAATTGAACTTTTGTAGAGGATGGAATCATCTGAACACTGTGAAAACCTTTCAGTATATCTGTACAATGAACCTTTTCTTTTTTTTTTCTGTCATTTCTAATGTGGAAGAACCTAATAAAATGAGACGGAGATGGTGTCTATGATGGAAAATGAACACTACAGATCGCACCTCATGCTATAGAGATGCTTCTCTTCATTAAGGACAGAGAATCTGGTTTTGAAATAAAGATTCTGGAGGAAAGCTGGGAAAAAGCTTCATGGTTTCAGCAAAGTTCACCTTCCAGCAGGATGATGTCCCCTAAACAAACAGCCTCAGCTCCAATTCAAAAATGTATAATCTATATACATTACACAAATAACACTTGCACACTCTGATATTACCATTACCGTTCGATTCAATATGCAATTCAATAAGAGTGAGCCTTTGGGATTTTGCAGAGAAAATGGGCAAATAGTTCAGTTTCTTTGCTTGCAAAGCTTTTAAGAAACCTGCATTTAGATTTTCATCTGCAGGAAAAAAAAAAAAAAATTGTGCACACTTTCTCTTTTACTTCACAGTTTGGAACTACATTGTGTTGGTTTTTGAGATGAGATCTCAATAAAATACACTGAAGTGGGTGGTTGCATAGTGAGAAAATGTAAAAAAAAAAAAAAAAAAAAAGCATTGGTATGAATATACAGTATCTGTGTAAGGAACGTTATCTTCATGTTCCCAATGAATGAGAATGGCGAGGATTCTCACACAATTTGTGCTAACACCGCATAAGCAAGAAAGAGCGCAGACTAATGATGCTTGCCAATGGGGGCTTGGGTTGATATTATAACAGATTGCACTCCAGTCGGGGTCTAGCCAGTGGGAAGAAGGAGCAGCTTCTTTATTCATGTAGAAAATTGCCAGCACAAAGAGGAGAGGTAAACGTCATGCATGGGAGAGAGTTGTTTACACTCTAAGGGAAATTTTACACTTCAAAGGACTTGTCTCAGTTTTGACAGTGAAAGATAAAGGTTATTTGAAACGTTTTTTTTCCCCCTCCTTTGTACTTTCCAACCCAAGAAGTCCATATTAGTACAGTCATATTTCACTCGTGTGATTATTTTGTTTTTGTCTTTTCGCAAAGCCTATCGGAGAACTTGAGTAATTAATTTGGGAAAATTGTACAACAGTAAGTCCTCATCTGTGATGCTCAGCTCCTTGCATTCGCCACATCCTCCAGACCCTGCACGCCACGTGGCACATCAAACAGAAAATGTGCTTCTCTTTAAGAAAGACTGACAACTATGCAAGAAAGATTAAGGCCTTGGGTTCAGTGTCGCTAGCAGGAAAGATGGTCCAGCGGATGAAACAACAAAGCGCAGGACCAAACTTTACTGTTTCAAAGATACAATGCAAAGCATTAAAAAAAAAAAGTGAACCCATCGTGGGACTTTCCTTCTGATGCAAGGCACTGTCACCTGCAACTGTGACTCAACTCCAGTCCATTTATTTCAGAGGCAAGACTGGAAATCAATCGAGATGTTGCATGAATCAAAAGATTTTAGTGGAGTTTTTTTGTCACCTGTCACAAAGATGTATTCTCCTCTGAAAGACAATTACTATAAGCTACAGTGGAGAAGTCTTTTTGCTCAGACAGAGTGTGCTCCTCTGGTAGTTCTGACCGAAAATAGTCTGAAAGTATGTGCTCGGCATGCAAACCGCCTTCCCTCAGATACCGACTGCAGCAGCAAGCTGTTACCTGGATGATTCCTCAAAATAAGTTGTCATTTGCCTCCTTTTGATGTGCGGTGTTTTGTCGTCTTTCTGTTAGAGCTCTCTCTCGTGCGATCTATTGGAAATTTTCCATCTGCGCTAATAAGATAAAAAAAAAAAAAGTGGTTTTAGGCGCAGCTAGCATAAACATCCTCTTACCTGAGATAAAAGCAGCGTCTCCATGATGAAAGTGCATGCCTCAGTGTTTTTTCCTAATTTTCCCCTCTTTTCATTCTCACCTATGTCAGCTCTTATTTTCAGAGCCACGTCGGAGAGGCAAAAATTTGAATGTCTGGCCGTGATCAAGAAAGCGTAGTGAAAAATACAAAGTTGCTGGATCTGCGTAAAGTGCCCAGAATTCTTTCATCTAAAAGTTAAATAATGGTAGCATTGCATGACCCAATGTGTTCTGCTAATCAAATTTTGCAATGGATTGCTTCAGGTTCCTCGTTCTTTCATGTTTCTAGCGCGTCTTATCTGGACCAGCTCCCCATTTCTCTGATTAAAAACTTCACGAGAAAGCAGGTGCAAAAGCAGTCTTGGTCCCCACAGGGATCCGCCTCATTGTACCTCTGACCACTCACAGAGATTGCCATAATTGTCTGATGAGAATGTACACGGCCAAGCTATTTTCTTATGATCTTTTTGCCTCAAATTATCTTGTGTTTTTGACTTGTGACACAGGCAAATAGATGAAAAGAGTAATGAGAATGTTACACTTCAATGTTTCGTACAAGACTGCATCCCCCCCCCCCCCCCCCCTTGGTGTCTTCTTTTGTCTTTGAGCTATATTGATCTGGGCAAATATGAAAAAAACAAACAAATCAGGTACGTGAGAGATAGGGTGGGGGTGTGAAAGAAGAACATTCTGTCTACTTAGAACAATGATCTGTTTCAGACATTCTGCTGTCTTTGTGAGTTAGTTTTCAGTAAATCTTGGCACTTGTGAAGTTGGATCCTTTCCTGTTGTTTCGTATGGCTTATACGATAATCTTTTAAAACTGCTTCAGTTCTGTTCAGGCTTATAGCTTATGGTGGTTTTATTAAATTCCAGATCTGAACTAAAGAAATGCATGAAAGAAAAACTGAGCACAAGACAACAAGGAGTTCAGCCAAAAGGTACCGAAGAGCAATACGAAACAAGACCGTCAATGCATAACGAAATGGCTGGACCCAAAAAAAAAAAAAGTAGTAATAGCAAAGTTTGTCATTCAAATTTCCGTTTAGTGAGGATTTATAATGGTGTTTTCTCCATTGAGCATGAAGAAGTCAGTGAAATGTCTGGCAGCAGGAATTTGAAAGATAACCAGGATTAATGGTTATGCAGCTGAGACGCCATGAAACAAAACATGACTGAAAATTCTGCAAATAAATGCAGGAGAGATTGAACAGCAAAGGTGGTAAGTACCAGTGACCACACATACATTGGACATTAGTATTAGCTAAGTAGTTTTCCGTATACAGGAAGACAGTAACAAGATTGAAGAAGGTGCAATAACCGACGCTACGTCATCATCCATAAATAGGAGTACCTTCCTGTTTAAGAGAGTAACTCTGAAATACCCTTTTGTTAGGGAGGAAGTGTAGAATTACTTTTTTTTTTTTTAAATAGTGTCCTGTCTGGCAGTGTGGCATTAAGAATTGTTGTCTTAATGCCAAACATTATTTTACCTTCACAAGTGGAGCCGTACCGCTTTCGCCATACTGCTCCGCTTGATTTATACATGTAAATAGCTTTATTATAAATTACGCAGGGAATATTTCATGTTATATTGACACTACAATAACAAAGTAGAAGAGAGAAAGGTAGAAAAAAAATAAAGGAGAAAAGGTGAAAGAAACAGGAGATAAAAGGGAGAGAATGAATGACACCAGTCTGCTTCTTCACCTGCAAAGAGTGTCGTAATTCACATTTTCTATTTAGGTTCTGTCTTAGTTTTGGTCTATGGAATAGTTTGGGTTTTGGTGTGGTTTGATTTTGTACTTTTTGTTTTATGTTATTAGTCAGGTTTCTGCAAGCTTTTATTTCAGTTCTGTTTACCTGCCAGCCCACTTATCTGTTTTTACCCAATCAGTTTGTGTCACTCCCCTGTCAGTAGCCACCAGCCAGTCAGAGCTATTCATCTATCAGTCACTTCCCTTCCTTTGATTAGTTCCACCTGTTTTCTGTAATTAGTCTCTACTCCGTTCACCTGCTTCACTCCTCCTTTCTCTGCCAGACCATTAACGAGCCTGGTGAGTTTTGTCCAGCATTCACTCTTGTCTGAACCTGTTTTTCCTGCCCTATCTGACTGCCTGCCTGTTTTGTCAGACCTGGTTCTGCCCTAGGACTATCTGAGCTTGCCTGATCCCTGTCTGTCTATTCAGCCTGCCTGTTACTGACCTTAGATCTGTTCTGACTGTTTTTTGATTCTGCCCTGGACATTCTCGCTCATCTGACTACCTGGTTTGACCTCGGACTGTTACTCGACCGAGAGCTCTGTTTTTGTCCTGCCCGCTCCTTTTTTTTTTGATATATTAAACCTTCTTTAAACATACCTCCTGCTTGTCTGGCTGAATACTGGGTCCATCTGTCCCCACTCATGACAAAGAGAGATGTAAAAAGAACAGCACAACCTGTCGATAAAATATTAC
This sequence comes from Fundulus heteroclitus, assembly GCF_011125445.2. Classification (NCBI taxonomy): domain Eukaryota; kingdom Metazoa; phylum Chordata; class Actinopteri; order Cyprinodontiformes; family Fundulidae; genus Fundulus; species Fundulus heteroclitus. The sequence continues at coordinate 34,528,526 of NC_046378.1, forward strand.
AGGTACAATCAAGTAGCGCCTTGATACGGTCATTGAAGAATATACAGTATTCATTAATACGACATGTATAAAGTGACAGCTGAAGATAATAATAATACTAGGGGTTTTCTTTGTAGAAGGGAGTCTGTAAATACCTGGATCCAAGCACCTATAGATGTTTGTGAGAGTCACTTATTCAATTCAAAAAGCAACAACTTTTAAGGTTATTTTTGTTTCCTGGCTCTTACATTTGGTAAAATATAAATATGACAATAACATTCAAAAATATATTATTTATCTTATTTTGAACAGCTGACCCTGTTAGCATTTTACAGAAACACAGAGGAAGTTAGTTGCCATTGCTAAGTATTTACAATTCTCATAAATCAGTCAAATCTTAGAAAACCCCGGTGACAACATAATTGGGTCACTGACTTGTTTGACTGCACAGTGTCAGAACCTCTGCAAGCACCTTGGATGAAACTAGCAGAAGTGAAAGTGCTACAAAAGACAGCAAACACACCAACATGTGCATCCCAAGGAAGCATAAAGAGCACTTGCCTGTAGTCAGACAATTATACATAGTAACCTCGTTTGAGGTAGAGCAGGAGCAGAGCCGCCTGCACTCCGTGAAGTAAAGAGGAAGGAAGGGGAGAAGAAGAAACACCGTGCAGTCGGAGTTTATTTTCTAAGCGATGAGGATTGCGTGGTTGTTTTGCTGAAAGCCAGCAACTCTTGCAGAACTTGTATTCTGAAAAGGCCACATAACTTGCTAGTTAGAAAGACATGTTTAAATTACAATTTAGCTCACCTGCTGCATATGTATTTATTGAGTCAACTCTGGAAAGAACATACTGAACAGATTTAAAGGAGCACATCTGACTGAGCAGTGCCTTACACACCTCTATATGTGTGTGGGGCCAGTTAAACCATCACTTTTTTCAGATGTTCACAGAAGGTCAGATGGTAATGGATTTTTTTTTTTGGAGGCTGCAACAGTCAGTAGTGATTCCCTGTTGGAAAATTGCAACCTGCAGATTAAAACAGTTCACATTATGAGACTATACCACAGTGTGGAGGATCTTAAGGTGTACAGTTTAATTTCATACATGGATAGCTGTGTGCCTGGATTAGTCAGTGAACTTTTAGAAACTGACCCCCTCCCCAGCTTTCTGCATTTTGCCATGGATGCATGGGAGAAAGGCTAATGACTTTTAGGTTGCATATATTAGGGACATTTTTGGGGGTAGAAACTGCTAAAAAGATTAACATACTGTATGAACCTATTGCTAAATGTCTTAATTTTTATGAGATACAGTTTGACTTTGTTAAAGCTAGTGACCTTTGTGTTGCCTTTGTGGGGTTGCAGGTTGCTGATTTGCTGTTCCACATTTAATATTGGCCTTTGACTTCTCCTCCCCTCTGTAAAGAGAGTCATCTCAGCACACTATTATTTTATTGTAATTATTTGCTGCCCTTTCTTTCTATAATGGTCTAGAGATTTGTTCATTACCAAATTTCCAGATAAGTGACCAACATTAAGCCATTTTTTTCCCATTTTACCATCGTAAATTAGGAATTAGGAATTTTGAACAGTTTTTGGAAGGTATCTTGGAAAAAAAGACAAGAATGCGGACTGATTAAGTCAATGCATAAATCTGTAAAATTATTTATAAATGTTACATATGACTGTCTATGTATTACCTAAACAAATATAAGCATTTGTGTTTTAGCACGTATGCCATTTTTATCACAATATAGTGTGGTATGCATATCTAACCTAAATTTCAGCTTTTTACAGGAAGAAAAAAAATATATATTTTCTTGGCAAATTATTTTATTTTTGTTTTGATATATTGACTTTTTTTGTTTTAAATAGTTTTAGTGTGTGTATGTGTGTGTGTGCGCTAAATGTACAGTCCCCAGGAGCATTAGATGCATGCCGGGAACTGCAGCTTATGGGAATCCAAATAAAAGAAAGAAAATACTGGAGATGGATGCTTCAGAGAGGGATTTCTGGGTTTCCCTCCTGGAACTGGTGCTGCCAGGATGGATGTTAATCAGTAAACATGCTTTTTTTTTTGCTGTGATATAAGTATAATTGAAAAAGCAGGATGATGGATCCAACTAATCGAAAATAGACACTTAAACATGCTGCTGGCAGCCAAATCTGTTAAGTGGAATGCTAAACGGTAACTAATGAAGGGATGGTCAGATCTTAAAAAATGAAGACCCTCTTTAAAGAAGACAGCCATCCCACTGATGTATTATTTTAACTGAGTTCTCACTAAGTGCTTGCTCAGATGGAGTTGGATTTCTTTTTATCGAGTGTCTTGGGATTTTTTTTTTTCCCCCTTTTATGTGAACTGACACCGTGTTGGTGAACCCGAATCCTTTGAGAGTTTGCTGATCCAGCAGACAGGCACAAGCCACGATTTCTGTAAACCAAAAACTGAATAAAATTATTTAACAATGCAAAATAGTCAATCAAAAAAAATGAGATCATAATTTATTTTATTACTCAATATATGTGCACAGCCTTTAATGAAAAGAGCAAAAAACACATATTTCAAGTAGAAAAGCTTTAGTCTTTTGTCATGTTGCTTGCTGCTGCAAATAATTTAATTTGAATCAGTGTCACTTGGAGGAAGATAACCTGCTTTAAATAGACTGAGAGATTAAGTTGAGCATTAGAATATATTCACTGTAGGAGAGTAATAAAGTGTATTTGCTGTTCACGAGACCCGCTGTCGTTTCTACCTGGAAGCAGAAAAATAGAAGGACCTGAGGCTTCGCTCATTAATGCTTCTCTGTTGTTATCGTGGGAGATGGGGAATACATTTATTTCACTTTTGGGATTCTTTCACATCAGCATACAGTAAATAGCTTTTTAGGATGGAGGTGTTCACTTTAATATCCCAGGCCATTTGTAACTGTGAAAGCAGGAACTCCTCATCAGCGTTTTAAAATCATGGGCTTCTAGGAGGGTGAGTGGAGGAGTTTTTTTTTTTTTTTTTCACCACACTCAGGATGCAACCCTCTGAAGGTTTTCACAGACTAGAAGATACTTTGATTCCTTGATCATTTCCAGTGCTTGTTTACTCAGCAGCTGCTGACCCTGGAGCTTTTTAAAGGTAACTACAGAGAAAACAATTTCTCTTTGAGCTTTCTGCATCCATCCTGTGAATTCCCCACAAAGAAGATGGCGGATTCTGCCGCCCAGCGGATGTTTTGATGGAGTACAGCCCTGGTCAGGAGTGGACATACACTGATCTTCAGCAAAAAATGTCATAATAAGTTTGGAAACTTTATTCACTTATTTGAACCATTGTTTCCCCTGGGTGGGATGAGAATACGGTGCCACAAAACAATATTTTCACCTTCACAGGTTTTTACCATTTTTGCTTTCGTCACACTCAAGTGTGTCAGATCAAACTTTTTTTTTAATATCAGAGAAAGATGAACAAATATGAAGTGCAGTTTTCAAATGATGGTTTAATTTATTAAGGGAAGAAAACTATGCAACCATAACCTGGCCTGCCAGATTGATAATGTCCAGCACTCTATTTTCTGCATGTTATGAATCCGGGACTACTACCGTCAAATCCATTCAGGGAAAGGAAGGACATTCAGCAGAACTTTCTGAACTGATTGGATGAAGTGACAGCTAGTGCCCGCCTACCAAAGATTGGTTTTAGCCAATCACGGTATCAAATGAAAATGTTGTAAGCTGTTGCCGCCATATGAAACCACAACAATTTAAGCAAGTCAAGGTGCAATTATTTGGATATTGACACTCGTGAGAATCCTGGATTCTGACCCACCAGGCGTGATGGCGGCAGCAGCAACTACGCGTGGCTCCTCCTGCGCCGCCATGTTTATGTTGGTCCGGCTGTGGGTTCGGCAACTCTTGCATTCATCACAGCTCTATGCCCCGCCTTAAAGCATAATACTGCAACGTGATTGGACCAACACGTTTTTGGTTCGGTCCCGAACGGCTGAGTGGGACAAGACGTATTTTCGTGTGTTTGTGAACGCACACATACCGCGAGACTTCAGCTTGCAGTCAATGGTAATGAAGGCACCCTGGTGCTGTGGAAAAACTGCCACGTAAACCCAATAACATGCTTGTGTCAGCTTTGGCTGCACCAGCGGCCATTAAGAATATCAGCATGATGTTCCCACTACTGTGTGTACGCCAGTAGGTAAGAAGAATCAGGCTGGAAGGTTTCACACAGTATCATGAAATTTTAAGGTGTTACAAGTAAAGTTACTGATGTTCACTAAACTAAATTTATATAAATGCACTCATTTTGTTGTTCTGGTGTAACCCCCTGCTGCGGTGCTGCGTTTGGATTTTGCAGAATTAGTTTGATCTTCACTATATCAGTATGAACCTGTTACATCAAACCAAACAAGTTGTTCTGATGTTCCGCATTCAGCTGAGTCTACTGGATTTAGTTTAAACGCAATTAACATCCAGTTTAGTGAAGAAGTGATTGGCTTCATGCTGCGTCGCCTTCGTTGTCGCGGGTTTCGCACGTCAGCACAAACGGTTTCCAATCTCAGCTTGTATGAACGTTTGAAGTCCACATATTTACATTTCAGGTAAATTAAGCCATTAAAAATCAGAAAAAGGAAAGCTTTCCATTCGGAGCTTTGTTAACGGAATAACAACCACCTTTGATGTAGGACATCCAGATATGCGCATAAAAAAAAACTCAGCTGTAGTCTTTTGTTGAGCACAGCAGGCTGTGGCTCTCTTTATACAGATTTTCAAGGATGAATGTTATATTGCTTTACTTCCTTTGCACAGGGCTGATCCACAGGAAGCCACTCACGGGCTGAATAGCATTGACCCATGGTGCCAGAACCTGCAATCATGAAACATCTTTTGAATCCTTCTGTGGTGAGAAAGAGAAGCGGTGTCACAACAATCCGTTCGATGTTCAACTCAAAGTATGAATGTGACTCAGTCTGACGGAGCAGTTATTATAAAACTTTCAAAGTGCTACTTATTGCCACGTTCACTGGCCAGAGGGACAAATTGTTTTTCTTTTCTGCTCTTTCATTATTATAGTAGTTTTTTCACAGTATCATTGTCATTACCAAAATCGCGCTCTGCGTGAGGTTCGAAGGGCATCCATCTATTCTCAACCTCTCCCTGCTATTTTTCTGACCATCTGCTTTTGAAATGATAACGTTGGCACCTTTTTTTTTAGCCTTGCAGCATATTTTTCCACAGTTCTTAAAGCTGTATAGCTTGTCAAACAGGGGCATGATGACTTCCATTCTGAGATTTTTCAAGAAGAAAAAAATTCAGAAAATATGTGTGTTCAGGTTTTAAAAGTTATTCCATCTTAAACAGTGGTGTGAAAGAACAACAGTCCTGTTTGCATACATATCCTGAGTAGCATTTGAAATGATCCCTTTCCAATGAGGAAAGAAGAAAATAATTATCTTTCAGGTCAAACTGAGCTCTTCTGTTAACATTTAGCAGGCATATTTGATTTCCCATCATTTGGGATGTCTTGGCAAATATGTGCAAAAACCTTAAGCAGTTCCTTCAAAATTACTTCATTCATTTATTTTTATTTTTTTTACATTTTGTCTCATTACAATCAAAAACAAAGTAACATAAAGTAGTGAATAATTGCGAAGTAGAAGGATGAGGACAAGTGAATTTCAATATTTTTTTTTCCAATGCAAATCTATAGGTTCCTGCTTTGGCATTCAGCTTCCCTGATGCAATTATTTGTACCACCTTTCACTTAAATTGAAGCTGCAAGTGTTAATTTGGTCTGTCTTTACCAGTTTTGCACATCTACAAATTAAACCCATTCTTTATAAAATATCTCAATTTCTGTGAGTCTGTGAACAGCAAACTATTTACCCCTAACACGTTTTCTCCCGGGATTTCCCTGTATTTAACTCGATTCATCCATCTTTCCATTAACTCAGAAAAGCTTCCCTTTCCCTCCTGAAAAAAAACAACATCCATAGAATGATGCTCCCACCAGCATGCTTTCCACATAGGAATGGTGTGGTCACGGTTTGCAGCATTATATTTCTCAAAATCTAAATATTGCACAGCTCAAAAGGTTTTTCTGTTTTTGACCAGAGCCCCTTAAGAACACATATTAGCTGTACCCTCACTTGTCTTGTGCCGTGGTTTTACTGAAAGGAGGAGGATTATTGCTGGGGGGGGGGGGTCGTCTACTGGAACCCTACACAGTTGAGTCAACTGATACATAAGGAACAGCTCAAGGAAAGCAGGACGTGGAGGCACTGACAAAGGGAGGAAACACTAATAGATAAGCACAAAAAAGAGGAATAATAGGAATTCAAAACTGTCATATCCACTGAGCTGTGTGCAGATCTAGGCTGTGCGGCTCTATGCCTCTCCTCTCTTCAGGGTGTGATTTGGCAGGTGTGACCCTTCAGGTGTTCTGCATTTACTCCTTATCAGTGGATCTTTATAAGGAGCTGGAGCCAGATTGTTAACATTTCCTGCGTGGTGAAACAGACCTCTGTCCTGTGTAAGCTGTTCTTTGTTGCATTCCCAGTTACCCTATGCTTACCTGCGCTGTTACCTCCTTCCTTAAATATCCAGTTGCCATTCTGCCACTCCTGAGTCCTACTCCGTCGTCTGCAGAGGAACCCCTTTGTGTAGCCTCAGCAGTAGCATTCCTCCTCATCTCCAAGCACCTGTCTTTATGGTATCTGGACCTCCTCTGTTCCACCGGTTCTGCTGCATCTGCTTGTTCACCTTGTTCACGCCTTCTGCAACCTCATCCGTGTACAACAGCAGAACCAGCAGGATTCAGTCCATAACCGTTTCTGCTTAAACTCAGTGAAAGACCTACTGCCTCCTGGGAAGCCACCTCCAGATCTTTTTCCGCCGTGCCGTGCCATTCCATCGGAGCTCTGATGTCAGTAAGTCTGGCCAGTTCCTTCGTGTAAAAAAAAAACTCTTTAACCATTACCATGTCTCCATATTTGTTGCCTGTTTCAGAGCTCCTAGCAACATGACAGAAAACGCCAAGAAGGGAGACTGAAGTAAAACTCAATTCTAAATCCAACTCTGTTTAAGAAATTGGTTTATAAGCACTCTTCTTTAAATCCATGGGTTTTCAAATGTCGGAGGCAGAACAGCTGCATTTAGGCTGGGATTAAATTACACACAGATGGACCCTATTTACCAGTTAGGTGACCTCTGTAGGCAATTTAATGCATTGGAGTTTCTTTATTTCTAGATTACCATTAACCAATCAAAAATAATTAAATGAGTGGATCTCTGGACGGGTTGTTCTTTGTTGAGATCCAGCAGGAGATGATCCCATCAAATGAAAATCCCAAAAAGTCAATGAAGTTTCTGACTGCAACATGACAAACCAAAAAATTAAGGACCATTAATTATTTTGCAAAGCATGGTTTTGTTTGCCGGTACATAATGAAAGCCAATTAAGGTCTCACCTGAGCTGCACAGCTGCATATCTTTGTCAAAGAGAAAATTATATAAAATATTCCAGTAACCATAGAGCTCACTCACTTAAACATAAACTGGAAGAATCACAATGCTCTAACACGTTAATTAAAGAGCTGTTGTTTTTCAGAAGCATATTTGTTTGTCCTTTTTGTTTCATTCGGTATTCTTGTTTTTATTTCTTTATTCTGACAAACTTCAAATTGCACAGTGTGCCTTCCGTGAGCACATGGAGAGCAGACGTGAGGTTTAAATGCCTGTGGCACATTAAATTTAGCATAATCAAATCTACAGTACATTACCATGACATGATTTATGCTGCGCTGCATTGGAGACTCCTAGGAGTTGAGCTTTTTAATGCTTTTATATTAGAAATGTGAAAATCAGCATGTTCATGGCACCAAAATGGGGTGCTACTGCAGAAGTAAGTGTAAAGCTCAGAGAAAGTGAAGGTATTTTCATCATTACGTGCATATTATGTCTGCAAAGGTCACAGCTTGTTAAGAGCCACGACAGCCTCAGAAATCTTGAGAATTTATACCTAAAGCACTCAGAAAAACAAATCTGAAGTATTTTCAGTCAGTACAGAGGACACAGCTTCAAGCACAGATTCTATCCAGGCAGTAATCTTCCTGAGAGCAGCTTAAAACCACATACCATCTCAGTATGCTGCAGGGTTTCAGCAAAGTTGCTCCAAACCTCCTGTAATAATGTATCATTGGGTAGCAGTAAGAACACATTGCTAATAGACTACAGCAGTTGTTGGGGTGCAAGTGGCTGGTGAAAGCATAGGCAGCAGCTCGGAGTAAGGCCCACAGAAAGGAACCAGACCCTCATCCAATTAGCTGTACTGTACACACACACACACACACACACACACACACACACACACACACACACACACACACACACACACACCCTTGTTTAAAATACAAAGTGACTTACATTCATTTTCAAGCCTTTCTATGGCCTAACCTAAACCTAATTGACAACTTAGTGCTAAACCTGACCCCTGGCCCAGCCAAAAACCGAGAACCAAAAAAAAGGGCCTAACTTTATTCCTAAAATGTGCAAAAAAAAATTTCTTGCTCAGCTGCAAGTACAAGAACACACACAAATACAGAAAAAAGCAAATAAAGGTCATATATCAAAACAAAAATTAAATGATCGGCTATGAAAGAATGTTTTTGTTTTTCCCATAAAAGGATGAAATTAAGGTTAGATATGCATACCATACTAAAGGTATGTAAAGGTCCTCACTTAACATCAAAGTCCTTCACTTTGCTCTTGAAAATGGGTGAAACATGTTCCCGCTCAGCTGTACGTATAAGAACCCACTTACACTCATGCAGTCCAGGGACAACACTGTCTGCACAGCTTCCTGTCAAAGCCTGGAAATCTCTCACAAAGCTATTTGTATTTTATGTAGGAAGCATGTTAGACAAAATACAGCATTTCTTTAACTAATGCTTATCATCCATTCCCTAACTTTTTTCCACCCACACTGTGGGAGGTATAACAACTCAAATACTTTGGGGTTTACCGCCCTCTAGGCAGCCATGCTGCCTGGTAGATGGAGGCATCTGCACTGTGGCTGTAATCTGTGGTAAGCAAGGGTATAACTTTAGGCCTACCACTGGGGGGTTAGTTTCAGCTAATATATTTATTTAATCATTTATTTTTCTAATTGGATTCAGGCTAGTTTAGCATTTCTGTATGAGAAATACACTGTACTGCTTTTTTCTGTAATTTACGTAACTTTCCCATTTTCTTTGTATTTTTTATTTTTTTTGGGCTTTTTCTCAGCTCTAGTGGCTCGCTTTTTATGAAAGTAGGCTGACAGGAAGGGGGGTGGAAGACGGGGAGAGACATGTGGCAAAGGACCGCGGGTCGGATTCGAACCCGTGTCGACCGCGTCGAGGACTAAGGCCTCCGTATATGGGTTGCGCCACGAGCGCGCCCTTTCTTTGTATATTTCCTCTGTACCTTTTCTGTTCCACATCAGCTCACCAATTAATAAAAGACTCCCTTTTGTCATCCTTTTTTCTACTACAGTACCAAATATTTAACATTTGTAGACTGTATTTTATCACATACCAAAATTACTCCATTTCCCAGGGGTATGTATTTACATGGTTCACTATGGTTTAATTGGGAAACATTATAACATGTGACTCAACAAATCCGACCATAAGGAACTAGACCAAGAGTGGACTAAAACTAAAAATGTTTACAGGGACAATTTATATTTTTTCGATCTGTTACCTGGTCATCTGTGCCTCCTGTGCTGTTTCTCCCTGTCTTCTTTTTCCCTCTTTTCGGTCACCTGACCCTTGGTCACCTACTTCCTCTTCTTTCCTCTCTTCTACTGCTGCACTTCCTTTCTCGCCTCCGTTTCTCCCTCTCCATCTCTGTCAACACCTTTGTTTATCTGTTCTGCTATATATCATACTCTTCAACCTGATATTAAAACAGCTCAGTAGATGTTCAAATGTCTTACAAAAAAAGTTGGGAAGCATCGTGTGGGAAACATTGTAAGTTTACTTCCAGACCGTTGTGCCAGTGCCATGTGATTTGTCTATAGAAAAAGAACAAGATGGTTTTGACAGCAATAACTGCAGATAATGCAGCATTGGAAAGTAGCAAGAGAAGGGAAGGTTGTCAGTGTGTCCCACTCACAGCCTAAGCCTGTAGCAGTGCAACTACAGAGATACATCAGTGTAACCCAAGCCAATCTAACTACAACCAGTATCAAATATGAGATTATAAGCCTCGTCTTAAAAGCAGACAGGATATATTTCTCACTAAACAAAACTGCGAGTTGGTTCCACAGGAGAGGAGCCTGATATCTAAAAAGATCTGCCTCTCATTCTACTTTTAGAAACTCTAGGAACCACCAGTAGACCTGCAGTCTGAGCCTGAAGTGCTCTTTTGAGAATATATGCCATCATCACACTTGACCAGTTTTGGTCCGTGATGCAGACACCCCGTCTACTTTTAAGACTAGGCTTGAAACTTTCCTTTCTGACAAAGATTCTAGTTAGAGTGGCTCATGTTAACCTGAGCTACCTCTATAGTTATGCTGCTATAGGCTTAGGCTGCTGGAGGACATCAGGGTCTATTTCTCTCACTCTGCTGAGTTCTACGGTTCTCCAATTTGCATTGCTTGTCGTCATTTCAGCTTTTAACTTTTTGTTCTCTCTCTTTTTTTTTCTTCATAGAAGGTACACCTGGTCTGGCGTTCTGTTAGCTGTGACATCATCCAGGGAAGACAGATCCACTGCTATTACCATCCAATATAGAACAGATTACTGGATCAATGTTTGCTTCTCTGCTCTGTCTTCTCTAACCCCCAGTCGGTCGAGAACATTCACACTGAGCCTGGTTCTGGTTCTGCTGGAGGTTTTTCATTCCCGTTAAAGGAGATTTTTTCTTTCCACTGTCGCCTAATGCTTGCTGAGTATGAGGGATTGCTGCAAAGCCATGGACAGTGCAGACAACTCTCCCTGTTACTCTATGCTTCTTTAGGAGGAGGGAATGCTGCTTGTCAAGACTTTGATGCAATCAACTGGGTTCCCTTAGATTGGAAATATTCTTACCAATCTGTATAATCTGATTGAATTTGACTTTGGAAAGTGCCTTGAGATGACATGTTTCATGAATTGGCGCTATATAAATAAAATTTTATTAAACTGAATTGAAAATACGTGTCATAATAATGTCTTTCTTTTCTATGTCATTCAGTAATCCTTGTGTACAACACTTTGGTCCTGTGGAGTATTTTAATGTGCTTTATCAATAAACCTGGACTGGATTGGGCATATTTGCAGCGTGTTTAACTAAAACTAATTACTCAGTTTATTAAACCTTCTTGTTAATCTAATGCAATAGTTCAAAAATGGATTTTATGGTCCTTTCCTTGTAGTTTAGGTTTCTTTCATGCCTCTGTTTTCATAATTTTCCTTTTCCTTATGTGTTCTAGTTGTTGCCGTTTTAGTTTGATCCTTTGTGTATTAGTTTATTAGTTCATTACTGTGTTTTTTGTACTTCTAGATTTATTCCTGTTGGATCTCTGCTAGCATTTGTTCCCCCTTAGTTTATATTCTCTGTTAAGCTCTTCTATGCTAATTAATCTTCCTCCCTGAGCTCCAATGCCTTCCTTCTGGCTCTGCTGTTCTTTGTTATCACCTGATTGCTCTCACCTGCAGTATATGTCTATACTTTCACACCAGGTTACATCTTTATTTGAGTCCAATTAAATTTGATCATGACTGTGGGTAGGAATTTTTTATCTTTTTTTTATCACTAGCAGAAGTTTGTACATGTGGATTTGAAGTCGTGCAAAGTAACTCAGGTGAAATGAGGCAACACAGTGCAACAAATAAATCTGCACACGGCAGCAGATATTCTTTCATGGAAACCTAGATCACAAAATACAGGAGAGACTCAGTTGTGATTCAGAGCTGTCTCCATGTGAATTTTTGGTTTCATGGCATGAACTCCACGTGCTGAGAAAAATACAAAGTGAAATCGAGAGATGCTGCTTTGAGTGAGTACTGCAGGCCTTTTAACGTCGGCTTTTTCTGCAACGTTTGTCTTTCTGATTGAATTATTGTGCTATGACGTAAGCGTAGGTCGGTAAGCCTGGCAAATACCCACAGAATTTCATAAGATGTCAATTCGGTTCTAAAAAGCATTTTACACTTTCAACCTGAAAACCTGCTCTTTTCATGCAAAGGTAGTACAAAGGGACTACATGGAAAAAAGTCAGCTATTAAAAGTGTTAAAAAGAAAACAAAACATCTGTCTGCTAGACCTATAACATTGAATTTACATCAAGTAAAGATCATTGGGGCTGGTCAGAGGAAAGGTTGGCAACCTTTCTGCAGACCCCACATATCGTGGACACAAGCTGTTTAGACTTCTACCATTAGATTAATACAAAAAGTCCTATTTTTAATAACCAGCCGCCATACAGACAGATTCATTCCCCACGCTGTCAATGTCATGAAAATAAGGAACAACTCAATGCCTGAGTAGTCAGCTGTGAAAAAAATAACCCGATTTTCAACCTGATTTTCATTTCTCTTTCTTTATAAATAAAAAATGTCTCTGAATGCACATTCGTGTAAATACTGTTTCTTTTATCCTCATTTTATTCATCTAAAGTTTTTGTTTTATTCTTTGCCTTATGTCTGTAGGCTGTGAGCTGTGAGCTTGAAACCAATGTCAAATTCCTGGTTTATGCACACACTCTCAAAAAAAGCTGATTCTGATTCTCTTATTTAATTTCAGAGTTGCTAAATGTGATAATTGTATATGTTGATACATCAATAAAAAAGATTTCCACTCATGAGTGACTTCTTTGGGCTAGTAAATGTCATAAAATATCTGGAATTTGAGGAAACCTCCCCAGTAGGTAATTGCGAAACTCTGAGTAGCCTCACGCAGGCGATATTTTGTGTTGGTTCTGCCTCATCACCCACATTTCGCCCATTGTTGCCGAGGCAGACATGACACACAACCAGATTAGGGCGTTCTCTGATGAATCCAAGCGTCTGCGATATCACCTCACAAGTACCGCTTTCCACTGAATCACAGATACGGCGAGGCAGCCTCTGACAGGCAACACTGTGGCTGGCGGGGTGCACCCGAGTGAGACAAAATACAGCCTGATTATAAATCACTGGCAATAGCTCCTGGGCCAAAAGCAGCGGTCGAAGTCACACTGTTGAGCTGCATCATGGTGTGAGGCACTGAGTTGGCAGCAAGCTGGGGAGGTGTTTGAGGTGATGAATTACTGAATGCAAGCACACAACACCGCTCTGTGTCTGGAGCCCCTTGCAGAAGTTTTCATGCCCGTCAACCTTTTTCGCATTTTGTCACGTTACAGCCATAGATTCTCATGTGTTTTATGTGACTGACCAACATTACGCGAGTGCATTTGTATTCAGCTCCATTTAATGTGGAAGAAAATGTAGACATTTTCAGTTTATGGAAGAGCAAACAGAAAAACCAAAAAAGAAAACCGCTGTTGAATGAAAGCCAAAATGAGTCCAATCCTCGGTTAGCCCCATGTAGGGGACACAGCCAACATGTGGAAGAAGGTGTCATGGTGTGTGAGCTCGCCTGAGCTCAGTTATCTCATAACTCATCTATGCCTGGATGTGCCAAAATTTTCCTCAGTTGAATAAAAACAAAACAGAAGTAATAATATTTGGACCAATAGAGGAGAGATCAAAAGTTAGCACACAGCTTCAGTCGCTTCAGCTAAAAACCACTAATCAGGCCCGAAATCTGGGTGTAGTGATGGACTCAGACCTGAACCTTCAAAAGCATCTAAAGACAATTACAAGGTCGGCTTTCTATCACCTGAAGAACATTTCTAGGATTAAAGGACTGATGTCTCAGCAGGATCTGGAAAGACTAATCCATGCGTTTATATTTAGTAGAATTGATTACTGCAACGGTGTTTTCACAGGTCTGCCTAAAAAGTGGATCAGACAGCTGCAGCTGATCCAGAACGCTGCTGCCCGCGTCCTCACTAAGACTAAGAAAGTAGAGCACATAACCCCAGTTCTAAAGTCCTTACACTGTCTCCCTGTATAGAGAGAATAGACTTTAAAATACTTCTGTTAGTCTATAAATCCCTAAATGGCTTAGCACCTAAATACATCACAGACTTGTATCAGTGTATCAACCATCCAGACCACTAAGGTCTTCTGGCTCCAGCCTACTCTGCATACATAGAACCAGAACTAAACACGGAGAAGCATCATTTAGTTCCTATGCTCCGCTTATCTGGAACAATCTTCCAGAAAACTGTAAAAGTGCTGAAAGCCTGAGTTCCTTTAAATCGAGATTAAAACCACATTTGTTTGAAATTGCCTTTGAATGTTCTAGTTAAACTGTTTTACTGTTTTTAATGGGGTTTTTTTTTTTGTTTCTACATTCTATCCCTACTTGCTTTTATTCCTATATTTTAACCATGTAAAGCACTTTGAATTGTCTCTGTACCGAATTGTGCTATATAAATAAATTTGCCTTGCCTTGACTTGCCTCATCTGTACCAGTAGTATTTGTTGGGGTCTTCTACAGTGGCAGATCATCTATTTGCCTTACTGCAGCGTTTCAGTAATTTCTTCATTACTGAGTAAAGTGCATGACCCTGTCTCAATTTCAATGAGTATGATGCTTGCCTAACCCTAGTCGGACCAAGTTTCCCAAAACCTTTTTGATCCTGAACCACTACTTATTTCTGTCTGGTGTTCTCATCTGGTCCATTAAACATCTGCACTTTCTTAAAGAGTTTTTTTTTTTTTTTTTTGTTAAATGACTGACCTGTTTGCGGTCACCCCAGATTATTTTATCTGGTAATGTGGTGTTTCTCTTGTAGCCTTCTGTATTAATAAAAAGACTCTTCAAACTGCAACTATATTTAAGATATTTAATCTAAAAGGCAGAGGAATGTTTACAGCTTCAGTACTGGATTCTCATAACAACACAACGCACAATGCCTGAGAACCCTGTTTGTTCTCTCACACAAACATTAAATAGGAAACATTGTGTCCATCCATTCAGGGCTGTCTAACAGTATATCACTGTTCTGTTCATCACATTGGTGGAGAAGATCATGCTGTAATGCAGACGTCTCCTTGCTTTCTTTGTTCTTTTAAATATTATGTGGTGTTTTTATTAATCCATAAATATACATGCAAATTTTTTAAATCACCCCTGTCAGCTGCACATGTATTTAAGTTATTTGATTATGATATTTTGTACTGTATTTTGTGTAGTGACTGTACAGTATTTTTTTTCTTATGTTTTAAAGTCTCCTATTTTTACTTTTTGTTTTCTTATTTTTCACCCATGTGTGATTCTACATGGTTCCATTTGCATCTCACTTTGCTACTGGTACGCTTTAATTTCTCCTCTTGGGGACAAGGAAAGGATATTTCTGTTCTATTCTATTAAATAAATGATAAAATAAAATGCGTGGCTGTGAAATGAGAAAATGTAATAAAAAAAAAGTTCAAAAAGATCATTTGGAAGAAAATCCATACATTCCTTTTATGTTCAGACATTGTTTTACCACCTCAGATTTGATCACATCTTGTATTTTTATTTGTGCACATCTCAAGCTCTTCCATTTTAAACAAATTGTAAGATTAATTTTTGCAGTTTTGAATACCCATTCTTACCTCAGTCCATTTGTGCTATTCAACATTCACTTAAACATAAAAACCAAGAAGCAAAGCACAGGCCTCCATATAGTCTTGAGCTGCCAAGTCATTCGCCACACTCACTGGTCACCATAGCGCAGAGGAATCACCATCAAAACGCGCTTGTGACTGGGTAAGTTCATAAAACAGATGATTCTACGCAGTTATTACCATCATGGCTGGTTCAAGCTAAATGTATCCCTCCAAAGAGCTATGAAAGGAAAAGTGTTGTTGCTTAACAGTAAAGCAATAGCTTACATGCCTGAGGTGAGTTAAGCCATCAGCTGTATGTCGAATCAGCCTCTCAGAGTGCTTCATCAAATCCCTCCCTGCACCACTCCATCATGAGCTTGCAAGCCTTCTGCTGCTGGCTGGACAGCTTAGCCGTAGGCCGCTGGCATAGAGGGGTTTTCAAAGAGAAGATCTGCCCATTACAGTCCAATCAAAGACCAAAACTTTCCTCAAGTTTTCCCAAAACTATATCCAGAACGAAAACAAACTCCCAGATTTGTCTTTTGCTCGCTGCTGCAGTGCAGAAGAGAGTTTGCCTAACTAGAAATGAAGGTGCCATCTACTATCAGCACATGAGAGACAGAGCTTGTGTTCCTGACTCTGTGTGGCTCTTTGAAGAAATAAGAGGGAATGTAAAAAAAAAAAAAAAAAAAAAAAAGTGCATTTGCAGAACTTGTCACAAGGGATTAAAGAGTATTGGGACATGATGCACAAATGTGACAAACTTGTGATAACAGCGACGGAATGGAATTGGATTTGTACCCAGTTTAAAGAAATTTCATTTTATATCACATCATTACCCTCTCTGCTGTCAGTGGGATATTTTCAGTTTATGCACTATAATATTAGGAACAAGCATTTTTGCTACTTTCCAGTCTGGATTTTTTTCCCCCTGATTTCTTCCTCCCTGCATCCAAATGATGTAGGTCTTTACCACACTCACTGTTTGCTATGTTGCACGGACAATGCTGGATCTTTACTTGAATTTAGTAAATCAGCCACATTAGAAGTATTTGAGATGCATGAAATGCTTTCCTAACATTCTCGTACCTTTTCCGGCAACAATTACAAGTGAAAACCAGGACACAACCCTGCTTATTTACACTGCAAACAAGATTTCATTGAAAGTCAGTCTGGGCTGATCCACATTAATTTTAATGATCCCAAATAACACCTGTCCCACATACTCCTCACCTTTAATAGGATGATATATTGTACACTGGCTTGTTATTTACAAACCATATGGCTGTCTGTCAGGAGTTAATTAATTTCATTTATATCTTTTGAAAGATGGGCCAACTCTTATTCAAAGTGCAGCACAGAGGGAGCTTTTACATCACCCTGCTGCTTTTATGTCACCATGGTTTGCCGCACTTCCTGCTTTTTGACTGCCTGCAAAAACACATTTACATATTTAGGATATACGCACACATTCACTATTCCAGGTCATGGTTTAATATGTATGTTTATCCAAGACAGTTGCTCGCATTATTTATGCCAAAATAGATAGTTTGTGATTGATGAAGGTTTTTTTTGTTGGGTAGGTGACCCAAAAGAAGTTGGGGATCCAGCATACTTCTAAGTTGGTGGACTATGCATAAGGGATGTTACAAATACGGGGACAAGTAAAATATATTGCCAAAAGTAGTGGACCACTTACTTTTACATGCTTGAATTCTAATGGCATTCCTAAGTTTGCCCTTGGTAAACTGAGGGGAAACAAAGGGAAGAGTACTCATCTTACAGTCGGTGTTGGGTACATCCCTTATCACATTGGAAAATACATAGATTTTGATAGAGCCGCATAGAGTAACTTCACGTAGCGAACCTAAAGCAGTAGCACCCGAGCAGCCTGGTAACCAGGCTGGCTGGGTGACGGTTCGTAGGAAGCATAGCTCTAGATTACAGACCCCAGATCACCACCAACCCATCTGCGTTTCTAATAAATTTTCCCCTCTGAGCGACAATCTCGCCGAGGAGCCGACCTTAATTATTGGCAGCTCCATAATAAGAAATGTGGCACTAAAGAAACCAGGGACCATAGTTAAATGCCTACCAGGGGCCAGAACAGGCGACATAGAATCCTACCTAAAACTACTGGCTAAGGATAAGCGTAAATATCGCAAAATTGTTATTCACGCTGGCGGTAATGACACCCGGTCACGCCGATCAGAGGTCACCAAAGTTGGTGTTGCTTCGGTTTGTGAGTTTGCTAAAACTATGTCGGACTCTGTAATTTTCTCTGGTCCCCTGCCTGATCTGACCAGTGATGACATGTTTAGCCGCATGTCATCATTCAACCGCTGGTTGTCTAGGTGGTGTCCAGAAAACGACGTAGGCTACATTGATAACTGGAGAACTTTCTGGGGAAAACCTGGTCTGATCCGGAGAGACGGCATCCATCCTACTTTGGATGGTGCAGCTCTTCTTTCTAGGAATCTGGCCGGATTTATTAGTTCTCCTAAATGCTGACAACCCAGGATCCAGACCAGGAAGCAGAGCCGTAGTTTAACACACCTCTCTGCAGCTTCTGTACTGTTACCCACCCATTACCCTATTGAGACGGTGTATTTCCCACGGCCAAAACTTAACAGATCAAAAACTGATCTAAAAGGAACAAATCATAAAAACCTAATAAAAATCAATATGGTTCACCTTGAACCTAAAAATAAAATAATAAAATGTGGTCTATTAAATATAAGGTCTCTCCCTCCAAAGACTTTGTTAGTTAATGAATTGATTTCTGATAATCAGATTGATTTGTTTTGTCTCACAGAAACCTGGCTACAAGAGGACTACGTTAGTATAAATGAGTCAACTCCCTCCAATTATTCAAATTTCCACATTCCCAGATCTGTGGGAAGAGGAGGAGGAGTGGCAACTATCTTTCAGTCTGATTTATTAATTAGTCCCAGGCCAACTAATAATTACAGTTCTTTTGAACATTTAACCCTCAGTTTCCCTCATCCAAACTGCAAAGCAATAAAACCTCTTCTTCGTCCACCAGGCCCTTACACTCAGTTTTTGGATGAGTTGTCAGATTTCTTATCTGATTTGGTGTTAAATACTGATAAGGCTATTATAGTGGGTGATTTTAACATCCATGTTGACACTGAATGTGATAACCTTAGTGTAGCCTTTAAAACTATCCTAGATTCAATTGGTTTTGCTCAAAATGTGCATGAACCGACACACTCTCGGCTCCATACTTTAGACCTTGTGCTGACATATGGCATTGATTGTGAAGAATTAACAGTATTTCCTCACAACCCTGTCCTGTCTGATCATTTTTTAATAACATTTGAGTTTAATCTAACTGAATTCTCCACCCCCAAAAGAGGGTTCCATTATAGTAGATTTTTATCGGATAATGCTGTATCAAAACTTAAAGAGTCTGTCCCCTTCTTAATATCCTCAGTATTGCAGAAATGCCCTGTAGATGGCAGCATTGCTGTTTCTTCCCATTCACAAATCGATACCTTTGCTAACAATGTGACTTCCTCATTGCGTTCTGCATTAGACAATGTAGCTCCCTTGAAAAAGAAGGTGATTATTCACAGAAAGCTGGCTCCTTGGTTTAATTCAGCGCTGCGTTCATTGAAGCACAATGTTAGGAAATTGGAGAGAAAATGGCGCTCTACACACCAAGAGGAATCCTACTTAATCTGGAGGGACAGACTATTGTTGTATAACAAGACCCTCCGCAGAGTTAGAGCAGCATATTTTTCATCATTAATTGAAGAGAATAAAAATAATCCTAGATTTCTCTTTAGTACAGTTGCCAAACTTACCCAGAGCCACAGCTCTGTTGATCCATCCATTCCCTTAGCTCTCAGTAGTAATGATTTTATGGGATTCTTCATAAATAAAATTGATGCCATTAAAAATAAAATAATTGGCATCCTCCCAAACATGATTACCTCGTCCTCAGTAAGTGAGGCAGCATTGGAGGAATCTTTAGAATCTGCGCAGTGTTTGAACTGTTTAGAAGCAGTAGAGCTTTCTGAGCTATCTAAAATTTTAGCTTCATCTAAACCTTCTACCTGTATGTTAGACCCAATCCCAACCAAGTTGTTTAAGGACATATTCCCTTTGATCAGTGGCACTATTTTAGACATGATTAATCTATCCTTAGTAAATGGATATGTACCACAGGTTTTGAAAGTAGCTGTTATTAAACCTTTACTTAAGAAACCTTCTCTTGATCAAGATGAGTTAGTAAATTACAGACCTATATCTAATCTTCTTTTCTTATCTAAAATTCTTGAGAAAGTAGTTGCTAATCAACTTTGTGAACATTTACAAAGTAATGACCTACTTGAGGAGTTTCAGTCAGGCTTCAGAGCTCATCATAGCACTGAAACAGCTCTGGTGAAGGTCACTAATGATATTCTCATGGCCTCAGATAATGGACTTGTGTCTATACTTGTCCTGTTAGATCTCAGTGCTGCGTTTGATACAGTTGATCACAATATTCTCCTACAAAGACTTGAACATACTGTAGGGATTAAGGGGAAAGCATTAGGCTGGTTTAAATCTTATCTCTCAGACAGATTCCAATTTGTTCATGTTAATAATAAATCTTCCTCAAACTCTAGGGTCACCTGTGGAGTACCACAGGGTTCAGTCCTTGGACCAATTCTCTTTACTATATATATGCTTCTGATAGGCAAAATTATCAGACAGCATGGGATTAATTTCCACTGTTATGCTGATGATACTCAGCTATATTTATCCATAAATCCTGATGAATCCAATCAATTACTTCGACTGCAGTCATGTCTTGATGACATCAAAAGCTGGATGACTTTAAATTTCCTGCATCTAAATTCTGACAAGACCGAAGTTTTAATCTTTGGGCCAGAGTCCTCAAAAAATAAACTTCTTAACCAATCACTTAATCTGGGTGGCATTAACCTGGCCTCTGGTAATAAAGTAAAAAATCTTGGTGTTATTTTTGACCAAGACATGTCATTTAAATCCCATATTAAACAGGTTTCCAGAGTTTCCTTTTTTCACCTCCGGAATATCGCCAGAATTAGAAACATTCTGTCCAGGAGTGATGCTGAAAAACTGGTCCATGCATTTGTTACTTCAAGGCTGGACTATTGTAATTCTTTACTATCAGGAATTCCACAAAATGCAGTTCAAAGCCTTCAGCTGATCCAAAATGCTGCAGCAAGAGTTCTGATGAAAATCAACAAGAGGGATCATATTTCTCCAATTTTAGCTTCCCTTCATTGGCTTCCTGTTAAATCAAGAATAGAATTTAAAATTCTTCTTCTAACATATAAAGCCCTTCATAATCAAACTCCATCATATATCAGAGCTCTGATTACCCCGTATGTTCCTAACAGAGCACTTCGCTCTCAGACCGCAGGTCTGCTGGTGGTTCCTAGAGTCTCTAAAAGTAGAATGGGAGGCAGATCCTTTAGCTATCAGGCTCCTCTCCTGTGGAACCAACTCCCAGTTTTGGTCCGTGAGGCAGACACCCTGTCTACTTTTAAGACTAGGCTTAAAACTTTTCTTTTTGACAAAAATTATAACTAGTGACTCATGTTACTCTCAGCTACCTTTATAGTTTTACTGCTATAGGCTTAGGTTACTGGAGTATATCAGGATCTAATTTTCTCACTACATTGAGTTCTACTGTTCTTCAATTATGCATTATGTGTTGTCATTTCTGCTTTAACTTTCTGTTCTCTCTCTTTTCTCTTCATAGTAGGTACACCTGGTCTGGCATTCTGTTAACTGTGACATCACCTAGAGAAGACGGCTCACCCGCTACTACCATCTAATGTAGAACAGATTACTAGATCAATGTGTGCTTCTGTGCTTTTTTGTTTCTCTTGTTGTGTCTCTGTTCTGTCTTCTGTAACCCCAGTCGGTCGAGGCAGATGACCGTTCATACTGAGCCCGGTTCTGCCGGAGGTTTTTTTCCCGTTAATGGGTGGTTTTTCTTCCCACTGTCGCTTCATGCTTGCTCAGTATGAGGGATTGCAGCAAAGCCATGTACAATGCAGATGACTCTTCCTGTGGCTCTACGGTTCCCCAGGAGTGAATGCTGCTTGTCGGGACTTTGATGCAATCAACTGGTTTCCTTATATAGGACATTTTTGACCAATCTGTATAATCTGACCCAATCTGTATAATATGATTGAACTTGACTTTGTAAAGTGCCTTGAGATGACATGTTTCATGATTTGGCGCTATATAAATAAAATTGAATTGAATTGAATAGATTTTGCTCTTTTCGAGTCATAGCGACCAATCAGAGCGCTTAGACATATCAACACACTCACTGACAAAGACTGACACCTTCATACAATAATATCAGATCAGTAGGGGACTTGGGCTTCACTGTCTTGTTCATTGAGACATTGACATGTTGTTGACCCATCTGTTGAAGCTACAACACCTTCAAATATCCTGGGAAGGCTTTCTATGAGGTCTGAGCATGTGTGTACGGGACTATTAAACTACTCTTCCAGGAGAACATTTTGAAAGTCAGGCAGTGATGCTGGATGAGAAGGGCGGGCTCACTGTCTCCACTCTAAGTCATACCAAAAGGGCTCAGTCAGGGCTCTGTACAGACCAGTCAAATTTCTCAACGTAAAACCTGCTTGATTGTGTCCTTATGGACGTTGCTTGTCTCCCCTCCTGAAAGACAGCCCCACACCATAATCCCTTCAGCATCTAAACCTTGATATAATGCAGTTAGGCAAGTGCCGCTCTGCTAGTAGCTGCCAAACTCAGACTCATCCACAAGATTGGCAGAGAGTGAGGCATGATTATTCACCCATGAAAACACATCTCCACCGCTCGACGGTCTGATGGCAGTGTGCTTTGCAGACGGGGATGTTAGGCTTGGATCCAGGTGCTCGGCCATTGAAACCCATTCCATAAAACTCTCTCTGTGCTGTTCTAGAGCTGATCTGAAAGCCACGTGAATTTTGGTGGTCTGTAGTGATTGACTTAGCAGAACTTTCACACTGCTTGCCAATCTTTGTGGTTTTACATGGTCTTTCACTTCATGGCAGAGCTGGTTTTATTCCAAATCACTTCCACTGTGTGACGATTCCATTAAAAGTTAAGTAAATGAAACAACTGGACTTATTGCACTGGTGGCGTTCTATCACATAACTGGAATGGACTGGGCTCCTGAGAGCGACCCCGTTTATCCAAAAATGTTTGTAGAAGCAGTAGAGGTATTGACATTTTTATACCCTTGCCATAGAAGTGGAACACCTGGCTTTAATTATTTGGGATGGTTTAGTGAATACTTTGGCAACCTGGCATACTTTGCAAGATATTAAACTGCTGTCACACTGCAATTATAAGTCTAAATGTAAAATCCTAAAGCATTTATGAAGTCCCTGTACCGCATTTAATCACTGCAATTTTGGGGGTAGGAATTTCTTTAATGATTGGCGGAGCCTTTTCATCTCCAGCTCCTAAAATCTGCTATCATCTCCTTTTTACTGTAAGGTCTGCCAGAACCCTTAACAAAGTTAAATCTCCTTTAAAACCCTAATGCTTTTACATTGGTGTTTAACCCGAGAGAGCACAATCTTTTGGCTTATATTGCTTTTTATTGTTTTTATTGTGTTATTGCTTACTGCTCTTATTATTATAGTTCTATATTGTACTTTTATTCCCCTGTGCAGTACATCGGGTGAAATAAATGAAGTTTTGATTGATTGATTGATTGATTGATTGATTGATTGATTGATTGATTGATTGATTGATGTTAAACAAGGTTTCATGGCAAATGTTCTCTCAAGCACCCGTGAGATCCACTCAAATCCTAACAAAAAACGATTGAGCCCTCTTGACTGAGAGTGAAATTAATTATGATTCATCATAGTTTGTAAAGAAAACTGGAATTCGGTAAAGTCCCTATCACCAAATCAAAGCATTACAAAAACTAGAGATCAGAAATCGGCCAAATATCTCAGAGGCCTTCCGACTGCTCCCTTATTCATGGCTGGCCACAGCAAGTCATTACAACTTATAATTTATATACTGCAAGTGCCCGTCAGTAAATTCTCTGCAGCAGCTCCATTAAATCAGAAGCTCTCAGTGGAAATATCCCCTCCTGAGTGAACTTGTATATAACTTTTTTTTTGTTAATGCAGCCTCATCTTACTTTTAAAATACCTCTTGTTTGTCCTCTGTGGAAGTTCCTGATGTCTTGCAGCACATATTACCAAACTGCCCATCCCATGCGCCGACTTCTTTTGAGATCAAAATTCTAATTATGTAAATGAACAAGATTTTATTTAAAGATTTAATGCTGATAGTCAACTTCCCATTTTAGGTAATTCTATTCTGCTTTGGCTGGAAGGTCAGTCTTTCATTAAATGTCCAGCCTTGAGGTATTGCCAACGGAGTATAATCACTATTCTGCATTAATATGCTGATCAAATTCCGGGATCCAGGCAGAGACTTGGCTTTTCATTCCTACTTTTCCATCAGATATTCACCACCAAATCTGCACAGACATCATTAGGGCTGTCTTGGGTGCACTGTACCTGCTACAGGGTTACTTCCTGACATCAGGCAGTGGATTGTGCATCCTCGACGTCCAGTTGAGCATGACGGGAAGGTTGATGCTGCTACGCCTGGCTGCAGACATCATCTACAATCTGTTTGGTTTCTGGTGCTACACAGATAAATGCATTCTGCAGAGGGAAATTATCTCCTTCTGAAGAACACACAATCCTCCTGCTGATTTGGCCGTGCCAAAACATGAAAACTCCTCATTATCTTCTGTTTCAAACAGTGCATTAGCTGAAGCAAATAACTTTGTGAAGTTCCAGTTGAGTCAACAAACCTATAATTTAAAATGTTGTTACAAAAAAAAAAAACAAATATTGCAAGTTATTTACTCTTTGGGAATCTGAATTGTTTTCATATCTTTGAAAAACCTGTCAGCATGCAATAGTGCCTTTAAAAGCTTTGGATAGTGCAAGGGATTTAGAAGTCCTGTGATGCTGATTCAGTCAGACGATGATGGTTTGTCGCATCAGTTATAACCAATAATCACAGTAAATAATGCTCTCTGCCTTTATACTTCGCCAAAGACACAGCTGCCAACCATGCAAAAAGCATTTTACATAAAGTCTGTAGTCGACAAAAGAATCTGCTAGTTTACAGTATCTATCACAAAGTAGTGCTAATGCCATAATTATTTTGTAGTTCTGTTTTTTTTTTTTTATTTGAGGTTTTGTCAGTTTTGGCATTCCATATGAGTTTCTGTTTTGTGCTTGTTCATCCCTTTGCCTCCTGGGATCATTCTGTTCATTTATTGCCCTGTGTAACATTTCAAACCGTTCTCCCTCAGTTGCCCCAGTTTCTGTCGCTACTCAGCTGGAGTACATTCATTTAGTTGGTCTCATCTGACACAATTTTCACTAATCAGTGCTCCAGTATATATATATATATATATATATATATATATATATATATATATATATATATATATATATAGTACCTCTCTGTTTTGTCAGCTCCTTTAAAAATGCTCTCTGTTACTTCCTTGTGTGGTCTGCAAGGCCTGCAAGTTTTTGGTCTTGTTATTGTTTTATTGTTTTTTATTGTCATACTTCACTCGTCAATTTGAGACTGCCGAACTCCTGCTTGCTTTTTGGTCCATTTATTCAATCCCTCAGGCTAATAGTTAAATGACAAGAAAATAATGCATGGTTATTTAATACATGTCTTCTGTACGCCTGAATGAAATCCAATGCAAACCATTGCTTAACCAGTAAATAGTTACCTAACTAGTAAATAGAGCCTACTTGTGTGTAATGTAATCTTAGTGTAAATACAGCAATTCTATGAACGTCTCAGAGGTCTTTTTTTTTTTTTTTTAGAAAACAGTCAGCGAACAAAGAGGAACTTTTTCCAGAACCTTTTTTGGATTTACCTTGTCCTGGATGAATGAGAATCTTTACTAGCATAACAAACAGGATCATGTAGTAGATCAGTTAACCCAACAGACAGATCAGGAAGAAAGTGGTGGAGAAGTTTAAAGCAGTAGTAGGTTATGAAACCATGTTCGAAGCGTTGATCATCTCCGTCCCCTTGTCGTGTAGATTTTGAGCAAACTCTTAAAATGACGCAAAAAAAAGTGATTTCAAATTTTGTTATTTCCATCAACCTTTTTTAATGCTATATTTCAAAATGCATGTTAAAAAACAATGGAAACCCAGCTTAATCCTTCATCTTCTGATGGTAAGAGTATGGAATAACAGCAAACCTGCTGAGACAGACATGGCCATGCAACTAAATGAGGAGAGCATTAATCAGAGAAATAGCCAATGGATCTGCGGTCACTTTGGAGGAGCTGCAGGAATCCACAGCTCAGTTACAACCATGTGTTGACAGGACAACTATTAGTTGTGCACAACACAAATCTGGCCTTTATGGAGGAGATTGTTGAATTGTTGAAAGAATACCATAAGCCTTATAGGGGGAAGAAGACACGTGGAAGATGGTGCTGGGGTCAGGTGAGACCTAAACTGTATTTTTGGCTGACATGGAAAACATCATTTGTAGTGGAAAATTCATGATCATCAATCATGACTTAGGGATGCCATTCTTCATGGGAACATGGAAGCTGGTCAGAGTTGATGTGAAAATGGATGGAGCCAAATCCAGTACAACCCTGGAAGATAATATGATAGAAGCTTAGAAGACTTGAAACCAGGATGGAGGTTCACCTCCAGTAGGACAATTACCTGAAATATACAACAAAAAAAATGAAAAATTCAGATAAAAGTATCTGTTAGAACGGCCCAGTGAAAGTAAATAAGAATGTGCTACATTTTTATTCTCTAGATACACAAAGCTGAGAGACACATAGTAGAAAACTCTTGACATATGATGGTAACAGAATGAATAGCTTTAGAAATTAAATTATGCCTGAAAAGATGTTGAAAACTAAAACAGAAAGAATAAAATTGACAGGCGGGCTTAAGAGAAAAAAAAAAAAAAGAATTGCAAAATGTATAAAGCAGCATAGCCAGGAGTTATTTTCATCATTCAAATCCTGAGCAGAATCATCGGGTGTAAGTCAGTGTTGAAGATGGTTACAAGTTTGAGTTAGGCCTGCAGTGGTCAGGTATTTGTACTTCACAAACTCGCTACACACACATAAATCTCCAAGCAGTGATAACTGTCACCCTGAAGGTCAAGATTTTCAATAGCCTGTCTTCAGAATCTGAGATAGCTGAGGTATAAGGAGACAGAGACGGAATAAGAAAAAAACTGATTATTGTGAAATCTGGCATTTTCTGGATGAATGCACTTTGGCACTCTGCTACTGATTGTGAGTGACACTGTATGACCAGTCCCAGGCTGTCTGAGCATCTGCGCTGTCAGAGACACTGAGGGGCGAAAAGGGCTCCGGGTGTGTTATCATGCAGCTTTTACTCTCTAGCTGAATAACTTACAGCTGGAAGATTACATTCGACAACAATATGAAAGAGTAAAGAAGGCTTGGCGTTTCTATCCTTTGCGGTTCTCATTTAGGTGATCTTGTGTTCTCCTGTCTGTTGGATCAGAAGCCCCCTCGGCTTCCAGTGTCAGAGCTTTTTAGCAGCTTTTAGTACTTCTAATCAAACATTCATTATACGTCATTCACTGTGTGATATAAATTGATTTGATTGATTTTTTTTTCTTTTAAAAGGAATGTTAGCTTGCATGCTTGGTCTGGTAAAGATCTCTGTCCTTGTTTTAACACTGAAGGTTTTCAGTGTCACATAATTGAGCCTGCCAGCAGTTGGTTGGTGGCCAGGGAGCATGTCACACAGTCATGAAAATGAAAGAATTTCTCATTTTATCATATGGCAAAAGAGTTGTTTTTTTTTTTCGTGTCTTTGTAATGGTGTGATGAGCTCTAGTGGGGTGATGTGGGAAGGCGGCTTACAGGTGCGCTGAATGATGCTTGATGAGGACGGAGCAGGACAGGTGAATGACCGAATGCAGATTAATGGATGAATGAATGAAGACAGCAGACAGGCCAGAATCATAACACAAACTCTGCTTGATTAACTCTCTGAAAGAAAATGGTTAACTTTTCTAAGCATTTTTGTGAGATACGACATAACTCGCCTTTACAACTTGTGCAAAGTCTTGTAAATAGTCTTGGGGGGTGGGGGGGTGGGGTTGCAACCTGACTAAAAAGGCATCTCTCTTGCACAATCGTCATGAGAGAAGTTCTTGTTTTTCTCCTTCTGTTTGGTCAAGTAGTTCCGATTGTAATCTTTGAACATGCAATTTATGTACCAAAACCAAGCAGATGGCTTTACTCTTGACTCGTGAGAAAAACTATTTAGTTGTCCATGTCCTGTTTAAAACGTTGCATTCGGTATGATTTATTATCATATTTTTTTGGTTTTGCCGTGAGCTGACATTTCGAAATTTAGCTGACTCCCATCACTTGTAGCTGTGTATGCAGGTGCATACGTGCCTCTGTCTGTAAGATATTTATGCATATAAAATAAAATGTAAAAAAAAATACAGGTTAAAGCTTTTGGAACCAAGCTGCCCTTCTTTAAAATGCCTCCAGTAAGTAGGGTGATCAGATGTTCGGCTTTGTTCCGCTTTGTGCCGTCAGACATGAATAGTTTGCAAGTTCACTTATTGGCGATTTGGATATAAAAATATATTTTAAAAAAGAGAGAGCGAGAGGGGGAAAAAATCCTCCAACCACTTCCCCGACATTACTCTCGCTTTTCTGACAAAGTGGCAACCCTGGTCAAATGCAGGTCAGTTTTCCCCCACCATGTTTGCTAAATAATTTATTTATTTTTCTAACAAAATGTAGCAACAACAGTATTGGGAAACGGTTGAAGCCGGTGAATTGAGATTTTGAGGAAGCTTGTCAGATGTATTTTCCAATTTCATCTGAAAGGAACTTCACCAAAATAAACATAAAGCATTTCACTGGCAGTCGGCTACGATTTGGAAACAAGCCCTCCCGCATCACCAAGGGAAAAACTAACTCTTACATAATGCGGATTAAGCACCCAAGACAAGCTGTTGCTTATTATCACGCTAGGTCCAACTTATGTCTGCAACATACTCTGTGATAAGCGAGCATTTCTTCTTGCTCTCCTGTGTTCTCTAATTCCTGTGGGCTAACATGTTGTCTTCATGTCCTCCGGTTCTCTTGAGTGGACAGGAGACAAGGGGGGTCAAAGTGAGGAGAGTCCAGGTGTTCGAGCAATGGGCACCAAGGGTCCGGCCGTCCCCAGCACCAGTGCACCACAACCACATGGTATGTCTGGAGGAGCATGGGTGCTGACATATGCTGTTCTGTAAAATCAGAGAGAAACATTGAATTGAAATACATTAGAATAGTATTGAGCCACCTCTGTGACGTTATGTCTGACGTATCGAAAGAACTTGTTAAAAAGGGAACCTTGTTGGATCTTAAACGTCACGGGGCTTCCTCACAGAGCCGTGCTCCATGGTAAAATTCCTGTTGTCGGGGAGGGGTTGTGGGTCAGGGTCGTCACTCTGAAGAGGATGGAGGTCAGGAGGGAGATGGATGCCATGCCTCATTGCCAGGCTGTGCAGCACACCTTGACAATCTTAGACACCATCCTCGAATGATGTAAGAGTTTCCCCCCCCGACGTATCCAAACACTGCCACTGGCATTTTAGATGGCTGATGATGCTGAATGTGCGTGGGTGTGAGTGCCTCCTCTGCTTTCTGGGGGTTTGGAATAGGGATTAGGACCCAGGTGGGTAGAGGAATGACATGGTGACAAAACTTTGTATATCTTGCACTTGTTAAGTTGACCCAAATTTTATCTGTATAACAGTGGTCTAGAGCTAATTTTGAGACCCTCTGTCTAACAGCTGAAACTTCCCTGAACATGGGTCATTAACGATGCAATTATCCCAACCACAGCAGCAAATATACAACAGAAACACTGGAAAAGAAAAAAAAAGGTTGAGTTGCCATGTCCTCAACTCAGTCCTCAACCTGGGTGAAATGCTGCAGTAGAGCTGCACAAAATGAGGGCCTGGTCATCAGGCTCGGCTCCTGGAGCTTGGCCAGGCTCAGCCTAGCAAGACAGCAGGGCCATGTGCAGCTGGGGGACGTGTGAGCCAGGTGGCAGCCAAAGGTTGGGAGCTGGTTACCTGCAGGGATGTGACAGGGAGGAACAGCTGTTCCCAGTCTAAATTTGTGTGGCGTTTTGTTGGGGGTATTTCTGTGCTTGTAATGGAATTTCCATAAAGATCTCCATGTTCCATGTGTATCAGTGTGTTCAGTGTCACGCCACTTTGGGTTAAAAGTCAACCACCAACTTTTGTATCGTCAGGCCTGCAGTTTTGTGTCTTGAACACTTGGGTGAAAAGAAGGACGCAGGTGTTAAGTGACCACCAGCTGCTAGAGTGTTGGATCCAGTGGTGGGAAGCTCCCAGACAAACATTAGAAACCCAAACGAGTGGCGAGGGTGGACAGATAATACCTGGTATAGGATCCTATTGAAAAGCTCTTCAAATGACCCTTCTGGGAGAATGTCCTCTATTCAGATTGAACCTGGGGCCATAAAATCCGAACGGGCTTTTATTTCAGATGCAGGTTCCGGGAGCCATGGCTTGAAGGTAAATAGTATCTGTTGAGGTGCCAATCAGAGCATCCATTTGTGGAACAGTAACAGTGACAGTGATTGAAATCTTCAAGCAAAAGAAATAGGTTTTTAGGGCTTGGAGGGTTCTGGGGTCGCCTGAAGTAGCAAATAGGTATTGGATAAGATGGGCTACAATGTCTGTGGTTGCAGAGGCATAAACCTTATTTTTTTTGTACTTGCAAATACTTTTTTTTTCTTTGCAGGTTTCTTCAAGGTGAGAAAGATAGCAACACTTGTGGGAAAGGTGCAAGATATTGCAAGATTTTACACTAGGTCTTCTCAGCCGTAAGGCAATATGCAACCTATTGTTTTAGAGGAAAATAAAAAAAACTTTAATAATAAAATTAACAGAAATATCTATAAATACATCTCTACTAGACAGACAGAGTGCTTTTCTTTTGAGTCTTTGGTTTGGGTAACGCATTGCTGTGTGTCTACTCTCTTTTTTGAGAAGCTGATAAAAATTCGACCTACAGTATCTTTTGGCAGGGATCTGGGCATGTTTGAACGGTTCTTTCAAACAGTTAGGGGAATTATAATGTGATTGCACACCCTGCAAAAAGGAGTGTGTGGAAAAGGATATTATTTGTCTAAAAGTTCTATAACCTTTAGTGCCAAGAAGAGAAAGTAATTGAGCTTTGTCTGGAAATAATATCACCCCTTTTTTGAGAATTATCAATAACCTCTGCTGTTTCACTGTGGTTAGTGATAACATATTTGAAACCTTAATCTGATTGGAGAGCTCGAGAGCTGAAATTGTCGGTTGCGGCATGAAACAAAGCTTTTTTATGTGGCTGAGGGAAGCAGTGGAACTGCTTTTGTTCTCCCTGCAAAGCTCCTGTTGGCTTGACCTAAGTCGGGGCGACATGTTCACCTCCTATCCTCAGTACCTATTCCTGGATGACTGTAACTTACTCTGACATTGCTGGGGGCAGCACTTCCTCTGCATTACTCACGATGGAAAATCTATCTAATGTGTTTTGGCTGTTATTTATCTCAGGCAAGGAAACGGAAAATGTGAGGAATAAAAAAAGAAATGATAAGTGTTTTGGAACAAAACAGCTGATATGGTAACATTAAATAGAAACTTAATTACATTTTTGATTGCTTCTTACTGGCAGCAGTTGCATGCATCCACTTTATCACCATATTGAAAATAAGATTCCATCTCCAAGGGCAAAAATGCAGTGAAAGAAACCCGAAAAATACTTTTTTTTTTTTTTACCATATAAATAAGAGCTGTTTCTACATGCAGCAGTATTTGCTCTTTGTGCAGAATTGAGCTCGAATGTTCAAGGTTCTATATCCAGCTGTAGGTCTTGTTTACATGGAATATTTTTTTTTTTATTCTGCCTGTATCGTCAACACATATGAATATAATATTTTATTCACCACCAGAGATGATGTTATGTCTTCATTTTAAACAAAGGACACTGTAAAGATTGTGGGTATGGAAAAACTAAAATATTATATAGCAGATCAAAGGACATTTTTGAACATGTTTCAGGTTGTTTCCACAATTTTGTCGACTTCTGTCAGGGACAGAAACCATTTTATAAATGCATAAGAACTGAGGCACATTCTGTCCCGAACTATGTTTGCCATTTCTGAAAAATCTATTTAATTTAAAAGGCAAAAAAACACTCCAGTAAAGTGCAGGACATCTCATCTTGTTTCCTGCCACATTTAGAGAGGACAAAATAATCTTCAAATCCTTCACTTGCTATGTTATTAACTCCAAAATACCACCATTTAAGTATTGGTGTTCTCAATTTATGTAAAATTAGCTTTGTTTTCACTGCATTCTGCTCACATTTGCATCGAGGCATCTAAATTGTAGCAACTACCAGCCAGGTATTGTCGCTTTTGGTGCCTAGAACCAAGAATATTTTATAGTCCTTATGTGTCCTCACACAACATAAGGTAACTCTCATGTAAATACCATTTATTCAATCTGAAGCATGGATTTCACTCTTCAATGAGGTAACAACTGCATTCACAAAGAAAAGGGGGTTTCTTATATTTTACACCCCCACCCAGTGGCGTCACTGGCAGGATAAGTTAGGTGGGAAACCTATTAGCAGAAACCATTTTTTTGTGATGCATACAACTTGACTTTGATCACGTTTAAATGAAACAGATAAATTAGCATAAACCAACACAGTAAAAATTATATAAGCTAAATGTAATTTGATTTTTATTCCTAAAATTATAAATAAAGGCGCACTAATAATGTTAATTTATTGAACAGAAAAGATTCACATAAATTATTCAATGAGCCAGCAAGGACAACAACACTAGATGGTCGCCAACTTTCCGGCAGATTGAAAACGTAACGTGTGCAATTCCAGTATTTTGATTGGACGAACCGAGCTTGGGGCCAGAAGATTTGTGCCCCACGGCTGGTAACTGAGAGTGTGTAGGGCATGCTCACTGTCATTTCAGATGTTCATTATTTAAACAAACGTTGGCGAACCGGCCCCAATATCAAGGCGCCTCAAGAGGAATTTAGCCTACTGAGCTTGTCGGTTTCCTGTCAGCCTTAGATATAGAGATACAAATGTTTATAGAAATATTTTATTGGTAAGGGAATCTGCCTTTTTTACAATGTTGCTCTATAGAGAACGATCCTGTCCTATTGATTATTGTGAACATAGACCTCCACAGCGACATCTGGTGGGGCCAGGCCCCACTGGCCCCAAATGCTGAGACGCCACAGCCCCCACCACCATAATCCGTATTCGACTTTTTTTTCATAAGACATGTTAGAAGAAAATGATTATCCCACGATGCTTTCCTATATATTTTGCACTGCGGCGTTCAATTAATAATTATTTGACCAGATGAGCGTACTCAAACATTTACATTTTATTCCAAATGTCTTTTGATCTGTAATAATGAGATAAATAGTCCTAAACCACCAGGACGCTGTAAATTGCAGCCAACCTCTTTCCTGCTTGCATGAACTTTTTAAAAAAAAACAAAAGTGCATTGAAGAAACACATATTTTAAATACATCACAGGGCTTGATGTTGCACAACCCCCCCCCCAACACACACACACCCCACACACCCAGTTTTCTCACATTTAGACACATGCAGCAGGCACTTTTTAAAATACCACCTTACATGGGAAGACAGGAGACAGAGTGTTAGAGTTAATTTAAGAATCAAATACAAATACAAAATTTTATACTGATAGTTTAATAAAACCAGCATTTGTTACATTCTTACTTCTTAAAAGCTACTTTGAAAGCAAAGTGATGTACAATAGCATTGAATTAATGTTATTTGGCAGATTGTCAAAACTTAACATCGCTTTAACCCTTCCACCACAACCCAACAATGAGTCTATGGTAATTCATTAATCTTTTTTTTTTCTTGGTTTGACATTTTGAAGTTAATCTGAAATGCAATAAACATTATATATAGGATCAGTCGTGACTGCAAGCTGAAGACTTTATATGGCCGATCAGATTGCACCTACCTCAGTCATTATGCAGTTTAGTGAATAATCCCGAAACAAAGTGAGCCTCAGCTTCATAAATCTTTTTAGGCCCTGGGCAATGAGTGGTCAGGCCAAACTGGGTTTGGAAAATGGAAGCAGAATTAACTTGAAACTCATTTTAATCAACCTTTTCTCAGCTCACATAATGGGGAACATTTTTTTCTATCTAGTCGATCGGGATAATCACCTTTGGTTTCTCATGGTGCAATCAGTTTGACTCTGTATCAAAGTCTAAATGACAGAGAACAGCACAAAGACATTTTCAGGGGTCTGAAGGTCTGATGTAAAAGGATGGTCTTGGGTGCAAAACCATTTGGCTGAAATATGTTTGAAGATTAAAAGCTGATTTTTTTCCCCCCCGTACCATTTACAGAGAAACAGGTTGAGATTTAAATAATCAAAAGAGTTCTTGTACAAAGTAGGGGGGCGAGTTTGCTTTGGAGTTTATTTTTTTTTCTCTCTGAAGCAAAAGAAAGTTTGAGAGATGGTAATGATGTGCATCAAAGGCAGTCACTTATACTCAGGGGCTGAAAAGTGGCAGCTTTGCCAGAAAGACTGCCAACAGCATCCAGAAAGATTTTAATATTTAATGGTCTTAATGTCATTGTGAGTAAAAGTAGATCAAATTGATGGTCAAGTCAGAGCGCGCACAAAGTTTGCAGCTACAGGAAATCTGCTTTGATTTATAGAACTGCAGTTGCATTTTGACAAAACTGTGAAAATTGTCAGCGCAATTTAAAGGACAAATTTCCAAATCAAGCATGATCGTCCTGTGATTTAAAACAAACCTCATCTAATCCTGTTAATTGTGTTGCTGTGTTTACGCCAGTGCTGCGTTTCAAAGCTCAAACCTGTAGCGACTGGCAAGACGCAGTCCGACGCTGCGAGGCTGAGAGCTCTGTTCTATTTATAATGCATGCAGGACTTGCCTGTCTAAATGATTAAACCGTACTGGGATGAGTCCTCCCTACTGGGATTACAGTATGGATGTGAACGTGAGAATGATATTGGCTCGGGGCTTTTATTGGTGAAAAGAAATTGCACGGAAACTCAAATTGTAAAGAACCGGCAATTGTACTAATTATTCACGACTGTAAAACATATTCACTGATTATCTGACATTAAAGGTCAAGGCAACTCATCTGGGATTATTTTATGCATGATGTCTGAAACACCTCATGTTCTTTTCTGAGCCTTTCTTTCGCTCATGCAGATCATGAGGTTGGTGTGAATGCACATTTCAACTCTGGACCTACCACACACTCATGCTTGGTCAAGAGCCCTTTCCGTCACTCCTCAGTGCCCTGGGCGCCTCTTTTGACACAGACGGCTACTCTACAACTTAATACCCCCAGTTATTTTATTGCTGCAGTGACAAACGCACAGGCTTTACTGTTCACCTGACAAAACTAAAAAGAAGACCAAAATAGAGTTTATCATGAGGGAGAAGAGAATTGTAGTCTGATTTTCCAGCAGCGGGCTCATGAGTAACACTTTGTTTGGGACTGGTGTTTTTTTTTTTTGTTTGTTTGTTTTTTTCTATCTTTTCACAAATCCCAAAAATTTCTCTCCTCACACAAGAAGTTTCTCAGACCCACAAAGGAAATATTGTTGAAGCAGTCCAGGGCCTGCCCCGGGGTGCCCTCAGAGACAGGCCTAGAAAACTTCTACAGGGAGGCTTCCATCAGGCATCTTTATATATATATATACCCAGCACATCAAGAATTTAGCTTTTTTTTTTACCAACTCTCTCTGCATTACTACAGACAAGGCCTCAGTCCATCTATCCATCTCTTACTCAATCATCCCATCAAGAAAACACAGAGAAACCTGAGCTCCTTGAGCCAGAGGCCAACCCCCTGCCCGGGGGGAGCAATCCACCTTTTAACAATTTGTTTGGGTGTTTAATCACATCATTTTATTTGGGAAGCTCCCTGACATTTCCACATTTCCTTGCTGAGGAGACACACGGCTATTACATTTTCAGCTTGTAAGACTACACCTGTGCAAAATGATGCTTTGCTTGCTTCTTTTGTGAGAGACTGTGAGTTTTATTCATCTAGAGGGTGGATGTGATGGGCAGAAGTGTTAGTACACATAGGGTTCATTCATCAAACACACACAGCGGACAAATTGTCCCTTATACGGTAATTTTGGAATGCATCAATTTGAATGCGAGCATAGGATGCACTCTAATGCCACAACAACAGGGTCAGATCATTCATACCAGTTTACAGTAGAAACCAAAAATGTACATACATTGTATAAAATAGAAATAGAAAATGTTGCCCCTTGGTGTTTGATATGAATCAAATTAATTTCCCCTCCTTTTGTTCCGTTAGGATCACCCGTCCCCCCGAAGCGGGGCAGCAGATCGTCATACTGTGTCCTGGACAGCATGAAGTACCACCAGGAGTGGCCATCATCCAGTTCCTGGAGCAGGTGGTAGTAATTGCCAAATTGGGTGCATCTCTCGAGGATCTGGTGGACCTAGGGATGCCGGCACAAATGCCATTTTCCGACTTTACACATTACATACGGCACAGTGACTCACAAAAGTAAAACTGAATTGACTTGAAATTTCTCAGTACATTCAACATTTAGTCAGGAATCAATACAATTAAAAACATTTGAGTTTCAGTGATAAAGAACCAACTCTTCAGAAGTACTGAACTAAACACCTGGAGTCAACATGAATCTTACTTTTAAATAACATTTCACTGGCACACCAAGACAGGTTAGGTGTGGAGCAAAAATAGGCATGTAATATAATCAACTGCCTTTGTATTAGAATCTAAAATAATATCAGAAAAGTCACTTTTAAATGAAAAAAGCTGATCATTATCAGTTCAGCAAGTTTCTCAACATGCAGCCTCAATCCATCTAGTTCTTCATCCCACTGTATTACAGGCCTGGTGGGCCGCCAGGCTTTAGTTGCTAACCATTCTTTGTTTTTTATTTTAAATACGTTTTTTATACACCACAAAAAGCAATACGTATACGGTTAAAAGCGCAATAGTCACACATTGGGGTAATTACGTGAACATATAGGGAGTCATGTGTTTAATAAATGAAATCCTTATTTGAAAACTCCAAACAAGTACCCGTCTCTACCTGTCTAAGCTAACAACTTATTTGAATAATGCGACATGTCAGGGGGAACGGGTCAAAAGGTGCTGGACTTCGTTGGAGACAATGAGCCCGCTTGTTTAGCTGCTGACCAAGGGGACTGCACCGCCTCCGAGCCAACTTCATTAACGTTAGCCGAGCCACAGCTAGATAAGGCAGAGCCAGCTAGCATGGATGCTAGTATGTCATCAGAGCACGCTTCTGCAAACCGTGACACTAAAAATTAAATTTACAGATTTAATCCAAAATAATTAGTTGATCGTAAAATTGAAAGGATGGTTGTACAAGGGATAGTACAGAAAGCATGTTTTGTACTAAATTCAAATATCAACAACATTACATGCGCTAATTTTATGGCAGGTTAAAAGTAAACGTTGCCATTAAATTTAAAGTTAGATATGCCTTTTTCCAGTTTTTGCTTTTTTGTGGTGTTTTTGTGTATGTTTTGTCAAATGTCACGGTGTCGCAACTACCGCCAGTAGGCAATGCAAGGATCTTTAATCTGAGTCTGCATTTAAGCAACTTTTACAACTTATAGGCAAGAAGTGATGGACACACACACTGGCTCTCTCCACCATGTCACCAGCATTATATGGCAGCATGCAAAGATAACAACACATTTGCATCAAAATAAATGGACCGTCTGTTGCTTAGATGGACTGAAAGGCTCCAGAAGAGTTATTTTAAAAAACCCAGACAGATTGCATGTAGCACTCCAACATGCAGTCTGTACCAGAAATAGAAGAGGTCAAGACACAGAACAGTAAAGCAAACCTCTGATATCCCTGTTTTTACTCGTTGGACTTTAAGTGATCAATTTGTTGGCTACTTGTTTGCAATTTGAATATTAATTTATTTTACTTTTAAGTCATTGCATATATTGTTTTAATATTCGCTGGCTGATTACTTAATTAGGATTAAGTAATCAGCCAGCAAACAATTGTCTATTTTAATTGTAATTTTTGTGTGTTAAGAAAAGTATTTCAAAAGTTTGCCTTTTTGTTAAGACTCTATGGCTGGAGTTTAAGTACTTTCAGTTTCTTACAACAAAACATGATTAGTCATATTTTCAAATTTTTTTGTCAACTTTTAACATTTTTAACAAAAAACAATGGGCCACCCCAACGGGACCTGCGATCGGGCTTAGTCAGTTTTCTGGAGGAAACCCTGTGATAGAGAGACATGTTTGCTTTGTCCCCTTCTCCATGCATTTTCAGAACTTTAGAGGGAAATTCCCTGCTTTTAACTGGATGCAGGCAAGGCGATTAGGTAATGGCAAAGAACACAATGGCCTGTGCCTTCTATGCAGATAAACAAATATCATGTGGATCTCTGACGTTTATCTGCACAGTTAACGATCAGTGACTGTGAGGATTGCGCTGACGGCTCTCTGGCTGCAGGTGGGTACTATTCCTTTTAGACAAAATCTTATCCATTCAATTTATTATTTATTTCTATTGCCCCAGACTGTTTGGAAACTGCAATATATTTAGACAGCTGCATTAGATTTATTTTTTATTAGTCTGGGCTGAACTGAATTATACATGGCAAAGATTGGCTTAGAGTAATTTTAGTCTTTTAGAGGGAGGTGAATGTCTGTTATTGAACTGATGTTTTCTGGGCCCCATAATTACTTATAATACAAGCATGAGCAAGAAAGTAGAAGTGGGTCAGTAATTCGACGGTGCTCTTCTCTGTAGAAGTGTTTATGTATTATGGCTTCAGTGAGAGCAATGGAAAGGTAATGGTATGTATTGTTTGTGATGATGAATATGCTGGTGGACCTTTGGGCAAGCACGGCAGCAGAGAAAGTGATGATTCAAGCAAACAAACAGCAGTATTCAGCAGCACGCTGTGACTTTTAGGCTAACCTGACATTCTGCTCTGCATTGTTAGTTCATGGCAGTGTTTCACTGTTACATCCTGTTGCTCTTTCCTGAAATAAGTAACAAGATCCTGCTCATTCACAGTTGAAACGTGAAGAGGCTCTTTTTAAAAACAAATTTCTGTCTGGATGAGGGGGATTATTTGAGAAATTATTTGCTCATAATCAAAGATAACCTGACTAAATGCAATTAGGAGTTTTCAAATAAGGATTTCATTTATTAAAGGAACTGCAATTTTGTCTGGTTAAGCAAAATGCTTTTTATATTTTTTCAATTAAAAAAAACAAAATTAATGATGCTTTTTACGCAATGTATTATGAGTTAAATGACATGATTTGAAAATAACAATTGACTAATTGATTGCACTGCAAAAACAGAAC
Source organism: Fundulus heteroclitus (assembly GCF_011125445.2). Taxonomy (NCBI): domain Eukaryota; kingdom Metazoa; phylum Chordata; class Actinopteri; order Cyprinodontiformes; family Fundulidae; genus Fundulus; species Fundulus heteroclitus. The sequence continues at coordinate 34,567,781 of NC_046378.1, forward strand.
TAGAAATAAGTAAAATGTTCTTAAAATTATTGTATTTGTCCTTGATTTTGAGCAGGTAAATAAGATGATTTGCCAATGGAATAAGATTTTTGCACTTAAATGAGAACAATTAATCTCAATGATGTCTAATTATCTTATTTTAGGGGTCGAAATACTCATTCCATTGGCAGATAATCTTATTTACCTGCTGAAATCAAGGATAAATACACTAACTTTAAGAACATTTTACTTATTTTTAGATCCGTTTTTGCAGTGTGTGCGATCGAGTGAGTCCAGGCTTTTTGTAGCAGTGAATTGGGGACAACCCAAGACGACTGTCTCTGCCAATGGCACAACGAGGGGCGGGGTGGGAGTCTTTGCTAAGCAGCAGCTCTTCCAGTGCATGCAACAACAGGGTATGAAAACAGAGCAGCATTGCATGGCCATTCACATAAGAAAATATAAACATACCGGAGACGTGGACATTTATGTCGCATAAAATGAAGAAATTTCTCTAGATGAAGCCTTGTTTACTCGGGAGGATTGGGCACGAGCTTGGGGTGCACGTGTTTAGTGACATCCAGGGGTCCGTTCTTCGTACGTCGCTAACTCAATTAGCAGGATTTCATTGTTGACGATTTGGCATGATCTTGGATCGTTTGGTTCTTCGAAAGACTTCCTGCACTTGTTGTCATAGCAACAAGTGCGCCAGCTTGAGCCTGCTCCAGAGCAGGCTTATTTCATGTAAACAAGATTAGATCACGGCTTTATAAGCGGAGGAGATGGGAAGTCTGCCGTAGCCATGTCCATTTTTACGACTGCAACCTGTTGCGGAAGGTGCAAGAATAATTTGCAGAGTTTTTCGAATTAATCGCGTATTGCGCAATAGACAGGATCCTTTAGAGCAGCGCGACAGTACAGAGAGATTTTCTTGGTGGCTGTTATAAACAGACAAACACATCATTTAACAGTGGAAAAAGTGATGTTGGAGCCATAAATCTAAAATTTTAAGTTATTTGTATGGTGGTTTGCTTTTTATTTTTATCATATTCAGTAAGAAGATTTGTTCAGGCCATTTTATTGTGAAGTTTAGTTTACTTTGAAAGGCTTGCTTCCTGTCGAGCCGTATATTGTATTAGAAAAAAATATGGTTGGATTATCTAGACACGGAGCAATACAGTTTTACCGTGTAAACTGTGGATGACTTGGAAAAGGAAGATTTTCATTTTTTATGGATAAAGATTGTTTTTGTTTTTTTTGTTAAAATTCCCAGTTTGCACGTGTCCTTTACTTCCCGTATCTAAGGAATGACACTGAAATTTGGATCTCTTGACATAACAAGTGCCTTTTTAAAATACAGTATAATAATTAAAGGCTACCATTTTGTAGAATATTCTTGTATTTCACTTTTACTTGTCCCCATGTTCTAGTGGGTCCCGTGGAGGCTCTGACATAAAAGAACAAAGTAAATATGAGATTATTAAAATGCAAAAATTAATACTGTAGAAAGTGATAGAAACATCTACCATGGACAGTATTTACGCATTAATTTGTCTGCTGCTTTTTGCCAGCCCTCTCTCCTGGCTTTAACAGATTTTTAGGTGTTTTAATTAATGACTCAAATTCGGCATAACCTTCCATTAAAAGCTTTTGTTCTGCTGGGAAAAAAACTGCGGGCGTTCTTTGGCCATGCTGAACAGCCAATAGCAGCGTTGCTGATCAATGTTTCTACTATCGATACATTTCCCCTTTTAAACAAACGCATGAACGCGCAGTTGTCTCAGATAACTCAATCCAGCCATACTAATCGTAAACAACAGGTGTGTTCGAAGAACCCAATTAGCCGGATCATGATTAGCCGGATGAAATCATCTTGGATGTCTCATTTGATCTTGGATGTTTTAAGCAACGTACGAAGAACGGACCCCAGGTTCCTCATGGGGAAAAAAACAGGTGGGGGCAGGGCTTACAGCTCAAACTAAACTGTTCTCCTCACTGATAGTTTGAATTTGTGCTGAATCATGTGCAGTTACTTTAACCGGGACTATAGTAATACCTTTTGGTTAGTCAATGTCCTGCAGCATAACCCAAGTGTGCTTGAATTTAAGGTCATATTTCTATAATCAACAGCAAGTTGTCTAATCATTATTTAAAAAAAATATGTCACAGTAAAAGGGTTATAATCTGAAATATGACAAGAAAAAAGCTGAAACTAATTTGTAAAGGAGTAAATACTTTTCACAGCACCATAACGGTAAAACTGGTGGCAAAAAGAACCCACCAGTGCTGGTTGACGTCAACACAATGCTGTGTCAAGGTTGGAGAAGTAACCAACCGTAATGCAGAGTCAGTCGGTTTTAACAGAAGCTTCGACACCTCTTTATATTTAATGCCACAACAGCACCCTCAGTTTACTCTTTAATTCCTCTCCCCAAGAGAGAACAGAGCAGGCGGCTGAATGTGTAAACAACTGTATCTGTTTTCTCCGTCTCAGCTGCTTTGATGTGACCCAAAGGTGATGCCAGTGGGATTGACAACACGCACCTACAGGGCTTTTGGATTTGGAATAAATCACCGAGACAGGCCCGACCCTCCTGGTGCTCCGCTTCTGGACACTAATATATCTCCCATATAGCTCCCTGCCCCAGTCACTCTGCTCAGATGAGAAAATACGACAAGGTGCCTTGGGGAAATGAATTGCATGCATGCAATTTACTAATACATGGGAGAAATAACAGCTCATAAATGTCGGTGGCTAAGGCAAAGATGGCGTAGATTTGACAGCAATTAATTTATTCCCAACAACTCACTGCTTGTAATGTGGGATGAAAATGCGAGGCACTCTGAGCTCTATCAAAAACCAAAATGTCAAAACACCTTCATATGAGACGCACACACCGCAGGGAGAGGTGTGTGATCATACTTTCAGATTAAAAGGAGACCATCGGCTGTAAATTGCAATAATGGGATCATTTTTAGGCGAGGCAAATCAAAATAAATACTTCTACGGCTTCAAAGTATCAAAGCTAAAGGCCAGCTGTAGGATAACAACTAAACTGATAGCATCTGCCCTAAAAAGAAGGAAACCTTCAGTCTATTGTTGAGATTGATTAGTTTTTGCGAAGAACACTCGCAGCAGGGGAGCGCGTATTGACTTACACCTGGATTATTGCAAAATCGCTTGGCAGATTATTAAAAGGCTGCATCACATCTTATTTCACGGGTAAATAAAGGATCAAGAAGACATTAGAGACTACTTCTCATATTTAATCAACTGACAGCTGAACAATATTTGTGCACATGACAAATAATAAAATGCTTAATTTCCAGAGCATGTTAAGTATTTATGTCGGGAATCACGTGACCTCTCAAAATATCTCTCTTTTTCATATTTTATGCCTCCTGCGTAATTTAAAGGAGAGAATTAGAGCATAAAATTACTCCGCTCTCTGTGGAGGAGGGGGAGGGATGGTCACACAAACACTCACACACGACATGTTGTGCTTTCCTTTCTCTCAGCAGAAGATGATGTCAATAAAAAGGTATTTTGTTTTTTGCAAGGCTCTGGAAGATATAAAAGTTGGTATTTTTACAGTAGAGCTGTTAGATTATATGTTATATTTTCCCATAGTCAATATTCAAACCCTAAAAACTTGACCTATATTTTAACTTTTTGGATTAGCCCGACCAGAGTCCCAACTTCAATCAATCTGATTGATTTAGTCTGTGGAAGGAGCTAATTAGAGAGATGGCAAGAAGCCCTTCCAACCTCTAAATCCTCGAGCTCGCCATCAAAGATAAATTGTCAAATTACCAGTGGAAAAATGCAAAAAGCTGGTCAGTAATTATAATAAGGGTTTGATTGCTTTAATGCAGCGCAATATTTTTCCACTAATTATAATGAAGAGTATAGATATTTTTCCATATGCATTTTCTTTAAAATACAAATCAAAGCAAATTTTATTTAATTTTTTTTTCAAAATCGATGCTCCTTTTACATTTTTAGATGTGTTTTGACAGCAAAAATACCAAAAATGTAATATTTCATTGAATGAAAATAATTTTACATCTGTCAGAGGTATGCGTATTTTTCGGGTTTAACTGCACGTGTTTAGTTGCTTAAAAAGTATCATACTGTTTAATCCACGTGTCAGATCAGGACATCTGTAGTGCTTATTAGTTTTGAACTTGAGTTCTTTTTGGTGGCAATAAATTGCTATCTAGTGGTCCCAAGCACTAAGATGGTCGATTCTTCTTATTGCTGTCTTTCACGTCTTCTCTTGCTATGACTTCATAACATTACCATCCCAAATCTATCTATCTATCTATCTATCTATCTATCTATCTATCTATCTATCTATCTATCTATCTATCTATCTATCTATCTATCTATCTATCTATCTATCTATCTATCTATCTATCTAAACTTCATTAAACACTACACATGATCATCCTTATTGATGAAATGATGCCAAAAATGTTAACAATGATTGGCCTCAATTAAATGATGCCAAAAATGTTAAAAATGAAGAACAAGCTCAAGATCTGAAAGGATGGTACAAAATATTAATTGTCTGTTTCTGTAAATCAAAGGTTTTAAACTTCAAAAACCTTGAGGATTTCAGGTATGCATGCCATTATAAAAAAACACACCAAGAATCCCTGAATTTCAGCTCATACTCCACTGTGGGCACAGTCTTTGTCTGCCGCATCAGTACTTGCAACAAATCCAAATTATAATCACAACTGAGAGGAGATACATTTTCACGCGTGTACACTCTGTGATCTGGACGGTACAAGGACAGCCTTGCTGCATGACAAATGATGCAGTAGCTGCCTGATACGCTCAAGCACCGAAACCTTAATATTCCTCTTTTGTGCTTCTTTTATGTCAAAAAGGCGGCATGACTGCAGCTGGCACACTGTGCACCGCGAGAGCACATGAGTAGGAAACAGTTATAATGGATGGAGGAGGGAAAAGGCACCTCTACTTCAAGCAAACGGGGATTCTGTTTCATTTCTTCACTTAATAAAAATAAAGGTTTGGCATCGCAGCGAGTAGCAGGGAAGCTCCCATATAGATGAAGCATGCTGAGTCGTACATATCCCTTATACCCCCACATACACATGCTCATTTACAAGCTAAATGCTGATGCATTGCAGCTTTTTATGATGAAAAAGAAGAGCAAATGCATTGACCTCAACAAGAGAAGTTGCTTCTCAGCCTCCCAGAGGTTGTATAGACCAATCTCACGGCACCATAAGAGCACGGAAAACATGCATGAGTAACTTGTAATATCACGGGGAGTGTTTACAAAGCCAGCCCTGACATCTCTTATGTAACGCTAATGGGAGTGAAGCGTCTGAATCTGACGTTTTCAGCTGCATCACAATTCCACCTCTGCTGTTTTATCAACATTCATTCCACTTCTCTGCTCTGTCTGTTCTTGTCCTGTAATGGGGAAAAAAGTAACCTGTGTGCAGTGAAATGCATCGCTTTGTTAAGACCAGCATCCAGCCTTCACTCCTCACTCAGTCGTTTTGAATGTAGGGAATGCATTAAGCACACATCATTGATTTTAGCCTGCATTTGCATTGTTTCAGTCTTTGGCTGTTTATAACTTCAAAAGCCATTAAAGCAGACACTTTAAGCTCTTCTTTATGGTTTACATACTGAAACAAGCCCATCAAAAGTGCCGTTTTTTCTCAGACCTGTGTGATAAAGACCTTCTGGTTCAGTTCCAGAGGTGGACAATTTTCAACCAACTGATTATGATTGTAAACTCTTTCAAAAAGTAATTTGGCAGTTTTCTGATTGTGTCATATCATCTGTGCTGATTCTGTTTGAGTGTTTATTGGATGAACTGCCTGACAGAATCTTAGTGTGGGAATGTCGGGATGTTTCTGGAAGTCAGACGTAGAACAGCCCACCGATGCTCTTCAAAAGCTGTTAGCCTGAAGGGATAGTTAAAGATTTTTGAAGTGAAGCTCCGTTAAACAGGTTTAAGCAGTTACTATCTTACCTGCAGTCATTTCCCGTCTAAGCGCCTCCATTTAGCTTAAATTCAGATTAGATTCTTGGAAACCGAAACTAATGGCTACTGGTAGGGGTTGAACCGAAGAACAGAGAGGGACACGGGAGCTGCACGGTGGGTAAAATTCAATTCAATTAAATTTTATTTATATAGCGCCAATTCACAACACATGTCATCTCAAGGCACTTTACAAAGTCAAATTCAATCAAATCAGATCCTCCAGATTGGTCAAAAAGTTTCCTCTCTAAGGAACCCAGCAGGTTGCATCAAGTCTCGACAAGCAGCATTCGCTCCTCCTGAAAGAGCGTAGAGCCACAGTGGACAGTCGTCTGCATTGTCAGTGGCTTTGCAGCAATGCCTCATACTGAGCATGCATGAAGCGACAGTGGAGAGGAAAACTCCCCTTTACCAGGAAGGAAAACCTGCAGCAGAACCAGAACCAGGCTCAGTGTGAACGGCTATCTGCTACAACTGAATGTGGATTAGAGAAGGGGTTAAGAAGAGGTTCTGTTCAGTTCATTAAAAGTATTTTAATGAACTGAAGTTACATGAAAACAGGAAGGCGAGCCATATGGTATTTCCAAAGAACTGGAAAATGTACAAAGGGTTGTATAACGGAGGAACCAACAAAAGGGAGGTGAATACCAGGCAGTTTATATACAGGGTAAGTGAAGAGAGAAAGCATGGAGAGCAGGTGTAGCTAATCAGATGAAGATGGGTGACAGCTGACAACAATAAAGGCAGAGAACGGAGGGACAGTCAGAAGAATAGACAGGGCTGAAAATGGAGGAAACACAGGAAGAGATCTTACAGAACAGTATACAGAAATTTTATTGAATGAACTAAGAACAGAATTCACTAACTAATCTGAAGAAGTGAAAACATTTATGTTAAGGAATAAACTAAGGAAAGTACAATCCAGGAAACATAATCAGTCCAAATACATTTACAAAGGCTGAGGCTGGCTGAGACTAAAACCGGCTTCTGTGATCTAATGTAACTCCAGCCCAGAAATTCCAGTAGTTTATTCACACACTTATTTTGAACTTTTTGAACCCATTTAAATTTTATATATAAGTCGCACCTGAATATAAGTCGCAGGATCGGCCAAGCTATGAAAAAAACATACGGTTCTTTTTTTTAGGGGCTAGTGGCCTTTTTCTGACAGTAAGCTTGCCAAGAAATAGTATTATGAGAGGAGGAAGACATGCGACAAAGGTCCACAGGCTGGGACTCAAACACAGGACAGCCGCATCGAGTACAAAGCCTCCGAACATAAATTGCGTGCTCTACCCTTGTGCCCACCACCCCACCCTGCTTTTTTAATGTCCTGCAAGAGATGTTTTTTAACAGCAATGAGTGGTCCTGAGTTTTCTACTGGTGCTTCTGTTTGCTGAAGGTGAGAAGGAACAAATCCATGGTTTCTTATTATGTTTGTCTCTTTGTTGGGTCTGTGATGAACTGACAACCTGTGTGAAGTGTGCCCTAATTATTGTGTATTGATTTCTGGAGAATGACACCAGCCCCCCATAACCCATGCAAGAATTACATAGATAGAAAATGAATGGATGAATGGATAAATGGCTTTTGTAAATTGCTAACTTTTTTCCAATAGTATGAATTGGGTCAGTGTGATTGTATTGATTTGTGATGACGATATATTTCTGGATATGAAATGGACCAAAGAAAAGTGGCTGGGGATGGCTTTTGCTTCAAACTGGGGCAGTATAAATTACAAATTAAATTGGATGGATCTAAAATTCCTAATTTTGTGTTCTGACTCTGATCAACTGCTAATTAGTATCAGACATGGAGGTTTAGGTAATTGTTTCTGAGATTGTTGTTTTTTTTGCTATAGTTGAATGTTCTGTTGAATCCTTATAAGACGTGATGCATTTGCATTTTATTTTCAGCAGCCATTGCGTCCAGTGACCATGAGATTTCCTCCCAACAGATTTCCATTCTAGCAAAATGAAAGTCCGAGCCAAACAATGGATTTGGGCCCTTGGGCAGCAATCCTGCAAGCTCCTGTTGTTTTTTTTTTTTTTCTTTGAGGGAGGGCTGGCAAAACCTGCAGGCAGACTTTTGGCTGGAATGGCTCACAGATTCCCTAAAAAATAAAGCAAATTAAATAAACAGGCTACCTATTCAGGTACTTTTCTCCAATCACGGACACAAACCTACAATTTTATTTTATTTGGATGTGACAGATTGACACAAAACAGTGCCAAATTGTGAATCACAATCCAATTTATACTTTTTTTTTTATTTTTTTTATTTCCTATTATTTGTATTCAGGCTTCCCGCCATTTTGCTAGATTCACCCCCGCAAGTCTTTTGGGGAATCTCTCTACCAGCTTTGTGCATCTGAAGACTGGAATTTTTGTCCATTCTTTGCAGTCGAGTATAATCTGTCAAATTCAATCAATATTATCTGAGGACAGCAACTTTTTCCTCTGATTCTGAATTGAATTTGTGTCTGCAGTTGGACTTGGCATATCCAACAAAAGAACATGCTTTAATCTAAACTATTCATAGCTCTGGCTTTATGTTTAGGGCGCATGTCCTACTGCAAGGTGAACATCCACAATGTCCCAAGTTTCTTGCTGCATCTTTCGGGTTTTTATTACAGGCTCTGCATTTAGCCCTATCTATCTCCTATCATATGCAATCCCAGTAAAATAAATTAAAATCTGTGGTTGCAACATGACAAAAGTTAAAAAAGGTGGAATGAACTACATTTAGTACCTGTCCTCTCTTATGGATTCAAGGAAATAAACACTAGTGACAGTTTTTCTCTTCTCATGAATGAAGTTGAAAATTAACAGAGAAGTCTATAACTGTGATGAATTTGCGGAAAATACTTTTTTCTTGGATAAAACAAGATTTCAGTGAAAATGCGGAAATCACCCTGAACTGCTGCAGCGATTAGTCTAAGTGCTAATCAATGTCAGCTATAATTACAGAATGTTGCAATTTCTGTTGGTGGCTTGATAAACTGTTTTCCCTTGTCTGCCCACACACATCACATTTTATTTTGTGTGTTGCCGTGGAAGGATGTAAAAAAACAAAAAAAACAAAAAACTGGGCTGTTCCTTACCAGAGGCAGAGGACCGTCTCCAGGGAGAGTTTGCAACACACATGATTATCATCCATCTGTTCAATTAGCTGTCAGCTTTCTCCGAGACCAATGAAAAGGCTTCAAGAAAGAAGCCCACTGATGGGAGTCAGGAGATGAGCAGTGCCTTTATATACGTTTTCTGCCGTGGACTTTGAGTGGACACAAAATGAAAAAAGTAGAAAAAAAAGAGGGATTGGACTAATTTCCGATTAGAGCCTCACAAAATATGCATAATATCGATATCTCGCGTCTGACAAGTGATAAGGATAATGAGCTTTTCTCCTTCCGCTTCTAGCTTCAAGGAAATCCCATTCTCTATCCTACAGATGTAAGTCTCATTATCTGACCTCAGTTACTTCACTTCAATTCCCACAGTCCTTGCCCACTAAGCGCATCAGGCTGATTAAAGAACATTTCTAGAAGACTAAGCTCATTTTATGCACGGGTCCAGCGTTATCACACCTCACTTACAGCCCCCTTGTTCTGGTGGCCAAGCAGATAGTGTCGCCCAGGCATCCCAAAGCTGGCTTCAGCTCAAACAGCAGCCTGTAAAGCTTTTTTTTCTTATTCCTCAGGTTCTTTCTCCAAGATAAACATGCATCCTAGGCAGCAAAGTATTGATGTACATGACTTTAGTGAAGCAACACGGAGCAAACTCCCATCTTGTACAGCATCTCGTTTGCTAATATCTGGATTTATACACAGTGTCTCGCACAAAAGTATTCAGAACCCTGAACCTTTTCATGTTTTCTAGTGTAGCAGCGTAATGTATTTTATATGAAATGCCCACAAAAACTGCATAATTGTGAAGTGAAGGAAATGTAGACATTGTTCAGAATAGTTTAGCCATGAAACAGTGTGGCATTCATTTGTGTTGAAAGGTCCTGTTTCAGTGCCATCAGTAGAAAGTACAGCTTTAGGTTTTTTTTATTAGGCTGAGGTCATGACTCTGTGCAGGCCAGTCAAGTTCATCCACAGCAGACTCTGTCCACCAGTGCACAAAGCAAGCTCCATAAAGACATGGATGGCAGTCATGTTGGAAGAGGAAAGGGCCAGCTCCAAACTGGATAGAATTGTCCAAAATGTCTTGGTATGCTGAAGCATTCAGCGTTTCTTTCACTGGAACTAATCGGCCAACCACAGCTCCTGAAAAACAACCCCACACCATAATCCTCCCTCCATCTAACTTTACTCTTGGCACAATGCAGTCAGACAACCGCCAAACCCAGACTCGTCTATCAGATTTCCCGATGGAGAAGCTCTATTCATCACTCCACTGCTCTGGAGTCCTGGGCGGCGTGCTTTACACCACTGCATCCAACGCTTTGCATCGCACTTTTGATGTATGGCTTGGATGCAGCTGGTCGACCATAGAAACCCATTCCATGGAGCTCTCTGCACTCTGTTCTTGAGCTAATCTGGAGATCATATGAAGTATGGAGGTGTGTAGTGATTCACTCTGCAGAAAGTTGGCAACATCTTCCCACTATGTGCTTCAGCACCCGCTGACCACGCTACGTCAGTTTACATCAGCTTTGTTCTAACTAATTCGATTGTAGCTCTGGCTGTAATATTAGGGTTGTTGTCCTGCTGGAAGGACGACTTTGTTACAAACTTCTCTAGTGATGCCTTTTTGTTCACCAATTTTCACCCTACTGTCATTGTCACCCAGAGGTCAGATAAATCCAAAAGGACACAAAATGCAGGTTCATTTCTCTCACTGTGACGAAGCAACGTCGTTGTCTGTAGAGAACGACAGATTCTGGTTTCAGAATTCAGTTGGAAAGGGATGGGCTGGAACAGGAAACTTGAAGATGGCCAAGTCCGAACAGAGTCTGATACTCCTGAATGGTTCCACAAAGATAGAAGCCAAAAGCTGCAAGAAGGTTCACAAGGAGACTACAGGGTTAGTATGCTATTCCTAACTAGCAAGATTAACTGCTAGAGGCAGACATACCATTCAGACTGACTCAGCCTAAGTAGCCAAGTAGTAATAGGGTTAGGTTTAAAGTAATTAGGCTCCACCTGTCCCCTAGGAGCTGCAGGAAGGTGAAAATCACAGGGTCAGTGATGCAGAACAACAGTCTGGCATCCCTACACCTACATATCTATTAGGCCTTCAAAGAACAGCTGAACAAGAACAAAATCACCCCCAATTCTATCTCCAAACTACACGGTGCCTGAAGACAACTGGTTATATCAGATTTTATCTGGTGCTATCAGAGCAAATGGGGCTACATCCAAACTTATGCCCTTCTTTTCAATTATTTACTTGTCAAGAATTTTGAAGATTTTCATTCAGAACATCAAGCTTGGAGGTTGACTTACCAAGGTGGATACATGTGGCCTGCCAGGTAGTTTCAAATCTTGGCTCTACTAGCTGTTCATCCTCCCGGGAGTCCTCTGGTCTCTGCTGGTCTATGAAATCCCACTGACAACATTCTAACTGGACAGCAAGATCAATGGTTTCCTACACAAAGCCTCACCAGTGCAGCATTGTATGGGACAATTAACATCTTGCAGCTGCTATTCAGCGCCTCACTGAAGAGTGGAAGGAGGCATGCACAAGAGAAACCCTACGATGTGGGGACTCCAGGGACTTCGAGCTAGCAGTAGATCACATTGAAGTGAGGAGAGGAAGGAAATGGAGGTCTGAAATAGTAGTGGAGGTGGCAGGTAAAGTTCCCTCAGCACAAAGCAGAAACTTCACTCTGCCCAGACATGATCATGACTTCTAAGGCCATCAAACACCTGATTATGTTGGAGCTTACGGTGCCCTGGAAGGAAGATGGAGGAGGCCAATGAGAGGAAGTACGGCTGTTACCAGGCATCGCTTGGGATGGGCTGGGGCAAAGGCTGGAAAACCTTCTATAAATGTATAGAAGTGGGCTGCAGTAGATTCCCAGGTCACTCTCTCTGGAGAGTTCTCAGCTGACTGAGCATTGCAGGGATGCCCAAGGGGAAGGCCATAACATCTGCAAGGGAAGTCATGGAGAAAGCCACAAGGAGGCTTTCACTGAAGAAGACTGATCCGTGGGTTGCTGCTGGGCCCGGCTGGGTCTCCTGGGGGCAATGGTGTGTCATGCTGAGAGACCCAAAAGACCAGTGTTACATCACTGACGATGCATCTCAGGGCATCAATGAGATCTTTTTAATTCAATTTTTCTTTGCATGTCCAATTATGTACTACTTTGTCTTGGTTTAATAGAAGTTTAATACATTGAAGATTGTGGGTGTAACATGGAGAATGTGTACGTTTAGAGGTTTTAAATGCGTTTGCGATACCAAAATTTAAATATCATGAAATAATTTTCCAGATACTCGTTAGGAATAATAATAATTTCGCTCTTTTGACTTGATTTTCTGTTTATATCTTTTTAATTTATTGGGAGGTTTTCCCGTAACATTCTGAAAAAAAAAAAACAGATGTGTTACTTCATTGTTTAGTAAAGTTTTGTGATTTGCATAGTAAGAAAGTAGGGCAAAATAGCCAAAGTGAGGTCAACATTTTACTATGTTAAAAACATGACTCGTGCTTTTTACAGTGTAAAGTCTGTCTGGCTAAAACAAAAAAGTCATGAAGCAAATTTTGCTTTCAGATCATGCTTTTTTCCCTCTTCCAAGAAAAGAAAAGTGATGTTTGAGATCATGTTTGATCGAGTCAGTGTGCTGTCTTCTTCCGGGTTCCTCGGGGACAGTAGAAACAGTGTCAGGTCAAATTACCATCAGCAGGAGCCTAACAGCATCATGCATCCTGCAGCGTTGTGGGTCTGAATGCATGCAGGGACACAGTTTGCTTACATGAGTATTTATACAGCATGTATACATATACCTTTATATAATTTATATAAATGAATATATATATATATATATATATATATATATATATATATATATATATATATATATATATATACATATATATCTGTGTGTGTGTGTGTGTGTGTGTGTGCACATACAGGTTCCCTACTTTAAAGTTCACAGAGGCTGGAATGCTGTACTGACAGAAAGGCATCAGAGAGACTGACAAGATGAACTGAAAAGAGCAGAATCAGAGCAGACAGGTTCAGATGGAACACCATTCTACACTAACACCCTGATGTCTTTCCTATAATCTGTGGAGGTTGGGCTGTTGAGCGTTTCACATCAGGTTTCAGTTCCTAAGATGACCCTGTTTAAGCAAAAACCCCCAGATGGTCTAGCTTCATCATCTATAATGGTTTTCTGGTCTAGTTTTCTTGGGATTACAGCATCACAGTTTGCCTAGGAACATATATATATATATATATATATATATATATATATATATATATATATATATATTTTTATATATATCCAATGCCGATGGCATCAGCATTAGCGGTAGCATTAGCGGTAGCATTAGCAGCGACGTTGGCGTCAGCGGCATCGGCAGCATCAGCATCTGTGTTGTTCTCCTGGTTTTCATTGTTGTTGTTAGTTATTGTTACTGTTGTTGTTGTTGTTAAGGACAGTAGGGCACCCATGACTGTTGTTATGGACCAAGGAGGCACAGCTGAGTTTCAGCTCCTCCAGCTTCATCCACAGCTCGTTCCGCTCCTGCTCCTTCATCTACTCCAGCAGTTCAGCCACACCATTAAAATCTTCCGTTTCATAAATGAACTTCAAAAAGTTGTTGTTGATTTGCTTCATTCCTGCTTCAAGCCCAGGAACGTTAGATAGAGGATAGTCTTCAGGAGGTCCCGCCCCCTCAGGTCCTCGCTGTCAAACAGCTCCAGCAGCTGCACACACAGAAATGCATCATCAGTAGTCGTAATTTCTCTTGCAGGAAATCAGCCGTGTTGTTTGAGAAGCATCCTCACTCAACTGGTGTGCCAAGAATAGATTGTGACACATGGAATAGTCACAGATGTCCTCTTTATGACTCAACAACTACACTAACTTTGCTACACTGGTAAATATTCAGCTCATATATCACCTCCACTTGTTAGTGTGAGACCACTTTCTATCTTGTTTCACAGGCCACAAGTACCCTAACACACGTCTTAGATTACCAATGGGGAAACAGCTATGAGGTAACTTTTCCGAGATAGGTCTGAATAAGCAACACTAATTTTTCCAGCTACTCACACTTTACTTAGCATGCACACAACACATGTGTCCGAGCACCCAATGGTGTAAAAGACAGACATTTTATACGTAGACGCCCAATCGAACGCTGAACGGCGTCACAACGTTGACGGCATATTTGTGGAGTCAGGAATTAAGGGGGCAAAATGGCTCGCACATGTGCTGCCTGGACTTGTACAAACCATTTAGGCGTCCCAGCCAAATCAATGGGAATTACCTTTCACAGGTAAGAGTTAAAATACTCTTGATTGTGTTTGAGCCAAAGTCTGCATTATTCTGACCACGATAAATTGTTGTCAGCCTAATGGAATTGATGTATTCCTCTAATGGTATCTACTTGTTGCCTGCCTATAGTATTATATGTTTAATCAATATATATACAGTTTCTCATGTAAAACCTTGTTTAATAATAGTCAGAAAGGAACTGATTAAGTTGTTATGAATCTAAGAACAATCCAACGTTATTACCGTTATCCCATTTTCAGGAGATAAATTAATGAATCTGTGAATTATCTTAGTCAAAACCGCCTTTAAACAATCTAAAAATGTTAATGAGTATATTGATGCTATGTTTTAGGCTAACTGTTGTTCTTGTGTGTAAGTTTCCAAAAGATGGGATTTCGCTTAAAGGAGGAACAGTGAGCACTTCAAGCCTTAGGACTTTGACAGAATAGGTCAGACAGTGAGGATCAGAGGTGGAGCTATTCCTTCATTTGGGGCCAGTGCTTGTGATGCTCGAATTTAGCAACAGTTGGCCGAGGCCGGGTTTTATCGGGCTTTTTACCTCCAAGGCGGTGAATGTGGTGGAAGGTGATGTCTTTTACCTCGTCTCCTGGAAGTTTCAGCTGCTGCTCAAGTAACTCACAGATTGTTTCCTCGGCATCCTCCTCTTGCTGATCCGGGATATTGGCAGACAATGCTAACTCTTATACTTCAGGCTTGAATATTCAGAATGGACACCTTCATCTTACTATTCTCAACTCTTACAACTGAATCATCTTATTGATAAGCTTCCTGACTTCTTCCCTCAGCTGTGACGGAAGCTAGCTGTTCCTGGCTGTATTCCAGCGACTCACTCAGAGCTTGAAATTCCTTGGGTAGGACTTCTGCCAAAGCGAGATGGGCATCCAGACTAGTTAGCTTCCTATCTATGGATTCCAGAAAGTTGCTGTGGCTCCATTCTGGAGAAATAGTGGAAGCGTTGGTTGAGCTCGAACTGGAGCGTTTTTGATGGCGTGATCGTGTTTGGGCAACTTTTCAGCTTCCCCTTTATGATGCTGTTAAAACACTCTTCCAGGTAGCTCTCAAGGCTGGCCAAGGTCCCCCTGTTCAGTGTGTTTTATTGCGAAATATGAGTACAAAGTACAAAGTTTAACTTTAAATTATTGGCTTGTTCTTACCTGGGTGGACCGGATTGATTTGTTTATACCGCCATTTTTACTTATGCACAGCGGTTGCAAGATCTCAGCCGCTCATCGCCTCTCGAACTCCTATGCATTGACAGTTAGGGTTAGGGTCAGAATGCATCACCTGTGTTTTTTGTTTTCAAACAAAGCCTGAGAAGTTTCAACCCTGAAGCAATAAGATTGCTCCCAGTACATCTCAATTTCGCAAGATAATAACATATATCCTATTTTCAAATGACAACATTGTCCGTGCTTCTCCAGGGGTCTAAGTTTGGTCTTTGGTGCAGAAATGTTCCAATTTCCCTTCATAATGTCAGCGCCATCTGTTGCACAGCATGGCGCTTTGCAAATAATTGCATCAATTATCTTTGCAATGTTGCAAGAACACTTCTATTGATTACACAAAGGAAAAGAACAAAAGTTTCACTCGCCAGTGAAAGTCTGACGTGTGAGGCTTTACTTAAAGACAAAGCGCTCTGAAGCTACTTTATTGGCCACAATTGCTCATTTTAAAGTGCATTGCTTGGCTGCTTAACAAGGGACCAGTCATGGAAATAACAGTTAGATGGCAGGGATCCAGATGCACCACTACGAACAAGGACAGAGGAAAGGGTGGTTAAATAAGAATAAATTCCTTGAGATTTTGAAGAAATAGACCGGACAGAATATAACAGTTGTGACTATGTGGATCATGCAAAGATGAACTTTGATAAGTGCAAGAGAAATGTTGTTCATGACAATAGATTGTTATGCTAGCCAGGTCGACACAAAGCAGTGCATCATTTTAATGTGAAAGCAAAGTAATTAATTGTTTTCTGAAGTTTTGCCAGTAATAATCTGAAAAGAATGGTATACATTTGTATTTAGTCCCCCTTAGTCATTTTTTTTTATTTAACCTTTATTTATACATGTAATCCTATTGAGATCCAATATCTCATTTTCAAGAGAGACCCCAGTACTTTGTAATTCCTACATTTGATTTTGAGTATATGTCACTGTCAGCTTCACAACTCATTTTCTTTGTGGTTGTAGTTTTGAAGTCATGCCAAAAATTGTCAGTTGTAAAAAGGCTCTGTAGCTTGACTAGGCCATTGCTTTGTATAGGTATTCAAAACTATTCTGTTATAATTATGCCTGTATATAAATGGTTGTTGTCCTCAATACATTGTGTTTTGAATGTTGGCCAAATTGTTTAAATTTGACCTAATCTGACCAGAGGACTTCACTCCTTACTTTTGCTGTTTTCCCTACATGGCTTGTGACAAACTTTAAAGATTACTGATTGTGACTTTTTTTCCCCTTTAAAGTCCAGATTTGTGGAATGCCCAACAAATAGTTGTCACATCAACGAATGAATCTCTGCAGCTCCTCTAAAGTTTCCAGTGGAATAAGCTACTTTTTGGTCGACCTCTCAGTTTGGATGAAGTCATGTCTACATAAGTGAGAAGTCATGCCTTACTGTTTCCATTTTCTGAGTATGGATTAAACAGAGCTCTGAGATTTGTTTTTTCCAGCAGGAGATATTGCTTTGTGACCTCTGTTATCCCTGGCCTATCTGTTCTGCTCCTTCATCTCCATGACTCTGTTTGTTCACCAGTGTTCTCTAACAAACCTCTGAGGCCTTGGCAGAACAGCCGTATTTATACTGAGATTAACTCTCAACATAAATATTCTATTTAAGTGGCTTCTGTAGTCAGCATAGCACTGAAATTGTATTTAGAGGTATTAGAGTTAACAAGGCAATATGAAAACAATTTCATATTTTCTTTGAAAATAAAACAACAATGTATCCTTTACCTTCATTTTCCTCTATATATGCACTACTTTGCGTTACTCAAATACATAAAATCCCTGTAAAGTGCATCATAGTTTGTGGCTGTAACGTCACAAAATGTGGAAAAAGTTCAAGTAAAACGAAGGTAAGTGAAGAAAGCTGGTCATCAATTAGGCTAATCGGCGCACATGTTGCTTTACTGCTGTGAAACCGAGAGCTGGTCATCCAAACTCTGTTCCTCAGAGATAATCGTAAGAAGGCTGCAAAATTCGTAGAGATAACTGAGTTTCGTCACCTGGCCACCAGCTTCCATCTTGTCCCCAAAGTGTCCCTTGAAAAATGCTTCTTCGGCTATTATAAATCGAGGATGTTATGTGTCAACTGCAGCCCTTTAATGCCGTCCTTCAGCCGATTCTGGTCTGATCAGCAGAATCCGCATGCAGAGGAAAACAGGCAGCAATCAATTTCTCCATCTGTCATCCTTATCAGCTCCCGCACATCCCTACTCACATCCCTCCTTTTTTATGTATTACAGTTATCTTTGCATTGTCAAATGTATCTTCCTCAGCTGAAAAAAAGAACGTGTGTGTGTGTTTGTTTTTTTTTTTTTTTTTCCCCCAACAACTTTATAAGACAGGTTGTTACCAGGAGGTGGGAGCTGATAACCCCCCCTGGCATGCTCAGAGGGTATTATTCAAACTCATGCAGGCAAAGAGCCAGCGGAGATAGGCTGCTGAACAGTCAGGGTTTCAAACGGGAATATGAGATCAACATGACAGGATCATGTTTGTGTGATTGCAGGTGCAGATTTATTAATCTGCGGCTGTTGACTGAGGTTTACTTTCTGTTAGTCGACTTATATTCCAGCAACGCGCTTCAATCAGATTGCACCTTATCAGAAAGAACAGACTGTGCGGAGCTATCTTCAGATGCTGCAGCAGGCGAGGCTCTCCATCCACGTGTCGCTCGATAGGCACATTAGCCACATGATTATTGCAGGCCCCGCTGACACTGCCTCGGCTTTGAGGTTGCCCCACGTTGCAGGCTTGTTAAATATCTAATTGAAAAGCAGATGTTACTCTCACACAAGCATTAAAGGGGATTGATCTCAAGGTGATTCTGTGCCCCCACTGTGATAGTATAAAAATAAACAACTTGAACTTTAGTAGTTTTCTATCTCGGATCTGTCAAAGACAGCCCAATCAAACGCGTTCTTTTTTTTTTTTCCTCTCTTGATCTTTTACAAAGAAAAAGATGTTCCTCCTATATGTTTTGCATCTCTCTTTCTTTGCAGTTTTGCCACAGGTTAGATATAATAATCCTTTAAGTTCCGTGACATAGTTTTCTCATCCTCGCCCACGATATTTATAATAGATCTCAGTGTTGCCTGCAGCTGGAATTCATTCACACAGACAGAGTAATTTTGTCTTGTGTGTGCCTCCATAATGGCCCCTGTGATGAGCCCTGTGTCACTGCCCACCCACTTGCTGATAGCCCACTGTCCACTCACCAACTCTCTCATTTTCTCAGCTCAGGCCTTTGAAACCCAAGACTGAAATTAAAGATCTGCAGATATAATACCTCCCTTGCAGCACTTTGGTATTCTTTCTCTGACTTCCTCTGCAGTTGAATTCTTCAGACCTGGCTCTACAAAGTTAACTGTGCTGTGCCTCCATTGTGTTCGGTATGCATTTGAATAATTGCATATTAGCATGTGTGCAGTGTCATTTTTAAATCCCATGTTGGAGTGTTAAATAGTATATGTGGCATGACAAAAAAGTTTCCTTTGGTGCATTACCATTGTGAGATGGAAGGATGAAAAACTGCTTTTTTTTTGTGTAATTACTTTTAAAAATATGAAAAGTGTGGAATCCTATTATCTCTGAACAGCTTCAGTGTTCCTTCAGAAGACAGGAATCCACACATCATGATACTGCCACCGCCAAAAGAAAGTGTAACGGGCATTCAGCCTCCCTGAGTGGATGCTGCAATCACATCTGTAAGACTTTAGAGGTATGTCTCTGTTCACTTCTTACATGTACAGTTTACAGATTCTTTGTGAAATTAGCTTAAATGAATGAAGAGTATCAACAGACATCAGTTTTCAAGACACATATTTTTAATTGGATTTAGATTTGAACTTTGATTAGACCATTTGACAAGGACCTTCTTTGACTCTGTGGTGGCATCAGCGATCATCTATGGTGCGGCTGTTGGAGCTGCAGCTTTTCTGTAGCTGTAGAGGTAGCGGCTGGATGAGTTCATTAGGAGGGTTAGGTCTCTGTCCTGTGATGCCCCCTGGACCCAGTGCAGGTGGTGGGATACAGAAGGACTGTGAGAACAATAAAATAACTGATGGACAGTGTCTCCCACTCCATGCATGGACCTTTAGCAGAGCTCTTTTTCTGTGACAGACTTCTGCACCCTGGATGTCCAAAGGACCGCCTCCACAGGTGCTTCCTCCCAGCTGCTGTTAGACTTTATAATCTCTGTTGTTCACAACAGACTTAAGTGTTTACAACATGCTAATGTTTCCACAGGTTTTTGATCTGATTAAGAATCTCTCATACACTAACATCTATTTACATAATTTTTAGCTTCTCGGGGTGTGTTTGGTTGTAGAGTCGTGCATATTGCACAGTTTTCAACATTGTTCTGTATTTGTCTGCTTTTTTTCTTCTTTTAATTTGAACATTTCATATTTACCGGAAAATGCTTTATTATCTATTAATAATTGCACAAAATATTCCCCTTCTGGTAAGTCTTTCTCATCTGCTGTGCAGCTTAACTTTAAATTGAGCCTTTTTCCACATTAATGAATTTGATGTGTAAGTCTGGTTTCTTCTGTCAATTTATTTTTGCCACTGGCATGCCCACATTTCCTCATTGTGGGAAATCTCTGTTCTATTTCTATTTATCTACTGCCTGGTATTCTATTTCTATTCTACTCTATTATAATCTAGTCTATTCTAACATGTATTTATATGAAGTATTCCATTTTAGCTCTGGGTTTATGCCACAGGTCCCTGTCCTGTTAGAAGGTGAATCTCCACCCAAGTCTTTTGCAGCCTTTAGCACATTGTCTTGCTTGTAAATAGTTTAATACATCTTGCTATAAACTCTGACTGTATTGTTTGTGCCTGCTGAAGAAAGCCCCCTCCGTAGCATGATGCTGCCATGACAATGGCCAAAGTCATGTGCGGTATTATTGTTCTATCTGTGATTTGCATAATAGAATTCTGTTTTGTTTTCATCCAACCAGATAACCTTCTTACACATGTCTTTACGTTGCATTTTACATGCCCTGAACCACTTCACAACGATGCACAGATTTCTGTTGGTCTACGTTAAGAAAAAAAAAACAATAACAGTTTCTAGCTTGTTTCAACACCTCTGCAGGACACTGTAGATGAGAAAACGTGTCTTCTCTGCTGGTTTGTTTTAGTAGTTTAATAATTTGCTTCAGTGGGCAAAAAGCAACTTTTGTTGCTTCCAAATTTGCTCTGCATGATGAGTTCCAAAAAAACACCTAACAACAGATTTGAATCCTGCTCAAACGACACAATAAAATAGCTCTCCTGCCTTCAAGTGCATTCACCAAAAGCTTAATATAGGAGCTATTGATTGAATCTGGGGGCCCATCTGATGGCTTTTATAATTGTTAGAATTGAGGGCACTGGAGATTGTTATATTGAAATTCACAAGAATACAAGAAATGAAATTACTTTCTGTCTCACGCCATGCTATTAAAAGCATTAAAGTGTATTTATGGAGGGCAGCTACTGCTGTTCTTTCCTGTTATGTGTTTGAATCAGCAGACGCGCTCATCTAAAATGTCAAACAGTGTCTTTGATTCATGTTCAGCGTTAATCAGGAGGATGTGAACCTTTCCGTGCTTTAACTATTGTTCCATATTTGATTACAGAAGAGAGTCAAATGAACACGAGGATAAACTTCCTCAGTGTATGTGAGTGTGTGTTATACAGAAAAAGTTTTTTGGATCACATATGAACTGTTGTATGAGTTTGAGGAGTGTGGTTTAAAGCATCCATAGAAGACAATAAAGAAGTAAACAAACTGCAGTTATTCAGTTTAAGCAGAAAATGATGAAACTATTGTGAATCTCTTTAAATATCTGTGAATAGTGTAGATAGGAGTTCTTACTGTATTTTATTCTTCCACATGTTTTCAATAGGCTCACAAATGTCAGGATAGAAACAATTATATGTTCCTAAATCACATAAAGTATAACAAAGACTTTTTTATATTGTGTATAAATGAAACACTACGGCTTTAGAACTGTTTTGGTTATGAAAGCAAGTTTTTAATTAGAAAATAAAGTTAAAAAAAAAGATTGCTGAAGTACCTCATGCTCAAAATGAAGCAACAGACACATTCAGAAAATTGTATCTAATTCTAAAGGTCATAGCTGGGAGTAGCATCAAAGCAGGGTGATGGAAGAAAAAGTATGAATACCATACATATAATAATCAAGGCCAATGTTGCTGCGGAGAAGCTCATCAACTCTCCAGCACACCCGAGTTGCTGAAAGCCTATTGGTGATGCGTTCTCAGTTTTAGAAGGCTAATATGGAAATATTGTGTTCGGTGTTACTTTTTTGTGTCAAACATGGAGCAGCTGTAACCTTGTTAAAGTTGTCGCAGATGCTTTTCAGGGCTAAATTAAGGTTTTGGTGTGGCGCTGGGGAGCAAACACAGAGCAGTTTTTATAGTCCTTTGTAGTGGTTCTTTTATCAATGCTGCACTGGATGGATGGATGGATGGATGGATGGATGGATGGATGGATGGATGGACATAGATTTTACTTTACGATTAATTAAGCTGGTATACATTCAAACAGTTGAGGGCACTGAAAGGCTATACATTAAGTTTTAAACTATCAGGCCAAGATGATGATGTCTTGGCAAAAAGTAAATTAATATGTCTTTATGTTACTCCTTTTTATGCTACAACAAAGCATTTTGAGCTAGAAATTATACTGTATTTTCTTCGTTATCCAGAGGAGGAGCCAAGATGTGCATGGTCACTCTGGATGAGCTGCAGAGAGTTACAGCTCACGTGGATCAACAATCAGTGGCATCTCTGGGATGATAAGTTAGGTGGGGTACAAAAACTCAACATCAATTACAAGCAACTGATTTTTCTGTGATGCATGCAATCTTATTTTGGTCGATTTTATACAAAACAGAAAAATTTGCATAAACCAACACACTACAAAATTGCCATTTTATATAAGCTAAATATAATTGTATTTTTATACATAAAATTACAAATAAAGGCTCACTCATAATGTTCATTTATTGAACAGAAAAGATTCACATGAATCCTTCAATGAGCTAGGAACCAACACTAGATGGTTACACACTATCCGGCAGAATGTAAACGTATCGTGTGCAATTCCAGTATTTTGATTGGACGATCTGAGCATAGGGCTGTAGTATTTGTGCCCCAAGGCTGTCTAGAGCGTGTTGGGTATGCGCACAGTGATTTCAGATGTCCATTTATTTAAACAAACGTTGGTGGGCCGGCCCCAATATCAATAGCCTCGTGAGACCATCCTGATCTCGCGAGCTATCAAGGTTTCACTCGCAGATCAGTCTGGATACTCTCCGTTAAAGAAAATTTGGAGCCGTTCACCAAACGAACGTCCAATCAGCATTGGCTTTGAGGCGGGTTGAGGTGTGACGCAACGGGAAGATCGACAGTTCAGTCTAAACAACATGGCGGCTTCAGCCGATGAAACTAGCGTTAGCGTGGCTATCGAGCAAGTTTTATCGGAATTACAGAGTATTTCTTTGCTGAGCTAACGAGCCTTTACCTGCAGCAGCAAGAGTAGCTTGGCTTGTGGTTGTTTTCGTCGTCGCTCTGTTACGAGCGACGACGAATCTGATTGGTTCATTTGGCCCGTCTATCACCAACATAGGCCAATCAGCTAACCAGTATTTTCGCCCCTTCCCAAAATTACTTCAACGGAAGGTTTCCAGATGGATATGCGGAGCAAATCTATCTGGCGGAGTCAGGTAACAATATCAAGGCACCTCAAGAGGATTTAGCTTTTGAGACTTAGATATATGACACAAATGTTTATCACAGAATTTTATTGGTTTGGGAATCGGTCTTTTTTACAAGATTGGTCTATAAAGAATGATCCTGTCCCACTCATTACTGTGAACACAGAGCTCCACAGCTCATCTGGTGGGACCAGGCCCCACTGGCCCCAAATGCCGAGGCACAGGCAACAATTATTTGTGCACTCCACCAAACTGGCCTTTATAAAAAAATAAAAAAGTTGTGAAAGGAATGCCACTATTATTGAACGCAATAGACATCCTGTTTCAAGTTTGTGACAATCCATGAAAGCTGATGGGAAAACCAGTGGCGCTAAAAGCAAGGCAATCCTGGAATAAAACCTGCTAGATGCTGCAAGAGACATCAGCAGGACATCCGCATTAAATACAGTCTGGCTAGCCCATTCAAAAACATATATATGCTCTAATCTAAACCATTCCATTGTAGCTCAAAGTCCAGGCCTATTAGCCAATTTAGAAAATGTGAATTCTTAAAACCCCAAAGGAAATGCATGGCATAGACCAGGGGTCACCAACATGGTGCCCGCAGGCACCAGGTAGCCCCCGAGGACCACATGTGGTGCCCTCAAGCCTCCAGTGAGCTGCATCTGAAATTGTATTTTAATCTGTTGCTCTATTTCTGTTATCACACTTGCATCTATATAGATTTAAAAATGACAATATCTAAAAAAAAAAAAAAAAACAAACAACAAAAAAACAACAACATTGCAAATAGGTTTATTGGTGAGTCCTGACTCTTCTCGTTCAAAGGCCAGTACAGGTAGCCCTTCGTGTGACCGTATCGATGAAGTAGCTCCCAGTTTCAAAAAGGTTGGTGACCCCCGGTGTTCTAAAAGACATTCACTCAGAGTGGTTCAACAAAAAGACACAGCACACTTTTCAGATATTTGCTTGACAACTTTTTTTTTTCTGGGGGGGGGGGGGGGGGGGGGATTTTCCTTCTATGTCCCAATTATGTTCAGCCTTCTTCTAAATGTGCAGGTTAAAGGAGAAAGGAATGCTTCTGAAGGACAGTGCGCTCACAACACGCGCTTCCTTTCATCACATTTGGACAAGGTAAACACATTTTTAGCTCCGCTAACATATGAGGCAAGATTTAAAAAACTGTGTGAAAGCAGATTGATAATGGCAGAAAGGCTGTATTATTTCAGTCCACACTTCAATCAAAAAAAATAACGACAAATGTAACACTTTTAACCACGTCTACCAACACGATTATTTTTAAAAAAGAATCCCAATTTCCCAATTTATCCTATCATCTTCAGTTTTGTAACTGGATGTTTTGAACGGCTTCAACTCAATCATATAAACAAACCTTCGCTGGCTTAAAATATATATTTTTAATACTCTGCATTTATTTTGAAGTGGGCATATTTTTTATTTTGTATGAAGCTTTTAGTATCACTCCTTTGTGATAAATTTATGCAATGAGCTTCTGGTAAATAAATCATGAAATATAAATGGAAGTTAATAGGCACCAACAGAAAGCATGTGTCTCTCAGCTAACTCTTCTAATGAAGCATTCCTTTGAAATACAGAAGCGGAATCGGACGCCGCAGGCAGTAGTCGGGAATAGCCTGGGCAGGATGCAGTCTGCATTTCAAATGGTCCAATCTAGGTTTTTGTACATATACTTTGCATTAATTTCCATAGAACATTTCCTATAACTCCATTTCCCTTTCTTGTCATTGCCCATTTTTCCACTTCTTTATTGGTTTACCACTTCTGTTTACAAGTATCAGCATGTGATCAAACTTGCAAGTCCAAATAGCAGAAATGGCAACCTGCCATAAACCGTAAACACATTCTTCTCTTATTTGTTATTTACAGACCGCGCGTTGTGTGTGTGCAGCGTTCTGGAATCATTCCCCCAACAGAAGGCTGGGTTTAATGATCCTCGCTGAGGTGACAGGGGAAATGATAGACAATGTGATTACATCAACAAGTAATTTGGTTTACTTGATGCTGAATCATCAAGCGTCCTGAGCGGAGGATTGAGACGCGGGAACAAGGCTGCAGACGATCGTGTCACCTTTAGGTGTTCTCTGCACAGTCTGAAAGCTGCTGATGTACTCAGTGCTACAACTTTTTGACCTTTGCTCTGCATATATTTTATAAGTGTGGCTTGTAACAGCTTATTTTAAATAAGGGTTAATGGTTTGTCGGGGGGAGGGGGTGTGCAATGTTAGTATTTAGCCACACATAGCTTTTTGCACGTAGACCAATAACTTCAACTTTGGTCTCCTCAGACCACAGCACCTTTTTCTACATCTGCGCTGTGCCTCTATGAGTTATAACACTGCACACGGGTCTTTAAATGGTTTTCTTTCAAAAATGGGTTTCTGTTTGCCAAGCTTTCATAAAGGCCCAGTTTGCTGGGTTTCACGACAAACCTATTCTCCTACCTGAGCAGAGGATCTCTCCAGCTCCTCCAGATTCATCATCACTTATCAACAAAGACCATGGGCTCGTTTCTCTTATTCACCGTCTCCTTCTCCAGCTTGTCAATTATCGAGTTAATTAAAAGCTAAGTCACTTTTGCTTTGAGGACTCCGTCTTTTTTTCTCCTGACAATCTGAGGGTGAAAGGCTGGTTTTATTTGCAAAGTCCATGAGAGTCTCAAATGGTCTTAACTGGTCAAATAGCTATCAGTGGAAATAATCACAAAATATGTTGGGCTGTCATGTAGTTGGATCCACTTGACATCAGCACGCTGACATATGCAGAAATAATATTAGGTAACTTCTGCAAATTTGGTAGCAGCAGCACATCTTTGTGCAAGTATGAGGAGTTTAGAAGTTGTGACACTAATGCCACTGAATATTTTTCAATCACAAAGTCTGGCTGCCAGGTAGATACGCAGCAGTTGGACAGGGGTATTTCTTTTATGAAAGTTTGGGCTTTCCAAAGTGTTTTATAAAAACCCGTCTGGATGCAATTTGCGCATTATTCCTTTATCCTGCAGGACTGGAACTATTTTTTTTCCTTCCAAGAGCAAATTCAGCTCAGTTGAGTTTATTTTTATTGCACCAATTCACAACAAAAGACAGCTCAAGCCACTTCAAAATACAAACAGGTCCAATTCATACCCAGACACATGTAATAAAATGTTTCAGATCATCAAACTAATATTAATATCGGAAATCCTCTGAATATGTAGAACCTGTCTGACAACATGAAGTAGGATAAAAGATCCCCCCCCCAAAAAAAAACACGTCTAAAGAATTTCAAGAACAACTGAGAAACAAAGTCACCGACATCCATCAGGCTGAGAAGGAGTTTACAAAACAATTTCTAAGGCTTTATGGTGCGAACAAACCACAGCGAGAGCCATTATCCACAAACTGAGTAAACAAGAAATAGTGGTGAACGACCCCAGGAGTGGGCAAACTGTCAAAATTACTCCAAGAGCACTCTGATGGCTCATCCGAGAGGTCACAAAAGAGCCCAGAGCAACATCTAAAGCACTACAGGCTTGACTTGGTTAAGTTAAGGTCGCTGTTCATGATTCAACAATAAGAAAGAGGCTGGACAAAAATAGCATCCATGGGGAGTGTTCAAAGTCAAAAAGCCAATGCTGACCAAGAATAATACAAAGGCCCACCTCAGGTTAGTCCAAAAACATCTTGGTGATCCTCAAAACGTTTAAGGAAATGTTCTTTTAAATAAGGCAAAAGTGGAGATTTTTGGAAAATATGGATCCTGTGATATTTGGCAGAAAACTAACAGCCTTTCAGGAAAATAACATCACTAAAACAGTCAAACATTT
Source organism: Fundulus heteroclitus (assembly GCF_011125445.2). NCBI lineage: Eukaryota > Metazoa > Chordata > Actinopteri > Cyprinodontiformes > Fundulidae > Fundulus > Fundulus heteroclitus. The sequence goes on from NC_046378.1 coordinate 34,595,083, forward strand.
TGTGGGTTTGATCGGCTCTGCTTTGCTTTCCTTATGTCAATGGAACCATGAATTCTGCTTTCTAGGAAATAATGACCATCAGTTTGTGATTCTAAGCTCTAGCTCACTTGGTTTATGCAGGAGGACAATGACCCAAAGCGCCCTATTTAAAGTGCACTTCTGAATGGTTAAAAAAAAATAGCAGGCTTAAGAGAGACCCAGCCAAAGATCGGACCTAAATCCAATTAAGATGTGATGACATGACCTCATGCTTGAAAACTCTCCAATGTTGCAGAATTAGAATATGCAAAGAATGAGCCCAAAAAAAACAACCAGGTTGGTTTGAAAAGCTTCTTTTCCCTAAATACATCAAATCATGTTTTTAAAACTGCATCCTCTAGTTACTCTTAAGTTACATTTTTTTTCGGACCATCTGAATCATGTGAGTGTGAAAAAAGCAAACACAATAATTTTGTACGTGGACAGACACTTTTTCACACCATGGCTTTGAATGTTGATCCATAACTGGGTCATATTCATTGTCTACTCAGCAGTCCTCAGCTCCTCAGAAAGGATTTTTCTTAAAATGTCAAAGTTTATACTGGAAGAAATATCATCACAGGGGTATTTCTTTTATGAAAGTTTGGGCTTTCCAAAGTGTTTTATAAAAACCCGTCTGGATGCAATTTGCGCATTATTCCTTTATCCTGCAGGACTGGAACTATTTTTTTTCCTTCCAAGAGCAAATTCAGCTCAGTTGAGTTTATTTTTATTGCACCAATTCACAACAAAAGACAGCTCAAGCCACTTCAAAATACAAACAGGTCCAATTCATACCCAGACACATGTAATAAAATGTTTCAGATCATCAAACTAATATTAATATCGGAAATCCTCTGAATATGTAGAACCTGTCTGACAACATGAAGTAGGATAAAAGATCCCCCCCCCAAAAAAAAACACGTCTAAAGAATTTCAAGAACAACTGAGAAACAAAGTCACCGACATCCATCAGGCTGAGAAGGAGTTTACAAAACAATTTCTAAGGCTTTATGGTGCGAACAAACCACAGCGAGAGCCATTATCCACAAACTGAGTAAACAAGAAATAGTGGTGAACGACCCCAGGAGTGGGCAAACTGTCAAAATTACTCCAAGAGCACTCTGATGGCTCATCCGAGAGGTCACAAAAGAGCCCAGAGCAACATCTAAAGCACTACAGGCTTGACTTGGTTAAGTTAAGGTCGCTGTTCATGATTCAACAATAAGAAAGAGGCTGGACAAAAATAGCATCCATGGGGAGTGTTCAAAGTCAAAAAGCCAATGCTGACCAAGAATAATACAAAGGCCCACCTCAGGTTAGTCCAAAAACATCTTGGTGATCCTCAAAACGTTTAAGGAAATGTTCTTTTAAATAAGGCAAAAGTGGAGATTTTTGGAAAATATGGATCCTGTGATATTTGGCAGAAAACTAACAGCCTTTCAGGAAAATAACATCACTAAAACAGTCAAACATTTTGTGGGTTTGATCGGCTCTGCTTTGCTTTCCTTATGTCAATGGAACCATGAATTCTGCTTTCTAGGAAATAATGACCATCAGTTTGTGATTCTAAGCTCTAGCTCACTTGGTTTATGCAGGAGGACAATGACCCAAAGCGCCCTATTTAAAGTGCACTTCTGAATGGTTAAAAAAAAATAGCAGGCTTAAGAGAGACCCAGCCAAAGATCGGACCTAAATCCAATTAAGATGTGATGACATGACCTCATGCTTGAAAACTCTCCAATGTTGCAGAATTAGAATATGCAAAGAATGAGCCCAAAAAAAACAACCAGGTTGGTTTGAAAAGCTTCTTTTCCCTAAATACATCAAATCATGTTTTTAAAACTGCATCCTCTAGTTACTCTTAAGTTACATTTTTTTTCGGACCATCTGAATCATGTGAGTGTGAAAAAAGCAAACACAATAATTTTGTACGTGGACAGACACTTTTTCACACCATGGCTTTGAATGTTGATCCATAACTGGGTCATATTCATTGTCTACTCAGCAGTCCTCAGCTCCTCAGAAAGGATTTTTCTTAAAATGTCAAAGTTTATACTGGAAGAAATATCATCACAAATCAGAAAGGGACACTCGACTATCAGCAAATGGAGCTGATACTATTTTCAAATGAAAGCGATTGGATTGAAAGCAAATCATCCTTGATGTGCACACATGGACATTAATGAATATGACTTGCCATCCGCTGCTTTAGGAGCAACGCATCTATTAAACCTTGACTATATTTAGCACCAAAGAATGAAATAAATGTGGCTTATTGGCATCAGGCCGGTGCTGTAATCATGAAACGGAGAGTGATTTAGTGTTGCCTTATAACACCATCGGAATGGTAATTTAGTTAACCTATGTAGGAAAGCCTGATAGCTTCAATCTAAGGGCAGAAACATCCACATTTTAAGAGGCAGGCAGCCAGTCAAAGTGGAATCAGCCTATCTGAGCTGCAGGAGGGTGAAGTGGCTCGAAAATGAGCGAGCCGATAGATGGTTAAAACCATGTAACTTAGCAAGTGCTGCCATGCATGTGATCCATCTCATTATCCCCAGAGTTGAGATTTTATCCTGCTGCCGCTGCAAAAGTGCCTTTTTTTTGTGCTGAGATGTAGCTGCTGGATCCACATTCAGAGAGATAATGCAACCACACACTTCTGCACAGTTTCAGCGAGAGCCCAGAGCCGGTGAACCCGGGGAGCAAAGGATTCCTACAGCTTTTGATGTAGGAAATCAAAAACCATATGTAAGGGAAGGGCCTTGTACACAAGAACTGGACTGCACTCAGTTTTTTTTTTTTTTTAGCTTATGTAATATTTAGAAAGAAAGAAGAGATGAAATTATTACCTCTCAGTCAAGATGAAAATACCATAATCCTGTCCTTATTTAGCATATATAGTGGAATATATTGTTTTGACATTTGCAAGATGCATGCTTTCATCATATTTTTTTTTCATATAGTAAACGAGAACAGAAACAATGTAACTGCCTTTGCTCTTTGTAGGAATTGGTGGCATTTTCTAAAAGGCTTCCTGAAGAGACCAATTATTTAAAATCTTTCTTATCTATTTGGTAACGTGGGCTGACATAAATTCACATCACTCTTTTGTGTGTGTGTGTGTGTGTGTGTGTGTGTGTGTGTGTTGTAACTGAAAAAGATTCAAACAACAGAAAAACAGCTAAACACACGCGTTTCCGAGGATTTTTTTTAGCGACGTACACGTCTGCGTTAAGCTCTCATATTTGTTTGCAGTTCCTTTCAACAGCATACCCCCTTGAACCTTTTTACCTTTTGTTTGTTTACAGCCACAAGCCTTGCTGTGTTTTACTGGGATTTTATGTGATATACTAAGACTGAGCTGTATATAATCACAAATTGAAAGGAAAGGGTCTGCAAATACGTGTGGTGTGCATATATACATAGACAGCCACTTATTAGAAGCATCTGCATTGGCAGCTGTAACTGTTTTTGCGTGCGTCTCTGTCGGCTTTTCTACTCTTCAGACTGAATTTTAAATTCTGATTGGATAAAAAGCATCTCTAAACAGCAATCTGTGGATTCGCACTTGGTTTTAGCTCTAGTCTTTGACCAATCGTGGATCATGCTCTGATCTAAACCCCTTGTGGCTCTGACAGTAGGTTCTGGGTTCTTGACATCCTGCAGTTTCAGTTCTTTTGCTGCCTCCAGCAGGTTTCATTACAGGTTTCTTTATTTGTTCTGTATTTAACACACCATATTCCCGGTCCCTGCTAGAGAACACTCAATAAAATTTTATTCATATAGCACCAATTCATAAAACATGTCATCTCAAGGCTCTTTCCAAAGTCATTCCGACAGCATGATGCTGCCACCACCAACTTTAACCATTGGGATTGTGTCTATAAGGACGAGCAGTGTTGTGTTTCCCCCATGAATATCAAGCTGCGATCAACTCACGATTTTGGTCTGTTTGTTAGATTCCCCCCCATGAGCGGTAGATCTCTGCAGCTCCTCCAGAGTTACCAATGGTCTGTTGGCTCCTTCTCTGATTAATGCTTTCCTTACCTGGATTTTCTGTTTAACAGGACAGCGTTGTGTTGGTATAATGCAAGCCATGAGAGTCTCTTTACATTTTCAGATGATGGACTTACCATGGCCCTGTTGATCATAACTGAACTCTGCATTAAATTTCTCCAAAAGGTTAGCACTGACCGCTCTTTTGTGCAACTTCATTAAGCTGCTTTTTCTTTAATGTTCTCTAATAAAACTCTGAGGCCTTCAGAGAACATTTGCAGATATACTTTGATTTAGGTTTTACTTACAAGAACGTTGTATAGAAATGTACACCACAATTTAAAACACTTTGAGGGTAAATGCATTGAAAACCTTGTCCTCATCTCCTTCCACTTCATAATTATTTTCTGCTTTGTGTTGCCCTTTCATATAAAACCAGTTGAAATGCATTGAAGTTTGTGGTTGTTGTGTAATAAAATGGGCAAAAGTTCAAGGGATGTAAATACTGTAAGCAACACTCTGAGTGGGGAAGAAAAACACATAGATGTGCATCTCATTGTGCTTGTATATCCTCAGATAAAAAAAGGTTTTAACCAGTTTATATAAAACACTGAAACCTGACTGTATTGTTGGATAATTTGGTTTAATTGGAATGTACTTGATCTGTCTATTTGATTGACATGAGAGGAAGTGCTGTGAATTTGCACTACATTAATAAACTGGATTGAATTGAATAGCATTTAAAAATAACTCATCTTGGTTATTGTAATTTAATACAATAGTTTTTTTTCTCTCAGGCCCAAACGTTCCTGGACTTTCCTAAATTACAACTAACTGGGCTAAAAACAACTGGTTTAGATGGACTTCTTAATGTTAAATAAAGTCAAACCAGCCATGTAGAGGTTCTATTACAAAACAAGAGCCCCTCAAGAGTGTATGCATTGAAGACAGTCCACTGCACTTGGAACATTAACGTCAGAAGCCAGAGATGTCTAATAAAAATGTTATATAACCTCGGCTTTGGTTGTTTAGAGGTTTTAGTCTCTGATCAGGCAGAAAGCGTAGCTGCATACGGGTACCAAGAAGCCTATTAAAGGTTAAACTTATTTCCGATTCATTTCACTTTATTGCAGAATTATTTATCCTGGACGGGGACAGTTTAGGAAATGCCATCAAATATGGTCATTAAACACAACAAATGATGCACTGCATATTGCACAAGGCAGATTGCAGAACTGGTGGTTCAAATTTGCATACTGGGCCTGCAGGAGCACATATTGTAGACAGAGGTCAGATGTCAGACATATTATACACCAATCTTTGGATGTTAGAAACCCCGTATGTGATTATGTTTAAAATTTCATCCTGAACCCCAGGGGTTCTGTCCATTTGACTCCCCTAACATGGGGTGATCCCATCCAGGCTGGTGGGAAAACCTGCACTCTGTCATTTTTGAGCCTTCCTCAGGACCCACTGAGACTTTAACTCCCAACTTTTCTGGGTGGGATTCATACTGGAAGAGGCAGAGAGCCATTTTCGCTTCTTTGATTTGTATTTGAAGATAAGGATCGTTCAGCATTAATAAAAGCAATGTAAGGGTAAAGCACTTTTTTTTATAATCTGGGACCTTCATCTGAGTGTGTTAACTGTAAAGCAGATTAGCAGCCTCATACAGTGCAGCACTGGCTGCTCTGCGCTGTGAGAGCTTTTCCGTGCTTTGCTGGTTTGTGTCTTTTTGGCAGAGTGAACGGGTCACCACGGGCCTATCTGAAATACCCTGTATGATTTATATCTAGGAAGACGAGTTGTTATTTTTGCATTTTTAAGCTAAGTCCACTGGCTGTGAGGATGTGACTCCAGCATCGAGTTCAATAATGAGCTCCACAGATTTCCAGGAGCTGCAGAATTTATTACTTTTGTTCCAGCGCTTATCTCTACAAAGTATTTATAATCATCTGTGTCCCTGTCTGAACTAAATTCAAAGATCTAATTTGTCTAAGTGATTACTGAGATAATTATCGACCCCTCTGTATAAAGATGCTGTTTTAAAATGATCTGTAATTTCATTATTAGAGTATAATTGCACCTTATTAAGCACTGAGGTCCAGCAGAGCTTTTTCTTGTTCTCAGGTGTCGATTTGATATATTCAGCTTGAATACCTCAGGGTTGGATGATCCTATTGTAATAACACACAATGCCTTGCAAAAGTACTTATACTCCTTGAACTTTTCCACCTTTTATTGTGTTACGACCACAAAAGCTTTGATGTTTTTTATGGACCAAAACTAATAGTGCATAATTGTCAAGAGGGAAGTATTATGCTATTGCGCATGTTTTTAAGTTATTTAATGTTTATTAAATAATTTTCGGCCTGTTAGGTATTGTCCGGAGAATATTAGCTGAAACAGCTGATATTAGGACAATTGTTGAAAGGGTGATTCGATCATTGGCGTTCTTTTAACAGCAAATCTGCACACAAATAGAATGAATGAGTGACAACTTCTTCAAGTACAATAATTTGTTAACAGAAAAAAATTTCACATCCAGGGAACACCACTATAGAATGCTGTTTATCTGAATTACCACTATAGTTCAATCAACAAATCCTCTCTACTGGGCCAGTGAAACATAATTAAAACGACTAAGCAAAATTCAAGTCAAAGAAACTAAGGAACTATGTACACACAAACGAAAAACAGGACAAAGATAGTTGAAAACCATCATGAGTCTGGGGGCCCAGGCCTTATAATTTCTGCATGTAGCCTGCTATGAGGGGCAGTCCCTTGGTGCCTGTAGCTTATAGCAATAGACACAGTCTTATTTTATTCCACTTGGGTGAATGCACAACTAAAGAAAAAAAATGGTACACAATCTGAAAAAAGTGGAGTGTGATTTTGTTCACCTCTTTTTACTCTGGGACGGCCTAATGAAATCATGTGCAATTATTTCCTTCTAAACTCATTGATCAGAGAAGAGATAAAATGCTCATTTCAACTTTAGAGAAGCTACAAAGATCAGCATCTCAGGTAGGAGAATCTGCAAACAAGTTGCACATTAGTGTTTTACACTACCAATGTGACCGTTATGGATGAGTGGCAAGAAGAAAGTTATTTTCCAAATAAGCACTAAGCACTACGTTTTTAAGATGATATGTAGGGAAAACAGCAAACAGGGGGAAGAATATGTGACCTAAATAGAATATTTGAGACAACATCTAAAACAATATGCTTCGTGGAAAACAACTGTGGCAGTTATACTAAAAACACAATCCCCATGACAAAACATGGTGCATGTTGTGATGGGAATGCTTTTCTTCAGAGAAGACAGAGAAGCTGCCCAGATTTGATTAGGAGATAATGGAGCTAAATACACTACCAGAATGAAAGCTGGATAAGCTAGCAAAAGTCCGTAGTCGAGTCTGAGGTACATATTTTAGCAGGACAGCGACTTAAAAAAATACAGCCAGAGCTTCAATGAAATAGATAGATCAAAGCATATTCAGGCATTGAAATGGTCGAGTCAAAGACCAGGCCTGAATCCAATTGAGAATCTGGGACAAGACTTGGATATTGGATGCTGACAGATGCTCTCCATCCAATAGTCCTGAGTTTGAGATACAACATTTGTCAAAGAATAAAGTATATTTCAGGCTACAGATGTGCAGTGTTGGTGGAAGTTTTTTCAAAAAGACTCACAACTGTAACTGCAGTGGTTCTACACAGAATAGACTTGGGAGGGGGAATGCAAATGCACTTTTACACTGTTAACTGAGTGATGCTCAAGTATGCACTAGTACTTTGTTTGACATAAAATCCTCTTTTTTGTGTTTACGATGTGATAAACGTGAAAACATTAAAGCCGTGTGAATGCTTTTGCGGAGCGTTGAACATCAGGGATTGAAGGTGGCTTCCTTTCAACATTTAATCCAAACAAATAGAGTAATCATTGCATTCAGCTGGCAACTAGAGCCAGTGTTACACTTATTCTTTATCTGAGGAACATAACTGCTCTGATTGAGCCGAACCATTAGGGAGGAAGAAGACTGATCCTGGTACAGATCTCATTTTAATTGTATTTTGTTTAGCATTCAGTCAAAATTCTGCCATAATATTTACTCACAGAATTTATCATTTGGGACGGACATAAGGTCACCAATAGCACAGATGTCATCTATCCGTTATCTATACCAACCTATCTGTGCAAGGTCATTTGGGGTGGGGTGGTGTTGGTGTGGGGGTATGGGGGTGCCTATCAGGTGGTCATTGGGCAGGGTAGGGTCCTTCCTGGACAGGTCACCAGTCCATTACAGGTCAACAGAGAGACGCACAAAACAAACAACCATACACACACACCAACACCTAAGAGCAATTTGGAAAAGAAATTATTACATAACAGTCATGTTTTTGGACAGTGGGAAGAAGCCTGAGTATGCAGAGATGCACAAAGACCCCAGCACTCTATGCAGAAAGACCCCAGGCTAGGATTCAAACCCAGCACCCTCATGCTGCAATGCAGCAATGTTACCAACTGGTCCATTGTGCACCCCAGGCAAGATGTCACTATGTACAGATCAGTGAGGGGATCTTTTTAGAGCTTCAGTCCAAAATGTGGGACTTGAGTAGATAAGACGCATGTCTCTGGTTTACTGACAGCAAGACACAATGTTGGTGGATAAAAAACTGAACTGAATCAATATACTGAGTGAAAATGCCATAAATTTGTAAACGTAGAAATGTACCTCCAGTTTAAGGGTGAATCTTTGCCTGGAATTTAAGCATCGTGACGACTTGTTCAAAAGTAATGAGTGGATGGAGCAGGAAATGGATGGATAGAGCAGGGCTTTATCTGCAGGAATTACGCCATGCCTATGGTTTGTTGTGTGACAGGAGCAGCTGAGCTTAAAGGTGATGTTTTTAGTTAAATCTATGCTCTAACCCTCATCTATGGCCATCATAGATGGAGCATTACTAAAAGAAGAGAGATCTTACAAGAGCTAAATGTGGGTACCCTTGATTGGTGATCTGGGGAACGCTCTGAGAAGAACTGCTGTTCCACAATAATAGACAGTTTAGGGAATACAAAAGGCTTCCTGGAGTCCTTTCCTTAGAGAGGTCTCCATCCATATCCAACAAGATTCCAGGGCAGAACCAGAATGTGCTGATGGGATTTGGAATAGATATGACATTCTGCTTAACACTTAGATGATATTCACCAGAATGCTGACAGTTTCATGTTATTCCTTTCTGTGTTTGCATTCTAGCTCTAGTAAGGCTGCAATACCACTGTTTCTATAATGATACAAAAGCTCCTTTAAAAGGTTTTCTGTGTGGTGCAGGTCAGGTCTCCTGCTGGCCAATCTATTGTTTTCTTTTCAATCCTGCTCAAGCACCCTCAGACATGTGAGTCATTTAATTTATGTGGCTAAAGAGCAGAAACCTTTTTCCTTCAGTGTTTAGAGAGCCAGAAGCAGCAAAGCACCTTCGCAGCATGACTGAAGATCTTTACCACTAATATTGTTACCTTTACTGTACCGAAGTGTCCTATCGGCTTTTGATCATGTGGCCGTCTTGGCTCAGTTACTGGCTAGCAACATCATTCTGATATAACCACCCTAAAGCCTTTTTATATCACAGTACATGGCTTCTCACCCCACAAGTCTCTATAAAGTCTTTAAATTTCTGACGCTGAGTTTGTTCTCAGTACCCCAGACTGGAATCGTTTTGATACTTTCCTGCAAAAGAATTGAACACTATTATCAAATGCTCTTAAAAATATGGGCTTTGGAACATTCCGACGGTGTTGGGGGCTGTAACATTGTGGTGTTTGTAAAATAAAAGTATTTTGATGTTAACTGTCAGCTCCTTCATCTTTACTCAGCCTTGTTTTATGTTCTAAAATCATTCACAAATGAAATAATGTAACTATGTTGCTACATAAGTTAACACGGACATTTTTTATACTTGTTAGTAGGGGTATATATATATATATCTTTGGTGGTAAGAAACAAGTATTTTGGTAAAAAGAGAGACAACCTTTATTCCCTACTGTGTGACATTAAATTAAAATAAACAATTGCAGTTTTAGATCAGTTATAATTATACAGTCAGGATTAACAAAACTTTTTTTGTTTACTAACTGCCAGAATAATGAGCAAAAATAATAATTTATTAGGCTATTTAGTACGTTATTCAAATTCAGAAGCTTCCATTAATTTATTTAGCTAGCATGTCCTTTTAAACTGCATGAGTTGGACTAAACAGTTTTGGGTTTCCTTCTACAGGTTTCAAAAAATAATTTGCTGGAATTTGATCCCATTGCTGATGGAACTGGTGTAACAGGATTTCAGGCTGATTTGCTAACACACATCTTTTCAGATCAGAATCAGAATCAGAAATACTTTAATAATCCCAGAGGGAAATTACTCTGCCCACAGATTAGGGACTGATTTCCGGACATTGTGATGGCCCACTCCAGAACACGGACTTTGTTGGAACTCTTTGGATCTTTGTTCATTTTAAAGAACCATTTTACCGAGCTTTAACTTCCAGGTGGATATTTTAAAAGTTTCCAAATTTCCACATCATGTCATTTAAGTTGTTAATTGCACTAGTCCCTCCTGCAGCAGAACACCCACATATGATGCAGTCACCTGTTACTGTTTCCATCCTCCACATTTTATTCTAGCAACTGTGACCAAACACTTCACTTTTAGTTTCATCAGGCCAGATATAATGCCTTTGTCCCTATATGGATATGAATACTATAGCTTCATATGTTGATCTTGTGTAATGACCACAACCAGAGGACCCAGGCAAAAGGTCAGAACCGTGATGGCAGACAAAATCAAAGGGGTTAACCAGAGTCCGAAGTCCGAGGGCAGGTTCTGGGTCAGAGCCAGGTAATTCGGGATCCAAGGAAAATCCAAATCAGAGTCCGGGGGCAGAGTCAGGGCACAGAAACTAATCAGGTAACAGGCAGGCAATCAGGTCCAACAGGGGTTAGGCAGGCTCAGAGAATCAGGAGGAAGAACAGATCAGGAAACAGACAGGCAAGTTGACAGGATACAGAAAGCTGGATTAGACTCATTGGTGGCTCGTAAAAATCTGGCACTAGTGACTGGTCTGACAGTTGGTTTTATAGGCAGAGGTGCAGGTGGATCAGGTGAAGGCTGATGAGAATGGGGCGGAGCTGCACAGGTGTGTGTGAGGGTGAATCAGACCAGCACTAGTGCCACGATCATGACATTTTGATGTATTGATTTGTTCCTCTCCTTTCAGCCCATGTCAATTTAGGGCTAAGAAACTCTCTTAGCAGTTTCAGCCAGCATTTTCACAAGGTCTTTGCCTTTGTTCTGCAGTTGATTTCCACTCTGGGAAACAAAACACCTTCATGTTAGTCAGGTACACAGAACCCGTCTCCTCCCTGAACAAAATGATTGCTGGACTTTAAATACTTGTATATATCTGTTTAAATAGATTAAAGTCGGGAGTTGTAGCAAAGGGTAAATGAGATATTTTGATATTATTTGCATAGATTCTTACATGAAGGAAGTGTTATAAGGTGTTGGAATTTCCCCACAATATGTAAAGTTGTGCTATGGTAATCTTGGTATATGTAAACCGACGAAAGTAATGAAAAATAATCTGTCTCATTTTTGTATTTGGCTAAACTTTTAGCCGTTACATTTTTGGTATTCAATCAGAGATTGACCACAGCTTAAAAAAATAGATTTTGCAATAGACTGACCACTTTAATCATGTTCATCAGAGTCAGGACTGCATACATTTTGTCATTTATTTGCTTTTTTGTTTTTTTTTAAAATGGCACCTTGACTGATTCTCTGAGAATGACGGAATTCTACTCCCATACATTTAATTTTCAGTTCCAAGCATTGTTATGAGAGCGCCTCTTCATCGCTCAGCTAATTTTGGGTCATTGCGGCAATTTTTGAATACCAGTTGGGCAAATGCTGAATGTGTAAAGTACATAGGATACATCTCCAAATGACTTTGTGGTAGCCTTTCTTGGCTGGTGATTATTATGTATGATACAGTGTTAAAGGTGCAGAATAGTGCTGCTGGAGCATTATTTACCTAAGCCAATGTGTCTTCTTATGGTATTGGAAAGCAAGGCAGATAAGCAATAGTGTGATGGGGGTGTAAGGTTTGTTTAAAGTATTTATAGTCATTCCTGCTACTGTAGATAACATTCATTGCATCAGAACTGCTTATCAGCCAGAGTAGTGCAAAAAGTACAGAAAACAACAGGTTTATTGCCTGTAATTTTTTGATATAAAAAAAATTGTTGTAAAGTGTGGGGATTCTAATATTGTAAATTCTCTCAGGACTCTTTGTGATATTGATATCTTGAAGGCAGTTGTTTTAATTGTTACCCCTGACGTTTCCGGCTTGAACTTAAACCCCCCTCCTACATCCTTTCCTATCTTGGGTTAAAGCTCAGACTAGCTGGGGTTCTAAAGACCTCTGAATCTAACGAGTATTACCCTGTTTAGAATTCCTGTGAGACCTTTTCAGCTAGATAAGTAGGACACGACTGATCTACTAACCACCTCCGTCCTAGGGCCACAACCTTCTTCAGTGGACAGGTCAGGCAACCTAGTAGCCTGAAGACACCTATTCCCCGACCACCGCCGCCCTAGTTAACGGTGGCTCCTACTTTTATACAACGGCACTTGTTACACGATCAGACACGTTGGGAAGTTGCAAACCTCAACCCCCCCCCCCCCCCCTTCCTTCACCGAACACTTGCACCAAGTTCCGTATCACCTCATAACCTTTTTACCTTACGCAGCTCTCCGGCCGAGGTAAAATGTCTCGCTCCTCTTTCTCCGACCCCAGGCAGCAGGTCATTGAACCAAACCGTCTGGTTCCACTTCTTTTCTTCTCGGCAGATTTCCTTGTAGCCAGCAGCTGCAGTCTCCTTCCAAGTGCTACTTCCTCTTTCCTGAAACCTATTTTCTCCTTAGCCTGTCTGACACTTGGACTGCACTAAAATAATCATCATTTCACTCATTTAATACACGAATGCTTGATCTTTTTAATAGTCAAAACGTGCAATTCAATAAAGAGAAAACGATCAATTTAAACACGCAATTAAATAACTCTTTATGTTATCTTTTTTACATAATACATTTAATGTCCAAATCATCTCTAAATTTGTGAATGATAGAGAATATGGTTGAACTCACCACACCACAGATTTTAGAGGTATTTCGACACACCTTTGTCCTTTTTATACAATTACTGTAAAGATAAAAAAATATTTATTTTCAGTCTTTTTTTTTCAAATAAAATAATCAATCTGGCCATTTGTTTTCTTATTTCTATTTGACAAATAACTCAAATCTGATAACTCTCCATTTGTTACTTTATAGCCTTTTACCTTTCTCTATCCGGTAATAAGGTTCCTTTGTATCCACGGCAGCGAAGTTCTGAGCCTTGAGCTCTGGCACTGTCAGTAGCTCAAAGTCAGTGTATCAAATTTCATCAGCCTACCTGTAAATCAATCACCTGAACCGCTCAATGAAGGGGGCATCAGAGCTAAAGCATGAAAGGGCAAGGGGCACACCCAAAGTTTGTTAGCCTATTATCTTTCACAGGAAGTTTGGTCAGGCATGAAAGCCTTTTTTTCCCTTTCTCAGTGGATATTTGACTCATGCAGCTACACGTTCTCGGTTTGGTCTCTGGATCCAGCGAACACCTGGCCCTCAAGGATGGCTTCGCTCGGGCGCACACTTGAGGATGTTGACCTTGAGGGAGAGGATAACATCTTCCCTTCCTGTTCACATTCAAATTCTCCGGGTCTGTTCGATTTACTGTCTTCTGTCTCTCAGCCTTGCTGTAGTTCTGACCTTTCAAGGTTTAAAACGTGAAATGATTATCTTTCAAATGATAAAATGCAGCAAAAGAAAATTGATGATGTTAATTTATACTGTATATTTTATTCTGAGCTGTGGAACACACTCTTGCTATCTTGTGTGACATCCATGGATTTCCATTTCCTGTATGTGCCTTGTCAATAGACGGTAATACATTTTCGCTGCAAACGGCATTCTGTTGACACGATTACATTTGTTTAAACCATTTCTTTGGGACAGGCCTGTGGAATTTCAAGCAGTCGCACTATAGTTTTTCACCTCAACACTTTGCATTTGACAAAACGTAATGTCAAGTTTGGAGTTTATCTCCGTGCTTCTTGTGTGAATGTTTGGTCTTATCACATTTAACTGGATTGCAGGTGTGTACACATTACCCAACTATGGGATAGAGTTTTTCCACCTAGTTTCTGATGTCTGTTTCTTTATGCCAGTTTACTCGTTTTTCTTAGATAAAAAAGTTTATTTTTTCCAATTTCTCACCAGATTAGTATGTGGTTTTGTTTGTGGACAAATACAGCATGTTTTGATTTTGATTATATAAACATATGTAGTGCCTGGAAAAGTATGTATACCCCTTTATTTTTTATATATATATATAAATGATGATGCAGACATTTTAAAGTATTGTATTGGGATTTGTGTTACAGACCAACACAATGCAGAAAACAATGTTCAATTACAAGAAAAAGGATGGATGCCTACATTTTTTGCATAAACCAAATCTAAAAATTGTGGTGTGTATTTCTGTTCAGTCCCCAGTACTTGGATAACTCTTAAAAAAAGTGCAACCAGTTGCCTTCAAAAGGCAGATAAGTAATAGTAATAGTAAACTTTTAACATGTCATAGAAGGCTATTCAATCAATCATGAAAAGACAATGGCACAACAGCAAGTCCACCAAGATATGGCCTTCCACTTAAAGTGACGGGCATAATTAATTGGTCTGGTTACTCTGGAGGAGCTGCAGAGATCCACAGCCCAGATGGGAGAATAAGTCATCAAAACATCTGTTATTTCTGCACTAAGTCAAGTCAAGTTTATTTGTATGGCACATTTCAGCAGCAAGGCCGCAAAATGCTTTACATCATGAAAACATCATAAACACATCAAACATCACTGGTTGTGAGACCAGCAGCAAACGTTAAATTGTATTAAGTGAAAACATCAATGCACATCAAATATGTAGGTGAATGTTCCTGTGATTATGGGTCAAAAGCAATTCTAAACAGCTGGGGTTTTAGTCTTGATTTAAAGAAACTCAGTGTTTTGGATGATTCGCAGTTTTCTGGAAGTTTGTTCCAGATTTGTGGAGCATAAAATCTGAATGCTGCTTCTCCATGTTTGGTTCTGGTTGTGGGTACACTACACACATTTAGCATTAAAGGACCAGTACTAAGAAGAAAGTTGTTGTTGAAAGAAAACCATGAGCGTATTATTTGTGGTTGTGCAAGACCAAAATACAAACAGATGTATAGTTTTACTTTGACTAACTGTACGTGTTGTCTCTTATCTTCTAGACTTGAATGATGCCTCTGAGATAATATGCTTGGCTGTGTGTCTCTCCTAGATGTATGTTAAGGAGCTACTATTTCAACCAACCTTTTACTTTTCTCTCACATACAAAGTATTTGTTGAGTGAAGCACTCCAGTGCTTTCTGTGTTCCTTTGAATGTTTGCTCTGTCTTCTCAAGCCCCAAATCTGTCGTAGTGAAAGGCTGTTCACTCTTAGCTTGGTTCTGCTGGATGTTTCTTCCTGTTAAAGGAGAGTTGTCCTCTCCACTGTCGCTACATGCATGGTCAGTATGAGGAATTGCTGCAAAGTCTATGACACAGTGCAATTGTCCATTGTGGCTACATGCTTATCCAGAAGGAGGGAATCCTGCTAGTTGAGGACTCAATGCACTCTGCTGGGTGTCCTATAGATATTAAACTTTTGATCCAATCTGTTAAAATGATTTGATCTAACTGACTCAGTAAAGTGCCTTGATATGAGAGGTGTCGTAAAATAGCAATATGTAAGAGAAACTGACTTGAAACAGAAGGAAGGTGGAATCATGATAGAGTGCTATTTATTGAAAATTATTTAAAAATCAGACTGAAGCTCAACGCGACTAGAAAGGAGAAAACAGCAAGACATAAGCATGGCAACAGGTTGCCAAGATGATCTGACAAAGGAGTGACTGAACAGAGAGGCTTTAACGGTAGGGAGATGGATTGAATGCCACACAGGTGAGTCTAATTGTTGAATATTTTTCAGCTTTTTGGGGAACATGACTAGAGCCCCTGAGGGCAAAAACGAATTAATGCCTATGTAAGGAAACATAAGAAAATAACTAAACATAACTAAAGACTAATAATGAACACAAAAACCACACTGACAGCAAAACTCCATAGAATCATGAAAATAAGAAGTCACCCCTTTCTGCCCCCTGACATGGTTAACAGTTTGCCACAAGCAAAAGACCAGAGACAACATGTGTCCGTTTGATCTGAGAATTACATCGATCAGCAGAATTTCATGCAGATAATACCATAAACAATTTTGTTCGGAGTTAAAGCATTGAATGCAAGCAGAGACCCTACCTGCATAAGGATGGCAACGTGGAGCACAACGCTTTATCAGGAGGTTCCCCTTGGAGATAAGGGGTAAATGGCTGGTACTTGTATAGCGCTTTAATTAGTCCGACGACCCCACTACAGTCAGTCACTCACCCATTCACACCCTGACGGTGGTGAGCTATGTTAGTAGCCACAGCTTCCCCGGGGCATACTGACAGAGGCGAGGCTGCCATACGGTGGTGCTCTGACCACTGCCAACAGGCAACATGGGTGAAGTGTCTTGCCCAAGGACACGATTACTTAGGCGGAGTGGGGGATCGAACCGCCTACCAAAAGTTGCAGGAAGTTGTAGACCACTCCCTTTCATTCCTCAAACCCGGGCTGCATAATCTAAAAGCCCACAAGGCTTACGATCCTGGCAGTCAGCGTGTATGATGTTTAAGGGACGATGTGATTTATTATGTGGGGGTTTACCATCGGCAACAACATCATCAACAACTTTATTTATAAAGCACTCTAACATCAGCCACGGCTGAAACAAAGTGCTCAACATCAGGAATAAATAAGATAAGAGAAAACGTCAAATGAAGTTACAAAACCAGACACACAACAATTTTAATAAATGAAAAACTCAATACAAAACATAATAGAACCAGGCAGTAAAACAGAAAAAAAACAACACCAAGAAAAGTTGAGTAAAATCAAGTCTCAGTTGGCCTCAAAGCCAGTGAGTAAAAATCAGTTTATAGACGGGTTTTAAAATTGGACAGCGTGCCGGTCAAATTGGTAAAGGTAAGGCATTCAATAACCTAGGGGCCCCAAGCATTCGATTATTTAGGGGCCCCAATAGAGAAGGCTCTGTCACCTCTAAGCTTCTGCACAGAACTGGGAATGACCAGGAGCAGCTGGTCAGCGGATCTGAGTGACCGAGCATGGTGTTAATGGTGGAGAAGCTTTGTTGAGTAAGGCGGGCCAAGACTGTTTAAAACCTTAAAAACAAACAGAAGGACTTTGAACTGCAAAATAAACTGGTAGCCAGCCAGTCAGTTTAGGGATGTGTGCTTATGGCTGACCTTTGATCTGACAGGAAGTATAGAGAAGAGAACACTTCCTTCCCTCCCAACAACTTGAAGTTGTGGTTAAAGGTAAAAACATGTCCACGTTTAGACAGAAATTAAAGTCTAAATGTGATTGAAATATTGTTGGGGTTGATTGATTAGGCTAAGTCAGTCTGAGCTTTCCGTCTTTGTTTAGGCAAAACTTATTCAGGGACCTAGAGGCTAAAAAAATATGTATAACATTGTCCTGGCTAAATAAAGACAGACTAATCTTCCTTAAATAGATATAAAAAAAATTGTTTATGCAAATCCAGTGTTTGGAGGGTATACATAAAGCCACTGCCACAATGGAAAGGTTTAGGTCAAAGTATATTCATATTTTAAAATGGCCTAGTCAAAGTCCAGACCTTGATCTAATTGAGCATGCCTGACAAGACTTTGAAACGTCCAAAGCGTCGTCTGACTGAGCCTGAGCTATTTTGAAAGCAGACTGGGTAAAAATGTCCGTGCACTTTGCAATTCTACACTTCTCTCTATTAGTCTGTCGCACGAAAAGTTTGTGGCTGTGTCGTGAAATGATGTGAAAAGGTTCGAGTCTTATGAACGTTTTTCCCAGGGCAGTAATAGCAACTCACTCCAAACACTGAGCATGTTAACCCTGACCCTCTGCAATTATCAGAAGAAGCGCCGTCCACAAGAGGGAAGTGTTATCACGTTCATCCCACCGTTCGTTTACCTCCTAACTCTACAGTCCTGATCCTGTCCGGATGTGTCGGCAAAAAAAGGATGCACGTAGCGACTGTGAGGAAAATCAGGAAATGTGCAGGATATATATTTAGCCTGTTTGTACAGATGGCTCAAGAGGTAAAATATATCTCCACCCATGCACACGGGCTCATAATGACTAATTCCTCTGGCAGGAAAATCATTATAAGAGGAGTCATCACTTCCTCTGCATTTAATTTATGAAATTCTTACTTCACTTCAAATATGTAAGAGATCGGATCATAACTCAGCCCTCTCTACCCCCCTGACTTATTTATTCAGCCTGTGGTTCACATGAACTCTGGCGGTGGTTGCTGCAGGCGCCATCGAGGGGATCTGTGGCGCTTCCCTCGTCACACAAAAATGTACACTTTGTCAATTGCTCAATTGATTTGCACTAAGTGGTGTAATGATTCATAAAGCTGTCGTGGGAATATTTTATTGCCTCACAAAGGGAAGTTTGCAAAATCTGAGGTTGGGTAGAAGCTGTTAAAAAAAAGAAAAAAAAAAAAGAAATATTATTCAAGAAACTTAGATTTCAAATAAGCAAGACGATAAAATATAGTAAGAAGGATGGCCTTCAATCTGAACTGTATAGCTCTGGCAGGGTCAAACACAGAATGCATTAAGTCACAGTGAGGCTTAACTTTATCTTAAATACAGGTATTTGTATTGACATAAAAGACCTACAGTGTTGCTCCTCGTGAAAATACCTTTGTAATACATACTTGCAAGTTCCCTCACAGGAAACTGATTAAAATAAAAAAAAATACAGAAGCTTTGGTTTTGATTGGGTACTTTCCGTTTATATTTATCAGCTGGAACATTAAACCACATGCCAAAAGTTGTGGTACTGCAGATGTTTTAGGGGAAATTAGCCTAAAAAGCGGTGGCAGTTCTAGCATGAATGATGCCCTAGGCAACCCCCCCCCCCCTCCCCCCATCCCCAACCCCATCTGATTTAGACAATCCGTAATCAGTGGAGAACAATCAATTCCAGGTTTCACCATCTTATAGCGTGTGGTTTTAATGTTTTTTTTCTTAGTCTGATGTTGCGCTAAGCTTTGTTTTGTACCTGTTTGTCAGAGAGCCATATCGGCCATATAAAAACACTATGACTCATTTGCTCATATGTTCCCCTTGACAAAGTTAAATGCTCTAAATTTCATCATGGTAACACATGCTAACAGAATGACAGTAAAGTTTCTTGATGATTCTTCTTCTAGGAGAATTCCATCTTTGCCATTTCATTCCCACACTTTGCATTTCATCCATGACAACTTCCATTATTTTATTTGTAAAAATACCTTTTTTAGACATAAGAACATATATATATATATATATATATATATATATATATATATATATATATATATATATATATCCGTAGACATTGTTCAAATTGCTACTCAGATAATATATAGACTGAATATTTCATCTGGAAACTTTGAATTCCACCCTATTTCCACTGTATTTCTGTTATCTTTGTGTAGGCCAGTTAATTTTATGAAACATGTCAGAAAATAAAATAAAAATAATGGTGAGTGACGTCTTAATGATAGATATTGATGCAGTTGATTACTTACATTTCCTTAGAGTAGAAATACTCAAATGGAACTATTAGTAGTAGAAGTTCTTGTAGTAGTAAAATTAGAGAATGACTTTAAACTAGTGGGTGTCAAAGCAGGTATGAAACATGTTCAGCACAACTATAAATGAATGCTTAGTCAAATATTCAGCGACTGATGGTTCATTTTGAAACCTGAATGAGTCGGGAATGAAATGACCAAAACTACAAAAGAATGAAATGGTGAAGGGTTACATTAAGCTGGAACCTTTCTCGGTTTCTTACCATGAGCATCACACATGGGCGCCCAGTCCCCATTAAATTTGCATGCAAACTAGGCATATTATACAATTCCTTTTGGACGCTTGTGACGCCCCTGGAACATGCCACCCTGAGCAGTGAGCCACATCAAAAAAACTGTTTTTCTCCTCTACAAATTTGTAATATACTTCTTTTTTTTCTGCAAATATGTTGTACCTTACAAGTTTTTGGGCTCCCCTGCTACACTTTTGCAGGACAGTCCAGGCCCCTCCCCAGCACCAACGTCACCCAGTCCCTGACAAAGCACCACCGTGGTGTAGCAGACCTGGCGAGGCGCTGCGCAAAGCGGGACCGGCAGCAACGCTGCATTTCATGTCCGACAGCGATCCCAGCGCAGAGCAGAGCAGCGAGGAAGGAGGAGAGAGACTCCGGGAAGTCACCGCGACTTCCTCAACCGGCTCTGCCGCTTTCTTCCTCTCCAGTCTGACGCCGCGGACCGGAGGAATTTAGAACTTTTGCGCAACTGAAACGGCAAAGACTAGTCCGTTAGGTGCGCAGTCAGCTTTGCGGGGCAGTTATTAATAAAGCAAAAAAAAAAAAAAAAAAAGCTACATACTTGGAGTTCCCTTTCCCGGTGTTGGAAACTTCCCAACGCAGCATCGATCGAGGACCTCCCGCCCACTTTACCTCTGATCCACAGCACAAGAAGGCGGGGAGAGATAGAGGGAGAGGGAGAGAGAGAGAGCGAGTTGAGCAGCCGCAGCGGTGGATGGAGCAACAAAGGCTGGATGGTTAAACTGCAAGAGTCCCTCTGAGGAGAACTCAACAGCGCTTTCTGCCGTCGCCTGACACTGTCTTAACTGGAACTCTGTGGATCACCTTCAAGCCCCGTCCTGTGCAAACTCTCCAGAGCCAAACCCAGCGGGGGGTAGCTGGAGAGAGAGATTTGGTCGCAGACGTGAAATTGATGCTTTGGCACGGAGAGGCGCGCCGCCGACGTTCGTAGTTTTGCCAAAGTCTCCTGCAGCCCAGCGAGGGAGAGGCGGACCTGGATCGCGGCCGAAGTGGGATTTTTCTTTTTTTTCCCCTGCAGAAGTTGCATGCGTGTTCTTTGTCGCCTCGAGTGAGCCCCCGTCCACCCGCTCTCAGGTTATCTTTCAAGAAGACACCCTCCGGGATAGTTGAGGTGCCATGGAGCTGTTCGCGGGGATGTTGGCATTCCTGTTGGCGCTGCGGGTCCAAGGTAAGACGCAGTAATCCCCGGACACCAGCGGGGAAGCTTTCTGCCTTAGTTTCACCGTGACCTCCCTGCTCAGTGTTGCGTTTGCGCGATGATCGTCCTTAACGACTCAGAGGTGCGAATCGATATGATTGCATGTTTTGGCAGCGAGGTTTTATTTATTTATTTATTTATTTCAGACCAGAGAGGTGAAAATAGGAAAGTGTTTTTTTGTTTTTGTTTTATTTTTTTTATTTGCTCTCTGTCTCAGAAAACATCCTACTTAAAATAATAATAATAATACTAAAAAGAAAAAAAAAATGCTGCAGAATACTTACTGGGGCTGCCAAATAATGAACTTTCCCGGACAGCAGGCAGATGGCGATGTGTGTGCGAGTCGTACAGGCCATGCCATAAGTTTGCCAATAATTCATTTTAATGGCCACTGGGAGACACGCAGTGCAGTGGAATGATAATTGAAACATGTTATTCTTTCCTCCTATTCCGCAGTTAAACACAAACAATCGAAACTGGGTAAACGACGTGAGCCTTTTGTCGTTTTTTTTTTTTTCTAGCCTGATTCCCTGATATTTGGTTCCTTTTTCTAAGGCAGGGGCGCATCCAGAAAGTTTTTAAATAGGGGTCATGCAGGGGGTATGGGGGGGGGGGGTATAGGGGGGAGGTGGCCTAGCAAAAGGCCAAAAAACAGAATAGGCTACATTTAAAGCGTTTTCATGATGCCGCTGTCATACATAGAGGGAGGTGGGGGGGAAGAGCCAGGAATGACTGAAAGATATTTTAGAGTGTGATGGCGACACAAATGGCACAAGAATAAACAAATGCGTGATGGAAATGATAAATAAATGTATAATCCTATCTCTGAATCATATTACCGATGGAGATGCACCATTCAAACCTTCCTGGCAGATACCGATTTCCGGTTTTCTTTGTGGTCTTACCTGCCAAGTGGATTTATTTATTTTTCCCCCTAGGGACCTAAAATAAATCGTCTGGAGGGTTCCTCGATACAGGTTGGTAGTTCTGATGCCAAATCCAAGGGCAAGTTTGGACTGAAGCTCCACAACGGGTGGCGCCACTTTTCATGGGAAGAATGAATCACGCTTAGATGATTTGTTCTTCACGAGAAAATTGCTCTTGATAAAACAAGCCACTTAACCGGTGGTATGGTTAGAATACTCGGCACACGTTTCTGTAATAGCAAAAAACCCTTTACATCTAGAAGGCAGCCCAGTAGACCTTCCCCTAACAACACCTGAGACGTGCTGTTTCATCCTGGAACCAATAAGCTCAGCTTACTAGCACGTTTGACTTTAGCTTTAGCTTTGTCTCTAAACTAGATGATGATGGAAACTTAAATTCTCACACTGATACAGAAATGTTCTCACCTACAAAACTTCAGGGAGTGCCAAAGCTTTATGTAGTTGATTTATTTGTTCATATACAGCCCATATAAACATGTTGAAAAGGTTGGCTGAACTAGCTAAACTACAGCTGGATGCAAACTTAAATACTTGCCCCAAAAAAGAATATTGTGAATCTTTCTGAGCTGATATTTTCATATATAATACAATCTATGTAAATATATAAAAAATATTCTGAAATTTGCTATCAATTTATGCAGGATTTATTACCTAAGTAAAGAAACACAACCATTATTGATCATTGCATTTACATACATATATATGCTTGATTCAAATTTCAAATATTTTAATGACTAATATCTTGATACCCTCTGAAATCCCTTTTTGCAGAGCATTTCTATGTTTTTGAAAGGGCGATAACTGATAAATGGACGAATGAAGTGACATTTTGACATTGATCGTCCTGACATTAATGCCGCACAAAGTGACTCTGATTATTTCCACACATGCCTAATAGGCCTATCAGATTCATTGGAAGGAGCGTCATTATTCAGCTTGTATTGACAGGCTCTAATTGGAAAACAAAACAGGCCCACAAGGAGACATGTGCGTACGTGTTTGTGGTCCATTATGCTTAAGGGGGCTTTTAAGGCTTAGCTGAATGTTTTTACTGGTTTGTTTACATGTCTGGAGCCTCCGTTTCAACTAAGAAAGGGAAGAGGGTCAAGTGTGGTCAAGAAATATTTTCCAATCGCGTTGTAAGTTTAACACGGACATGTTTGCTTGACTCGATGTTTCCCCTCATCCTCCTTTTTAAGTCTAATGAATGTTTCCTCGCGGAACATTTTTCGCCTCCTTTTCTGCTTCTTGAGAACAACCGAGATGCTGACCTTGGTGGCGGCGGGCCTGCTTGTGGGGTCATGTGTTCTGAGTCTGATTGAATACTTTGATCAAAAGCGCTGTCGTCTTGATTTATATTGAGATGATCCCTTTGCTTGTGGAGAAGATCAGGATTAGCCTGGGTCTCTCGGGATCCGCGGTGGGAATCGTTTGAAGCTGCTCGATCAAGTGTGCAGGAAATGTCTCAAAAAGTGCCCTTCATGCATCCTGGAAGATTTCTTATTCCGGTAAAGCAGGAGCTGTTATTGGGGGCATAATTAAGATACGGTGTGAACACGCTTCATGTTTAAATCCCTTTCCTAAGGTCTGCAGACTTCATTGTGAAAAATAAGAACGTTTTACTTATTTATTTATTTACATTTTTTTGGGGGGCTCCCTGTAGCTGTTTGGACCTGTTTCTTTTGACATGTTAAAACAAGAATTTGGTCTTTCACCCCGAGGTTAAAGGGCGGTGCCATAAATGCCCTCCTGTCTTTGATGGCCTAATTGATATACAGCGTGTCCCAGGCTCTTCTCCTTATTACCAAAGCACAAACAAGCCAGTGAAGGCCCAGACAAATGAAGGTATAGCAGCACAGAGAAGCCTGTTGCAGCCATCCACCGGGGGGGAAGGAGGGTGATTTGTGCTTGTCATGGTAATAGCCATTTGTGGAGAACAAAACTGTTCCAAATTTATACACAGAGAAATGCTCAGAGCTGCTTGCCAAATATAATATCAAATGGAAGGAACAGTGAATATAATAGATCAGTGAATAACAGCAGCAGCTCCGGTCTGCATTCTTATATCAGTGCTCGGTCTCTCCAGGATTCCAGGCTGATATTTAATTGGATGTGAATTGAGTTAGCAACCAGGTGGGTTTTTTTTATGACTTGGCTCCACCGTGGGTCCTGGTGCTGTACCAGCCTATATTGATTTAAGTCTTAGCAGTGGTGTGAGGATATTCTCCCACTTATATTATTCATATTAGAAAGGCTATACATTTGGGAAATCAAAGCGAACTGCTAAAGTATTCGTGCCCGCTTCAACTTTTTCACAAACCGCCAGCTTTATTGGAATTTGGCGGGACATGCCGAGTGAAGCTGTAGCGCATAGCTGTGCAGTGAAATGCAAATAGTGTGATGTTATTTCACCAAATGCAAATGGGGAAAAAGCGTGAGCTTGTATATTCACAACCCCCCCAAGTCAACCCAGAGCAGAAGCCACATTCCTTCCAGTTAAAGCTGAAAGACTTTTTTGGGTATGTCTCTACCAGCTTTGGACATCTGGAAACCTGCCCCCCCCCCCCGGGCTTCCTTGAAAAAAGGTCAAGCTCAGTCAGATCTGATGGATAGCTAGGTAAACAGAGCCTCAATTGAATTCAGGTCTGTACTTTGACTACACCATCCGAACACGGGAGAAGCTTTGATCCGGACCATCCCATTGTAGCTCTGGCTGCATGGTTAGAGTCCTGGTCCTGAACCTCCACCCCCTGCTTAACTCTTGTCCTGCCTCAAACAGTTTTTCTTTCCTCCCAGGATGCTACTGTGTTTTATTCCATCCATCTTACTATCACTTCTGTCCACCATCCCTGTACACATATTAAAAAGTATGCCAACGGTGAAACATGGCGGTGGCCCTGGCATACCGTCGGGATGCTTGATGTTGCCTCCGCCGTGTTTCACCGCGGGATGAAGCTCCCGTCGTCTTCGTGGTTAAACAGGGTTGTGGCATTAACACGCTGTTTGGATGCTGAGCAGAGTGCATTTAGAGATGTTTTACGCTTGGCTCGTTGTTTCAAAACCTAACTCTGCTCTAGAACTTCTCCAACACTTTATCAAATACCTGTCTATAGTGCTTCTTGGCCTTCAGGAGGCTTCTTGTTGACTGCGTTAAGTGACATAACAGAGGGCTGGAGAGATTTTAAAATTAATTTTGTTTTGTCTTCTTCAAAATGAGGCACTACTTTGTGCTAAAACAGTTGAGTGGTAGTAATGTGAAAACATTTACAAAAGCAAAAGAGGTATTAAAGAATAGCTACCTATAGTCGGTATTTAATGGCTGCCGTGCATTTTTCCAACTATTGGGGATGGACATATATATATATATATATATATATATATATATATATATATATATATATATATATATATATATATATATATATATATATATATATATATATATATATATATATACTGTTATTATTCAGTGTTCAAACTGATTCATCTGTGACTTTGCAAAACTTTGTCAGGTTATAAGTTGAGTTTGCTTTGCTGTAGACTGCTTTCTTTCATTTCATTCTATCTCTCTCTCTCTCTCTCTCTCTCTCTCTCTCTCTCTCTCTCTCTCTGTCGCTCTCTCTCTTTCTCTGTAAAGTGAGTTTCTGCTGAATGTCTACCTGTAGGCTTCACCACACATCTGCATTCATTGCCATGCTCTAACCCCCAAACTGTTTGCTCATTCGGATTCCCACGTGATGTCCCATAAAGGCTGTAAGTCAACATCTATTGTTTCCAGTCGGATTTGATGATCTGCCGGCCTGCTCTTGGAACCGATGAAGGACTGGACAGCTTGTTGTTAAAAACCTGACAGACAGCACTTAACTTGGACTTGTGACAAATGGTCACATGCTGTGGGGCAGCGCTGTGTGTGTGTGTGTGTGTTTGTTATCTTATTTGAAGGGCATAAAGCACTTTTGAGTTGGGAATGTGACACAGGAAAGTTGGATTGATTAACTGTGAGCAGATGGGCTTTGAGGACAGTTAAAAGCTCTTTTAGGAATAGGGCTAACATTGGTGTTTGATGATGATGAGTGCAAAACCAATGTAGGGCTTCTTTCTAAAGTTCTGGGTCTCCACAGGCTGAGAAGATTCAATCCTCTGTAGTATTAGTTTTACAAAGCGTGGAAACTCTGGTGGAAGGATGCGCACTTCTCCTACACAAGTTATTCCCTCATTTTCTTCTTCTTTGATGGGGATCTGTCCAACACATCTGAACAAACCTCCCTTAGGTGTTTAGTTGGGTTAAGATGTGGCGAGTGTTAAAAAAAAAAAAAGGCACAACATGTGATTTATATCGTTTTCATCAAACGCTTCAAGGAGCCCTCGTGCCTTTTGGCTTGGAGTTTTAAAACCTTGGAAGGAGACCGTTCCCAGCAGAGTTGGGAAATGTTTTATCGCAGCATAAAGATGAGCACTTAAAAGAAGTTAGACCTGGAATTTGCCAGCAAAAAAAGCTCCCGCCTCATCTAGAGCAACCGAATGAGTGTCTCACGTTGAGTCTGGCAACTCTGATTATTTCTCCCTATTATTTATTAACTAACTGTTCGGGCTGACTTGCTCCCTGCGCTGCTGTGTTTACCCACTGATGAAAAGACAGAAAAAAAGAGCTGCTCTTTGTTTCTCTTATATAATGCACATGCAGAGTACCTCAGTAGTATTCACGCCTTTCGCAGTACTTCACATTTTGTCACCGTACAACCCCAGAGTTTAACGTGTTCGATGTCTTTTGCAGCATGTCTTTACTAACCTTGCGTATATCTGGAGACTGACCTGATGTTGATCGTTTGGGTTTTCGAGATAACTCGCGCTCAGCTGCGTTGGATGGAGAGTGTCTGTGAACAGAAATCTTGAAGTTTTTCCTTAGATTTTGAATTGGATTCAGACGTGGGCTTTGACAGGGCAGGTCTATCACGTGACTTGGCTTTGATCTGGACCGTTTCATTGAAGCTCTGGCTGTATGTTGAGGGATGTCCTGCAGCAAGGCCGTCCAAGTCTTTTGAAATTGTCGAGAGGTTTTCTTTCCGGGATTGTCCTGCATCCACCGTTCAGATCAACCCTGAACAGCTTCCCTGTCCCTGCCGGAGAAAAAAAACATCCCCACAGCATGATACCGCTACCACCATGTTTTAGAGTGAGGACCATCTGACCTGCGGGTCTCTGCGGTGCCCACTTGACACTTGTGCGTCACTTCCTTGTCTATCCCATTAAATTCCAGCCCAACGCGTAGAGATTTGGGGTCATAATGTGACAAACTGTGACGTTTCCCTCCACTGAAAGTACAGATTTCATCACAGTTGAAAACACATAGCCGTCTTTGAGGAAGTAATGCCATGGTTGAGATCCCTCCAACAACCAACCCCCTATGCAAAGTCGCGTTTCCACACTCTGCTTTGGTACGAACCCGGCCCGGTTTGCATTTTTTTATTATTTTTTCTCGCAGCACGAGTGGAAGTTAATTGCGTAATTGTAGCATGCAGCGCACCTGCACGAATCCACCTGCACTTGTTGTTTCTCCAATCATGTGCTCGGGGTTCCTCTTTAATTTGTCACCTGCCTGCATTTCATGGAGGGAGCCCTGTTGGCCTGTGCAACGTCGTAATTAGCGCTTTCGCTTTGTTTACGTTTTACCCGCTTTGTAGAGAAAATTCTAATTGGTGCTCTGTGCCACTTTCTCTTCCTCCCGGATGATATAATAAAATACACAGTGTCTCTGTGTGGATTGTTGGGCCTTGATGGCTCTTTAGTTTAAATAAAAACTGCTTTGATCCCCAGTCCTTTGGGGAGACTCCCTTTGGTCCCTGCTGAGGTGATGGATGGGTGAGAGCGCTGTGAGTCCTGGGAGACTAGCTCGAGGGAAGCTGACAGAAGATTAAGCTTCACTTTTGCCGTTGGAGCTAATGGAGGCACTTGGCCACTCAAACTTCATCTCGCACAGAATTTAGCTCATTGTGGTTGTTCTGTCAGCTCTTTGGCAAATCCCCCTTAGAACACTGCGTGAAGCGTCTCTGTAAAGCTGTGATTTCCCTTTATTCTGTCTGGGCTGATTGTAGGAATAGAGTGGCTGTTCATTAATTACAGGAGCTGTGTTTCTTCTCTTTTAAGTTTCAGTCTATACACTAAATTAGTTGATCAAAGAGGGACCTTTCTTTTTCCCTTTTCAAGTTCACGATTCTCATCATCGCTAACCCCTGTGGTCTCTGCATGAGGACCGCATATCACAAAATAGATGAATAAAACATGGCGGGAAGCACTGAGCCTAAATAATGGAAAGGTTATGACAAAATGGAGCATTCGTTGCATGTGGAGCACTGAATGAATATTAAATTAGGGTATTCTTTTAATCTTTTAGAATTCAACTGAAAAGAAACAAACATTTTTTCTTTAGCTTAAAAAATCTTTTGGAATATATTCTTGACATAAACCATACTGTACATTACCAAAGAAATATTATAACCCCTGGAAAATATGGTAGCCATGGCATCATGCTCTGTGCTTACTTTTTCAGATGAGAGACAGTTTTTAAAAGAAAATATGGATAAAATTGTTACTGTCACGCAGGATTTTGGGTGTAAGCCCCAACAGTTCAGCTTTGATGTCATCATACAGCATCAGCAAAGAAACACTATGTATCCACAGTGAAACATGGTGATTTTAGCATCATGAAGAGACCAAGCATTCAATAAAATCAACCAAAACTAGGTTCACCGCAAAAAAATACATCCAAGTATTGGAAAAGCCCACCTTGTCTAGAGCTGAATCATGCACAAATGTCTTCCTAATAAGATAAGATAGGATAAGATAAGATAGGCTTTATTGATCTCACATTGGAGAAATTCATAATAAGGGTGTTGACGTAAGATATAGTCACAATCTTGTAGACATGAAGACATTTTGCAAGTCACAGTAATATATTATTCATGTGTGATTCCTACCAACAAAGACTGAATGATGAAATTGGATATTTGAACAAAATTTTAGTTTAAAGGTGTGTGCATGAATGCAACCAGGTTAAACATACATCCTATCAGATTATGTTCTGTGTTTGTTTTATTTCAGTTGATTTGGACAAGTCCAAGTCACATTAAATGTTAGAAAAGTTTTGAGATGATCATCATGGTTCGAAGATCTGATATGTTAGCAGCACCCCTTTCGGATCCACTGTAAATTAGATCGGAGCTCTCCTGCGGCTTGTTCAGCTGGCCGTTGTTCGATGAGGAAGTGGCCCGAATCAGATCATCTGACACTGGACGTAGCTATTTTAGGGGGCCGGGGAAGTTTGACCGAGGATCAGCAGCAAAGTTTCTCCCGGACGCAGGCCTTCTAAGGTTACCGAACCTTTTAGTCGCAACATACAGTTCCGTATCAAATCCGGCATTTGCTGTTGGTTTGTCCGGTGTCCTCCTCTTGCTCCCTTTTTCCGCCCTCGCTCCTGACAGCCATCATGTCAGATCAGGAAGGGACAACACATCTATCAGCACGCTACAGCTGCAATTCTACACCCTAAATCCGTAGAAATTCTCCTGTGTTTCAAGTCAAATCGCAGTATCAGCAAAGAAAATCAATGAAAGGGCTCCAATATAGCCCCGAGGCCTTTCTGATTCGATATTAGTCTTTTCGAGTCTCGTCCTTACTTAGCGGCTCCTTGTCAGGAGGTTATTAAACGGTTAAATTCTTGCTCTGCTCTTGAGAATTGGAATTGAATTGACGAACTGCCCTCGTATTTTTCTTATCATTACTCAGTTTGTCTTTACATCTCATAAAATAATCGGCTTAACATGGTGCTTTAGTAGATACAGGTCTCACATGGCAATGGCAATATTTTTTAACGTGTCGGAAGAGCTCGCCACATTTAGCGCCGTTTTCGTGCGAGGTCTCTTTGTCATACCGATAACTTGTACAATTTCTCCCCTCAGTTACTATAGTTACTACTCAGTCACATCCACTAGTTCTTCTTCTTTTTTTTTTTTTTTTTTTTTTTACAAGAGTCTTTGTTTTTCCAAGCTGCTGTGCAAGGAGAAGGGAGCCTTTCACTGCATCATTTCACTGTTGTTTTTTTCTTCTTCTTCTTCTTCTTCTTCCATGCAGTCGCCTTGTATTTTCCGCTTGGCTGCTTTAAGGAGAAGAAGCCATATGGGTATACCATTCTTTGCTTATTGTCTCCTAG
This sequence comes from Fundulus heteroclitus, assembly GCF_011125445.2. Taxonomy (NCBI): domain Eukaryota; kingdom Metazoa; phylum Chordata; class Actinopteri; order Cyprinodontiformes; family Fundulidae; genus Fundulus; species Fundulus heteroclitus. The sequence goes on from NC_046378.1 coordinate 34,625,637, forward strand.
TTTACAACTAGGACATTTAGTCACAAGCTGATCGGGGATCGAGAGAGTGGATAATTCCCAGCCTTCCTCTCTGAGGCTGAATGCCTTTAAAGTACGGGAGATCTAGTGATTGCAGCTCCCACCTTTCATTGTGACAGCCTGTAAAAGTCAGTTTGTAACAAGGAACCGGGCCGTGCTGCACCCCCCCCCCCCCCCCCCCACCACCACCCCCCTCTTATTACGAAGCAATGAGGACCTAAAAAGCATTTTGAGAGCGTCTTGCAGAGTCTGAGTGCAGAGGGAGGGAAAAGCATCCTGTACGGCCGTCGCTCTATTTTGAAGTGAGCCAAAGGCATTAACAGGAAGCATGTGACAGGAAATATTGCATGTTCTTGTAACTCGGTGTGATAAGTTTTTCACATTTTATGCAGCTCTTCATCTCACACCTTTTAGCAACAACAACTCGTTGAGGTGCACTTATTTTAAAACTCGATAAACACGTCGGTGTCATTTACGTTTTTTTTTATTTTGTTCCCTGTTGTTTTGTCTCTGTGAAATTTTGTGCTGACTTATGCAGTGTGTTGACAAGAGCTGGCCTGCAGCTCAGCCTTAACTGTCTTCAGTCGAACTGATAAATCAGTTCAGCTGGCTGACAAAGTAGACTAGCATAGGCTGTAAATTAAAGATTAGATACAAGATGCTTCCTGGGAACAATAACCTCTCTGTTCTTTGCCTCTGTTTTATGGTTTTTAATACTAAATCATTCCACAGTCAAAAAACAGGAAATTACCGGCAGCTGAGTTATTTTACAGTCAATCTCATGAAATGTATTTCAGCAATATATTATTATATATCGGATTACAGCTGGATAACCAAAGGCTTTACGGAATTTTACAACGTCAAACAGCATTTAAATAATTTTTTATTTTTCCAATTTTGTGAATGCATTTTTGTCAGTACCACATCTGTAAGTGACAAAGTAACCTACTCTTGTAAAAAACAAGTTGCAGTGGCAATAATTTTTAAACCAAGTGTAAGATGAAAACACAGCGTCAGTCTCCTGACATTCCTCATCACATAGAAGCCTATCTCATGTCTTATTAACCTTTTCATGGGCTTACTGACAACACAGTGTTACGTCAGCATTGAAGAAAACCCTCTTTACTTTGAAATGTGGGTCCATTTGGAGTACCCGGTAGCAAATCACAACATCCCTATACACAATATGCATTTTGTAAAGAAATTTGTTAACAGCAACTATTGGTTAATTATTTAAGAATTACACTCTTTATACCTGTAATGTTTTTGGAAACCATGTTAAGAAGTTATAGAAGATAAAGAGGTTGGGAGAAACTCCAACTATTTAATTGGAAAAATGGCTAATATCAGCCAAAAGCAACCTTTCCAATAAAGGTAATGAATTGTGTTATTTTTTTCTATTAGCTTGATAGATTACTCATTATCTGAGATCAATATTTGCTATGAACTCAAAGGAGAGATACTTCAGCCCCTTTTACCTATTTATCACAATTTATATCGTTATTCCAACATTTAGCAGTAATACTGCATATAAAATGTTTTCCTCATATTGTGCTTACCCTAACAATGTTGCTAAATTGAGCTTTTTTTCCCCCAGTTTCCGAATAGTACTCTGGGATTTACAATAATTGAAAAATGGCCTATTTGTAAAAGCAAATGTAAAAAAAATAAAGAAAAAGAAAAGAAAATGAGACTTTTAGTTTTCCAAAACCATTGCCCAACCCTCCCCATGTTCCCTTCGTGTGAACATGGTGTTAAGTAACAGTTTGTCTTGTTAGCTGGATACATCATTAAACCCCTGACAGCAACACTAACAACACGGAAATGCAAAAGAATTGAAAAAGCCGTTTACAACTTTTAATTGTTTTTGTGGCAGCATTTTAGGTATCTTGCAAAGTAAACTAAATAACATATATGTCAAAACAGGCAGTAAAGAAACAGTTCCTAAAGCAATGTGAGATTACCGCTACAGGCTAACTGTTAGCTGTAGGGGGCTAATAGCACCTGCTTCACTTCTTATCTGTCCTAAACCAAAACACTTATTCTCCTCTGATATTCTTCAAAACCAACAAATGAACGAAACAACTATCGAAAGACCAAAAAAAAAAAAAAAAAAGATGTTTTAAGCGCTGATTTGGCATTAGGATATAAAACCCCTAAAAAGTTGACTTGGTTAAAATCTGGACCAGAATTAAAGTGTTGTAAACCGATATTCTGTAGATTCTGTAAGAGAGTTTGATTTATACAACCTTTATTTATATATATATATATATATATATATATATATATATATATATATATATATATATATATATATATATATATATATATATTATTATTTTTTTTTTTTTTTTTTTACACACATAATGCTTTATCAGTACTGACTAAGTTGGAATGCATTCAGTCTTCTCTAGATATTAATGGGATTGAAAAAAATCTATGTAATTGCATATAAGTAGACTATAATAAACTGGATTGCTGTCAATTGGACTTTATTGATGACTCGAGCTTCATTGAGCTGTATCATTAGTGGCTTTATGATCTTAGTATATTATGCTTTTTCATACAAATATATTAATTTAATTAAATTTGAAACATAATTAGATTTAATTATAAAACATTCCTGCCATTCCTGCATTGCATGAAGCAGTTGCTGCAGAAAGTAAGCCTGCCCTGCGCCCACTGCACTGCACTCATTGTGTCAGAGCTGCACTAATCTAACATGACAGTAAATAAAACATGAGCTAGTGAATTGTAAACATAATGGAACAAAGACCAACTCGGTGTGACAGGAAAATATATACACGTGTTATTTATTGTTCTGGGTTAAATGATTACAGAGCATGAGCATTTACATGCAAATGATGAGTATTTAATTGTAGTTTGCTATGGTTATGAAAGGCAATAAGATAATGTCATTACAGTCCACAACAAATTTGCTTTAATGCATTTTTTGCACTTGTACAAGTATAAGATGAATCCAGAAATAAATGTTTGCAATCTGATAAGATTTGATATTGTATGGAAATGCATACAACTTAATTTATTGACTGTATATGTTTAAAATAAGATATTTTACATCAGCGCTTTTTTGTCTTTGTTTATTGTTGACTTTTCAGAAGTGTATTTGCATAATTCGGCAAGAGGTCATTACTGGCAAATTTTACCTTGACTGGTTTTGTTTGGTGATCTACAAATCCAATCATTTTTGATTATCTTTTTTTTTCAGTTATATGAACTCTCTATTTGGCAGGATACTTTTCTCTTTATGTATTGCAGTTTCTATCAATAAAAAATATAGCCTATAAGTCAAAATCAGAGCTGGAATGTCAGTCAAATTAAACCATAAGTTGGTACTGACATGGAAATCCTGATTGGTGCATCTTCAAAATAGACATTTTGACATTTTTCGGATTTATAAACTCAAGCAGGTCAGTTTGATTAATCTTAGATGTTTGCACTATGTATGTCCAATACTTGATGGAACACAGCCATACTATATTAAAATCTCCTATTGATCACTTCCACTGCAAGCCTTCAGGCTCTATCACTGAGCATGTCATATCTTCATCTCCAGAGGACAGACTCAAATTTAATCATAACTTTCCAGAAGATTTTTTCAATGAAAAATTCAAGCATTTCTAAAATGTAGCACCATTTTAATCTATGGCTACGAAGTTGTATCCAGTTAAAGGGGTTCTTAAATTTCCTTCATGGTGCCACATAACTCAAGCTCTCAGTCCCAGAGCTTATCTCCTGCAAAAAAAAAAAAAAAAAAAAAAACTTTCCCCCATTTACTTTCTACAAATCTTAGTTCTGCACCTACCAAGCCTCCCCTCCCCACCCCCTGTCTTCTCCCCCGGTTTCCTCACTCTCCCTTTGAGAAAGGCGTGCGCTGAGTGTTGGCTTGGTTAGCACTTGATACAAAAGGGGGTTTGTTTCATGAAATGTTTCCCTTTTTAATGAGTGATGGTGTTCGCTCATTTAATATTCCGTGCCGATATCTCTCCGGGAGCTGACTGCGCTTCAAAGCAACTGCGTGGTTGTAAACGGGAGTGGGTGACGGGGGTGCTTCGGTAGCGGTAGTGGTTGAATGAAAGGGTTGGGGGGGGGGGGTGCTTATAAAACACAAACACAGGTTTATTTATTCTCCCTGACATATAGCTAAGCTCCCAGCGAGTTGGAGCGCAGTGCAAAGCTCCTTAGTGCCCCCGTCCTGTGCAGGCAAACTAGAAAAATATGACTGATAGCAGGTCAGCTCATATCTCTCTCAGCTTGTCTCTCTGCTCCTCGCTATGATCAACCGTACACACAATTTCTTAATATGAATAAGAGTTCAGTTGTTTACGTGTGAAAATGTATTCTGTTCTTCACCTGACACCTGGTTTTCCAGGCTTTCTCAGTTAGACCGCATATAATATTATTAAAAGCTCCTCACGTTGGTCCACTTTCAACTTTTTTTTTTTATCTATTTGTGTTCTCAGACTCTGAGACAAATAGAGATGAGTACAGAGGTGGCCTGCAGTGCAGAATTTATCCCTTCATTTTGGTCGTGTCATAGACTATGACACAGCCTACTTAATGCGGGGAGGTATTCAGCCGACTGGCACCTTGAACTTATATCCAGGGAAAATTTCCTCCATTGTGGATTTGTCACCCTTGTCATGCTCCTGCCAATCTGTCTGACACTCTCTCACATTGGTCCAGGGAACAAGATGTTTCAATTTCCCAGTGAAGCCTGAATAATTTACAGTTGCTTTTTGCTTCCATCGAACGGATGATGTTCTTTTCTTATGTTTTTTTTTTTTTTTTTCACACACAACCACCTCTGACTTTTATGAAACAAACCGAGTTCAGTTACTGTTCTGTACGTTGCTCTGCAAAGTTTGAGGACTTTTTCTGCTTCCCTGCTTACCCGTAATCCATTTAATATTTTTTTATTCCAATACATGGCTAGAGATGTAACAGTCAGAACTTTGTGAACCATCTTCTAACCTGCTGATACCCGCTTAAGGTATTTAATTTTTCATAATAGGAGGTGAAGCAATGACATACCCTGGTGTGAGAGAGTACAGTTGTAAGAAGCACAAGGTTTTATACAATAGTGCTAGACTTAACTTTGAGAATTTCAAAGGGCTGCCTTCAGTTCCAACTGACTGATATTCCCTGACAGAGGTTGAACGCTTAAAAGAAAGGATGACACTGTTTAGCCTTCCTGTTGCCTGCAGAAAGTCTTGCTCTCTCTTTCGCAACCTAAAAGATCCCCAGACATGAAATGCTGAATGCCTTCTTATTCTTTTAACTTTTCTTTACTCAGCAAAAGCATCTGCTCTCTTACCTGATAGAAAACAATCAGAATTTTGACATTCCAACCAGTCTTTAATTTTTTTTTCAGCCAATCAACTGATTACACTTACCACGTGTTTTGTTTTATACTTTTTGTCATGATTTGCATACATACTTTGTATCAAGTTAACTAGATAACTATATAAACTTGTACTCCATACAAGGTATTATTATACTTAGGTTTTAGGTATTTTTTAATCAATAACCTGTTAAAATTTAAATCACAGATTCAAACAGCTTTTATAGCAGCTTTTATTTAATCTGTAATTTATTTATCGCCTCCACTCAAGGACTCTAGTGTGGTAATTGCTTTGCTTTAGAAGAACTACAAAGGGGATTCAAATTCTTATAATAGCCTATTCTTCACTGCAGTTATACAAAACCCAACCAACTAAACAAAAAATATCTAAGGACTCAGGCTCACCAAGAAATTGCATGGTTAGGGATTATTCCCACAAATAAAACATCTTTGCACCTTTTTGTTATGCTCTTTATTCACATATGAACCCTAACATTTGTTGGCTCATATAAAATAATAGACATTTTTTAAAAATCTAATCACAGTTGCTTCTCCAAAAGCAAAATAGAAGCGTAAGTCCACTTTTATTTTACCCGGTTTAGGTGTTGCCTGATTTGCTTTCAGAAAGTAGGCCGTACCTAATGGCCAATTTTACCTCAAGCAGAAGACGACACGTGTGTGTTGAAGAGTGATGGTTTTACAGGTGAGTAATCTCACCTATTGTCTCACACTGAAGTAAGAAGAAGCTTTATTTATACCTTGCTTGTGGAGCTCCGTGACTGAACTGAGTCTGCATGCATCAACCCAATACCTTTTTTTAAACTCTCAGCTTCTGTGCAGCTGAACCGTAGGTTTTGCTGTGCCCATATTTAACCTGTAAGCACAAAAGACTGAAGGAAATAACTTGTTTTTCATGCAAGTATTTGTTTTTATAATTAAAGTAGAAACAAAATGAGCACTGTGCAGCACAAAATGAATATAGCATAGACTTCAGTACAGCATATTCCCACTTTTATGTGAACAGCAATGCAATCAGTTGTTCTGCTGGTTCATTGTGGAATTGTTATGGAGACTGACTGTCTGGACAGCAGATCATCCCAATGTAGACGTGATCCTGACCTGTGTGTGCAGCCTTGAGTTAATGTAATCTGTAGTTCAAGGAAATGTTAACATTTCGAAGCAATTGAAAATAATTCATTTGAACTTTGTGTTAAACAAAAACACAAAAACATAACATTTGACATATATACGTTATCTAGTTTTTATCTTTTACAAGGACAGATTGTTCTCTATTTCAGTGAAGGTATGTATCAAAGTTGAGAGGTTTATGATGGGTGACTATTTTATGATTACATTTATCACCAAATATTAATTAGACACGGATCAAGCATAACATCATGACGCCTTGAAAGGAGAAGGAAATTAAACAGATTATCTCCTCATCGTTTGACCTGTTGGTGAGTGGGCTATATATTAGAAATTAGCAAGTTAATGTGTTAAAAGTAGGAACATTGGTCAAATGTAACGACCGCAGTGAGCTTGACAAAGGCTTGATGAGCAAAGCCTGGCCATTGCGGTCTGATTCAGCAGAAAAGCTTCTCTCAGTACAAATGAATAAAGAAGTTAACGGTCCTTCTGACATAAATGTATTGGAAGACAAACAGGCATCACAGTTTGTTGAGAATGGTTGCCAACGCTGATCCCTGTCCAACAATGGGCAAGTGAGAATCATTACTCTGGCTTGGAGTAGGCCTAATGGGAAAAAAGGAGTCCGGCCTGGGAAGTCATGTTTTGTTTTGAATTACGTTATCATTAGTTATATGTCACTTACCTGGGGAACACAAGACACCAGGATGCGCTTCAAGAAGAATGCAATTAGCCGGAGGCAGTATGATGCTTTGGGCAATGATCTGCTTGGAAACCCTGGTAGTGCCACACATGTGGAGGCTACTTTAGCATGCTGAGCAAGTACAACCTTTCAAGAAAACACAATCCCCTGACTGTTGTGGCTTAGGTTAAAGGTGTGAACTTGCATTCCAAATTTCCCAAATCAAAATCCAATCCACCATCTCTGTAAAGCGCTGGGCACACTAGTCTAATCCCTGGAGTCCCAGACAAAAAGAATCACATCTTGGAGCCAGATTCCACAGCGCAGCTTCAGGGGTCTAATTAAGTCCGTCATATCAGTGCTGTTAAGGTTGACCAACACTCTAGTAGGCAGGTGGTCATAATGTTATGGCAGATGTTTTTTTTTCTTTTTTTTTTGGTTTTCTGAATCCTAAACTAGCATATTTTATAAATAATATGCATAAATATTTCTAAATTCTTCAGTAAACATTTAAGTAATGACTGAACACATACATGCATAATTGTAGATGATCACACAACACTTTCTGGCTGCACATCAAGTAAATTTCCATTGTGGTTTGGAGGCAGTCATGTTCGGGTGTTAGGAATTAAAATCCCTTTTAAAGTCAGATATAGGCTGTAGCTGACCTAGATATTATTACAAGCTTGCATTGAAATGACGTCTGGGTTACTGTGTTGCCTTTTGCGAAACGTAAATAATTCAAATGCAGACTACCTGCATATGAAATGCTCCCCCCCCCCCCTTTTACATTATGTCTTCCAGTTCAATAACTTCTGCCAGGGGTTTCCACATGGGAGCTTCCACTCTGGCAGCAGCCTTCCAGCTTTCTTGGCTTTGGGGTTAGCGAGTGGAATTAACCAGTCAGGAATCTGGAAAAGGGCTTTGATACCAGTAAAGGAATCACAAGGGGCCATTTTGTAGTTCACAGCAGTTGTAAGCTCAACCATTAGACATGCCAAATGTCACATCAGGCTAGAGAGACAGAGAGTTGGGGAGTACTGAGGATGCCCCCCCCCCCTCCCTAAGGTTTTTGCCCAACATTAACTGGGCATAACACCCACTCTCTGACCCTGGGCCCAATTAGCTCATGATCTGGCAGTCGTTTCTGTAGTCCCATTTTCCTACCCCACTTTTCTTCTCTGTTCACGTAGGTAACGTATAAATATTTATCTCCAAAAGGTTGGATATGCTCTTAATTGTTCCCAGCGCTCAGAACATTTTTGCTCGGGACTACGAGACTAAGAAATGCAAACAATAGGGCTGCAAATGTGAGAGTGAGACATTTTATGTAAAACCGATGAAGTCTGTACTCTTTTACAGCCTGTAGACTTGAACCCCTCTGGGGTCGGAGTTAAAAATCATTTTGCTGACTAGGCCTGGAGATCTTACCTTCCTTTCCAAGTTGTTTTTTTTTGGGGGGGGGGTCAGGGGAAATAACCGGCCAAATATAAAAAGAGAAAGGAGAACTGGAGAATTAAGATTTACATGCAGACCCTGCGGGGGATGGGAGTTAGCTGCTGTCGTGCTGTTCCTGAATAAGGCTATGTTCCAGGGGTGACTCTGCTTTGACTTTCAATTGTGGTTTTGGCTGAGGTTCTGTTTAGCCACATTTGGGGCCTGCTCGGTGCAAGAAAAGGCTCAAGCTAGTAAAAGTTCATTCAATTTTTTACAGCTCATTAGGTCTTTTTTGTTTCCACATGGGAAGCCCCTGAACTCCTTAAAACCTCACCACTTAAATCTATCTGCAAGCAAATTAATTGCTCGTTGCGTAATTGTGAGAATACTATCACGCATTAAAAAGTGAATTTGGAATAGAATGGCCAAAGGATCTTCTTGTCGGTTGGATTAATTGAAGCGATCCTTATTTTGAGCGTTAAGCTCCAGAAGGCCCTTTTAAATCAAGTTGGGTGCAGTCGAGAAGTAACTAGGTACCCAGGGCCAGATTTAGGAGCATATGGGCCCCCACAATGGAGTCACTTTGGTGCGCTACTCAGATGAGATTCTTTCACATGTGCAAATAACAATAGACCGCTAGTTCTGTGAATAGCTAGTTTTTAATCTCTGGTGTTTGTGAAATTCAAAGAGACAACTCCTGTTAAGAGTTAGTGATGCTCTGGGGACCAGAGGACCGATATAAGGGATGATTGTACACGTCGGTAGGGCGGGTTCTAAGGGTTAATCCCGTTGGTTTGTTGGTTGTTATGCTCGTGTGACTCTGGAGGAAGTTTTTCTGAGCGAATTCCAGGTCAGTTTGTTGTGTGCCGCACTTCCCTGTCTCCCCCATCCTCTCCTCTCATTCTCACACTGCTGATGCTTTGTGACTGGCGTCGGGTGTGCGTGTTTGTTTTTGCTGAGAAGACCCGGGAAGGGGTGCACTGATGCATAAACGCGCGGGCCTGCGTGCGTGCGCGCGTGTGTGCGTGTGCGCATTAGTGAGTGCAAAAATGCACACGACTGCGCGCAGGCTGGAGGCTGAGGCAGCTTCCCGTTGCCGGCCCTGCACCACCCACCCCCCGCCCCTCCGATTCTGACCCACTTTCTTTTTTTCCCCCCGCTCGTCGCTCCCTCTTTAATTGCCGCACAGCACACTGAGGCCATCTGCTCGGCTGAGGCCTGTCGCCATGGAGATGCTGGGAGGCTTTACGGATTTGTTGTGAACTGACCAACAGGGAAATGGAGGTCAGGGAATGGGGGTAGGGTGTTGGACAGTCGTATGGGTCCTAGAACTGTACTGTTGACTGCGCAGTAGAGGAACTAAAGCACACACTGAGGTACGCTCAAAACCACCTTTTTTTTTTTCCTTTAATAATCTATTAAAGTGGCAAAATGGCTTTCCAGGATTTACTATTGGTTTTCTTCGTTAAGCCCGGACGGGTTTTCTTAACACCTGTAGGTCAGCTCTATCACTTATATATTAACCTGACATAAAAGAAGAATGTAGCTGTAAATTCCTGAAACAACTGAAGTGTTTAATTATCTACAATCATATTAAACTTCTTTTGTAAGGACAAAGAAAACAACAACAACAACAAAAAAACAGCATTCTTAATTCAACAATTTACACAGTTTGATTTCTTTCAACAGGACACTTTAAGACGAGGCTCTTTGTCTGTGTTAAGATTACAGTGTCGCCTGATGTATATTTAGCGGCATCTCATCTGCCTGCTCCAATCACGCTGAGCTGTGTTCCTTTATCCTTTCGCATGCCTTTGTATATTTTGCTGCTTGTGCCTATTTCCTTTTCAATGACACGCCTGAGCGAGGAAGCTAGGTTTCCAATTAACATTCAGGCGTATTTCATAGCCTTGGACTGCACAGTTAGGTCACCGCACTTTCATCATTGTGTGTTGTCGAGCCAGTCAGATATTCCATTCCTGCTCCGCGTGATTATTTGAGCAACCGGCTAAATGTGGTATTTTTCTCCAGGAGAATGTTTTTCCTTAAATGTCTCTAATGGAGTCTGGGTATTGACCTCTTGGCACACGAGCGGCGCAGAGCTTTGGGAAACACTTTTTAAATTTACTCCTCTTTTAAAGGTCAATATTGGTAGCTGTCATTTCTGAAGTGCCATTTATAGGTCAATACCTTATTAGTAATCAGGTTGAGTTTGGATCGATGCAGCTCCTGTCCTGTCTGTGTCAGCGAGCTGCCACCATTATCACTTGCAAATTAATAGCTATTTCATTCGCTTGTGGTACATTAAGGCAGAATGTGGCGCTTAATGGTGCTCGTTCAGGAAATGTTTTAGCATCCGTACTGATCAATTTCAACGTGTTAATTGGGGACTTGTGTTTCAACTTTATTCTTTTCCGTCAACAAAATAAAATGCCAAGCTGAATTATAAAGAAGGTATTATCTGGTTGTAGATTCTCAGGATATCTATTTTCACTTGAAATGTAAAACAATAATTTTATTTTATTATAAATTTAAAATAAAATAAATGTATAGCTACTACGATCTACCTGCTTTTATGTCAAACAGAGATGCAACAAGTGTTCATACTCCTGCTTAAACACAATATCATGTCATTACCTGTGTACTTCAGCCTCACAAGTCGAGACAATGCACCGTTCTTGGCACACGAGATTGAGAAGATGAGACAAGAGTTTAAGCAATTTATTTGGGGAAACTATTAATCCTCAATTTTTAGTTTTATTTCCAGTCCAGGTTCTACTATTCCACGTATGGACATAACACATGTTGTCTTTCTTTGAAAATGTAATAAATATAAAAAAATTGTTTAGTGTAGAAATATCCAGTCCAGATTTGATCATTCTTACAGTTTTAGACTCTAAAAAACCATGAATGTAATGCTAATTAGAAGCTCCAGAGCTGTTTCTTTTTAGTGGTTAATGGTATAGCATTAGAACTTTAGGCGCCGCGAGTCTAAAACCTTGTGGACCAACGGCGACTCTTTTAGCTCTAATCTCAAACGAATAGAGCAACAACGCTCACCTTCACATTCGTGGATCATGATAAAGGTGAGAATACTTTCAGACGAGGTTACATGTTGACAGAAAATGAATAAATAGGATAGACTTTATTTTAGACAGAAATCTCAAGAAGTGCTCATGCCCCAAGTTTCATTATACCCATTTTTTACTATTATAAAAATGGAATCATATAAGTTATTAATTAGTATTTTGATTTTAATATTTATATATTGGAAATGGGGCTGATGCTTTATTATTATATGAAAAATAACCTCAGGTCAATTTGGCACCTATCTGATGAAAAGCATTTAGTCAGCTGAAATAGTGTGATGGAAAATCTTCAACAGCTTTGAAGCCGGAACTTCTTGAAACCATGGGACAAGTTGATACTGGTAACCAGCCCATGCATGACACAAACAATTTAGGAGAAATTACACAAGGAAGCAATTAAATATAAATACAACCCAGAAAACCTTAGAATTGCCGTATATATTATTGACCCTGGGAATGGATGCACCCTATAGGTACATTTGGATGGTATTGTCCTTAAAAAGAACACTTTTCCCAAAACTATACATGCAAACATATCAATTGGGATATTGGTTAAAGTGCCTACCTCAACCTTATAGAGCGAAAAAAGAAAAGGAAAAAAAAAAAAAGACACTGGAGAAGGGTCCAGTTTTTGTGTGATGAATGAACTGCTAATATAGTCTACATGTCATGGCAGCCAGACTAAACTATGATGGCAGGTGTTCACCTTTTCCGCATGTTTCTGTGCTCATAGTGTGTTTTTACTAGACCGCCTAACTGAAGGCAGGTTGTCAGAATACGCTGACTTTGATGCCGTCAACATCTGCATAGATGTCTCCGACAGCTTTTTATGCTCCTCCATCAGCCACCGGTGATGGAGTAATACGGGAGGCTGTGACAGCGGAAAAGGTACCCCTGTCAATTTAGACTCCAGTGAGCACTTGATCTCTGAGCTGCCTGAATGTACAGTCAGAGCTGAAGTTAACAAGACAATGTACCCAGAGCCTGTAATTGGACCGAGCCCTTCGCAGTGCTTTGAAAAAATGGAGAGACCCGTCTGTCAGCCTGCTCTTCAGTCAAGGTCATGACGCTGAGAGCCGGGTGTGTTGTGTTTGCTACTGTGCCCTTGGTCCGATCACAGCTTAGCCAGCATCTGCTGTGCAGAGGTGGGGTGAAAGGGCCCGCACACTTTGGATGGTGCTCTGGATTATCTGCTTGAAGAGATTAATCAAAATGTATGATGCTTTGCTATGAGATAGTGACCAAGTTTGGTTTATCCAGTCGGTCTCACCAATGTTTTCACCTTAAGATGGTTTGAAGGGTATTTTCTCGTTATTCTCCACTGTCAGTGCAAAAGGAACAGGACATGTGGGTTAATAAAAGCAGGCTTAGTGAAAGGACTGAACTGTTCGTCGATCAGATTCTATCATGGAAATGCTCTGTTGATAAATGTTGGACACAAGGAACGTTTTCTTAGATGAATTAAGGTCTGGCTGTTTCCTCAGGACACAAAATTATCAAGGTTTGAAGAACCTTGATAGATCGGGTTCAGTTCTCATTTCACATGGTAGACAAGAATGATATAAAATGCTGAATTGTAAAATAAATCCATTCAATAATTGATTAGAAGTTGCAAAGGCAACTATTGACCTAAGGTGGAGAGTTGAAAGATAGCCGGTATCTTTGGGGCAGACACCCCCAAAACGCCATAGTCTCCAGTCGCCAAGATAAAGTAGCATTTGTTTTGGAGAGGTCATTATACATTAAAAGCCTATTAGGGGCCATTTTAGTTTTAGAAAAAAAGGAAAAGGATATCAAGCTGTAGAGGTTCAATGGGATCTTGTGGCACAAAAGCATGCACTTTTAAAACTTCCTGATATTTCAAAAGTGAAGTCTGTTTTGCAGACAAGTGCCATTGCCTTATATCAGCGGTGAAGTAAATCTAAGCTATTATTTTGTGCTTGCCTCTCATATGGATGTTTGCTTGAATGTGACACCGTGTATCTACGTACGTTGGAGACTATTTTGAAACAATTGATCAAGACTTTTGGTTGTGGGAATAACACCCAGTAGCATTAAGGTGTCCTCTAACATTTTTGAGTACTTAATAGAAAAATTATCTGAACAATGATGCTGGACTGTTTGTGATATTTACATTTCCCAAACAATAGAACTAAAACTTCATCTCATCTATGGCTTGTGAATCTAATGTCACGTGTCGCCTTGTCTCGTGAGCTGGACGTTTTTTTGCACATATAGCTGAAAATCTGAAACACTGTTGTATCCATGTAAGCAGAACATTGACACACTAAGTAATCAAACACTATTATCAAATGCAAATGTCTATTTTATTGCTACTTTTGGTATTGTCCACCTGTAGATTAATCTGTAAATGTTTCTCTTGGACAGCAACGGAAGGAAGGCTTGTTCGCTATTTTCCAGAAAGGCAATCAACTCAACTGCTCAATGGAATATTTATTTATTTACCCTCGCGGAGCCACTTTGGTCTGCAAAAATCCCCGGAGAGGAAAACACATTAAGCCACATACTGTATTTACTTGTGTCAGCTTGATGCTGATGTGCGAGAGCAGGCCAGAGATGGAGAATGGGAAATTGATCATCAGTGAATGAGTGTCAGGGGAATCTTGACATCCACAGCCGTTTTTCATGCTTTGAGCTCAGAGAATCCCTGAGGCAGGGACTTGCCACCTTCTGAGAATACAGTTACTTACCAAGTAGATTAGGACTTTGTTGTTAGTTCAGGCAGACACACTTCAGTGGTGTGTTGTGTTTGATTGTACAAGATAATTGACTTGCGGATGACCCAGTAGTGAACCCTACTGCATTTGCCGTGTTTTCACTCGCATATGAAGAATGACGGCATTCCCGTGCAACACAAGAACAACACAACATTCATCAGAGTTGCAATTGCACTAAAAACATGTGTTTAAAAAAGGACTGGCTCCATTGTTGGCCTAAAAGCCGTTGCACAACCGAACAATTTGCAGCAGAGCGTGGACAGAAGCCGTCGACCTTAACGTTTCCTGGTTTTACAGTAAATCAGCAGAAAATAAAAAAATTCACAATTATACTTGCAGACATTGTCAGCTGCAACACATTTATCAAGAAAAGCACAGCAAATACAAAATACGAGGCTTCATTTAGAAAAAAAAAAAAAGTTGCCATGTGGGTCCCATTCCTCAATGGGCCAGAAGTTTAAAAAATAATCATTACAGCAAATGGAAGCAGGGAAAAGATGTCCTCAGTAAACACGGATTTAGAAATATCACGAGAGAAGTGGGTCTATTTTAGAAAAAGGAAAACAGAAAACGGCACAGCACTGTATTAACAGCTGATTAAACACAATGCTCTTAGAGAAAAAAATCATAGTCAACTGTTTGAATGACAGTGTTCTTGGCACATCTACTTTGTTGGAAGCAAAAGTGCAGTTTATTTATTATAAACCCAGAGATGCTCTGAAGTTTATAGGATAGTTCTCAAAGGGGGGATAGTTAAGAATTGATGAGGGGAGTCTTTTATGGTCTAAAAAAAATGTTTTATGTATCCGGGCTGAATAAAGATAAGTACTGGCCAGCCTCAGATATCCACGAGGAAATGTCCATGGACTTTTGGTGTTTTGCGGATAAGCAGATATTCTGTATGATTGTTTTCTATGGGCCAAGACCAAAGCATACTTCTACTGCCTTAAAACAACTCCAACCTCAAACACGGCAAATATACAGATGCTATTTTCTGAGGAAATTAGATGTAAAACCTTGGTTCTGAATACATTTAGTTGTAATTAACAGAGAAGCTTATGATTATCGACACGGAAACGGAGGAAGGAGGCAGTGTGCCGCCAAAGAACTTCCTGTGTGACACATACAGAAAATGCAAGATATGAAATGTTTCCACTTAGAGAAAAAAAAGCAGCACTGAAATAGAGTGCACTCCAGCCTCTATAATGTGTTTTCTTACTTGTATAACTTTACCTTAAAATTTTGAACTGCCCCTTTTACCTGTAAAAGACATAAAAAATAAATCTAGCTTTAAATGTACCCGTAACTCAGATTTAAGCCATGATTGAAAGGATTTTTGTAGATGCCTTTGATGTTTTGCCTTCCCACACACCTCAAGCAAGGCTGTAATCTTACAAATCTGTCAAAATCTTAGTAGTGAATCAATGAAAACTACCATTAGAGGCCGTGTCATACTTGGAATTGAGGGTGTTCTTTTAAGGGATAGGGAGCAGGATCTCCCAGGCATGAATGAGCCCTTTGTGCTTCATGTGTGGACTCATTTGTTTGGCTCATCATGTAGAGACAGTATTGAATTTTATGTGGTGGATGTGAAAGTAGACTTTTTGTGAATAATGAGGGGATTACGGGCTTTGCTGTTTCATGATGATGCAAGTTTATTTTAATCCACACAATTGTTGATTATTTCTCTATCTTTGCTGAGCCTAAAAACTTGATCCCACAAGTTTCGGGGCTGAACGTGCCGGCTGCTTTTCGGCTTGCCAAGTTCTTTTATTGTAAATCAAATTTCGTTCCCGTCTGATTTCTCTGCTAAATTAAGGTATAATTAAAAATTTAAATCCTTCACACTTAATTAATTCTGATGCTGTGCTTTTGTACAATTCTTGAAGTTGAAAATTAAAATCATTGTGTTTTTTTTTTTTATTCTTGGAAATGCAGCCATAGGCAGCTAACAAGACTTTTTTTTTTTTAGCGAGTTAATTTAGAGGATTCATTAGATTTAGTTTAATTAATATTCTTGGCTTGTTTCGTCTTTCCCACTATTCAGCGCCCTGGCTTCCACCTTAAATATATGATTAATATTTATGGAGACTGTCAAGAGCTGTCAGCCTCATATGAATCAACAAGGCTTCAAAACTGAAGAGCCAACTGATGTGCTTATAAATCAAAGGGTTAGCAGAGGAAAATCCCACCAAGATGACTAAAAAGAATCCCATTAGAGATGTGTAACCTTTCTGCAGGCGCACACACTCTGTGATTTATTTGTTAAAAGCTGTTTACGCTCCCCTCCTTTCTATGATATGTTTTAAATATTGGAGGAAATGAATATGTCAAAGAGAGTGAATGAGGCCCAGGCAGCATGACCACAACTCATGCATTACAATGGAGATTGTGCAGGCTGCTCTTTCATGCAAATGTGGCTCATACACACAAACGTACGCGCGCGCATCTTTGACTTAGCACCCAAGGACCCAGTCCTCCGCAGCACCCCGCATGTGCGGAAATATTTTTAGACCCAGGAAGCGCTCTTTTTTCCTAACGCGATGTGTCAGGACGGCGGCGACGCGTTGAGGATTCAGTCAGATGGTCCTCAACGATTTGCCCAGAGCCCCTGCAGAAGGGATGCGTTAGTCGCCAGCGCTGGGAGGGGTCACGTGCTGACCCCATTGTCTGCACGAGTAAGTGCACTGAGCAGCATCAGTGTGCAGCTTCTGTGCACATAATGAGAGACTGACTTATCTCAGCACTTATAGCTAATTGATTGATTTTTCTGGCACAAATATGCCAGACGGAGACAAAAACATTGATATATATTTTACATATGTATGTATGTATATATATATATATATATATATATATATATATATATATATATATATATATATATATATATCTATATCTATCTCGGCTCAAGCCCGTCGCAGAAGCAGAGGAGCAAGTTGATAAATGAAAATGGACTCCCTCTCTGAAAACGGAAAGATTTAATATTTTTATCCCTGGAAAGGAACTGAGACGCTCTATTAGTCTTCGCCTTTCCACCCCCACTCATGCCTCGGAGAAAGCTGGGTGCTGCAGCAGTGCTGTGGAAAAGCACTTTGCAAAAAGAAAAACACATGGCTCCTTTGTAAACACAGAGGTTAATGTCTTATTTACAAGCTGCAGCCTTGCGGTTGACACGTTTGCACAAATGTCTCTCTGTCTTTTTGAGCCGCCGCAGAAACGGGGGGATCGGGGAACGGCCGTCTTCCGTGCCGTGTGTTACGATCTATGAGAGTGTTGCATACCCTCCTTAAACTTTTGAAGCCCCGCAGCTGACCTGCTTCCTTTACTGGTACATTCGCTCCTGCAGCCGGTGCTGTTCTGCTGGCGCAGATGTTGCCAGGAGAAAACAAAGCTAACAGGCCACGGGGTTAATCAGCCTCATCGAGAAGTCTGCCTCTGTTGCCAGGTGTGTCACCCTAAAGTTCACTTTGCCTCACTCTGTTGCTGCTCTTTGACCTCTTTTTTTTCTCCACAGCAGGTAGATCTATACAAGAGTCCGAGTCTTGATGGAATCTCCAAATGATTCACTTTTGATGTTTTGTCACGTTATCACAAACCTCCATGCATTTTGTTCGGATTTGTTTTTTTGGCCAAAACAAAGTGTCACATCATTATGAAGCAGAAGGTAAATGATGCATCTTCAAAGTAAAATACGGTTGGAGGTCTATGGGGGTATGTTAGTATCATACTAAAACATCAGTTTGCTTTCATCTCAACCATTCCATTGTAGTTCTGAATACATGTTTAGGGTCAGCGCTCTCCTGGAAGGTGAACCCCTTTCCCAGTCTCCTCCCCTAAGTCCCCGTACGTCCCCTACCTGACTTGTGGTAATCTCCAACATGGATTTATAATGCCTGGATCTTGTCCGGGGAAGCCAGTGTTGTGGATTGTATGGCTAATAGCTGTCAACAGATGCTCCCACCTGAGCTGTGGATCTCTGCAGCTCTTCCAAAGTCGCCATTGTACTCTAGGTCACTTCTCTGATTAATGCTTCCCTTGCCTGGCATGTCCCTTTAGGTTTACTGCCATCTCTTGGGGGGCATCTTCGGATTGTGGATTGACTTTTAATTTTGTATGTTTAGAACCCAACCCTGCCTTCAGCTTCTTCACAACTCCCTCCCTGGCCTGGCTGCTGAGTCCCTCAGTCTTCCTGAAGCTTTTTATTCACTAATGTACTCAACAAACCTATACAACCTCAGTGAATTCTGCAGGATATTGGCTGTACTGGGTTTCATTTAAGGGTACCATAATTTTAATTGTAGGGGGGAGGGAAAGTATATAATTTTAGTTCTTCTTCATGAGTGTTTACATCTCTTGGTTTGCCTGTCACCTAAAATCTGAGTGAAAGTTTGGGCGGTATGAATGCTTTTCTAAGGCACTGTAGTTCCCCTCTCGCAAATGTGGGAGGGAGTGGAATAAACAAGGATGTTGAAAGTTCTGAGGTCTCAGATGACGTGAAGATTTTTATTTATGGAAGGAAATGGCAAAGTGGTCATGACATACCTCAAACAGTTCTCCTTTTGTTTTGACTAAAGCAGTCACCGAATCTCGCTCGCTGTCTCCGAAGGCCAACTTCTGCCAGATGACAGCAACAGAGCTACGGTACAGCCAAAGAGGAATCTCAGAACACCTTGAGTTTGTTTCAGATACACTCAGTCTGTTTTATTACATTATGTCAAAACTTGTTTTTTTTTGTATTGTTTTTAACTTGATTTCTCAATGTATACCAACTGGAGTTCACACAGTTGTTCTGAGATTGTATAAAATAGTATAAAATACACATGGGTTGCCAACTTACTTTCTTTCAAGATATGAATACTTATTCTTTCTCTTGTGCCGACGTGTTCGGTTCCCATTGTAACGCAGGCAGCACTGCGTTTGACAGAGCAAGGCTAGAGATGTACATCAAAATGCCAGGCGGATTTTCGTTTCTATCAGCAATTGGCAGCTTGTTGTCGTTGTCTGCGTTTGAAACCAGAAGGGAAACGATTTTTGTTTCCAGGGATCAAACAAATACAATGCTTGTCGTATATGCCTCATTTTAAACTGGATTTCAAACCTTTTAAAGAACATCGTCATTGTCTCGGGTCCTTTTTATTCTTCCAAATAATCATAAGAAATGTTTCAAGCTGGTATTGCTTCAGTGATATTGTTAAGGCGATATGTTCTCTTGCTTCAAATGCATTTGGGTGCTTAAGTTCCCTCTCCCGAGTGCACTCCTCAAATAGTTAATGGCTGTGTCTTTTTTGCTGCAGTGCTGCAAGCTGACTGTAACGTGATGGCATTTGTTCTGTCTGCCCAAGGCCCGGTCTGTCATTGTGTATCAGCCCAGCCAGTGGCCATGACTCACACATGAACCCTCTGGGTATCAGAGCTCCACTGAGAAGACACAATATTTTGGATCGTTGGAACTGGAAGAAAAAAAAAAAAAAAAAAAAGAAGAGTGGGGCAACATTTCAGGGAGGGTGTGGCACAGCGTGAGCTGAGCTGATGGGTTTGTGTCAGAGACCGTTCTTTCATCTAAACAGCATGGGATTCAGAGAAACTGTCCTTTGTTTCCCTGTTGTCCTACAAGAAGTCATTGGTGTGATACATTTAGAAAATCTGCATGTGTCTAGCTTTGTGCAGGGTCATACAGACGTGTTGGTACCCCTCAACGTTTTCACGTGCATGTGACAGGGCAACACGAGGTAGTGCATAATTCTGGGTTCGTAAAAAGGAATATACATGTTTTTAACCGTTTTTCTGAGAATATCTGTCTGGTATGGTGGGCAGTTGTAACGAGTCCTCCTGAATCTGATACAACTATATAAAGTCCAGTCCATGCAGAAGTCTCCTACGAAGATCGCCTACTTGTGATATAATCTCAGGGTATCTATGCATTCAGGACTCTGGAGGAGCTGCTATGGTTCACTGCTCAGGTGGTGCATCCTGTTGACAAGACGTGTTTTCCAAAAATCTGGCCTCTATGGAAGAATGGCAAAACGAAGTCCCTCTCAGAGTGGATTGTGAGATTGGATGGCGCTAAATACTGAGCAGTACTGCTTGAACACTCGTTGGCGACTGCAGAATTAGTCCAGATGGGGCGACGATTCACTCTGCCGTCGGACAAGGCCACTAAACATATAGCATGAGCTACAATGGGATGGTGCAGATCTGAGCATATTAAAGTGGTAACGTTGCCCAACTAAACTTGAAGATATGTTTTCCACCCAACCTGATTGAACTTACAATTTGGTGAAAGAGAATGTGCATATACTGTACAGTAATTTAGTCTCTCCATGGGCAGAGACACATCCCAAAACAGCTGTAATTGCTGCAAAAGGCATTTGTACAAAGCACTGCCTCGGGAGGTATAGAACACAATGCATGCCGCATATCATACTGAAAATTACCTATAATTTTCCATTCTGCTTTACAGACGTGCACTACTTTGTGTCGGTCTGTCACCCTAAATCCCAATTTAATGAAACGAACGAGTTTGCCTTTGCACGACAGTGTAGTTGATCACCGCGAACGCTCAGTCACATTGCAGCACACGCTCCTACTTTGAATTAACAGGCGAGGTTTTATTCAAGCGTGTTTGGACTTGAGCAGCAAGTGGTTTAACTCCTTTTCCTGCTGTCAGGAGATGCATGTGCTGCCATCAACAGTGATGGGGCATTTGCGCTCCCAGGGACAAGCCTGCAGACTACATCTGTAGGGGATGGCATACAACTGTCATGCAGGTTGTGACCACATGACAGCTGTTGACCAAAATTTCTGTTTTGTACGACTTTGAGGGGGGAAAAAAATAGTTTATCCAGTGACAGCAGGAGCCCAGGCAGCGGAGCAGGGCTTCTATCTGCTGCCGAGACAAGTCAAACGGATTTGTTGGTGTTACTTTTTTTTTTGTGCCACAGCTCC
Organism: Fundulus heteroclitus; assembly: GCF_011125445.2. NCBI lineage: Eukaryota > Metazoa > Chordata > Actinopteri > Cyprinodontiformes > Fundulidae > Fundulus > Fundulus heteroclitus. The sequence continues at coordinate 34,647,060 of NC_046378.1, forward strand.
TGTCAGGTTCAAAGCCTCCGTGTGGGTCGCTTCAGTCTTTAAACGTGGGCTGCGCACCAATGTGTCATGCCTCTATCACTGCTGATCAGAGCCGGAGCCAATAAATACCCGCGGCTGCTGCAGAGCTGTTTGATCCGGGGGACTAAATGTGGATTTTAGACTCGCATCAATCCAGTGATTTAGTGTCCCTTAGTGGTGGAAAAAAACAAGCCAGATGTTGGTGTTAGCAGACCGTTTTGTTCGGTGGGAAAATGCTTGTATTCCTCTTTGCATTCAAGTATTGTTTCCTACTTTTGCAAGCCGTGCTATTCTCTGTGCACCATTTTTTTTCCCCCTATTACAACTAACTTAGGTTAGATTCCTGCAAGCGCGCAAGCTTTTATGAGCCTGGCTTTATAACCTTTTTATGATTTGGAAATTAGAAAGAGCAACAGCAGCAGTTAAAACAATTTCAAACGTCACAGTTACTTTTAAACTTCGCCACTCTCTGAGAAATTTGGTGATATTCTGTGCCTCACTCCACCTGCCCCCTCCTGCTCTCTGTGATAGCTTCATCTGACACACTTGACGCGTTTTCAGACTCATATCCATCAATAGACGTCAGGCCTGAACCCCCACACCTACCGCTATCGCCTCCCCCGCTCCCTGAAAAAAAAAAAAAAAAACAGTGGGTCGTTGTATAACACCATCTATCATCCCGGAGCCTTTGTTCAGCATCCTGTCTCATACGGGGGCCAGCAGCCAGAGTGAGGGTGGCATTCTGTTTGACAGGCCAGCACAGATGCTAAATGACAGTGACACAAAGAGGGGGCCCTCCACACAGATCCTGACAGGGCTGTTTTCCATGCACAACCGGGTTGACTTGACGTAAAGGCCCAAACTCAAGCATAGATTACAACTTTGCCCCTGAAGACCCCATGGCTTTATTTTCAATGTTCCTATTTCCCTCAATGGGAAATTTCTTGATGTTTGTATATATATATATATATATATATATATATATATATATATATATATATATATATATATATATGAAGAAAAACTCTGTGTTTTAAGTGAGTTTGTGCAACATTATGACTTAACCCCTAGTTTCAGTCATTCTGAAGTCAAAGCTTTCAGGAGACACAGCTCTATTGGAAAGTATCGACCTTTTAGCCCAACTGCTGGCGTGTCCTTGAGCTCGAAACCGAACCATTGTGTGTCCCTTCTTCCAAGTCACTCGATCAGAGCGTTTGCAGAATGCCTCAAGAGTAAGAAGATTACATTATTCACCACAGTGTTTCGGTTTACCTTGTTTCCATTTTTCTCTGTTGCCCTGAAGGAAAACTGCTCCTCTGCACCCTTTTGTTAAAACGGTGAATATAAAGTAGGCTCATATCTGCAGTCACATCTGTTGTCACTTGTCGATACTAAGACACATCTCCATGCTGTAGTCAGATTACGCAGCCCTTGCAAAGTTGTCTTTCTTGCTTAGGTGTGTCAAGGCTGGCTTTTGATTTTATCGGTTTTGTTCATGCTTGTGCTGGAACTATCATCTGGAGGCTGTACTCTTACAGGAACGTACTTTAGAGTTTTTCACATGCTGAAATTTGCTGCGTTTAACATAAAAACAATCTTGGTTATTACGCTGACCTGTTAATTTGTCAAATAAGGATCAGTTCAGGCCAGGGTCGATTTTTACAATACATAGTTCGGTAATTAATTTGATCTAGAAGACTGTGTTAGAATATTTACACATGAAATGGGTAAAATCAACTAATGTCTAATGTTAAAACTACCAAAGAATGTTTTGAAAAGCATAACCCATAACCACTCATAGTGAAAATTGTTATTTAGGTAAAAGTGACCTCACAGGATCCTCCTAATACTTAATAAAACTAATACTGACCAAATTGAAAAAGCTCTTGACTGATTATTTGGTTTGAGTGTTGAACTAGCTAGTGCTAGCTTCTTGTGCTAACTAAGTAGCAGGGAAACGACTAACGTTAGCCAGTGAACAAACTCTTAAGTGGGCCTTCTCTAATGTGAACAACCCACTTACATTATCATTAATATACAGCGTCATTTTGCCATCTTTACATGACTCATTCATCCTGTGGAGAAGGTTCCTTAAAGGTAGTTCAAGTTTTTGTAAACTGTCTGTCTGTCTTCAAAGAATGATGGAGGTTACCTTCTGCTCTCACAGTTTTGACCTAATGTCTGGTCAGACCTACCCAACTTCTGTCCCAAGAGCTCAACCTCAGAACCTGAGTTAAAGAAACAACTCAGCAGATTTATTTTTGTTTTGTTATTTTCCATTTGCAGCGATACCCGAGTTTTTACACATCTCCCACCTCTGTGTGTTTCGCAGAGTCTCCAAAATGTTTGACAAGTTTACTTTTTTTGGACATAAAAGGCCTCTGTTTGATTCTGATGATCAGAAGTTCTTTTGACTGATCAAAAGCGGATGAGTTTGCTTTGCCAGTGTTTTACAAACATGTGGCCTGTGAGCTATTTTATTAATGGGTTAATTTCAAAGCATTTTGGGCTCATCTTTGATGTCCAGTCCGCCCCATTGTGTGGGATCCATTAGCGAGACGAAAAACACTGCCTTTATTTGCCTCTAGTGCAATGAGTGAAACTGAAATGCGGAGTATTTATAGATCTGAGGTAGCTGTGCGAGGATGTGCCTCTTTGAATCCATCAGCCGGAAGAATACACATAAAAGCGAAGAGCAAAGGAGGTGCAGCATGGTACCAACAATTGTGACAGAATATCCACATCCGACCGACATGTTTGTGCATGTGTGTGATGTTTTTTTTGGCGGATCAGAGGTCAGTGGGATATCTCAAAATGATTTCGGTTTGAAATCAGAAGTTGATATTTTAGACAGACAATACACTGGTTGACTTGGTAAAGCTGAATTTCCCATGCGATGCGGCCCTTTTTTTCCCCAAATAGTGGATCAAGCAAACTGTAATTTCAACCAGACTAACTTAAGAGGTGTCACTAGGAGAGAAAAGTCTGGTCAAAAGGTGAAAAGGTGAAAAGAGAGACAAATGATGACCCGGAGGTGGTGAATAACACGTAGATAACACTTATCCAAGACCCTGAGTCTTCCCCAAAACTTAGTGAATGATTATAGATAATCTAATCGCCTCTGTCATCACGTATTTCTCTGCTGCGGCAAGGTGGGACTCCGCTTCAACCCTCTCAACGTTAATCACTTCAAAAGCAACTTCGTTATCCACCAGGCCAGAGGGTCTCAAACTTTTTTTGACACGTTTGAGTAAATACGACATTTTTTAAGCTTGTCCATAATTACAGATTTTTTTTTTTTTTAACAGCAGTGCATGGGTTTTCATCAGTTGATATAACATGAACTGAAAAAGGAAAACAAATTTTCTTATCGACTGGCGCTGAATGTTGAAGGACCTGGTTTATATCCACTCAGAACTCTTGAGCTTTGAGCTGGAAAAACAAACAAGGACACTTAAGAAAGAGGTACCAACGTTGAGCTCAGTTTTTAAGCATCCCATCACCGATCAGAGCCTATCAAAGGATAACTGGCTGATTCCGATGTCCGCCTAGTTGATTGGTACATCTCTAATACAAACTCAATCAGCTAATCACATGTAAATAAACTGATTTGCTTGACAGCTTCCAAGTAAACACAAATTTTCTTCAGAAGTGTGTTTTAATTTCCGAATACATATTTTTTGTCAACTAAAACTGATTTAAGAAAGAGGGTTAAAATAACCGAAAAGCTGCTGCTTCCCGTTGAGCGGTGTTTTCATTCTGAAAATGACCACTTTGTGCCAAAAACCATTCATAAATTCGAAGCATCAAGCTTTTTGAGTCAGAATCCCAAACAGATAAAAATGGCACCCTCTAAAGATCTCCCTGTTTCCAGGGCTTCATTCACAAAACGGGTTGTTTTAACGCAACACACTGAAACATTCCTTTCACTACGACTTGAATTGGTTTAACTACGTCTTGAAAAGGCAGACTTCCATGTGCGTCGGTGGAATGTCAGACTACTCTGACTTTTTCTTCTTTGACGACGGCGCTCTGCCCTTTTTACCAGCAGCATTTTGATACCATCTCAGGGTAGAAGTCAGCTCCATTTCTGCTCAAAAGGGTCCTTCACATTTGCCATTAAAGATATGGATTTAGTATGCAGTGGAGACATCCGGTATCTCAAAAAAAAAAAAAAAAAAAGCACCTCAGTATCTCCAGAGCAGGAACGGAGTGTCTGCTTTATCTTTTAGGAGACCAAAATGTCTGACATTTACTTCATCATTAGCCACTTCTGTCTAACTTTCTGAACTTTTGGGTTAATGCACTTGAAAACTAGATACTGTGATCTTGCAATAAAAATATGTTGAGAAACTAACATAAAAGGGTTCTTATCCAGTTCACCACAAGAAAGGCTTGCTCGTCAAAAGGGGGCTTAGCTTTCTCCTTGGGGTTGAATTCAACAGTTCTTTTTCGTTCTATACATTGTTAATTTCTGGAAAAGTATGAACATTTCAAATCAAAAAAGTTCTCAACCTCAAAGTCTGTTATGGATGGATGAACGGATGGAAGGAAGAATTGATGGAATAATTGATGGAAGAATTGATGAAATGAAGGAAGGAAGAATTGATGAAAGGAAGCAAGGAAGAATTGATGAAAGGAAGGAAGAACTGATGAAATGAAGGAAGGAATAAATAATAGATGGTTGTGTGGATGGATGGATGGATGGATGGATGGATGGATGGATGGATGGATGAATGGATGGATGGACAAGTGAATGGCTAAATGAATTAAAGGAAGGTAAGGAGGAATTGAAGGAAGGAAGGAAGGAAGGAAGGAAGGAAGGAAGAATAGATAGATGGTTGTGTGGATGGATGGATGGATGGATGGATGGATGGATGTAAGTCTACATTGGTGGATGGATATTAAAAGGAAGTGTTTTCGTTTAAGTTAACCTGCACTGACTGATCCCGGATCACCTGATCCATTAGGTGTAACTGCATCCCTCCGCCTCGTTGTTCTTTGTTGCAGACCTGCAATTTCCCTCTGCTTGCTCAGGGACCTCACTTCCAGAGTCAATTTTTCATATGCAGCTGCTACGCGTTTCATTCACATTATAAATAATGTCTGAGAACAATTAGAAAGATAATTAATTAAAATCCTTTAACAAAATGTTGCATGTTTTTATTTAATTTTTTTTGCTCCAGAAAATAGATTTCCTCTGCCTAAATTACCATCATAAAGCCAATAGGAAGGTGAGAAGCGGCCCAGTCGCCTGCTGCTGAACACAAGCTGTTTCTCGTGACAGCTTCATCTGTGAAACCGTATTCTCCAAGGGCTGAAAGCCTGCCCAGGGATCACCGAGACCGTTTAAGATTACATGTCCACTGGCAGGTAGCGGCAGATAGGTGAAAATAATTGGCTTCGTCACCAGCCACCCCTCCACCCCACTCCCTGCCGTGACGACAAACGGGGTGGCATGGCGAGGTATAAGAGGAGCCCCACCTCGCAACGCCCACATGAGCTACTTGTCTAATCAGCGGCGACACTCTTACCCGGCTTCTGCAGCGTATAATCAAGAGAGGGAACCCTTCTGCCCCCCCTCCACCCCCCCACTGATTGGGTGTAAAAGAGGTTGCAGACCTAGTTTCATGCAATTAGTGGAGGAATGCCAGATGCTAATAGAGCTCGGTAGCATTACGATGGGATTGTTGGGGCGAGGGGAGGTAAGGAAAAAAAGAGGTCATTTGCCCAGAGGAAGAGTAGTGAAGTATAGAATATGAGACAATAAACTGGAATGGACGTTGGGGAAATCATCCACAAACAGCATGCGTTCTGGTTGTGGGACTTATCGAGAAAGGGCATTGTGGGAATGCGAGATGGTTTGGGATAACAAGATAAATATTATTGAAGTAATGCAGATGGTGAGGCACAGGGGAAGGACTCAGGAGGGAAACAAAACCGAATTGGTATTTCTGTAGTAATTACTCTCTAATTTGTGTTGACGGCAGACGCGGGGTTGATTGTTTCCGGAGACTTTCAGCTCGTTCTGATTGGTGACAACAGAGGGGAGGAGACCTTTTGTGTTCTGGCAAAACAGCTAAAAAGGGACAAAAGAAATTAAACATCCTTGATTTAAATGTCACGTTTGAATATGTGACCCAGATATACCAAAGAGAAGTGTTTTTTTTATGATGGTGTAAAGGTCAGTACCATAGTTTAGAGACGCCGTGTGTTAGGAAGGAAGAAAAGTTTTATCGGATTGATCATTTGCCGGTAATTTGCCTCAGGTTTCTACGTTCACATTACCTGGCCCCTGATGAAATCGCTGGATTATAACGCTTACACATCCTCCATAAGGTCAAACTGTTCAAATTCTATTATTATTTTTTTTATCACATTTCAACACACATCCTAATTTTGGCAAAGAAAGACAATATGATTCCCGTTGTAAATGGGCATCAGCCAACATAAGACTCTGACTGTGTAAAAATACCAGTTTCAGACAAAACAAAACAGAAAATATTGTATATTTCTACTGCTGCTAACATAGTTTAACCCTTATAAAGATATAGAACCTCTTAAATTTTGTCTTGTCTTGATTTTGATACAAAAATTTCATACTTATGTGTAGGAAAAAACAAAGAGTATTAGGTTTTAAGTGTTTATTGTGCAGAATATATTGTTTACAGATAGCACTACCTTTAAAAGTGATTGGTGGGTATCTTTAAGGATCTTGGCGAGTTGTGGTGGACTGGCCTAGTAATTAGAGCAGTGTGCCTGTGTTCTGAGAAGCCAGCAAGTGCCCGGGCCTAACCCCACGGACTGCCACTATGGGCCCCTAAGCAAGACCATTAACCTCAGATTGCTCCCCAGACGCTATAAAGCTTCCCACTGCTCCCTAAGGGATGGGTTAAATGCAGAGGACACATTTCATTGCCATGTACAATTGCAATGACAAAGACTTCTTCTAAGTTGCTATTATAATGAATGTCCATGTTTTTAATGACCAGATAGTTCCAAACAGATTTGCTACAGCATGATGTTGGGGAGGGGTAACATTTTCTTTGACATCTCCATAAAATGACTGTTTGACTAGGATGATGTTTTTGAAACTTCGAACCTTGACATACATTGGTAACTGTAGTCGGTCAGTGCCTACTTGTTGGTATTCAAAATGGTAGCAACACGTGGGGGAGGGGGAGTACTGGGTAACGCTTTGCTTCAAACAGCTTGAGAATAATATGGTCTCTCTAGCACTTTCTTTGGCATCTTATATACAATCTAGTTGTGGGATAAAAAAATATTATGTTCCAAATCGTTTGGCCTGGGTACACCTTGATTTCTGTTGGATACAAAACTGCCACTTCTTTCAAAGAACCTCCAGGACCCCTGTTTGTCTTTTAAAGTATGTTTTTTTTTTTTTTTTTACACTTGTTTGTTGAATTAAAAAGAAGTTTGCACTTGGGTTTGTGTGTCTTATGGACCTAATTGGTCATTGGAATGGGCATGTCAATCACATAGAAACTGGGAAGTCTATAGTGGCCATAAAATATCCATGTTGGTGCATTTTTATCAATACACATATTTTAGTCAAGGTTGTATGCTGATTTTATAAGTAATAGTGCCTTGGTTTTTTAACTTCTGAAATTGGTTAACTTTAAAAAATGTGTTTTTTTTCTACATTCCTCCAAAACAATTTTAACATTTATAGATAAAGAGTTTTAATCAATATTAAGTTTAATGAAAAGGAAAGAATCTTTAAAACCCTTTTAATTAATATGTTACAAGTGAATGTTATGGCAGGGTTCAAAAATCATTCAGGGAATATACATAGAGCTTGGCCTATGTTGATTGTGCAACAGTGCTATAGGGATTGCCACATTCTCAAAGGCCTTAACACGGAGTTCATTTGGAGTCTAGAAACCAGGAGTTATGCAATGACAAGGCTTTGCAGAAAATTAGATACAACATGAGGCAGTAGACAGCAAGTTCAGATGTAGTACGTTTATTTCTCACTTTGCTTGGCTGTATTCCTGTTAGTGAACCAATTAGAGACACAAGTCATCACAGACCACCCAAAAGCTTAAATTGGGAGATTACCGTAATTGCAATTTATGCTGTTAGTTATAGGGGATTGTAAGCCGCCGAGTAAAGCTGTGCTGCAGAAAGATCTTAACCGTTCCTCCTGCAGTCTCTCGGATGCTCTCCCATATTTTTCCCCTTTGTTTGCCCTTCCCTCCTCAAGAATGCAGCGCTGCCAAAGTGTCACCGGGGTTTTTAAATAAATAATCACAAAATGCATTTATCAGATGACAGCGCTGCCTTCTTTTCAGCCCTCGACGCACCGTGGTGCGCACGTGCACGCACACACACGCTCATCTCCAGGAAGTTCAGGTTTGAGCTCTGACAGGCAGGACAAGTCCCTGCCTGCACCTACAACGACAAACTGTGTCTTAGCCACTGTTGAAACAAGGACACGTAATACCCCGGGCTCAGCGCGCTGAATGGGGCTGTTGTTTAGCAGTTGCCCTGTGAAATTTCAGCGAATGAATCATTCTTGGTATTCATCAACATGTACGGTTTACATACGACTTGACGCTAGCTCAAAGCAGCTCAGAGATACAGGGAAAGATAGTAGGGCTCTGCAGAACTCCCAGCAATCTGAAGCCTTTCTCTGCTATACGGTGCCTCGCTAAAGTATTCACACCCTTGCGATTTATTTGTATGTTCGTTTTTTTCTTATCACGACGACAAACTTCAACGTTTTTGGGACGCGATGTGATGGGCCAACTTGAAGTAGTTCATAGTTGGGAAATGGTTTTCCAAAAACCAAAGCCATTCCATTGTGACCCTGACTACATGTTGAGGGCTGACTTCCTGCTGGTGCGACCTCAACCTGAGGGTTTAAAAGACCTCTCAATGGTTTTCTGCCTGAACTTCTCTGTGTTTAGCTCTATCCATCTTCCCTTTTGTAGTGAATATACAGCACGCCTGGTCACATGTCCTCCCTTTAACTCTGAACAGCCTCCTGTCACCAAGGCCTCACACTTCATGACACTGCCACCACCGTGTTCCTGCTGTGGTGACGGCATGTTTGGGGATAATGTGCAGCGTCTTTGTACGCACATAGCGTTTTGCATGGAGGCCCAAATGGTACAGCGTGTTCTGATCAGCTTCTTCCAAACGACTTGTGGCCAGCTCAGGACTTCTGGCGGCTTTCTTTCAACGACGGCTTTGTTCTTGCCAAATTTTGTGGAGTACACGACTAATGGTTGTCCTTTCCACACATTTTTCCCCCTGAGCTGCGCCAGTTCTTCCAGGCTTGCACATGGTTGTTGGTTGGTTAGTGCCATGTATCCAGTTATGCACCATTTTGTGTTGGTGTGTCCAGTAAAACACGGAGGCAGAAAGGGGATTGTGAAGAAAATGTATGCGCGGACGGTCCCGCAAACCAGCGTAAATAAGGCCAAGAAAATAGGTGGTTGACCTTGGTGCAGATGACGGGGCTCCATGTGTGGTTTCGACTGCCCTACAGGCACACGCGGCTCCCGAGCGGCTGTCAAACCCTGAATCTTGTTTGCACCAAGCAGCGACGGGGACATTTTAAGCTGGCAGCTGGTCCTGCGGGGTTTTCGGGCGTCTCGTGTCGGCCGTGTCGTGGTTAGAAAATGTGTAGAAATTATACGTGGCTCTGGCCAGAGAGTAAGCTGCGGCTGGAGCGGCCACACCCAACTTGCCCACATGTCTGCAATAAACCAAAGAAGGAGGAAAAAAAAAAAAGGAGGAGGAGGAGAGAGGGAGAAAGAGCAGCATGGGTGACATCAGCTCTGGACTGAGCAGTTTAACCGGTCTGTGGAAGGGAGACATAATCCAGCAAAGCCGTTAAAGTCCTCCACAGGTGGTTTGGACTGGTGTGTGTGTGTGTGTGTGTGTGTGTGTTTGCGGGGGTGTTTGTACAGTGTGTGTCGCCATTAGGGATTTGTTTGTTTTTGGGGAGAAGTTGTTGACGCTGTTATTTGGACACTTTGAATTCTGAGGATTACTGAGGCCGACTTTGCACAAGTGGACCCCGCCGATGTGACATGTGTCACAAAAGCGATGCATTATGGAGGGGCAGTGATGCATCCTCATTTCTGATTCACTGTCACGAGCGAGCAGGGCCTGCTCTGAGTAGTAATCCCGCTGAAAGTCATTACGGTCCCTCCAGGTGAAAGAAAACAAAGCTAGCGAAAGAATGGAGCTAAGCTACGACGGCGGGGCTTAACCTGATCACCAGTAAATAGCCTTTTGTCTATTAGCATGCTTTACAATCGTGTTAGAACTTTACATGATTTGGAATTGGATTTTGTGAAATAAATCAATAAATAAATAAAAAACAAAGGGTACCCAGCTACAGAGAAAGATGCCCAGTTTATTCATGTTGTGTTGTTGTGAGCCAACTGTCCGTCCTGTTTGAATAAATCATTTCAAATTGCTATATTTACTAGTGAATATGCAGCATGTCTGGTCCTATGTCTTACGTTTCTTCTTGAAGATTTATTTGTTCGTACAGCAGAAAACTACATTGGACGCCTCACCTTTTCTAAGTGTAGTGTCAGCCATTTTTGAACTTCAGGACTTAGTGTACATTTGGTGTTTTTATGTGACATTTTCCCTTAAATAACAGTAAAATCTCCAGCGATGTACAACATTCTCTGTTTGAGTTGTTCCTAGGGTCTTCCTGTGTGACGTCTGCATGTTGAGGGGCCCTGTGCATTTGAGGGTACTCTGGTTTTCTTACTCTGGTGAGGCTAACTAACCTCTCTTATTTGCTCTTAAATTCAAGTCTGTATCTAACATCACGTTCAATCTGGTGACCCAGCTAGGGCTAGCTAAAGCTCAGACCTGGAAAGATATGGAAAAAAAAACATCAATTCTCAAACATTTCAATGTCTCTCTGCCTTAACCCACCTGAATCCACCAATTATTAAGACTCTGTAGAACTTGACTCCATGTTATGAAGTTAATTCAGCCGTCTGAACCAGGGAGAGAAAAATCTGAAAGTTGCAGGACACCAGACCTTGATGACTGGAGTTCAACGGCCCTTTCCTCCAATTGGACGGTTCTAATACCACATCTGCACATTTTGCAATATCAAAAGTCGATAAAATTTAATGTATAGCTTTTTAAACTACTATTCTCTCTGCTGATACTGGTTTCCCTGGTCTCATTTATAAATCATTGTTTTACTCAGTTAATAAACGTTATAGCAATCATTTGTTTTTATTGAAACTCATATTTTATATCCCGGCTTCTTTCTCGGTTACAAAGCTCTTGTTCTAGCTTTACGGGCTGAACCAAAGGCCATCTTGTCTCCTGCAGCTTTTGTAAGCTAATGAACAGTGAGAGATAAAAGCAGAACTAATATAACAACTGGACAGATGTCCTTGTCTTTGCTGTCATTAGACAGCCTTGCTACGCTTCGGCGGGTTTGGTTTATGTCTTTGAATAGTGTAATGCCGTGGGTTGTTTGCTCGTGCTTTTTTTTACACCCACCTTAAAGCGGTCTGTTTCCTCTCAATGGCACATCTGCTCACCGCTTCTATGAAACAGGGGCCAAGGCTGGGAAGCAGGTGTGCTGCCCAACATGACCCAGGTTCGTTTTTCAGGTGGAATAAACCTTATGATGAGCTTTGATGCTCATGTTCATCCAGTCTGATGTTTCTTGTGTTGAAGGGGCTCTTTGTGTCTCTTTGCTAGCCTCAGACAGGCTAGCGGTCCACCACAGGGTCATGCTGTTCCTGCCTCCTTCAGTCATTTTACCATCACCAATTTACCAGAATTACAGAGAAAACGATACATCCACAACTCCAGGTTGAATATCTTTAGTTGTTGTTTTGATCGGGGATATTTGACTTTTTCTCTTTGCACAAACTCTCTTCACCATCTAGAGTACTTGCTAATCTCTTATGATCTCCTCTCTACTGCTCAATCCAGATGTTTTCTAAGGGATTAAGATTTGGGGACAGAAATTATTTTTTTTAATCTGGGGAACCATTATTGACTAAATTAAACTTTATGTTTTAGTTAATCTTCCAGTTAGAAGAACCAATGGCAATGTCAAGGTTCCCAAGGCTTTTAGAAGACAGACTCACAGCATCACATATCCTTCACTATGCTGAGAGTTTGTTGCTGAAATGCTCAAGCCCTATTTTATCTAAGATGTTCCTGTTAGAGTTTAGCTAAATGAGCGTCTACACATTGGTGGTGGTAGGACAGAAAAGTGTTTTTCGTTCTTGGGATCATTGCAAAACAACTGGTAGGGTAGCTTGTTTTAGAGACTTGGTGACCCAAAAATGTCAGTCTTTATGGTGGAAAGATAAATATTTCTCCTTATCTAGCCTGGCAGCTTTACTCAATGGGCTTCTGGATGCCAATGACATTAGTTGCATCGGTTTTATTTCTATTTTTTACCCTTTCATTGTGAGAGTAGACTATTGCAAAGAAAGTTTACCTCATTTGAAGGCTCTCTATGCATCTTTACCAGGGTTGCCAGCAAATTAGTCAATGTCTATTCATCCTATTTTCCTCACGTGAACACCAGACAAGTTCTCAGGTTTTCTCACCAAAAATGATCTTTCCTTGTGGATGGGTGGGTAAGCAAGGTAAAGAAAAAAGTAAGAACGTAAGTAAGTAATTAAGTAAGTAATTAAGACTAAATTGCCCCACTTGGGATGGATCACATAAAGTATTTTCTGCAACTATAGAAAGTTCCAATGCATGCTGATTAATATAAATAAGAGCATTTCAGAAACTTTCTGTAAAAGCACCATTAAATGTCAGATGCATCCATTTTCCATTTGTTTTTTTTCCAACAGTTCCTGTGTTTAACATCATTATGCAACAAATGGCCCATAGCGAGCTGTTTACCCATTTTTTTTTATGGCCTTCTACCATTAAAAGGTACCATTACATAGATTCACTGACCTAGCCTTGGTGGTTTGGGAGCCCTGTCATACCTGACTTTTGCTTCGGTGTTTTTGCCCAGCTTTGTCGTAAATAGACGAAGAAGTTCAAAATCAACTTCTTCCTCAAACATTACGAGGACCACCACCGGAGAGCTGTAGAAGTCGCCTTGTTTACCAAAAACAACCCTCCCCGCCACGACTCGATGCTTTGTGAGAACATTTGGACCCTGATTGCTATGGATACCTTCCAGCACCTGTTTACACAACAGTCAAGTATAAAATGGCATATGGTGAAACACCGAGCAAGGATTTTCACGTCAAACTGGTGCTTTTTTTTATTGATTTTTATCCCCCCCCTTTGCCTATTAATTCTTAATATGTGTATGAAGACTGCGGGATGTAGGCTTGAATTCAAAATGTGGCGCATTTCAGAAGAATTGCATGTAAATGATTATATTTTGCTTGATAGTCCTTGGCCGTCCTTTAATTAGCTTAATTAAATCAGTCAAATGTGGTCTCATCATGGCTCTATAAATACACCACATTTTTATTCAGCTGCTCCACAAGGAGGTTTTCTGCTGCTTTGGTTCTATAATGCAGTTCTAAGCTGTGCACTGATGCCCGTATGAAAATTTGATGCACTACACGCTTGGCTCTCCCCCCATAGCTGCGCTGAGGCAAAAACAAGCCCTCTCCCTCCTGCGCGCCCATTTGATCTGGCATCCCAGCCCTCCGTCCTCTCCTTAAAGCTCCCCGGCCCTCTTTCTCTCCCCCCCCCCCCTCCATCCCCTCAGCTCCTCAAAAGTCAGAAACACATGATAGGCTTATGTCGGCCTCTGTAGCAGTGCGGCGGTGTTCCTGGGTTCCTAAAGGGGCATGTGTGAGGATTGCGTCTCTTCTTCATGAAAAATTTACCCTTCACTGACCTTTTAGGTGTCATGAATCGCAGAGGCACTGGAACATGGCTTCTGTGTGCTTTTAAGAAACTACCTGGGGAAAACTGCTCGCCTGTCCTAAAATGCACTTGCCCTGTTTTGCTCTCCTCTCCTTCTTTCTGTTCCTCCTATTGATTCCAGCAGCTTTACCGGCTTGCTTTCAATAGCGAGACTAAAATTAAACCAGAGCGGAACATGGTTCCTTCTCGACTGGAATAAAAACACATACTCCCGCTTCTCCCGGTAAACTGTCGGTGAATCTTTATGAAACGACTTTGTAAAGTTCCCCTTCAAACGCTCCCTGTGCTGCACAGCAGTTCCTTCATCTGGAACTTTATTGTTTACAGTGTGGGCGTTGTACATTCACAGGGAAGAGCGCAGCACCTCGCTAAACGCATAAAAGCAAATAGAAGAGCCGTCTGATTTAGTGATTCTCAGAGGAACGCGAGCGCTCGGCTTTGTCTTTTTACATTCTCGTCCCACTGTTTGTCTATTTTTGCATCCCTCTTTCTCGATCTCTCTCTCTCTCTCTCTATCTCTTTCTCCCCCTGCCTTGCTTATTAAAGTCCTCCACCTTTAGTCACCGTGCCCTCTCTTTACTCGCATCTTGTGTCTAACACCTTGAGGTGAGAGGAAATTAAAACATAGATATTTGTTCACGGTCAGATATTAGAAAAAGAGCCAAGTGAGGTTTTTGTTTCCTGTTTGTGACCTCACACACTCTAAAAACTGCCGCTGGGTTGTTTCTTTAAAACAAATACTTGGTTTACGCTGTTTGCACAAACGCTAGTTTTAACTAGACTACAGAAGACAAGAAGGAGCCTCAGCATTTTTGGCAGGCTGGGCTATACAGCAATAGGAAGAGACTTCCTTAAACCTCCTGTACAAAATAAAGTAATCAACATTGAGGATGCTGTATGATTATATTAATGACAATAGTTAGTGTCATTGATTTATACCACAAAGGGAGTTTGTTCATAGCTGATTCTTAGAACTGTTTGCTATCATGAAATATGAAAGCTGATGACCCGTTACCCACCCTAAATAACTAATTCCCCATTTTGTGCCTGACATTTTCCTATACCAAAACTAGAAAACTGCAAAAATGGGAAGCAATGACCATAACTGTCCAGGGTGCATACCCCAATTTTTTTTTTCCCCAGTGAACCGTTTGAGGTAAGCACCATACCCCTGCAACCCTGCAGGGATAAAGCTGGTATAGAAAATGGTGGTATACAAATTTTCTGGGTTATTCTTTTGAACCAACTCTTTGGTAGCCTTTATAAAATACATTAGGTGCCTGACCCTAACCCTGTTGCATTAAACTAACCGAGACCTGGTTTGGTCCATGCTCAAGACTGGGTTAGTAAAACAACCCAAATTGGGTTGATTTTTTTATTTTTCCTGAGAGGGATTTAGAGCACAGTTGAACTGCCACATGAGAACGATACAGTGAAGGCCACAGCCAGTGTAAACATGTGCAGCAAGTCTCAGGGTGATTGTCTCAGCAATGTCAGTCAAGGACATTGTTGTCTCAAGGCAAGGAGTCACATGTAGACACGTCAGCAATGCTGGACTGCTGTTTTATTTTGCCACTTATTGTTTGGAACATATATGTATCTGGTACGATGAAATTTAAATATTTCCCTGTCTTATTTATTTGTTAGAGTTAGGAGTGGGTCAAACAGGTCAGTGAAATCTAAACAGAGGGCACCCTTATTGTCAGATATGTCATCTTGTTTGTGCTTTTTGTTCCATGAAGATTTTACTGACTTACAAAGACAATGTCACATACTGAAAAGCATTTAATGCAATAAGCTAATTTGTTTGTTGTATGCATTTAGATATTAGCTTGGTCAAGGGCATCTCTGTTTGATATTTAAAGAGAAATTGCAACAATTCTCTGTGTATAACCTAGAAGCTATAAAACACCTTAAAAAACAATGATTTCTCCTCAGTTTACAGCTCACTGCTCTGAAAAGGTTGAAATATGTGCAAGCACTGAAGTGTCAGGCAAGTGCTTGTCAGAAACTTGTCTAATTACTTTAAGTGTCACTGCGACTAAAATAAAAATGTCAGCTCAGTCTGTGTCAAATTACTGCCTCAGATGCAGGGTGAATTCCAAACACTGCAGCTTTACATAATTGATGGCTTACTTCTACTTTTAGGGGCATCCACTGTGCCAAGGCAAGCTCGGAGCCACACTACATCTCCCAGAGTTCACTTGTAAAAACTATGTGTGAGCCCATACTTGAGAATCTTTTAGAGTTGCCTCACTAACTCATTTAAGACCTCTGTTGATTAAAATGGAATAATAATTGTAGCCTTCTAATCATCTGCAGTGTTTAATAAGAAAGCCTTTCATGCTTTATGAGTGAGAAATTAATGTCTTGGGAGTTTATTGGAAGACTGTAGAAAGTCAAGATTTCTCAGATTTTTCTTTTCAGCTGCCTAAATTAATATACATTAGCACTCTTTTTTTCCATTTCAAGTCATTTTCCATTCATTCTACAGCTCTTGCACTGATAAAGTGATACGCCTAATAGTATGTTAATTTGTAATGACAGATTTTGTAAAACTTTAAATAATTATAACTTGTAAGCAGACAAGCTGCATGCTGATATTAATGTAAAGCAAATAAAAAAGTATTGTTTCTCTCATTAAAAGCAAAAGGATAAAACTTGGAGGCAAAGAAAGGAGCTTCACCAGTTTAGATGTTAGCTTGGCACATGTTTTCATGGTATATGTTAGCTCAAAACATTTTAGTGTGATCTTGCTAGCTAACATACATTGAATATCTTAGCTTGGTACATAGTAGCATGCTACAATGTAGCGTAATGACAGTGGGAGCATTACTTAAAAGTTTCACAAAGGTTAGGTGACCAGATTTCTCTAAAGAAAACCGACAACGTCTCTGATTTTGTTAAGTGGAGGGTGATGACCCTGCAAAATCTCTATCTGGGAGTTGGTTTGTTTTGCCTGATCTGCAACGGCGACGTGGCGGAGAAGGCGCGTTCGGCTTAGCTTTTCTACTACAGGACAGCAGCAGTACCAGGTAAATACTTCTTGTTGCGCTAAACCTTTTTACTCAATCATGATACACTGAAATCGGGGTCAATTCAGGGGACAGCTTTTGCCGGGGACAGGTCATCCAAAACGGGGACTGTCCCCACAAATCGGGGACGTCTGGTCACCCTAACAAATGTGCAACTGTGACAAAACAAAACTCGCCAAGGATCCAAATCTGTCTTGTCCTCAAGCAGAGTGAGAGAGATGGTAGGGAAAGTGAAAATAAGTCAGTTAGAGCTGCCGGTATATGTGGAGGGCGCTGCTTTGATGTTGCTTTTGTTGGTGAATCACACACATCTATGAACCATCTAATTGATACCCAATCTTCTACAGTCCATCCCTTAGCTAATTGTCTTTGTGCCTCTCTGTAATTTGTTTATGCTGCCTATCCAACAAGGAGGGCCCGCTGGCTGACTGTTTAGTTGAGTATGTTTGGCTGTCAGGGGATTACTAAATAATCTCCCAACATAGGAGCCAAAAAATAAACTTGATGAACTTTAAGGAAACCCGGCACTTGTTCAGTGGAGGTAAAAGACCAGGAGACTCCTGTCATGAAGCGGGGAGTTGACAGGTACTTTGGGTGAATGAGGTACTAAGCAGCTAAAACAGCTGCACTTTAAAATAAAACCTTGATGTTTATTTTTGGTAATAATATTTTATTTTAACGGTATGGCTATTACTTTCCCTGTCTCACACCTTTAACAAGAACTCCTGCTTCCTGCTTATCACACTTCATTTGATTAACCAAAGTGTGACAAACTTGAATGTGTGAATATTTCCTGCAGAGTCTGTGCGGACATCTGATACTCAAACCGGGATACCAATCTGCACAGCAACAGTTCCGGCGATTTGTTTTGGGCCATTGCATATTTTGGATGCAGCTATTAGGTGTTATTTATCAGCTACAGAAACGGTGCTGTGGGTGTTTTTTTTTTTTGTTTTGTTTTTTTTTACTTTTAAAGAGGCTTATTTAGTAGATTTTTTTAAGTGTACATAGAAATCTGTTGTACATGCTGTAACACGAAGAAGAACTCACAGTGTGGGAATAGATCAGTATTTAAAGCTTCTCTCAAACTGCCGAGGCTGTGATGGCTTCTCCTTGCGGGGATTTTGTCAGCCTTCCTGCATAAATGTACAATTTTCTCATGCTTGCTTTTGTAGACTTGGGCGGTGTGAGCATTTAGACTTACTGTGGGTCTCTATTTCAGAAAACCTGAATGGGGCTTTTTATGTATGGCGACATGGAGTTCTTGATCTAGAGTTGAAAAGGGGGGACAAACCAACAGCCCTCAAAACACAAAGAGCCCCCTTTCAAAATGTCTTGGTTTAGAGGGGGGAATTATCACCAAACTACCAGCAGAATGCTCTCTAGTGCGCTTTGAGACCTGCGAATGGTCTAGTTTCGAGTGAAATGGCCCATAGAAGTGATCTGAATAATAAGTTTAACAGAAAAGCAATCTCCCTGCACTGCACACACGGATTGGCCTGAATCCCCTTGTTTGGATTGATTTGTGGAACAAGTTCCCTAGCGTTTGAGTGCTTTGTTGTCTGCAATCACAACTCTGACTCATTTTAAGGTGTGCATGGTAAATCATGTCTGGGCAGGTATGTGACGTTGTTTGTGCTCACTTGAATTGACACACAAGCAGCTGGCTGCGCGAGCTGCAACTCTTACATCCTGACAGCGAGACAGAGAGGATCCTTCAGGTGCTCGCCGGAGCGAGTCACGGAGCGCAGCTGAAAGTCGAGAGCCATCAGCCGAGTTCAGCATTATCTCACACTTCTCGTCTGATTGGCTTCTGCGCTTTAATATGACCAAAAGAAAGACAGAAAGAAAGAAAGATAGAAAAAAGACGAAGACAGTACTAACAACCTTGGAGTTGTGTCTCGTCACAGTTCATCAGCCAAGCACAGTCGAGCCAGCTGAGCCGCGGGATGGAAAGGAGCGTCACCTCAGCCTGTCCAGGCATGCTCGTCCTGCAGGGGAGTGGCTGGACGTTAACAAAGTAGCAGAGGAGCAGCCGAGGTTTTGTCCTTCATCCGCCTAATCAGGCAAGGAGTCGGACACGGACCCGGCCGCCCTCCAATCTCTCTAACTAACAGTCAATAAGGATCCAAGTGCACCCCGCTGCTGGATGTGGCTCTTTCTGCTTGGCTGGTCTAAGGGATAGAGGACGGACGCGGCCTTGTCACAGGGCTCTCCTTTAACTAGGTCACAACAAGTTTCATTTTAGTGCAGCCAAGCGGGATCCGCTTGTAGCCAGAAAATGGCTATATTAATATTTAACAGTTTTTTTTTTTTTTTATTCATGTTTTTTTTTTTCCCTGTCTCCACAACAACAGTATTAAAAAAGGAGAGACATTTGTATTCAGGAAAAAGGATTGCATTACAAAACCCTAAGCAAAATCACCATGAGCATGATAACTGCTACCTGTTTGGGGGAAAAGAAAGACAATACTTTATTAATTGCTGCACGTCAGTGATGTTCCCACCTCTCTGCAAATGAAAGTCTTCGATCATCATTGGAATAAAAAGAAAACGCATAGGGTTTAATTCATATTTATGTGTGGCGGTTTGTTGCTTAATCTGCTGTGATTAGGAGCCATAAGCTGATATATTATTATAGTATTGTTAATTCAGAGTCGGTCATGCTTTATACACTTGATCCTGAAATATTTTCCCTGCTGCTCAAATCTTTCACCAGATGTTGTATTTTTTTTCTTCTTTCTAACAATTTCTACTAATAGAAACATATTAACATACTAACTAAATTCAACAAAGAGATGCAATTAAAACCAGTCAGATACTGCATTATTTATCATTCAACTTCACATATTAGATAATATAAAATGCTCTCATCCTTCATATTAGCATGATTAGAAACGGCGTAAATTGAAAGGGAGCTGATTATCCTAACACATTCAAGCCAGTGAAAATATTGAGAAAGGAAAAAAAAAAAAAAAAAACCTTTGCCTCAAGCATGTGCAGCTCCATGGACACGGACGCATCTATTATGTATGAAGGGCCGGCTATGTCACTGTATTGCACGTGAGGATACAGCGCAGCCAGGCTGGAATAGATAAAAGCTGCAAGGGCCCCGTCTCTGTAGAGATCTTTCAGCACACGGCTAGCCTTCATCAGTCTGGGACTGATTTCTTCTCAAGTCCGTGATCTGTCTGAGTTTGTGTGAATATTGTATGTATTTCATGCATCTTAGAGATTAAAGGTTGTCTTTTTTTATTTAGTATGTGGAAAGTATTCGCACACTTCAGCTAGACTTACGCAACGTATCGTAATTGTCATCACCACATTATTTTGTCCAATATTGCGATTGCAAAAAAGTGCCTTAATGTAATGTTTGCTTTGCACTAAAACTCTGCTTTAAAGAAAAACGTTTGGCACTTGGACAGAGTTTTACTGCCTTTTTTACTTTCCACACCTGTTAAGAATCGGTTTACTCTTGGAGAAGAAAGTTCAGGACATTGTAACGATGAAAACGAAAGAGACGATAAAGGAAAATGTGGGTTCAGAGTATCCTCATCACAATTAGACCAGTTTTACGTATTGGTACATTATAAACACAAACGTCTGACAAAGCAGTCAGACATTTTAAACACTATTTAGTGGCATTAGAGGGCTGAATACAAATGCACACCACCACAGTTTTCCAATTTTTATCTCTAAAGGGAATTATGCATCAGTTTTATTCCACTTGACAATTTTAGAGCACTTTTTGTTGGTCAGTCGCCTAAAATGTTTATGGAATCGATTGAGTTTTATGTTCATATTATACTTTCCACACAAACTCCTGAAGGGGATAGATGGAGCTGGATTTATTTTGGGGTATTGAAGTAAATAAAGCCGAATTCAGATACATGTCGTACTTTTCAGATTTTTATTTGCTGATAGTTTTCTAAATCACTTCTGATTTATTGTTCCGCTTCACAATTGTGCACTGCTTTGTGTTGATCCATCACTTTGAGGCTTTTAAAAGTCTTTCAAGGTGCCGCGTTTTTAAAATCTGCACCTGCATTACGGGCCTACGTCTGCTGTTCTCTGTAATTTTGAAAAACCAACATCCTTCAGTCGCCCACTCATGCCATTAACGTGCATCTTGGGTGATTCACCGACAAACGGACAGATCCAGGCAAGCCAGGTTACAGCTGGTATTAGAGTATCTGGCCAGAGTGTGTTTGGTCTGGGATTTGGGTCTTTGTTCCAGTAAGAACCCAACAACAGGCGACAAAACATCTTGTTTGGCTCCTCACATTAGGAGAGGAAATAGTACTTAAAGCAATGTTGAATAGATTGAGATCCAACGTTTATGTTATTGGACCTTAATCCATCCAAAGTAAATCCTGTTTTACACCGTTAAGCCTCCTGCTGGTGATCAGATCACCTGCGTCCTTTGGTAATTCCAGGTGTAAACAGAATCCGACATTAACACCTTCATCACACTCTTGTCTTTAGCTCAGCTCTTTCCCTTTTTCTTTACAGTTTCTTATTGAAGTATTGCTGTGATTTTCTTTTTTTATGGATACAGTCCAGTGACACTTTGAGTCAGCATTTGGAAAGATTCTTGAAAACTGTTGGCAGTTTTCCCCATCTTTTTCACGTTTCCTGGTCTTCCTCTCCTCTTTACGAAGGGCCTGTTCTACCAGAGCTGTCGCAGGGCTGGTTTGCAGTTACTGGTTAATTTATAATCTTTTTTTTTTTCTCCCTTGACTGCCAAAGTGCTGGCCCTGGTCCAGGAAAAACTGGAGCTACAGTATCACCAACTGTTTGTTGATCCAGGGAGAACAGCCTAAGTCAGGAATAGGAGGTGGTTTGACAGAGAGCAGTCTAAACAACTGAAGCGTTGTAATCATTGTGTTTATTTTGCCCAGTATTGCATCTGTTATTCCTAGTTTGATGGAGAACAATAAAAAATCTAAGCTTCTGTATGCCTGGATCATTGGAGCGGGAGGTTAAGTGCATGAGCTCGTTGATCCTTTTCATTTTCCCGCCATGTTATCGTTTGACTTCATGTCAGTGAACACATCCCAATGGACCACACATCTGCCGTGCATAGATCCCGTTTAGACCCTGTTTGCAGTCACAAACACTGGTTAGGCTTTGGCACTGCTGGTTGGCAGTGCAAAGATCCTCCACAAACACAGGTTGTTGTTCACAGCCACTTTTAAAACCTCCACTGGCGATATCAAGACACCCGACTGAAGAAGTAAAATTGGACGGATCATGTGATCCTTGTCGATAAACTTTCTCTACTTGGTGGAAATTGGAATATTTGGAGACGTTTAAAGCAGGGCTAGGTTATAAAATAATGTCCCAAGCTTTGACCATCTCAGGAAGCACTGTTGAGTCCGTATTCTGTCAAGCGAAAGAGAACTGCAACCCTACAGAACATCACTGAATAAAACTCTGAGATTTGGGCAGAGGTTCTTCTTCCAGTAGGACAGGGACCTAAAACATACAGCCAAAGAGACAATGGAATGGTTTAGGTTATTTGGTCTAGTACAGTTGGTTCCACTCAGGAGTAAAAATGGTCTAATACAAATGCATTCAGTACAATTCAGACTTGAATTAATTAGCAAATGATGTACCAATTTCCTGCCACTTCACAGTGACAGTTATGCACTGTTTTGTGTTGTCCTTTTGCATAAAATCCTGCATTCTGTTAACGTCTGTAAGTTGCTTTACTTGAAAGCTATTCCCTAGTAGTGTAGCTGGGAATAGCTACTCTACACAGGAGATAAAATGATTCATGTTATTATATATTTCCTGTTTGTTTGTTTTTTTACTCATCCTAAATATATTTGTCACACTACAATTCTAAATGACTTAAAACAAGATTAAACGCACTGTCAAGCTCACAAACGATACACCTGCCGCTGCTGAATGGCCTTTATTTTACTCCGGGCTTCATGATGGCTTGTGTCGTTGCATATGTCAAATCCCATTCTAGCATCCACAACACAGGCACAAACGCTTTCTTGTCAGTTGTCCAGACACCCGCGCTGGGCTCATTTGTGCTCAAACATTTCCGACCGGCCTTTTCTGAGTGTATGAATCTGTTAGTGTAGGAGTACAGGGAACTCTTGCAATCTGTGAAGGGCACAGTGAGGATAGGGACATTTTCAGCCAAGCTATCATTTCCCGGCAACAGATGTTCACTATCTAATGCAGCATGGCTGAGAAAAATCCATTCACAATCCTGGTGACAGAAACTCTTCACTGAAATAGCCAAGCTGCAGCAGGGAAAGATGCAATTTAAAGCTCATTGATTTTAAATGTTGTTTTTAGTAAATATTTGTGCTGCATATAAAGTAAAGGGGAAGATAAATGGTGCATGCTTCAATGTCACGGTTAATTTAAAAAATGACGCAAGCCCCTTTTAAAACACATTTGAACACACGTTCTAACTTTTTTCAATAAGTTTTGGCAAGTTTTACCTCTGAAAATAAAGTGCTGCCAATTTATATGCATAGATAGATAGATAGATAGATAGATAGATAGATAGATTAAGATGTCATTAAAACTTATTTATCATGTTATATGAGTGATTATCCCAGTCGGTGCAACTAGCATTACAGCAGCAGAAATTTGTGTCTTTGTTCCCTTGACAATTGAGTTCTCATTGTCAACTCTGAGATTTCTAAAAGGCTTTTGAGACTGACAGCTCAAAAGGCTAAAATGTTTTATGTAAGTCTTGTTCTCTCTCGCTGTCTTGCAGCCTGTTCAGAACATCCGTGACAAGGGATGGCTTTCCTTGTACAAGTAATCACCTGTACCTCCCAGACTCTTCATTTTGAAATGCCTCACTGGTAGTGAGCTCAGTTTGAGTCTTCTTCCCAAACTGACAACCGCTATGCTAAAGAGTGTTGTTGTCTGTGTGAGCTTGAGTGCTTCTAATTCCGTTTATGAAGATGTGCATGCTAGTCCTAGATTAGCTTCCGGTTCATCCCGGCGCCTCTTACTCCCAGCTCCTTTTGCCAGCCATGTTGCATATCCAAACAGGAGCCAAAGAGCAGCTGCAAATGGAGTCGTGACCCAGTAGTTCACCAACACCCTTACCCCCCCCCGTCCTTTCACACTACCTCGAAAGCGCCAGTGAAAATGCTTCTTACACCTCTCAGTTTCTCTGCAACTTCATTACGGATCTATATGTGAAATAACGCAGAGGGAACAAAAGCCTACATGCTTCCGCCAATTACAAGCACATTGTAGCGTTATTGGATGCTGTTCATCAAGACAAAAGGTGCCTTTATAGTTAATCACTGAAGGATTTCTGCTTTATCTCTTTTTAATTAAACAAACCGACAGGTCCTTATCAGTCTTTCTCATGAACAATGAAATTATGACATAAAACTGTAAGAACTGGGATTTCTCTTTAGTGAAATCGATAAGAAATGTGGAAATGAGCTGGTCTCACTCCGACAGTCTCTGTTTGACAATGTGTCTCTTTGTTAAGCCGGTTTAGTCGGTGATTTTGTTTTCTCGTGAGAAATGTGAAGAAGACATAAACCATATTGCTGTGATAAAAAACGAACCGTAGATTGTCTCTGGTGCTCACTGACTCAGATCAAGCAAATCATCCAGGTGAGGGGTGATTGGGGGGGCTCAGAAAGCACATTAGAAAGGAAGTGCTGTTGCGATGGAAGTAGTGATGAGTGGTGTGCAAGGGACACAGTTCCAGATATCTTTTTGGTAAAAAGTCATCCGACCAGTGAGCTGTGGCTGTGGCATCAGGATTCATGTTTAGATTACTGTGAGATACAGTGTGAAAGTAGAGGATTTCTCCTTCGCAAACACAAATTCAGAAATGCCCATTTCTGGGTTCTGACTCCACACACAGCCAGCACCCTGGTTCTTGAGACTCTTTGTTTCAGAGATTAAAAAAAAAATGTGACTACGACACTATTCATTCTGTGTTTCGGATAACATGTTTGGAGAGGCTTCAAGTGAACTTCAAACATCTCTTTAATGATCTGTAATCCTTTGGCAAATCTTCAGTGGGCAGCCTCTTCCATAGTTATTTTTAACAGAAAGAGGATGAAATTTGCTCTGAAGCTATAATAAAGTAAGGACTTTAGCATTTCTGTCTCACTCTCAGACATTACCTCAGATCAAATATTTCCTGTTTTACCAATATGTTTTTTTTACTTGTTAAAAGACTGTACATTATTTGTAGAATCTTTTATCACCCTTTTTCAATTTCATATGTTTATATACAGCAAGAATAACATGCCTTTGAACAACTCAGAAAAGCCAAGAGGATGATGGTATGTGTTTGATTCACCTTTGCTTTAAATGGAGGCACACTTGTGGATGTCTTTTAAAGCCATATTTAAAACAAACTGCTTCATTGTGTGACCTCATGGATGGTCAAATCTAAACACATCAGACAGGAACTCTGGTTCCTCCTTGGGTGAACTTTGCATAAACGTGCCTCGCTTGACAAGAAAAAACGCAAAGTTCTTGTGAAGAAGCTGCTTGAAGCTGGTAAGAGTCTCCTTATCCACAGTGAAATGAATCATCTATTGACATGCGCAGGAAAGCCCCTCAGAGAGGAAGAAGCCATTTTCCCAAAGACAAAATCAAAAGGCAGAGTACAGTTTGCAAATGCACCTGGGGGGACATGTCGTCCCTTCTGACAAAACTAACATTGAAGTGTTTGTTGATAATGACCATCATTACATTCGGAGCAAACAGGAGTAAAGCTTGGAAGCGTGAGAACACCATGTCTACCGTGACGTATGGGGGACAGACCATCATGTTGTGTGGGTGTTTTGTTCCAGATGGGCCTGGCTTATTTTGCAAAATACATGACATCATATGGAAGGAACATTATGTCGAAATATTCAAGCAACATCCCCAGCTAGGGAGTTCAAGCTTAGAGACAGATGTGTTTTCCAAATGACCCAAAGCCTATGACAAAATGTTGTTGCAAAGTGACTTAATGACAATGAATATGGACTAAGTTCAGTCAGGGAATGGGCTAAAGCTTCAGCAAACTATTGTGAAAAGCCTGAGTATTCAAAATGCCTCAGCCAAATCACACAGTTTGAGAAAGGCAATTCTACCAAATAATAAAGAAATCCAGACACCTCAACTGTTTTAGCTACAGCAAAAGCCACAATTTCCTTATATGATGGAAGGGGAAAGACAGGCGAAAGAAAGTAAAATTAGGAAGTGAAAGGTCATTTGCAAGCCAAAGCAGGACCGTCGGGGGAGAAAAAAAAAAAAAAGGAGTAGTCCAGGTTGAGTCTTAATGGAGCCATTGATCCAATGCTAGCGGAGGACACACCCAATAGGGGACTGGCTCACAGCGAGGAGACAGGTGTTCGCTCGATATCTGTCCCACTTCTCTGACCTTAAAGCTTTTAATCAGCTCTGCCAGGGAGCTTGTCAATCCTGTCAAACAATGAGCAGGCCACAGTCTATACACAGTCAGGGAGGGCAACTCCAGGGTAAGAGCTATAAGCAATACTCCCGTAGCATGTAGGAAAAAAAAAGAAAAACAAAAAAAAGAAGAAGAAGCTGTGTACAGTGTGAATCGTTTACAACTGGGCTGCCTGCTAGATGTTGTTGTGTAGGCAGAAACGGCACCGGCCTACAAACAATGTCAGCACTTTAGAGACGTTGAAGTATTAAATAGAGTAAGTTTGCTGGCGGCTATTAAAGTCCGGTCTGACTCACCAACAATCACCTAGAAAGACAGTCAACACAGGAGCCTTAAAATAAATTAATGTCTTACTGCAGTAGCCATAAAATCCAGTTTAGCTTAGTTTGGTTGCATTTTTCAGTGGGAAAAGATTCCGATGTTAAGAAAAATATTGCTGTTCCGAAAATCGTTGTTGGCTCTAATATGGGCTTTTCTGCCTGCAATATTTAGTAAAACCCTTTCTGCCAACAGGATGGTGTTTTGTCTTCTCAGACATTCCATAATGCTGGAGCAAACAGAGAGGGATCTTTGACCGTTTCTTTTTAGATTGTTAATAGCACCCTGAATAGGTTCGAGAGCCTGTGGAAAAGAAACAGGCCCACAGCATCACCGATCCTCCACCATGCTCAACAGTGAGCTTGAGTTTTGTCTTGGTTGTTTTATGGGAAGTTAGTGGTAAAGTTTAAATAAAAAGAGAAAAAAGTGTTTTAGTTTTATTTATGTAGAATTAACTGTCCAACAATTGTGATTTGCGAACCTGTGATTTAACAAAAAACTTAACTTGACTTCCCCCCACTGAATACATATCTCCAGATTAAAGGTCATCATTTTCTAAAACAGTCACTGTGAGATATTTCTACCACAGTAAAAGACTGAATGTGTTTTTTTTTTAAGGCTTTCTACCAATCTTGACCACAAGCGCCAATAGATGTGGCATAAAAAAAGGCCTGGATGAGCCGTTGAATCTCCCAACGACTGCCCCGCTTACTTCTCCCTACTGCTGATCAATAGGCGCACGCTATCAGCGTCTGTCAGCTGTACTTTACTTTCTTTGTTTCGTCAAAGCCCTGCGAGTGATAATTTGTTCCATTCTCGCCGGCTAACTTCACAGCGCCCGCTCCTGCGTTTCAAGTCTAATCTGTAAGGTTCAACTAGAGAATATCTTTTTAACGTGGAGGGTAATTACGGCGCTGGTTTGATTGCAGTTAATAGCTCAAGCTGTCAGACGAGCAGTCACACAGCAGTCACACAGTTACAATTTGACCACAGTTAGATTGCTTTGAGCCACATAATTATCTCCAGCGTTTCCTTGCAGTGGTGTTCGGTATTCATTTACGCATTTTAATGCACACATGTGTCGTAAAAAGGCTGTTAATCCCAATTATTGTATCCACAACATAGTTTTCTCCTGTGCCTACCGTGAAAGGTGTTTATTGTCACTCTTGAACTTTGAAAAGCAACAACAGCACACGCAGGGAGACAAAAGAAAACTAAAATGTTAATTTGCTTATTAGACATTGCCCCGCATGAGAGTCCCTCGGTGTGATAACCTCAAAAGACAAACAGGATGGTTCTGCTGTATCGCCATATGTCGTCAAGAGCAAAATATGCTCTAATGGCTTTTGTTTAAAGGGTAGATGTCAGAATGTTGTGTTACAAATTTCCCTTTGCACTATTGTTCCAGCTTGTAGCTCACGGTAAGTATTTTCATTTTCATGCGAGAGGAAGAAATCAGAAAAGCTGTTGTCTGAGTGTGATAGGCTGGAGATTTAACAAACCGACACCCTACGGAGAGATTTCAAAGCACACTTAGGCGAGCCTAGTCAGCCTGTAATTTTAGCACAGTGGTAAATTGCCTCTTGTGAGAAAAAGTAATTTAATAAAATGCCAAATGTCTGTGTTTTTATTTTTTATTGAACCCTGTGTAAACGTTGATATCAGTAGCCGCCACATTCTTATTCTCAACCTCTTTTTGCCTCGAGACCACCCAGCGTGAGGTCTTCAGAAGAAACCTTAAAAAAAAAACCGTTCACTATTTTTGATTCAAACAATTAATCCGAGCTCTCGTTGCTTCTCTTTGTTGCCATACTTTGGGAGCGACTGGTCCTATTTTTCTTACATTTTCTGTTTTTTTTTACTAAATTGCTTCTGCATCCTGGGTCTCCATTTCAAAATACATTGTTTGACATCTAAGGACTGATGGAGGCTGGAGTGACTTCTACCACTCGACTCAGTTTCCAGCCTGCCCTCATCCACACCCACCCCACCTCCCCCTCATTGTGGCTTTGTGGTTCACGATTCTGTGCCAATTGCTTCCCTCTTAAAAGACCAGTTGCAAACTGTGCAGTTCTGTTATTCCATGTGTTCTTTCAAAGCCTTTCCATCAATAATGTCACAATAAGACAACAGGGAGTTACAGAAGCATGAACATAATCCTCTATAAAAAAAACATCCCTGCTAACATTATTATTTATTCTTTTAGTTTGGTTATTTTTCCTCCATTTGCTGGTTGTTTTGAATACAATAGCCATTGGAAATAGCAAAATGGCATCAAGCCCTGGCAAACTGTATAATGTCACGCGTAGGCTTGATGTACAGAAAGCAGGGAAGCTTTTAGAGCTGTGAGAATGTGTTTTATAGGATGAAGCTCAAAGGCTGGTGGGAAAGACAATACGTGATCACAGCTGGAAAGCACATGCAGCAGAATATGACCGTAGTCCTGAGTTGCGGTGAGCATTCCAACCCTTGTATGTATGTGGAACATGGAGCCTGGCTCGCCTTGGAAAGAATGGGCTGTGGTCGTGGTTTAGGAAATGGTTCAGGCCGGGTCTCGGAGTTCTGCCGAGAACCGCTGGATTTCATAAACGCTTATGATCCAAACACACATTAAAAGCGGGAGAACTGTGACAAAGACCAGAATCCAGAATTTATTCTGAAACTGGTGTTGTTCCCATGCAGCCCCATTTGCTGTTAGACTCTTTGCATTCATTTACAGTTTACTCGCTGTTCATTTTTGCATTGTACAGTAGATGTGAAATGTCTATACGCTTTAATGTGACCTCTAACTTTTTCAACTCAACTTAAAAGAAATCTGGAATCTTTTAGTGGATTAATAAAAAAAAAAAAGGGTGGTGGCGGGGCGGGCTGGGGGTTGGGGGGAATCAAATAATGTAGTTGAAAAAGTGTGCACACCCATAAACTAATATTGTATTTTGTGGACTATAAGGTGCACTTAAAATACTTACATTTTCTACAAAATTGAAAGAATGCCATATAATCCTCTTATATATGATTACCGTACTTGTGCTTACATTTTGACAGATTTGACAAAAATCTGTCAAAATGTGCAAGTACGACTTCGGAAAGCAACAAAGCCGCTTTGCTTAGTGGACATTCGGAGCATTACGGTACTCTGTGTCACTACCTGATCAGACCTCTGAGCTGTCTACAAGACTGCCTGACTGTAATGCCTAAACTAGAAGTGCGTTCATGTTAGGCAGCCCGCACCCAGAGTACGCACTAGCAACGATAAACCAAGTAAGTTAATTAAATATAAAAACTACATTTATTTTGGCCCTATGTTAGAAACAGGACAACTCTGTCCTTCAGACAGAGACAAATAGCTTTCTCTCTCAGGTAATATGTGTGTACCTGGAGGGGTGGAGTGATATTACACACTTGGGAAGAATATACAATGCTCCTTATAACCCAGTCCGCCATATGGTCTGAAAAATACGGCACTTTTTTGGATCACCGTTTAATTTTACTACAGGACTCTGTCTTTTTGGATAGGTGTCTATATCTTCATGGCACATCTTGCTTTGACAATCTTTGCAAAAGTACCCCTAATCATCTTAGACAACGACGGCATCTCCTGTGCGCAGCACTCTTAAGATCACCCCGCATATTTTCAACTAGAGGACTTGGAATGGGTCATTCTAAGAACCGTTCATAGTTCTCTCCACCTTCATGAAAGCCACAGTGTTGGCAAAACCTGCTTACCTGACTACTTTTCTTATCTTTTCTTTAATTTTGAAAGGAGCATCCATTTGGACACATCACTGTTTTTCCTTAACATTTTTTTTGCAACCGTCTCCTGACTGATACCTTGGATTTTGTTGTTTAAATGCGGTGATGAATTGTATTTATTGGGCCATACGGGTTAAGGTTTAATTTAAAGGTGGAAAAAGTCCTGAAATGGCCAATAATATATATTGGTCTAATTGTACTTACGCCACAAAAACCATGCTGTTAAAAAGGGAAGTGTAGAGGTTTTATATCCACGTTTAAGCTCTTTCATTCAGTCTCCTCTTTGGAGTTAAGGGTACAGAGAATTCATTGCATAATGATGCTGAATAAAAAAAAAATCTTTTGGTTACTGCAGAGGAAATGTCACAGTTAAACCGCAGCGGGTAATGCTTATTAAAATGTACACGCATTACCAATGTGCAAAAATAATTTACATAACAAGATAAGATAACACGTTCAGGGGGGAAAAGTATGGGCTGCATATCTAACATCATCAGCTTAAGCAAAGACGCACATTCGTTCCTCCAGTGGTGACATCAGGACACTAATCCATGCCCAAGTGATGTGACTTCAGGGCAAAATTCCTAATCGTGTTTGTTTGTGTTTAACTCTTTGTACACATGCCCATAGTTCTGACTGCTACTACCGGAACGGAATCGATGCTACTCATGAACAAACATGACATGAAGTGAAGTCTGGGGGAAAAAAAGCTAAAGATCAGCTTTTGTGGCCTTTCTTTTGCAGAAATGCGCAGCGTTTTCTGCGCCCCCAGGTGATCATGACTCAGGCACATACTAAGTGTGCTTGTTAATTGATAGCAGGCAGGGGCTTCAGCCCGCTGCCCACTCCAGCTGGAGTGTGAATTCCCTCTCCTCTATGTTAATGGATCTGCTGTATGAATGTGCCGCGCCATGCTGGAGAAAAATAACTCTTGCCTTGGCATTTCTTTTTCTATTGAGCTGTAGATATACATGCACTTTGATGAAAGACACCTCTCTGCTTTTTCGTTTTTTTTTTTTTTTTTTTTTTTACCCCATGCATACATGTATATGTATGATATGCCCAACATTCATTAATTCAGAGAAATCTATTGAAGCTATATGTCAGCACTGAAATAATCTTTAATCAGATATTGATTGTTTAGTCTCTTCTGTGGTTTAATAAAGCCCTGGTCACGGAGCAGTGCTTTTCATTATGTTTATACTGAAGCCATTTATCCAGAATGGCTTCCACACTCCGTTCTGCATGCCTGTGAGATATCAGCTGGCCTTTCTAAAAAAAAAAAAAAAAAAAAAAAAAAAACTCTACCAGTAAAGGTTGATAGGGGTCAGACACCAAAAACTATATTCTGTGCTCTCACTGAGTATTTCTAAAGGTCACCTTGCATGCTGTGTACAGATTTCCACTCGTTTTTAGCGGGTTTTCACTGAGAAAATTTCCACATGACTTGCCCGTTTCTGTCCTCGCATATACAGCCCATAATTGATCATCCCGTTTCGGCTGAGTAGTGGTTTGATTTTTTTTTTTTTTTTATAATCTTAATGTTTTATTATGTATCCAACACAAGTGCTTGGCATAATCATATGGAAATATCCAGTGTTTGTACTCTATCCAAGACTTATCTTTACTTGTGGACAATGGAGCAGATGGTGTGAGAGAGGGATTTGTCATGCATGATTGTCCAGGGCCAGACTCTTTCTCAGCACTTTTTGGCAGGACTTTACATGCATTTCATGCCGTATTTACTGTGCTTAGCGGAGGTATAGGGTACTGCTGTGGTTCTGGCTCAGAAGCAGCCAGCCCCCGTTCCTATACAACCCGCACTCCACAAGTGTTTTTTCTTTATGGATAATCCTCTGTGCTTCATTGTCCAGCGCTTATTCACTTAAGATGTTTGTGGTTCATACTTGTGAAAACACGCTGTTAAAAATAGCATCCGTAATGACTAATGCATTCAAAGTAACAACTGTCACAATCAGCCGTGATTCAGGGTGATGCAACTGGCACCTTTTCCTTCCTAAAGAAATTATCTGTCAAGCATTTTTCTTCAGAAAGAATGCGCCTTGCTAAGGTTTTCATACCAACTGAACCTTTTTAACGTCTTCTCACATTTCAGCCATAAATAATGTATTTTGTTTAAATCCTACGGGGTGGTCCAATACAGAGCACAGCAGTTGTGACTTGGAAT
The DNA here is from genome assembly GCF_011125445.2 of Fundulus heteroclitus. Classification (NCBI taxonomy): domain Eukaryota; kingdom Metazoa; phylum Chordata; class Actinopteri; order Cyprinodontiformes; family Fundulidae; genus Fundulus; species Fundulus heteroclitus. The sequence continues at coordinate 34,679,674 of NC_046378.1, forward strand.
GATAATTTATATTTTTAGTTTTTTACAAATTGAAATAAGAACAACTTTGTATTTAGTGATGCTGATTGCAACGACTTTATCCATGCTGGGTTCCTCGATCTGAAAGAGATTGGTTTGTACTCATTTCCTAGAAAACCAAGTCTTTCTTATTATAGTTCTATATATATATACTGGGTTTATTTTGTAGATTATCAAAAAAAAAATACAGCTGATAAGTAATAGAGATTTACCGATTTCCAAAAGTCCATCCTGTATAAAGGGAAAAAAATCTCCTATGGCAGGCACAGGTGAAGCACAGTAGTTAGGGGCAGGGCGGGGCAGGGCGACGCAGGGCGGGGCAGGGCGACGCAGGGCGGGGCAGGGCGACGCAGGGCGGGGCAGGGCGACGCAGGGCGGGGCCTGACAGCTCTGTTAATTTAACGGCCAAAATTAAGTCAACTCTGTGTTCTCCAACAACTTTAACTTTACAAGTAGCCAACTTTTAAATAATGAAATGCCTTGATTGGTAAAGCTTTTGCGCTGTCGCCAAGGATTGCAGCTTTACTTGCACATATTGCAACTACATTATTCTGAAGCTCTCTCACCTGTGTCCAAAGCATATGTGGACATGGCCTCTTTGTCACCCTGTGCTAATACAGAAATATCCACAGGAGGTTTGTTGCCCGCAGCGGCGTCTCTCCTCTGCTTTAATATCCTGAGTGCTGTAATCTGCTCTCCGCGGCTGACCCTCCATGTGCCACTCTCACTGTTAACTCCTCCTCCTTAACTCCCTTTGAAAATCCTCTACATCATATTTATGTAACCCCACCCGTTAACTCCCCGGCTTTCCGCGCCTTCACCTGCTGCCAACGGGGGGTTCGGCCTGTCTGGAGCCGTAATGCATCGGCGCGATGAGAGCCGCTGGCCCCCTTTTTTATTTATTGATCTGTCCCCTTGCTATTAAGACATCCTGCAGATGCTCCCGTTTGAAAGCCCGGGGAAACTTCTGCATTATTGAAAAAAAAAAAAAAAAAAAAACAGCGCACGTCAGTGTGCGCGCTGAAGCCGTTCCGCGGCCGTGATGCTTTGTTGACTAATTGTCTCATCTGTGTAAGTGCTCCCGAGTGTTTTGGCTCGCGATGGTTCTGAAAAGGCGTGTTATTATCCGGCTCTTATTGCTCTCCCACCACGCCGACGTTTTATTTCTTAATCTCACAACATCACCTGGTTCAGTTTCTGTCTTCTCCATGTGAGTTTCAGTCCCCCACCACCCACCCACCCACTGATACACACGCGCCCATAACTGTAAGACACTCAGTCACTCATTTACCAGGTGGGGGACGGTCCCTACCTTCACTCATACCCACATCTTTGTTTGCTGACATTTGCTCGCTCTCGGGTATCAGCGGGTGATGTCATCCCTCCATTTGGTCAGGTAACGTCAGCCATGTTTATTTTGTGTCGTAGAACCGAAACTATGGTGGCCTTGTTTAGTTAAGCTGCAGGGGGATGGAGGAGGGTCAGAGCCTGCTGATGCTGTGTTTACACTCGATATAAGCCATCCCTAGCGCTCTCTCTCTCTCTCTCTCTCTCTCTCTCTCTCTCTCTCTCTCTCTCTCTCTCTCTCTCTCTCTCTCTCTCTCTCCGTCTCTGTAGGGCAAAAGGCTTATTTTTTTGTCCCCTACTCTGTTTGTCATTGCCATATTCAAACACAACTAAAATGCTAGATTGCTTCCAGGATGGTTTCTGTTAGGTTGGCAGAACAAAAACACGAACTAGACGAGGTTCAAAGGGACGTGTATTTGGAGGTGTAAAAACATGCCATGGCACCGGACCGCCCAAATTTAGAATGACAGTATTTCTCGTTAAATTAAATTTGCTTTGTTGAAAGATGTTTTTTTTTGGTCTTTGAAACATAGGAACATGCCATACATGTAAAGTTACACAACATGATGCTGGTGCGCGCTTGCTGCCAGTGACTCCTGATCTGTTTGACCTTTTGCCAATTTGTTCCACTATTTGCATTTTGTCCCTTCCTGCTATCTGTTCATACCTGTAAACATGGAAGTTCAAAACAATGTAGGTAATTATCACATAGTTTAGTCTTTTAGGTATTTAAGTATTTTATTGTTCAACTACGAAGATATGTGTGTGATTAAAAAAATAAAAAATCCCAGTGTGTAATTTCACTGCGTATTATTTTTTGAGTGTTTTATATCACAAGGTTAACCCATTGATCCAAATTCTTAACTCGTTAGGAGTATTTGACTTATCAAGGACAATATCAAGGACAAAACCAAAAAAAATGCAGTTTATTGGAGTCTTACCACATTTACAGGCAACATGAACAGATTAATACTTATTATCTGGGGTCAAAAGTGGAATTAAAAAAATCCCTAAAAGTACTGGATGAAATCCTGCAATAGTACTGATTGGCAAAGGGGAGAAAGAGCAGCACCAAGGGCAGACATTGAGAAGTAAACTTGTTGCTCCTGTCAAAACAAGTCAGCCAAGAACTTTGTGTTTTAGTTAATTTCTACTTCAACCTCTTGTAAGTTGATCGCCTTTTCTCACCTGCCGCCCATAAGCGTCCCCACTATGACTGTCCAGCTGTTACCGGCTAACTATGCTGAGGTTGGCATGTGTTTCCGGTCTTCCTCTTGGCACTAAACTCAAGTGCTGTTTCATGTTTTTTAATACCATAGAGTGCATTTGATGATCTCTCATGTAGAATCTAAACTACGTGGCCTGATCAAACAGTTTCTGAAAACACAAGAACACAAAAAGGGAGCATTTGCTACGCTTTTTCGACATTAAGACCTGCTAGGTATTAAACAAACCTGAAATCTCAACAAATGGACTAGTGAAACTTTTACTCTAAAACCAACAAAATTGGAGTTTCAGTGAAGTACTCCCGAGTCTTGTTTCGTCTTTGTTTTTGTGCACTTGCTATTGTGCGTCGTCACGTCTCATTACTATGATTTACCTTTGATTTACTGGTATATAGCAGATATATTAAATTCAGAAAGGCAAATGAGAGGTTCCCAAAAAGGGCATAATGAACTCCACTTTGTCAGCTCGATTTGGTTCTCAGGAACTGAACAGAGGGGGTATTGAGTGGAGGTGTTTCATTCAAGGATGAATCATTATCTTGCTGAACTAAGATGAAAAGCTCTCTCGCAGGCAAACTAATGCAATCCCCTTGACATTTCAGACACCTGAACGCTGGCTCCAGGGCCAAGATGTGTGCGGACTTGTGCTCTGAACCTTGCGTTGCCTCCGAAATAGCAGATGCTGCGACATTGGGTGGGAATTGCTGCCAACCTTAAAGTAGTAATTTTATAGTCCCCGTGTGGGGAAAGAAAAAAAAAAAAAACACACAGGACTACCGTTCAATAGCACGCCGTTATTGCGTTTCTCTCACCCACTCGAACGAGGCCATTGCCATCCATTCAAATGAAATTCACAGCTGCTTTTCATGGAGCCACCCCAGATTGGGAAGTTGCCTAACGCAATAAATATTCCAGATAATCATTAATGTTTACAGCGCAGCAGATGTTACATTGTCCGCAATGAGCGGGCGTGTTGTACAAAGGAGCGTTTCAAATTTGAACCAGATAGTGGGAAATTAGGAGCAGGTCTACTAACCATCTGTTCCAGTGAGGTTTCCGCTCGCCGCTGCATTTGAATGTTTGCTCAGAGAGACAGAGGGTAAAGAGAGCCGCTTTGGCAGGTACACAGTTATTTACCCAAAGAGGCCTGGCTAAAGCGCCGGCTAATAGTGACTGAGTGTAGATTAAAACAAATTCTCTGGCACACAGTGCAGCGTCCAGAAAAAGGAAAAAAAAAAAAAAAGTGAACAGCCACAGTCATTAAAAGTAGGATGAGGCAGCTCCTGCAGCGCAAATTAAAGCCCGGACTTCAGTTAAATAATTGTGAGCTATACCAAAGTGTAATTTATTGGGTGAATCATAATGAAAATCCTTTCTTTTTTTTTCTTTTTTTTTGATTGGTGTATAACATAAGCACAATGCCACAGGATGAGCTCTAAATTATTGAAACAAACAATAAGCAGAGAAGATTCAAAGGGTTCCATCAGGGGTATAAACAAGCAACTAATGAGAGGTTTTGTGTATGAGACAGTGGATTTGGACCCCACCCCCCCAACACCCCCCCATTGGCACCCCATGTGTGGTCATGGATAGGGGGAATAGGGGCCTGTGCCGTCGCTGTGGGAACTGTAACTACATTAAACAGTCATTATCCCCAGAGGCTCAGGCCACGTTTTATCTTTCAGCACTCAACTTAAGTAACAATGAAGCAACCAAAACATGAGAGACGATGATGAGGGGATTATGCCTCGGAGTTGCTCCTGGCAAGATCTTTTTTTTTTTTTTTTTTTTTTCCAACGTGGGAGATTAGGACGCAGAAACTCTTCCTGGTATCGGGAAGTGGCAGCTTAGTGCTCCATCCACTGAAAGTGAAACACCTTTTTCGTCTCCTCCCTCCCCGAACGCTTTATCGAAAAAAAAAAAAAGCCATTGCGGTCTAAACAGAATGCGGTGTACTGCCATGACATTACGCATGTTTGAGGTTTTGAAGTCTCCAAACTTTAAACGCTGATGCCCCACTGCCTTTTTAGTGAGCCACTATGTGTGGCAGGGCTTTAAAAAGAAGACATTGATGAGCGCTTCTTGTTTAATCTTTTCCTTCCTCAGCAGTTTGAAGTGAATTATAGGGAAGGAAATCTGATTTTGGCATAAATTTCGACCTTGATTTATCATTGGCGAAATTCCAATAACTGTCATTTGTGAAAAATGTTGGGTTCTAGCCTACTGGGAAAGAAAGACATTTGCCTTTATGTTTGGGCATTATCCATTTTAGAAATGACCTTCAAGTCATCTTTAAAAATACCAGGGAGCATTTTTCTTTCAAACTAGCGCTCTTTCTTGACTGAAGTCAAACAAATAACAAAGGGCTCTAAGCAATAGATGAATAAGAAAAAACACCAAAGTCAAAAATGGTATTAATTGTACAGTAATATTACCTTAAAACTGAAAAGTTTCTGCAAGTCTTTTCTTCAGCAGACTGCAAACTTTACAGCTTCTGGGTTCTAGCTTGCTGTGGTCTTTTTCGCTATGGTTTCAGTCTTCTAGAGTTTTAAAATGCAGCGACATATTATTGTATTGATAGATTTATAGCCATAAAGAAACGTTTGAGCTTCATTCTGGCCTTGGCCAGCTGATTTAGATGAAATATACAAGAATAAGACCCCTGATTAAACCACTAAGTGACCTCCTACTAGTTGATAAGGTCTGTTTGAGCTTGAACAGTTACCTGGCTGGAACAAACAAATCTGTGAAAACGACTCGGTTTTGTCCCCAATACGTGACAAAACTGCACTCGTTCAAAACGGCGAGGAGTGGAAAAGATCGGCGTTTTTTTTAGCGTCGTCGTGGCGGAGTTACTCATCGCAGTCATGAACCTAAACACGGGACATCATTTCTGTGGAAATGTGCACTGTTTTCAGGAATGGATGCAGAGGAAAAGGATGCTCGGTTGTCATACACCAAAAAATATCGGTCGTTTTTAATTCTGCAGTTCTGTACCTTTTGCAGTTTATGTTGTCACCTACCTACCGATTCATCCATGTGTGATTTAGATTAGATATATAGATAGATAGATAGATACATTTTATTCCGGACTCATGGTCCAATACATACATAAATAAAATAAAGAAATACATAACAATAAAAACACAATACAAGTACCATTATCTATTAAATAGGAGCTTTAAGAAGACAGGAATACCAGTGTCTCCACAGCTTAGACTGGTATCGGATTGCACTACGTGTGGTGTCAGTAAGTGACAAGATAATATCATTGCCAGATGCATTTAACCTACATATAAACGTATACATTATTTGTTGAAGTGCTTCGACAATGCTTGCGAATTGTGACTATGTAACTCTAATTCATAATATATACCATCAGGGAATAGCTCAGAATACTATTAGCTGGATCAGAGGTTGTAATCAGACATATTTCTGAAGGTCGTCTGGCCCAAACAGGAAGTATTTTAATGCGCTGGTTTAAGTAGAAGGGTTGCTTACACATGTGAAATGGAAGAAGGGAGAGAAGGGCAACAGCAAATAGTATTGGTGAAGGCTGAACATGAGATAAAATGTTTATATTAATTTTTTTATCACCATCAGTAAATGTGCAGCAGACAGCATCCAAAACGACACTGCTGATCGTACCTTAGTACTGTAATAAGACATAAGACCCATCCTTATGTTACACATCAGTTATATATGAGTCGCCAAATGGCTTTCTGTTTGTGGGATAGATGCTTTCTCATGTTTTGGTTTTCAGTTTAGATTTTTTATGCTATTATGATTGTTAACAACATAGACAGAAGTATCTGTGATAAAAGGGTTTTGTGCATTTGATATGAAATGTTAATGGGATTGCTTTTTCATTTTGATTTGTTGCCGAAAGAAATCATGTGGTTTTATTATTCATCTTTCTCTTCCCTGCAGTGTCGTAAAACATCTGAAAGTGGCTAATTTCAGTGCAATCAGGCTTTTGCGGGTTTTTTTTTTTTTTTTTTTCTTTGTGATCGGGACTCCTTCCAGTGAAAGCCTGCCTCGCCGCTCTGTGTTTTCCTGGACGTTGTCCACACGCCGTAAAGAAAGCTGAAAGCTGTTAGGTCCCAAAGTGCCATATGCAAACAACACAAAGCACATGCTTCTCCTCTCTGCCTGACAAGCCAGGCTTTATTACAGTTTGACGTTTTGCGCGCAGCGCTGTGCCGAGGCCTTTGGAGTCTGTTGCTATCAGTGCAGGGCCAGACGGTACAACAGCTGTTTTAATGGTGCCCCCTAATGTCCCCTCTGATCCAAGTCAGCTCACCTGGTGTGAATCAAGTCTCTCTTTTTTATTTCATATTCTGCCAGCTTGGACATACTTTTACCTTTGTTTGTTTGGCCTGTCCCTATTCTTTTCAGAAACAGGCCTCCTTTCTCCGTTTTTCTCCCTCTCTCTGTGTCTGGCAACTCTTTGGGAAGCGTTTTGCCTCAGGTGTATTAGAGCATGACTGTCCCCCCAGTCAGCCTCTTGTCAGTGCAAGAACAAAGCTCCAGCAGCACAAATGATAATGCCGTCGGGGCTCAGACCCGCAGCTCACCTACAAATCTCCCTAAAGCTCCACCTTTCTCTTTGTTCCACTCTCCCTTTCTGCAGTTTTGCATCTCTGCTAGTTTGCCTATCTCCCTCTCCGTGCGCTCCACCTCCCTTTCCGCACCACTGGTCTCCAGAAATCTATCACATTAAGACCTCTTGCATTGCTTGTATGTGCTCTTTTATGGTTTCGTAATGGCGGAGTGCAGTCTATAATTACAGTTCTACAAAAGTTGTTGGTCGAGGAGTGGGGGGGGGGTTCTTAAAGGAGGGTTTTAGTAGGCATCAATAGTCTTTGGCTAAGGGGTTTCTGAATGTGTGGCTGGGTGCGATTATTCCCCGTTATTTGGTTTGCATTTGTATGACCTCATTTATATTAAGTGGCATGGTCAGCTCTGTGAAACATCTGTAAATTTGCCCATTTACAGATTATTTCTGTTTTTTTTTTTCTTTTTATATTTTAATACTAGACAAACAAAACCTAAATGTACTGAATTGTGCTATATAAATAAATTTGCCTTGCCTTGCCTAAATAAATACAAGATGGAGTTTTCAAAGCGTGAAACTTGGCCCTATAAAAAAAAAAAAAAAGAAAAGCTAAACGAATGAGTTAAATAGGATTACTGCCATATCTGTCCAATCACATGAATAGAAGCTATGCAGCATGCTTGGATTAAGAATGATTCAAGGAGAGATAAAAAAAACAAAGTAATTGACATCCAACGGTCTGGAAAGGGCTGGAGAGCCATTATTAATACTTTGGGATTCAAGTGAACCACAGTGAACAGAAATGGAGAAAACATGGAACTGTGCTGAACCTTCCCAGACGTTGCTGGACATCCGACATCTCTCCAAGTCTCTCCACTTCTAAAGCCATGCGACCCTCACATTTGCCATAACGAGAACATATTAATGACTTGGGAAAATATTCTGTGGACCGACGCGACTAAACTATTTGAAAATCTGTAACAAAACACATATTCCCCATCCTAAGATGAAGGGCATCAGACCCGGAGGAAGAAGGAAGGGGCAGGGAGGAGCTACGGGGTTTGTCTGCCGTTACTGTTTTAGCTGCTTAGATAAGACCAGGCAGATATTTATGGGTTTTTACAGTCCCCCTGTGTCTACAGCTCCCCCGCTTCGCTCCAACTTGAGATTAAACTTTAACTAGTGTCGCCCAGAGGTAAATTGTGTTTGCTGTTTCGCGAAAATATCAGACTATAGTTGCCGCAACCGGCAATCTAAGCCGTGATCAAATAGGAGTAAAGCGTTGCCCTGGGCTGTACGAGGACACAGGTGGTTCTGAAGGTACACATGACAGGGTTGCCAGTCCCTTCTGTCAAACTGTATTAGTGAATCAATCTGTCATCAGAAGCCCTTTTCTGAAGTGTTCAGACGGAAATGAAAGATGATGTGCGCTCGGCAACTTCACAAGGTTGTCAGTTTGTTTTATATGATTTGAAGTCGGCTGCAAAGGCAGAATTTGACTGAAAGCATATAACAATAGATTGAAATTGCCTCTCCCTCTCGTGCGACGCGCCGCTCTCCAGCGCGAGCAAATCACCATGAGGGTTCTACGCCCACCGTGAAAGGTGGCAGGGAAAAAAAAAAAAAAAAGGAGAAAACTCTGTTTGTCTTAATAGTTTTCCACCCAGTGTCTGCATCATTTCCTCTCCTCCCTGCCTGTGTTGTGACCTGATGTCCTTCGGCTGACTACCTGCGGTTTTTACAAGTCAAAATCTTAACATAACTGCTGCCTCTGCTTGAGGTACCGCGACACTGCGTGCACAGAACGCCCCCCCCCCCCCTCTCCACTCCACTTCATATTGTTTTCAGACCGACAAAATCGGATATAGTTTTAGAGAAATGCATCTCTTTTATATACGTCTGAAATCCCTCCCCTGTGGAAACAGAAGGTAGCCATTATCCTTCACTGCGGTGCCATTACTCGCTGTTAAAGAGCCACTCTGTTTTTTGGCGTATGCGTTCGGGCCTTGGCTCTTTTTCCGCTCGAGACATATTTTCTCTCAGTTCAGGCTTTATGAGGCCGGGGTGATTAAGGGAGAAAATTCTAGCCTTTCTTCCTGTGGGTCCTTGTCTATCCATAGGAGATAATTATAGCTGCGGATGGTTGTAAATACGAGCTCAGCCAGGGTCTGTCGGATGAGGAAATGGGACGTCACCAGAGCTCACCTGGAAAGGGACGTAAATCAGAGCCTGGGAAAACAAAGATGTGTTGAAGGCAACAAGAGGCAGAGGCCCCGCCTTGGCACATCTGTTCGAATCGCATTCGCTGTAGAGTCCAGATCCAGGATTAATCAGAATATGAATGAAAGAGTAATTCCTTTAAATTGGGTTTGAAATAGAGGGAAATTGCTGAGACAAAGGTAAAATCTTTAAATAGCTTCTTATACCTTATTAATGAATGAAATCCGAGATATTCAGTTCCTAGTTATGATAAAAAGGACACGAGAAACTCATCCCTTTTAAGAGTCTGCTACTGAATCTTTTTCATCTTTACTTAATCAAACACAGTAAGCTTATTATTTTATTTCTCGACGTGACCTGGGGGACATTGAGAAAAGTTTAGGCTGTCACTTGCAAGTCCCCTTAAGCTTTCAGAAGCAGGAGCTGTATACCTAAACCTCAGTCACACCATTGGGCCTTGGGTTTCAGTGGTGTCTTTAAGATACACAGCTTTAAGTAAATAACGCTCCAGCATCACCTTTTAATGCATCTAATATTGCTTTGTGTGTTAGGATGTATCCGGCTGAACCAGACAGCCGAAGAATCTTTTAGACGTGGTTAAAAGTTTTTGCTGCCGCTGCAACCAAACTTAGAAACGGCATGTAAATCGCACATTGGCTGCAAAATTTCTATAAAGGCATTGAAAATGTCACAGCGATAACATTCAAATTACAAAGCCTTAAACATCACACAGTGGTGTCGTATTGAGCTTCACCCTTTAAATTTCCGGATTGTTGGTCTTAAAAATATTGCATTTGTACTTAAAGTACCTGTAAGAGTGATAAGTGATGAATAATATGTACGGTATATACAATGACCGCTGGAAAAAGGCAGCAGGCTTTTGTTTCTTTCACATTTAGACGCACGTGAAATATGTTTTTCTTTAGATATGCCATCATGTGCACAAACTTTAAATAAATGGTGTGAGAAGAACGGCCTTAAGAAAGTCCAGTTCAGCATTTGGTGAATACACAAAACGCCCCAGCACATTTATTGACACCTCCAGTTAAAGAGAACTAAAAAGTCTATAAAAACGTTAAACTCCTTAAAAAAAAAAAAAATTAAATGATTTTCCTCCATAAAAATAAAAAATCCTAAATTTTTGGGCTTTTTTTAATTGACCTTATGAGGGTTGGAGATTTCCGCCCATACCGTCTTCCTCACCCCGCCTGTTGCCACAGCAAACGAGTTCCTGTCCATTCTTGTTTGTCATATTTCCAGTTAGTTTAAACGTTGGATATGGGCTGGTTTCGTCGGTTAACTATTTCCTTGTACTTCCCGACTTACAGTATGAAGATCAAACCGCATATGCTTTACTTGAATGGAATAGTTCCCTGTAATTTTAAGCTTGGCCAAGAGAAACATGGCTCTGTGTCCTGACTCTTCATGCCGCAACAAGGATTGGCTATTTAAACGCCCCAATGAAAAAAATTAAATAAATATGCGTTCAAAAAGGCTTTCTTTATATTTGTTGCGCAGCAGTTGTTACGGGGGCCAATAAAAGTGTTGCTTTGAAAAAAAAAAATTATTCCATGATTAATATTCTTCCCCCCACCGAATAAGCATACTAAAAAGCATGTCTGCTGTAATAAAAACCTAAGTTATTTTTTTTAATATATATATATATATATATATATATATATTTTTTTTTTTTTTTTAAAGGGTCTGAACAAATGCAGGGGGCTGCATGCAATAAATTCAGAAGAACAGATGAGATTAATCATCCGTCCTCTCGAACTGATTGTTTTTCTTTTTTTGCCACCGACCTCCCTACAGGGATACGCAGAAAGGAAGAGGTGTGTGTGATTGTTGGGTTTTTATTATAGCTAATGCGTGCCTTCTCATTGTTTTGCACGGACTCCACATTGTGTCTTTTAATAGGGGCTCCAGGCAATCATTGAGGTATTTGTGTGTAAAAAGTAATTAAAATTACAATGGGCTACCCGGTGTGTTGCTGGGCGGGATGGAGGGGAAGCGCGGCACTCGGCGACTTGGCTCCAACTCTCTGCCCTTGTACTTGTTCATTAGCGATGCATTGGTTCTCGCTCGACCCGCCCATCTCATCAGAAACAGGAGCCTCGTAGACAAAGACGGGGCTGTATGGATGTGCCCATTATGATAATAGCATGTTCCCAACTTTTTTTTTCACTGAGGTATAGGGAATAGATATATCTTGCCTCAGAGGAGTGTGTGGCTGAATCCATGAGGTGGACTGTGAGTGCGCTCGGCCTTGAACTTCTGTTTCTTCTTCTCTGCTTAGGCGTGAATGGACAGAGCGTACAGATGGACCCCAGCAAGTCCGGCTTTGTGGGCGACCAGGTGGAGCTGCGCTGCATCTTCGTCAACAGCAACCCGCCGGTGAAGATCTCCCAGGTCACCTGGCAGAAGCTGCTCAACGGCACCAAGCAGAACGTGGCCATCGCCAACCCGGCCCTGGGCGTGTCCGTCCTGCCGCCTTTCAAGGAGCGCGTGGGCTTCAAGCAGGCGGCGGTGCGCTACCGCCCGCCGTCGCTGGAGGACACCACCATCGTGTTCTCCAACCTGCAGCTGTCCGACGAGGCGGCCTACATCTGCGAGTACACCACGTTCCCGGCGGGCAACAGGGAGAACATGGTCAACCTCACTGTGTTCGGTAAGGAAACCTTACGAGTCCTATTACCAACTGGTTCTAATTCAACTGCATTGACTGTTTTTATTTCCTTTTCCATTTTAGTTTTTTTATATGGTCGGTTTTCTTTATAACGAAGGCCTAATCTAAGATAAATTTCTATAGAAACAGTGGCTGATGGGGGGAAAAAAATGGTTCTGGATGTTTTTGTGGTGAAAGATAAGTTTTTCTTTTGATGTAGGACATTTTTACAATGCTTGAGAGTACTCCACATTTTTTTTTTTTTTTTTGCTCAAGGAAGCCAGATCAGAGACATCAATAACGCTTCTATCAGAAGGGGGAATCCAAGGTTCATTCGTTGACATACTTGTTTGTGTTTGGTATTCTCTTCGCTTGAGTTTGCTAATCGAGGTAGATATGTTTTATGTGAATCTCTTTGCTTCGGTCAATCACACATTTTCTTTCGAATTTAGACAGAAAATAATCATAGCAAAGCCTCAATCGTTAAATTTAATGGAATGAATTTGGTAAAAAAGGAAATGCATTTAAACCACACCTGACTGCTGCTACAAGCGAAAAAGGTGTTGAACAAATGTAGATTTACCAGAACATATTGCACAAGAGTTACTCTGAATCAGATACGTTCAGCAAGGAAATGAAACAGGTTAGACATCTTGACATCAGTTAAGAAGTGGTTTCTTCAAACAGCCTTTTGGCTTATCTGATGAGCCACATGGGTGATCTAATACATGCCACTCACATCAGCTTTCTTTTTGACTTAAGGCAGAACCTGAACGCTTTTTTTCTGAATCAAATACTGAGTGGAGCAAAATTCCTCCAGTGGAAATGCCAAGTCTGCTCCTAAATGTTCCTTTGAGACAGCCTCTGTCCTAATTTAAGCCCGGTTATATTTTAGAGGATCTCAGGCCAATTGGATTTCCAGTTTTGGCCCAGCTTGGGTTTTCCAGGGCTTCACAAAAGTATTCACACCCCTTTTCACATTTTGTCGCATGACATCTACGGACTTCAATGATCTTTAATGGTCATTTTTGTCAGGCAAACACAAGGCAGCGCATAGCTGTGACGAAAAGGGATATGTGGTTTTAATTTTTTTTTCACACAAAACAAAAACACAAACAAAGGCAAATTGCCTTCAGAAGTCACTTAATTAGTAAACAGAGGGTATCTTACAGATCACTGTTCAATCCGTTATCTGAAAAACCTACCAAGGGACCCAAAAAAACACAAGAGGCACATGGTATTTGTGGAGGAGCTGCAGAGATCAACAGCTCAGGTGGGAAAATGCCGTCAACTTTTAGCCATTAACTCCAGAACTCGTCTCTTTGTGAAATAGTGGGAAGAAGACAGCAGTTATCTCCATCCGTGAAATACGATGGTGCCAGCATCATGCTGTGAGGATGCCTTTCCTCAGCAGGGACGGGTTGATGGGAATATGGATGGAGCTAAATTTAGTAGTACTAGTAGTACTAGAGGAAACCAGTTTGATGCTGCAGGAGGATCACCCTCTGACAGACAACAGCCCTGAACATACTGCCTGTGTTATAATGGAGTGGCTTAAGTCCAAGCATATGCTTGATATTCTGATATTCTATCAGAATGGTGCTGAACACAAATGTATCAAACACTTCTTATTTGTGAGAAAAGCATAAAAGGCATTAAACATTTTCCTTCTTCACATTTATGCACTACCGGGTGTCGGTTTATTTGAAATCGAAAAGAAAATACTTTCTTTTACTACAAAATGTGGAAAACCTCAAAGGGAGGTGAAAACCTTTGCAAGGCAGCACCTGTGTTGTTTACAGCGAAGGCCAATGCAGTTGAACCGAATCCGCGACCCCTGTGGCCCAGTCGGTCTCCGAGGCCCTCGTTCCACTGCCGGACATAGTGTCCATGTTGTGACAATCGCACTCCTCGTGTGATGATGGCCATGTTAACACTAAAATGAGATTATAAAACAGGAAGCCACCGCAGACAGCTGTCAATAAAAGTGAAAGGTGAGGCTGAAATCAATAAGGCCACTTCAGAGTGTGTAATTTGGTTCTAACTGACTCATCCAGCAGGAAAAAAGGCAGTCCTTGAGATGTAGTTTATCTTGAGAAGAGGCAATTTTGAGGAGGTTGTTGGCTAACTCCGATTAGAGAGTTAATTAGTAATTAAGTGCTAGTGTTTTTTTTTTTTCTATTGAGTTCCAGTAAAAAGGGGAGAAAAAAAAACACTTGACTTGAGAAGTCCCTGTTGCCTGTGCACTTTTTGTCAGCTCTGAGTTCCCATTTTTTTATGCCACTGAGCCTTCCAGGACTTTTTAGACAGTAACATCTCCATGAACGTCAGAAACCTGCATGCAGATAACCAACCATCAGCGTTCAAAGGGCCCTATTCGTTGCTCCCTTTCAGTTATGCATTCGCTTAGACTCGAGCCTGCCTTTTGATGTAGCGAAAGTAGATTGCTAATTGGCAACCCACAAAGGACTGAAATTGGATGACTGTGAATTTGGGTAGGCAAATGCAGCTTTGACAACTCCTTCGCCTTTGAGGAGGGAAAGAGGCTGGATTTAACACCATTTTCATCCCAGCCCTTTAGTTTAATCTACTTCATATACTCGATGTAGATGGAGTAGTCACACTTCTTCCTCACAGAGATTTTTTTTTTAATGAAGATCCACTGATCAGACTCCTGTGTCCTGTACTTCCATCTTATGGTTATGTGAAGCTTTGATCTGCTAATACTGATTTAGCCCATTGTGATTTCTCTTTAAGAACTATAATAGCCAGTACTTTAACAATTTTTTTTCTAGCCTTCCAGCCATGAACGTTTATTAATTATTTATATTGGAAGCAGAGGCAATGTTACCCTGTGTCTGCGACAGAGGAGTCGCTATGAAACAGGGTTTTCCTATATTTGGAAACAAGAAACAAAAACATGGAGTTGAAATGTCACTGTCTTTAGCCTTTTATTAGCGTGATTAGCATGGTTAGCATGATGAGCGTGGTTAGCATAGTTAGCGTGACTAATAACTCACCACTGTCTGTGTCTCTTCCTGAGACTTTTACCTTTTTAAGAGGTATTTTCATTTCAGTCATGTTCTGTCTAAAGACTGACTTTTTACATAAAATAAAATCTTCAGATACATGAAATGCTAACAGTCAGATTAAAATGTAGTTAAATTTATGAATTTGAAACAGCTCAACCTTACAATGACTATAAGTGGTATTAAATATATATATATATATATATATATATATATATATATATATATATATATATATATATATATATATATATATATATATATATGTGTATTACAATGGGAATTATATTCATTCCTGCTTCCTTTGCACTCTGCCCATGGCACCATTGCATTATTGTCTCAACCTGTCCACTTTTTATAGTGTATTCAAAAGTGTTCTCCATGCTGCAGACTGTTTGACTTTTATTAGTACATTAGGATGTTGTTATGTTGTTTTACGAGTAAGCACACTGCAAGAATTGTACAATCCAGAGACAAAGTCCTCATTTGTGCACATATATCTGGGAAACAAAACGGATTCTGATTCTGAAGAGAAAGTTTTTAAGTCTGTCTCTCCTGTCTCAGTTGAAAGGCTTCCTTGTTACTGTACTAAATATACCTTAGTTAAGGCTTCCTGCTGTATCAGTCCACCTTCATCAGTCTGCTCGAAGCTTTTAGCTTGATGGTCATGGTTCTCGTTTTCCCCCCCAACAGCTCGGCCGATGACGCGAATGACCCTGACGTCCCCAACTATCGTGGCCAGGGCTCCGAAGCGCAAGACGACCGTCGCCACCTGCATTTCAGCCAACGGGAAACCCCAAAGCGTGATCAAGTGGGACACGAGGTTGAAGGGGGAAGCGAGCCTCCAGGAGTATCGCAACCCAAACGGCACGGTGACGGTGCGGAGCAACTACGTGGTGATCCCGAGCCGCGAGACCCACAAACAGAAGCTCACCTGTATCGTGATGTACCGAAGTGAGCGGATCACCGAAAGCGTGGTGCTCAACGTGCAGTGTAAGAAACGCTCTGTTGTAAAAGTTTGTTTTTTTTCTCTCTTCCCATCAAAAGTTTTGTTTTTCTAGTGGTGATTGCAGCCATTGAAGCATGCAGTAAACAAGATTATTGGCCATTTCAAGTCAACAATTATAGATTAAATATTTATAGAGAGAAAAATCTGTGCTGAAACACAAGGATCCAGAACCTTTCTGCTATTATGATTGGAAGATTTCATTCTTTTAGCAAACTTGACACAACTGTGTTACAGCGGTTACTCACCAGATGTTTAAAGACATTGGTATTACTTTTTCTTAACTTAATTTCTGACATGCAATCAGGCTGAACGTTTCCTGTTTCTGATCAGTTAAGATTACCAAAGTATTTTCTGTCTGCTAAATGCCAGAGTGTTTATCTTCAAAGTGAAAATATGCACATTAGGATGTCTTTGCCTTTAAGCATAGGTGACGCCCTGGTTTGCATGCTTCTCAATAATTCATATACTATTTATTCACATAATTTCAGTTAGGAGACTTCCTGTGGATGTATTTTAAGGCAAACACACTGCTTATTTGTGTGACAATGTGAGTGAAATCAAACAAAATCAGCCAAGATATCAGGAAGACAATTGTGGATGTCCACCAATTTGGTATACTGTTGGGTACAAATGTACATATCAAGCCCTAGAACGAATAAAACAAAATAAAAGACCTTGTGAGGATGCTGGCTGCAGCTGGTAAGAGAGTGTCAGTACCCACCGCTTAACCAGGACACTCAGAGAGGAAGAGGAATTTTTCCAAAAGAAACCCAAAATAAAGGCCGATTATGTTTTTTTAAATGCACCCGGGGATGTCCTGTGGTTTGACTAAAATAAAGCTGAGAATGCTTGGTCCTAGTGATCATCATTAATTTGGATCGAAACTGACGGAAGCTCACATATCTCGCAGCTCTTCCCACCGAGGGGAAAGCATCATGTTGTAGGAATGTTTCTGCTGCAGGGGAGAACGACGAGATGACGTGGGAAGAACATTTTTTTAGAAATATCGGAGTAACATCTGCACACGTCAGCCAGGAAGTAGGGCTGGGGGCGATATGGATCAAGAATAATATCAAAGCTTTATCCTAAACGGCAAATTTGTTTAACAAACAGCTGTTTGTTAAACAAAGGAGAAACAGCTGAAGAAATAACCCTCTGGAATACACAAAAGTATGATTAAAATGCAACATAGACTATCTCGATATAAACAATATAGTCTCATCCTATATCTCTTTAAAAACAATAATCACAATATATTGTTCATCCCTACCAGAAAATGAAAGCTCAGGCTCAACGCGATCTTCCAAATTACCCTAAGCATTCAAATATATTACCTAAAGATTTGTTTCAGGACAACAAAGTCAGTGTTTTAGAGCGGCTGGTGCCCAGCCATCATAATCATAAACAATCTAGGACAGACTAGAAAATGTGTGAGACCAAGGTGGTCTACGAAACTGATTTAGTTCTGTCAGGAGGAATGGGAAACTATTGTGAGAAGCTTGCGTAAGGATACCCAAAATGTTTGAGCTACATTATGCAGTTTAAATGCAGTTTTAGCAAATAATAAATCTATGTAAGCTTCCCAAATGGAAGAATTTTAAAAATGACGTTTTTTTGGAATCCTGACTGACCTAAAATCCGGAAAAGTGCATTCTGATTTAATTGTCATTGATAAAAAACAACAATTAATTTGTCTTTCAACACAATTTACCTACACATTTTGATTTCAACTGTTTTATATCCTCCTCGCTTCAGCAAAGACGCAGCCCTAAAAGTGTTATTATCAGGTTCTGGAGGGATCGAGCTGACACCAGTGTGCCTTCCTTGCAGATGAACCTGAGGTGAAGATCGAAGGGTTTGATGGGAACTGGTACCTGAACCGTCAGAACGTTCAGCTGACCTGCAGGGCCGACGCCAACCCCCCGGTGACGATCTACCAGTGGAAACTGTGAGTGTGACTTAAAGCCCTTAAGGGCTCAGGAAACATAGACGTGGCGTGGCTGCGCGCTGTCTCGCTCGCCTCAGATTTGTGAGGCAAACTAAATCTTCATGTCGAGGTGTTGCTGAGGCACAGGAGGGTCATTTCCCAGAGTAGGAATGCTGAGCGAAAGCACACTTTACCGACAATTTTATACACGAGAAACCAATCATCCGAGATAGAAGCGGCAGCCTCGTGTTTGGTTGTAAAACAGGTAATGAAGATAAAACCAGAGGCACGGCACAAAGGGGCCTATTACAGCAGCAACACACACCCCTGTCTGCCGGATGGTCACAGATACTGAGAGATAAATGCGAACGGTGCACACTTTGTGTTTGCTGTTTTGCTTTGAAGTCGTTGGGCTCAACATGCAGGTAGTGAGGTGAGAAAGCGTTATTGTTCGCGCTGTTGTATTCCCAGCAGGGCATGGAGGCGGCGGCTCATCCCCGACACACTGAGGGGACTACTGAAGCCGAGAAGTTGTAGATTAAACCATCATACTGGCTGAGATCGGTATTTCTGATTCCGTGATGATCACAGCGAACGCAAAAAAAGGAAGAAGCGATACAGATGCTGGGGGATTTCTAAATAAGCACTTAGAATAACGGCAAGAGATTCCAGAACTGATAAGTGGTAAGAAGTAATCCTTGAGGAATGTAAATAATGGAGGTTACAGTATCGGTGTTTGGGCATGGATGCCATGTTGATTTTGGACCTTTACCACTGCATTTGGCCAGTTGTTTTCAGGCTGAAATAATATACGACAAACAGCTTCAGTTATGTTTAAGAACCAGAAATGGGTGCACAAGTTGGAATTTAGTTTGGAAATATCTAGGTACACCCTCACTAATTATTGGAAACATGTCAGTTAGCACAGAAAAACACATGTGCCTTGCCAGTAACAAGAATAATCGGAAAGATTCTTGCTCAACATTTGCAAATCTTCTGAGCAGAAATGGTGGAGCTTGTTTAATCGGATTGGTCTCCCACAATATTACGCACACACACACACACACACACACACATACATATATATATATATATATATATATATATATATATATATATATATATATATATATATATATATATATATATAATCCAAAATCAAGCATTGATTCAATTACGGTATCATTGCCTGTTGCCCAACCACATCAGTCTGATCTGACCCAGACTGCGTCTTTTAGAGAAAACAAAGTTGGTTAGAATGAAGAACTCAGGAACAATCAAGGCACAAGATTGTTGCAAACTGGACTGAGAGGATGCCAGCCAAAAAAGAGGTCACTGCTCCAAACCTTCTTCAAACTTCACTGAAATGTGTAGCCAGTCATGCTTCTGGAGAACAGAAAGTTAATTGTCAGAAAAGATAAAGATTGACATATTTGGACAAAACTACAAAAAATTCAAGAGTGCTCTACCAGCTGTGGAGCATCTTGGTGTCAGCACCATGATGATGGTCGGTGTTAAAAATGGATGGAAGTTGAAGAACATTGTGTTTTACTTCCTTTATGACCAGGACTTTCTCTTGAATAAAACAGTATTTAAAGTCACCAAGACATTTACCTGAATGAAAAGCAGATATTTAAAATTGTATCAGCTTATCTTTAATCCATGGCTTGTGAAAGTGGACACAATAGGTCTTTGCAACAGGTTATTATCATCCCAGACAAACACAAAATTCAGTTTATTGATGTGGCCTAAAAGGTTTTGTCTGTGCCAGGAAACCAACTGATTTAAACGAGCGCTTCCCAATTCTGCCAAGCAGAGTGGCCAGATCTCCTGCCAGAATTATGCCCAAAGCTTGTAGATGGCTATAAAAAGCCCTCGGTTTCTCTGCAAACTGCTAAACTACATTTTTTTTTTTTTTGTAGATATCAGATGGGATGTTTGTATGTATTTGAGCCTGTATGTATACATTTCAATCTGCGCGTTTTAGGCAATATCTACACTTATATTCAAACTTACTGATTTTACAAATGGTTGAAGATGTTTTTTTGTTTTGTTTTTTTCATCCTACAAAAAGGACAGTTTGAATGCCTGAATGTAAGTCCTGAATTCCTAAGATTCTTGCCCATGATTTGGTTTGTTTGGGGGGGTTTTAGGAGGAGAAAAAATGTCTATTTGTGCAAATTACAATCAGAGAAAATAGCAGCTGATTCTGCAATACAAGCAATATTTGTGACTCAGATATTGCTTCACCAGACCAGAAATAAATCTGGTCTGGTGAAAACTGGTAGTAATTTCCCCAAAGGGCGGAGTGAGATCTGGCTTTAAAAAAAAAAAAGAACCAAATAAACAAAAACAGGCACAGAAAGTAAAACTGATCATCTCTTTCATTGAGGTCAGCCTGATATTTTCACAAACATTTTATCTAAACCATATTTAAAATCCTGCTGTTGTTTTTTTTCACCTAAATACTCTCCCTTGTTATTCTTTTTTTTTCTATTGTGAGGTAAACAAGACAGACAAGGCCAGTAAGAATAAGTTAACAGACCAAAGATGTGTGTAAATATAATTAAATTAAAGAGTTCAGTGTAGTCTATTAGCTCTGCACAGTGCCGTATTGGTGTTGATTGATATGGTAAATAAAATAATTTTATGGTCAGGAATCAACTATAACTATAACAACTACAACAACAGAAAGAGGGGAGAAAATGCTTCCTCAATTAAAGTAATACTAATAAGCAAAATGATAATTATGATAATAATTCTAATGTTAAAAATTAAATAATTTTAAATACAAAGTATGAGTAGCAATAAGTAAAAATTAGTAAATGGGGAGCTGGGATTTTATGACCATTTGAAACTGTCGGCTCAGAGTAAGCCCCCAAAGGTTTGGAGAGTGCAGCACAAAGACCCCACGGTGCACCCCGACCATTCCCCCAACCCAGAAGCACCCATCCAGAGATGAGTGTCTGGAAATGTTTCCCTGGCATTGTACATACGGAGGTTTTTGCCGTAGCTGAATCAGCAAAAAAATCAAATGGAGTTGGATTTTAGAACGAATGCATCAACATTTTATTTTACATTATGTGTCCAAACCAAGAGCTAAATGCTGCAGCGTTTCCTTTAATCGCTTCATGAAGGTGAGGTGGAGCGTAACGACCCTGCATTGGAGTTGATTTAGTCCACCATTATGGCCTCGGTGTACATTTTACATCTATTAGGTTTTAATAAGACGTCTGCAGGTATGTTTTTTTTTTTCTCCACCTTTCTTCCTTGCACATCGGTGTATGTCTCAGAGGAGAAACCCTGATGTAAACGCAAAACAAGAAAGGATGATCATTCATTTTCTGCATGCATCTGAAGCAAAGAGAGACGGGTTGGGAAGGGAAGGGGAGGAGGGTGCCGAGACGTGATACGGGAAGACGAGGGCACAGCGCTGACGGATCGGAGAGGACGGCCATTGGCGCACTGAAAACGAGAAGCCAAATCTGTTGTGAAGGTTCCCCTGGGCTCCGCTGTGGAGGTCAGCACAAGGCTGTGGTGGAACGATGTGGCAGGACAGCATCATCAACACGCCCACGAGAAGGTGTAGCCAATTCTAATTAGGACTAATGTTTTTAGCGCAAATACTCGTGTTTTTCATCCCCCCCCCCCATACTTCCAGCTGTACTATTGAGTCTATGAGTTTCTTTATACACCGTCCCACATACCGTTGTTATTTTTACCATCCGCAGATGCATATTTCTCATCATTTCTTTTCTGAACCTAAAAATACACACAGTCCTCGTCTCTGAGCCTCTAGAACTATTTCACAACTAGGGCTACCGGGCGGGAAGATCCGTGCTGTTGGAACTTTGTCGTTTGTTTTTAAAACGTTTTGTTTTCAGGGCGTCCTTTAGTTCTCTAAGTGGGCGCGGGATGAAAAAATGTGGCTGAAGATTTGTATTTACTTTTTTATCATCACTAACCACTGGATCGCTTGTGTGATAAAAACTCCGGCTTTATAATTTTCCCCCTTTCATTAAAACGCTATTTTCCAGCAGACAAGAAAACCCCATCGCGTCCTTAAAGGCATTTTCAGTTTCTCAAAGACAAAGCTCTGCATAAATCAAGAAATCTGTATTTTGTTATTAATGCATTTCACAGTGTGATTACTTCAAACTCGGCTCTAATTAGCTGGCTTGCTTATCTCTGTTCTGAAAATGAGATTCTATTAGTCATGTTGATTAAAGGCCACAATAAGACAACTGTTTCTTAATTTCCTCCGTCGCCAGTGGCTGTGGAGGAAATTCATGGTCACTTAATGGCCTTTTAAAGGGACGTTCAGGTCCTGGTTTGCTTGAAACAGTGCGGCCAGTTCTGCTGTCATGGGGCCCACAAAGGCTTTCGAGATGCCTTTTGTTTAGGCGGTTATAAGTTTAGGAGAATATGATGAGCCACTAATTCCTCATTCCCGGTTTACTTTTCTACTCAGTTGTTTTCCACCAACTGTGGTTTTATTCTTAAAATCTGTGTAAATCTGTTTAACTTAGATTCAGACATGGGCCGGTTACCGACATTGAGCTATACAAAGGAGAGGTTTTTTTTTTTTTTTCCAAAACATTGCAGATTTAAAACCACAAAGATTTTCCATCACACTGTTCCTACAGTTTAAAGTCCTTTTAATGACACCGCAGAGAAAGACACACACACTCACCTGTTACTGAATACCTCAGGTCTTTCACTTCTTTCCTGCTCACTAAAAACACTAATTAAATATATCTGGAAATATTTCTGGTTGCAAAAAGGATCCATACATGTCTTGTTAAGGTAACGTCCGTTAAGCAGCTGACAGCAGGCAGACCACGTGATCAGATTGCCCTACTAATTAGAGTAGTCTTCAATAAGCATTTGAAAGTCTTTACCATATATTTTCCTATTATGCGTATCAACTGTAATAAAAGTTGCGGTAAATCTTATTCCTTCTCCATTTCAAATAAACTGAATTTGACCATGTTTATGTTTTCCCGTGCCATAAGAACTCACAGCAGAAAGGTTTCCCAACATTTCTCATCAAAATCAAATCTTTCTCCAGAAGCGGTACCAAGCTGACGTTAGCGTGCGTCTTGGAATAAGTTTAACCTAATATGAAAGATAAATAAATTGACTATGAAACACGGTGTTTAGACTATCGCTTTGAAGTAAGAAAGGAAGAATTGCTTCTGTTGCCCCGGGGCTGTGTTGACGGAGTAAACTAATAAAAGCTACTATCTCCGGCCATTTTTTAGATATTTGGAATGGAGTGTTCAGAGTACCCATTATAAAATAAAAACAAACGCTGACAGGATGATATACACTTTAACTAAATATCCGTACACCGCGGCTGACTAAAAACACTGAATTATTGTCTGATTTATAGCTTACTATCAGCCCTTAAGTAAACGGCTGTTCCGCACAAACACAAAAAAGAGGATCATAAATGCTTATTTGGCAGTAGGACCATCTCACAGCCAGAGAAGCCTTAGAAACGGCAATAGATTATCAAAGCTGGACTTTATGCCACCCTGACTACAGATTCCTTAAAACACTTATTGTTCTTCCTAAACCTTTTCTCTATTTGTGAAATCAGAAATTGTGTTTTTTTTTTGTAAAATGTTAAACTCTAGTCTTGTGAGCCGGATGAATGAATATAAACCTAATATGTAGCATTATACCACCAAACAACTATGAATGTTATTTTTACTCAGCTTTATCATACAAGAGTCTTATACAGGCCAACAGAACAGTTCTGCAGAATAGTAAATCCGTTTTGTTTTATGTTTTGCTGCAACTACTTCCCAATGGTTATTGAAGTGTCTAAGAACATCATTGAAAGGATCTGTACTTAGGTTTCGCCTGACATCACAGAGGAGATTAACTGCTATGTCAAGACAACAGTCTGTGAGTGAGAGACTGCTAGTTGCAGAGGAGTCAAGTAACCGTGCAAACAAGAAACGAACAAACATTTGGGTAATTATGCTAATGGAGACAGAGCTCCCTTTTAATGTCTCTCTTCTTTCGTTTTGAGTTACCTCTGTTAGTTCTGGACTTTTACGTGCAGTCATGCTGTGCGATTGTAACAAGGAAAAAAAATCATCCCACTCCTCATAAATGGTAAAACGGTAAATGGTCTGTACTTGTACAGCACTTTATCAAGTCGGAGGATCCCAGAACGCGTCACACTACATTCAGTCATTCACACATTCACACCCTGGTCGTGGTGAACTACGTTGTACCCACATCTGCCCTGGGGCTGACTGACAGAAGCCTGGCTGCCATACGAACGGTGCCACCGGGCCCTGACAACTGAGACAGTTAGAGAGGGGTGTTGAACCGGCAACTCACCAGTTACAGGACAAACTTCTAGCTCCTGCTCCACTGTCGCCCTAAGACTACTTAATTATATTCCCCCCAAAAGTAGATGTTACCACAAATTCACACCAGTCATCTGTATATTGCTACTATAGAAAATCTAACGAGTGTGGCGAAGGACTAGCTGAAGTTGTCTTGCGCACAGAGACGTTTCCAGCACATTCCTGTAGGTAGACTGTCTGTAGACAGAGTGGGATCCCGTCGGATTAGGCTTGTCTCTCACAGATGCCATCAGATCCTCCTCAGATTGTTATCTGGACTGTTTGGAGGCCCAACAAATACCTGACTTGTTGGCTTGTTTGGGTCCTGGCTTTCCTCATGGCCACACAGACATTTGAGTTCGATTCTGAAGGAAATCCATGGCAATATTTTTTTTAAAGATCAATATGGAAAGAGTGTATGTGTCTCATTTAAATATATGCCTTAAATAACATTTCCCTGATAGTATACAGAATCTCAGAGGGATATCTTCATGCTTTTCTCTTTTGGATGTCTCCCACGGTTGCTTCTCTTTAGGGCGAGTTGACTTAAGTATAACTACTAGCAACAAATCCCATACTGCCACCCAAGGACAACAGTTGGCACTTAAAACGACTTTTTAGTGTCTTTTATGGCCCTTTGCTTCGTTAGAACACAGAAATCTTTATACACCATTCATTGAGATGGGTAGACATAATTTTATGAGTGCTCTGTGTATTTCCACATGGTGGTGTTGAAAATTAGTTGGACTCGAATGTTTGGATTTGGCTTTTGAATTTGATGCAACCGCTTTTTATTTGACAAACAAGAAGAGATCCCATCATTTAAAGAAGGGAAAAATAACAGATTTTGTGGGCAAAGCTAAAGAATTAACTTTACCAACCTGTTTTAATTTAGTTGTATTTAATTTGTATTTTTTTTTTTCTGTTGTCATTTCTAAAATGACAACAGAAAAACTTCTAATTTGTGTTGTAATTAGAGATGAAACTGCAGTATAAGCTGATTCACATCCTGGACTGGCCGGCCAGAAATAATAAACGTACACAAAAGCATAGAAGCTATATTAAATATCAGCAATGAGTTCTCACAATACAGGGATGAACACAGACGTGTAAGATGCTATTTATAAGTGAACTGAGAGAAGTGCCTGAGATTCATTCAGAAAGTTGGTGAGTAAGACAGGTTTCCAATTTCTATCCATTTGAACTGTAATAAAACATGTGGGGTTTTTTTTTGAAAAGTTAGCAATTTCAAGAAAATCTCTTTGCAAACGTAAGGATGTACATTCTTAAGGAATACACACAAACTACTGAGCAAAGCTAGCCCCAATGGTCCCTATTAGATGCTTAAATAGTTTAATGTGTCTTTTCTCTATAAAAATGGTAAAACACTGTTTCTTCCTCATGCATGTAGAGGGATCATGGGGCCTCTGCTTGGGACAGACATGAGTAATGATGGAGGTAAGGCGAGAGAAAACATAGAAAGGAAAGGTCGACCAGAAGACGTGGATCAGTTATAATGCTGTTATTGCGAGCATGTCTCAGCCACCCCGGGAACTATAGGCAGCCATCAGAGCATTAGCGATCGGTTGCTAAACTGATGGTCCTCTTTTGCACGCAAGCAATCAGTTTTGATTGTCACCGTTAAACCTGTTGAGCAACTCCGCAAAGAAACAGAGTTTAACTGAAATTCCTCAGACTGAAGAAGTCTCTTGGAATAGGACACGAAGCTTTTCAACAACGAAGAACCAGTCCAGTGGACCTACTTAACGTTTTCTGATTTCAGCTATATTATTGAGATGCATCAGGACACTTCTAGGTGCCTCAAAATGTCTTTATAATAAAATAATATGTCTCCCCAAAATGGAAGTCTACCCCTTGATGTGGTAAACAGTTACTGTCAGTTAGAAATGTTGTCTGAGGAAGTTTTATAATGATCTTCAGACATTAGCGCGGGGTGGGGGTTGGGGGTGGCTAAGCTTTACACCATATTGTCTCTATGTTGGAGACTCTTATTTTGGAGTAAAAAGGTTGTAGCTCTTAAGCTGCCCTGTGGTGTTGACAAATTCAGCTAATGATGACTGTTTGTCAGGCTGGCTATCAGAAACCAGCTAGATAATCATTGGAAAAGCCTCCATTTTTAAATAATATCTATATCTATATATATATATATATATATATATATATTTTTGGTATGCAATAGAACAAAGAAAGAAATGAATGGCGATATTCTACAAATGCATTCAGTGGCATTCTTTAGTAGCTTCATAATAATCCCAAATAAAGTCACTATTACATTAGATCGTTCTCTAGTTCAAAATCTAAAGTACACAGGTTTAGGAGATTCTTAGTTTGCCCACAAATATAGCTAAAATTTCACACTTGTTTCAAACAACTCGATGTAAAGTTGGCTTCAGTTTGACGTATCGTGACACTCCTACTGTTAGCGGTCCATATACTTTGCGTGTGCTTCATAAAAATCAGTTTTACCTTTAGTTTTAGAGTATAGTTCCCCCCCCAGTGCAGTTTTTCCTCCTGAAATAATGATGCAGTTTATAGTGAGACCAAGATGTGAGGTTTCTGCAGCCTCCTCACGCCAACATCTATACACAGACACTGCATACACGAGGAGCCCAGCCAGTCATCAAAGAATCTGTATCACTCTCAAGCTGTTTGTTAGGCTTTTATTTTGCAGCCCCTCAGGCTCCATTCATGCCCACACACTCAGTGACACACACAGACACGCACACACACACTCACTCACTCATGCAGACATTGCTGGTCATGGCAGAACCAGTGGCGAATTGCAGTTTGCAAGCCTTTCATTTCTGCAGCAAATCAATTGGGCTTTGCAGAACTCAGCATTTGATAGAGGTTCACAAGTTAACTGATTATTGAATCGTGACATACTGTATTGAGGGTTGTTTGTGGTCCCATTGCAATTGCTTCACTAAGGTGACCAGTGGAAAATCAACTCAAGCGCAGCTTTTTCTATTGCTTTTTACTCTGAAATATGTTCTAACCACAAGGTTCCTACACACTCTGGAAAAGTGTCGTATTCAAGTGCTTTTAGTGTTCTGATTTCATACAAAAACAAAGTGTCCATTCATCCATTTAGCATCCGATCCGTTTCTCAGGTTGCATACCTCAAGCAAGACTACAGAAGAGTGCAGACAATCGGTAGTAAACTTGAATAATTGTTGTTTAAAGTGGTAAAAATAAGAATAAAGTAAGAACTCTGGAGATTTCTGAGTCTGAGAAACTACAGAATTTTAATAATCAAACATGTGAGAAGTTTTTTTTATCTGGTTTTAAAACTGTCCTGATCCTGATCATACGGTACATTTCATGTAAGGGTACATTAATTACACACCCTGCCAATGTTATGGAAGAGCCTTGTTAAAAGAACAGCTCAAGTGCCTGATTTGTGTCCATTGTTAGCATGACGTCTAATTTTGTTTTCTCTCTATAATTTCATCCTGTTTTTATTTCGCTTCAGTAAATGGAGCACCATATTGCTTTTAATGTTCTGGCACAGCAGCACCTCTCTCTCTCTCTCTCTCTCTCTCTCTCTCTCTCTCTCTCTCTCTCTCTCTCTCTCTCTGACCCGGGAGAGTGATGACAGAGTATCTTTGCTGCCAGCGTCCTCATTGTCACCACACTGGGGCTGGAGAACTATTCAGCGTTATCACAATTGTAACTCTTCTTAAGCCCGAGCCCCATTCAGAGCGGCCGCTGAAGCCGATCGGCTGGAAGGGGCGACGGGAAACGGCTAATTGTCGTGAAAGTCGAAACCTCTTTTACGGCCCGGCGGGGCGCTGAGAAAAGCGGGTCCGAATAATGGAGCGGAGGGTTTCCCCGTGTTCATGATCTGTGACCTTAAAGTGGGCTGGCCTGATCAAAAGGACACGGGGCGAGTCTGAGCGCGGCGGAGATAGCGAACCATAAAGACAAACACCTTTTAGGCAGGAGAAATGGGCAGCGGTGCTCAAAAAACAGCCCGGCTCTTTTTTTTTGGTAGAGGCTGCGTTTATCGCTTGATCAGCTGCCTCTCCTGACAGCTCCCTTGAGTTTTAAGTTCAGCCATGTGAGCTGGGCTGTAGATGAGAACGAAGCCCCCTTTCCCCTCCGTACCACTACTGTCTGTTTTGTATTCCACATGCCGAAACACCCTGTCCTCCTGCATCAGCTATATCTTACCTGTTAGGACCTGCTGGGATTCCCTGTCCTCATAATTTTGTTAGGACTTGATGGATGACATCTGAAATACAGCGCTGTCAAATATTCTTGGTATTTATCTCACCCCTACATGCAGGGTTTTTCACCCCGAGAGATTTGAATTTTTTTTTTTATTATTGTCCTGAAGAGATTTTTCTTTTTCTCCCCCTCTGGTTGGGAGTAATTCTGCCTTTTTTTTAACGTGGTCTGCATCATCGCCTTCTCTTTTTTTTTTTTTTACCGCAGTCTGAACGGCTCACTGCCCACCAACGTGGAGATCAAAAACAACACTCTGTTCTTCAAGGGGCCCGTGACCTACGACCTGGCCGGGACCTACGTCTGCGACGCCACCAACAGCATCGGGACGCGCACCGGCATCGTGGACGTCAACATCACAGGTAGGCGACCGGACGGCTGCCGTTTCCGCTCTGTCTCTTCCGTAGACTCGGGCCATGAGCTGATCAATACAGCGTGCGCCAGGGTGGGAGCAGTGCCTTGCAAAAGTATTCACGCCCCCTTGTTTCTTTTCCGCACTTACTAGCACCGCAGCTGTAGGCCGACCGTGTTTCTGGGGGACTTCGTGAGTCAGAACAACATAGGGGCAATGCCTTAGTGAGAAGTAGAAGGAAAATAATTCTAAAATGAAACGTTTGAGGACCATGGAAAGTTAGGCGCAGATTTAAATTTAGCACCTTTTACTTGAATACCCAGAAATAAAATATTAAGGCAACCATTTGCCTTTGGAGGTGACCCGTTTAGGGAACAGAGTCCAGCTGTATTATAATTAAAGTTGTTCTACAAAGGCCCTAGAGGGTGGAGAACAAAAGGGAATACTCAAAAAGTCCGTTCTTTAAGGAAAAGTGCATCTTTAGACACTCCATTTGAGCCCGGTTCCTCTAAATGGAATCCAAAACGTCCCACTGCCTTCTATCTAAATAGAAAATAGTGTGTAATGCAGATGTTCTCTGGCATTTTCAAATTTCTACCAAAACACCGAAGACCAAACAGTGTCGATGAGACGAAGCGACACACCAGACGGAGGACGGAAAAAAGCAGCTGGGATTCCCACGCTGACTCTGGAGGAGCAGCGATTTGTCACCCACTCCACAAATCTGACCTTTATAGATGAGCCGTTGTTGAGTGTAAAACTGTTTGCAGTTTGGCTGAAGACGGCTGAGAATAGAGTCGAACCTTTTGGCCTGCGTGCAAAACACTATCAGAACAGCGAACGCACACACCACTAAAAACACAGCGGTGGTAAAATCAGCATGCTGTGGGCACGCTTCCCTTCTGCAGGGACAGGAAAGGTGGTCAGGAGTGATGGGAAGATGGATGGAGTCAAACGTAGAAAGAGATCCTGCTACAGGCTACAAAAGACTCCGTTTGATCAAAGCCTGATCAGGAGTTGGACTGGCCCAGTCAAAGTCCAGATCTGAATCTGGGCAACTAAGGGCGAGGAAAGGGTGCCTCATTCAAATGCGAGCAACACTTATCAGATCCTTGTTTACGGAACAAAGAGTGAATTCCTCGTTGGGTTTTTGCTTCCCCTCCGTAATCACGCACCGCTTTGTGTCGGTCTGCCGCATGCGATCCCCATAGATGACATCACGGCCTGTGGCTGGACCGTGACAAAAGGTTAAGAAACATCCAGGACGCCTGAATACGTCTGCAAGGCACCGTGGCTGCACACACGCACAGCTTCATCTGATTGTCACAAATCATCTGTGCTTTTCAGTGTTTGTGCATCAGGGCTCGACGCAGCTTGTTAGAACAACCCCCCCCCCCCCCCCCCTGAACCCCCCCGCCTCCCATCACACATCCAAACACGTGTGGGAGCAGGTCTATTATCGGCGCCTAAAATAACATCCAGGAAATTGGGGGTTTTAGTTGAGGGCACTGTATTGATCATAGCCTGCTAGCTCGTGCCTCTGCTGTTGTTGAACTTCTTCTTTTGTCTCTTCTGGGGTGGGTGGGTGTGTGGGGGGGGGGAACAAAATGCTGAGCAAAACTGATTCAGTTTCCTACCCTTCCACGTAATTGCCGGCACACAAACTCTGCGGTCTCCTTTTGGTTCTAACCCAAAAGGAGACCCGCAAAGTCTCTGCTATCCATTACGAGCCAGAAGTCCCTATGCATCCTAAAGATTAGGGGATCTTCCTCTGATTGGTAGCAGCTGTGTGCGTGGCGTTGGGGGACTGTTCCAGTTTTGGTCTGGTCGGACTGGAAAGGCTTTCTCTCTCTCTCTCTCTCTCTCTCTCTCTCTGAGCTGCTTGGTTTCTGGGAATCCGGCGTGTTCTAACTTGCATTGCTTTGCATGTTAACTCGTGTCTCTGGAAATGGCGTGCTTGTTGTGAAATGAACAGCTGTTCCTTACAGTATCATTTGCTTCTGCATCCTCTCTCTCTCTCTCTCCATGTACTATTTCTCATGTAGGGATAAGGCTAAGAAAAAAGGAAAAAAAAAAAAAAAAAAAGGTTTTCCCCCGATGTAACAACATTGTCTGCAGAGCGAAAACGTGTTCCAACTAAGTTAGTAGTGTAGCAGTCTGAATCTGAAAAGCTCTTAAAGAACCTTTAGAAACAGGAAATGGCTGCGGAACCGCTCGCGTCGAGCGTTTGGCACAAAGAATTGCGACTCTTTTAAAAAGACAAAGCAAACGCACCGAAGTAATTTTCCATCTCTCCTGTTTTTTTTTTTGTTTTTTTATCGATCGCTTAAATTAACAAACCACAATGCTGCGCTCCCAGCAGTCTTTTTGTTTATTCTCCTCATTTGTCTGCATAATTTTTTATTGTGTGAACAAAGTGAGCAATGCGTGGGTACATGATTGGAGTGTGCTCAGTTTCAGTTTGTCAGGGTTTTTTTTTTTTTTTTTTCTATTCTCTTTATTTTACATTTGCAACTGCTTAAAGGCTCGCCCGTTGCCGCGGCGCCAGGTGAAACAAAAGGAATAATGAATCTTGAATCTATGAAATCACTCCTTGTTCATAGCAGGTAGTTCACATCACATAATCAGGAACCAGAACACAATGCATGAACCCTTTTTCTTGTGACTTTTGGACTCTTTTTTTTTTTCCAAAGTGCAAAACAACAGACGACCGTTCTTCTGGGATAACTGAAACTACTTGTTGAGGTTTCTCCTCCTGAACTTTCATAAAAACCAGCGAAGGATCTGAATAATTGCTGCCAGAGGCTTGCTTGGCATGTCGTCAAACAAATGCTGAGCAACAAATGCGCTCAGTTTGAATGAGACTGGACCCGGATGGAGAGGGTATCTAAAGACCCAAAATGGACAGAGGCTGACCCTAGGTGCTGCAGAACTTATGAAATACAATTAATACCACAGAAAGTGGCTGATTTAGAGATGCCCGTTTGCTTCAGCTACTTCTTTTCTACATGAATTAGCAAAAACATGACATAAAATTATCCAAATAGAATGTTGTTTAACTCAAACTTTCCTAATTCTCATGGGTTCACTTGTGAACTATAACAGCGTTAGCTTAAGACGACCACGCACTAACGGAGACCCTTTTGACCTAAGCCACGCCCCCTTTTTATGAAGCATCCAGAAGATTTAAAACTTCTCGTTTGTAACCTACGTTTACAAATCTTCCCTTTTAGAATTGAATCTACAATTGCAAATGTCCTTTCACCGTTACAGAAACGCAATTCAGTGCCAGTTTATTTCATTCTAGGGGGTATAATACTGTATTTTATCATTTCATATGTTTCAGCATTTCATGTGTTCTGCCTGACAGTTTGAAAGCTGCTTTTATTTCCACTAAAGGAGCTCCATCCTTGATATCTGGAATTACATTCACGGCGAAACCTGTCCTGAATATTAAGCGTCGACGCTCACACCCGGTCGTCTTTTTGTACCCTCTGAAGTAATAAGCTGGCTGGAAACAAGCTCCAAGTGTTGTTCTATACTGTTACATGGCCAGGAGCACTGAATTTCCCAAAGGTTGCCATACCAGCCTTAAAAGGATGTTGCCCGGTTGCCATAGTAACGCTGTCAGGTTACAGGGAGAGCAGCCAGCCTCTCCCCCCCCCCCCGAAAAGCACCGTTCAGAGCCTCAGCTCCAGCGTGGCGCCCCGTCAAAGTGCAGAGCAGCTCAGAAATGGCTGCGGATGATCTGAAGCGGTGTAGTTCAACGCTTTTGATTTGAACCAGCGAGGGCGGCGACGTTGTCCGTGTGTGTCATGCTTGTGCAAAACAAATGCTTTCATACAGTCATATTCAATAGATGAGAATGTGAATCGTACAGTTCATTTATTTCAGTAAATCAGTCCAGAGTATGTCGGTTATTTACACACAAACTGATGGTTTTGAGCCTTCATTTCTGTTAATCATATTTTTTTATTTATTTTTTTGCTTACATGTATGAAAACACATTTAATATAAGAATATTACGTCAGACCAATAACACCTCCCCCCCCCAAAAAAAAAAAAAAAACATTATTATTACAGAAATGAGGGCTTAACACCTCCTTATTTTCAAAAATAATACCTTGTACAAGACAAGCCTCATCAGAAGATTCTGATTTATTAAATATGACTGTAGATTTTATACCTGCGCCTGTTTGTGTTCTGGGAATTTTCTTAAATTTGGTTTTCACTGTGAGTCTGGGCTCTGAGGATCTTCTTTAAATTGGCGGTGTATAATTGGGGCTAAACAAATATGCTGATGACTCATTAACTTCATAGTGCATGTTTTCCCTTCCCCCACCCAAGTGTCCCCTGCAGTGAGGAAAGCCTTGACACCTAATCCGGGCTGGACTGTTGGTAAATATAAAACAAACATTTTTTTTTTCCCCCTCTTCCTTGTTAAAAGTCTGATTTTTAATGATTCTGAGATTTACAGGCTCTCTGAGGAGTTGTTTGAGAATCAGTAGCTCAGCCAGATGGCGTCTTTAGCCTGAAGTCAACTTTAACAGAGTAATGACAAAAGTGAAGCCCAAGCAATCAAGATTTAGAAATTCCTTCAAGCCTCGACCGTTTTTTTGCCGGAATATGCATGAACTCGGCAGGGTTCTCGTTTTGTTTTCATTTTGAAGTTAATTTTTAGATTGACAGGGTAATATGCGGCACACCTGTCGGTTAGTCAGCCCCCGCCACCTGTGTCAGGGAGATAAAATGTCCTTGACAACTTGTTTGTATGGGAGAAAAGCTATTTTCTCACCGTGGGATGCGGCACTGATGAAGCTCTTAAAGGGAAGCGCATTTTAATCAGGCTTCCTTTTTGCTGACGGATTTGCAGGCGCTGCGGAGCCGCAGATATCGGCGAGGGCCACAGAGCGCCTTGTTTCAATTAGTTTTAGGGGTGGCGCTCGCAGCCCGGATGGCACCGACAATAGTAAGTCGCGCGGGTGACGGAGGCTTTCCACGAGGACACGTGTTCTGCCGATATGGTGTCAGAATCTAATGAAGCACTTCGCGGGGAAGGGAGGGCGGAAGAGGGAAACTTTGCGCGACGCTTCCCCCGGCTCATTTGCATGCAGTTCAGAAATCTCCCGAGATAAAGCTGACGAGTCGTCAGATATGATTAATCAGCTAATTACCGAGCGGCATCAGAGGCCGTGCTAAAAAAGTAAAGACAATTAAACAAGCCCCCACAATGGAAGTTATTTTTTGACCGATCTTTCTCAGCAGCTTTTTAATAGGAATGCCACTCAAGCCGTCAGACGAAGCCACAGGAAGAGGGCTGAGTGAAGCGGTTAAGCCTCAAAGATTGTCCTCCAGCTCATGAGAGCTAAATCAGCCTTTCATTAGGATAATCAGCTTTCCAGCAGCCGCGCACTGTTTTTGTGTTTGAAACAAATCAATGTCGCCACCTTAAATTTCTTCCCAGCGCATAATGCGGCGTGATGAATGGCCGTTTTGTCGGGATGGCCTTACAATTATGTCATTATCGCCCCTGAGAAAGCAGATGTGTGGTTTTCGTACTTGGCAGTTGACAGCAAATTGAAATGTGGGAAAGTTTTTTTGTGTTTTCTTTTTCTACATTCGCGGATATATTTGTTTACTTGAGGCTGAGATTTATTCTCTCACACGAGCCGCTTCTCTGTGAGAAAACCGTTTGAAGACGGCGCATTATTCCAGGGATCGGCTCGAAAGGGCTGATGCCGGATCTGTCAGGGGGTCAACGTTTCTGCGAACCTTTCAGAAATCCCTCATGGCTCAGCCGAACTAACCTTCACTCCTTGTTTGTCAGGAGCGTGGAGCCGAGCTGCCTTGCTAAGCGCAGATGCAGTCGGTTTTGCTACGGGGCCTCGCCGCTCGGGTTAAACAGGATGGAGTGGGAACGTTCTCTTCAATTTGGAGAGAGAGCGTGAGCACGGACGCCTCCGTAAGCAGAGGCCTATTGGTGCCAATATCTGTTCACGCTTGTCTGAACAAGCAATAAATAGTTGGCCTCTGTTGGAGAAAATCAAGTTACGAGAGAAAATGGTGGAGAGGAAAAAAAAAAAAGGGGGGGGGGGAAGTGACACGTGTTAAAAATGAAATAAAAGCGGGGGACCGTTCAGCGGAAATATAAATAAATAAAACGCGTCCGCGTGAGCGAGCGAGATGCTCCAGTGGATCTGATTTTTTGGAATTTAGTCGAGTAGCAAAAGTGGAAGTCAGAAATAAGCTCCGAGGCAAACAGCATCTGGGAGCGGAGCAGAGGTGGAAAAAGAGGGCAGAAGGCTGTTTACAAGACTTTACGTAACCGCCAGAGTGAGCCTCGGCTGCTCGCTGGCTGTCGCTTCTCTCCGTCCTCCGGTTGCTGCGTTCCACTGATATGGAGGGAATAAAGCGCCCAGAGATGGCGGGAGGAGGTGACGCTGGCTAAAGAGAAGGAATCACCTGCGCAGTTGTTCTGGCTCTCTAGTCATCAGCCTCAGTATGTAAAACCAATGAGGCAAGTGCAAAAAAAAAAAAAAAAACTGTTTCCAAATGCAGCAGCAAAGCACTATGGGCCAGGTCAAAATGACAAGTCTGAGTGTAAATACCCATCGTGTTGCAGAATGGATGTTTGTGATGAAGAAAGTCTTGGATAAAATTAAGAAGCTGTTGAAGTTTTCTGCACGTTGGCTTAAATCCTCCAGAGAGTCTTCTCCCGCTGTTCCTTTAAAGCTTCATTTAAGAGATGCGACCGGTAAAAGCTGGGAGAATCTAGTCCATCAGAGAAAGGTCGTATCATACAGGCTGCAGCGTCGCAGAAAGCAGTCTAAATATCACGGCTTCAGTGCATCGGGCGAAACTGCTTTTACTGGACTCCGGGGCTACAACAGGGCCCCCCCAGAACGACTTGAGGGCACTTGTGCATCGATTCCTGGAGTTGTTAAAACTACTCTGGTGGTGCAGCAGCATTTCTTACAAGAATAGTTTCTCAGTTCCTGATGCAGTGGTTGCCGTTTGCAGTAGCATTGGCATTCTGGATGGAATAAAAACGTTTAACTATTAAAGGGTTCCCAGAGGATTTAATGCAGAAAAAGCTAAATATCTCAACATAACCAGTGACTGACTGCGGGCTTCAAGGGATTAAACTTTTGTTACATGTTGCTATGTTATGCTACCACAATTAATATATTTGATTGATATTTTACGTCATAGTGCTACTCAAAGTAGCAAATAATTGTGAACTGGAAGAAGAATGAGTCCTGGAGAAGTTGCAGGTAGAAGGTAGAAGAGGGGTTAGCTTAACCTGTAGATAAACACTCACAGAAATGAGTTAAAATACCAATATTTTAGAAAAACTATGGCAGTCTTCCAGAAGCCAGGTAGGAAACCGGTGGAGGAAGGATCTCTGGTCGGATGTGACCAAATTTAATACATGATAGTGGCAGGATCTTGATGTATCATCATACTGGAGATTTTGTTTTTTCTTAGTTTTCGGCCGTTGTAATTGCGGCAAAGATTGACTCTTCAAGTATCGAATCAGTGAGTTGAATACAGATACATAAAATGTTGCTTTATATATTTTTTTTTTAATTTGTGATTGTTTTATTTTATTTACTTGAAAAAAGTAAGCGCCCGTGGTTGTAACGTGACCAAAAGGTCGCTGTATGACATAAAGCCGTCATTTTGCCGGATGTAACTGAAGATGGTAGCTTCCGTAGCTCGTCGTGCGTAGATTTGATCAATTCTGAAGTTCAGTCCCGGTGTCCCTGCGGTATAGGTTGCTTGTCTTAGACGTGACGGCGCATCCGTGCCTCTACGAAATAAAAGTCGCGATGACTGCAGCAGGAGCATCCTCGAAAAAAGCGAGCGACGCGCCGTATATTACTGACGTGTAACAGCGGCGCTTCTCTCCGCAGCCATTTGTCTCGTTCTGTTCCCCGACGGAGAGGAGAGACGTTATGGCTCCCCTTGCAATGTGAAATTTGTTTGTCTTTGCCTGTCATCCGTCTCAATCTGCGCTCTATATCATATTGCGCCGTTGCCTCCTCACATCGCCACCTGCATTATTCATAGATCCAAAGGCCACATGTGTGTGTCTTCTGTATTATTACACTCTCATTTAAAGCTGAGATATGTCAGCAGACATTTTAGGACCCCCCCCCCCCCCACACACACACACACACACACACACACACACCTCCTCCTGGGTGTTTCTCATCACCCTTGAACTTTCTGCTTCGACATCTACAAACCCGCAAGGCATCCGCGTCTTCAGTGTGATGAAGCGACTTCCTCGCCCCCACGTCTTTAGCTGCTGGCGTCGGGGTTGTCTGCATCTCGGATCCTGCCAAGATCACACCTCATTATCCAAATCAGACATTAGCATGGACTGCCTCCCCTGCTCGAAGCAGCGCGGGCCGCCCCGTAAAAGCCTATGCTGCGTTGTTCTGTGCCAGGGTAAGCGCTGACGAGTGGAAGCCGTCGCGCCGCGTAAAAACGGAGGAGAGGGAGGCTCCCCTTTTTCAGCAGCAGTGGGTTTTTATTTATCTTTTTTAGCTTTTCGAGAAGAAGAAGAAGAAGAAGAAGAAGTGATAGACCTGACCGGACACTTGAAATGCAAATGTCACCAGGGGAGAGCATGTGAGAGAAGAGCAGCTGAGATCCAAGTGATTTATCTTAACATTTGTTTCTGCATGGCTTGCTGTTTCTCCTCTCCGGAGGATATGCCGAGGAGAGGGATGTGGCAGGCAGATGGAGCGGGCTTGGGGGGGGGGGGGGCATTGGCTGATGCCCCATCGGCCCAACTCACCCCCTCTTTCTTCTTGCTCATTGCTGTCCACCAGTGTGGTGTTGGATCTGTCACGCCTCCCTGAGAGCCTGATGAAGTAGGTCACATGCTGTCCTGGAGTCTGACCACTGGCTCCAGAGCTGATGCTGATGCTGCTGCCGTGCGGTGATTCATTCATTACGGCCCCAACATAACGACTTAGAAACAAAACCTACATATCTATATATATATATGTGTGTATATATATGTATATATATATGTGTGTGTATATATATATATATATATATATATATAGTTATATAATATATATATATATATATATATTATATATATATATAGATATATCTATATATAGATATGTATGTATATGTATATCTAATATATATAGCTGTATGTATATGTATCATATATATTATAGCTATATACTGTATCTGTTGTCTCTATCTCTTCTCATACTCGATGTATATGTCTATCGTCATATCGATCTCTCTATCAGTCTTATACTGCTCTCATCATCTATCATCTCTCTCTATGGTATCTTCTCTGTCCTCTCTCGTATATCTATCTCTCTGTGTCTATCTCTGTGTCTCTATCTCTCTCTGTGTCTCTATGTGTCTCTCTCTCTCTGTATCTCTGTGTCTCTCTATCTCTGTGTCTCTCTCTCTGTGTGTATCTATCTCTCTGTGTGTCTCTCTCTCTCTCTCTCTCTCTCTCTCTCTATCTCTCTCTCTATATCTATATATATATATCTATATATATATACAAAAACAATTAGTGAAAAAGTTGAGAGCAGGGCAGTGTGGTAAACAAACACTGCCCTGACCTCGTCTGGCTCGACGTCCTAATGTTGGGATTTGTTTGCAGCGAGCCTGCTGACCCAATAACAGCCTCTCAGCTTTAGCACTCAGGCCACATGCAGGCCAGCGATAAAGGGAGAGATGGTTTAATAACGTCGCATTATGAGCAAACATGTTTTTTAAAGGAGCACTGGTGTTGAGATGCTGGTGTAAATATTCGTCGCTCATTAAAAGTGCATTTAAAGTGATTAGAAGAGGCCCCTGCAGCAAAAAGTGATTATCTCCATGAGCTCAAAAAAACAAAAACCTTAATGTGCTGTTTCTGTTTCTGATATGCCAGCTTTGCCAGAGACAGTGCTGTACCGGGAGTTTTCAACCACCGGTAAAAAGCAGGGAGATTTTATTGTCCCGTAAAAGTGTTCACACCCTTCACATCTCGTCACTT
Source organism: Fundulus heteroclitus (assembly GCF_011125445.2). Classification (NCBI taxonomy): domain Eukaryota; kingdom Metazoa; phylum Chordata; class Actinopteri; order Cyprinodontiformes; family Fundulidae; genus Fundulus; species Fundulus heteroclitus. The sequence continues at coordinate 34,718,677 of NC_046378.1, forward strand.
TACGACTGCAAACTGTCATGTATTTTATCGAGGCGTTATGTAACAGACCAACACAAAGAAGGACGATGGCCTTTTTTTTTAAACAATCTGAAACGTGTGGCGTACGTCCGTCCGCCGTTTCCTGCGGCTGCATCCGTCCTCGCATCAGCTCCGACCAGCTTCCTGGTGAAGAAAGGCCCCCCCGCAGCATGGTGCTGCCTCCACATGCGTGTTCAGGGCACCATGGGAGCAGTTTCGACTGAGCTTCCAAACCGGTCTGCTGTTTTTTCTTGCCTTTTTTTGTGTGATTTTTTTTTTTCTCCTTTTCCGGATCGATCCTGCAGGTTGCCGCACGTTCAAACACGCGTAGCGGGGAATGATGTCACCGGCGCTTTCATGAGTGCTTTCAGCGCCTTATCTCCTCCGGCACGTCCCCCCGAGCTTCTTATCCGCCGGCTGTTTGAAAAACAAAATTCAATTTGAGTTACGAGTTTGAAGGTTTTAGTGCAGCAAGTGGCATTTACCTACATGTGAGGTGGGTTCTGTCCCAGTCGGATAAGTGATGGTAAAATGAGGAGTGTTTTGACAAATAGAGAGAGAGAGGGGGGAATAAAGAAGCGTGGATGTGGAAGAAAGAAGTCACTCATGAGATTTGCCTCAGCTGCATCTCCCCGTGAAGCATGTTTAATTCCTCTCAGTGATGAGCTTTTATTCGTTGTGGCAGAATTACATTTCCATGACTTCACAACTACTGGCGAATTCAGACAGGGGAAGTAATGAGGATCTTTGGATCCACTGAATTGATGTGTCTTCTCCGATTGTCCCCCATCCTCATTCGCTCATTATGCCACTCTTTATTTGCTGTTGTCACTGTTGCCGACTTCTCCAAAACGCGCCCTCCATCTTCCTTTTTGCTCCCTGTCACTACTCCCCGACTCCTTCCTGCGTTTCCTTTTGATCCGCTGTTGTCGGCTGCTTGTTCCTCGATTAGTCACAATATGACACCACTCCCCGAACCCGCGCTTTGAAATCCTTTTCATTTTCCCGGCCTATGTCATAACCTTGTCCAAGCGATTGTAGCTCAGGCTCAGGAATGTTTGTCTCCTTCTGTTTCGCCGTCTTGTCGTGTGTAGACACGACTGCAACACACCTAGAAACCTGCAGGACAGAGTTAGGAAACGGCTCCTCTCTCCCTCTTTCTCGCTGTAAAAGGCCCTTCTGCTTCAGACGTTCCTTTCCTTCAGCGTCTTTGAACATTTGGCGCTCCTGCTGTTTGCTTTATGCTGTGGCTTCCACTGAAATACGAACCCTTGCTCTGTATCTAGTCTGTTGTTTTTCAGAAGCCACAAATCATTTCCACTACAAAATGTCTTTCTTTCCTTTTTGTTTTATCGGGGATGCGCTTGTTTACCATTTTTCTCTTTTAACGACTCGTCTGTTTTACAACACCTTGCGAAACTATTCATGCTCCTTAAACTTTTCCAGATTTGAACATGCTCCAACCAAACCTCTAACTATTTTATAAGGGTTTTTATGCGCCAGACCAACATAATTGGGTACAAAATTGTGAAGTGAAATATAAATGACCCATCTGTGAGCTCCGCGCGGCTGTATTACGTAATTTTGGCTCCCTCCGTGCAGCCAAACGTTTCCGCTCAGCGCACCAAGGAAGATTTCTAACAATGTGGACAGTCCACGGCGAGAAAACATGGCGGATGAGCTAGCGCTCCTTCTCGCTGAGGTTCGTAAATATAGACATCTTTATGATTTGGCCCATAAAGATCACCGTGATCAACAACTTGTTAGCAATTCCTGGACTGAAATTGACGTCACGTCTTAAAATAGAAGAACAAAAGAAAGGAATAAACTTTAAAATCTTGGTATTTAACATGTGTTTTCTACGTTTACACATAGTGGAGTCTAGTACGCTTGATGAAAGAGCACAGCGCTGCCCTCTAGAGTTTAGGAGAATAGTGCTACTTTGGAGCAAAAAGCGCACGGAGCATCAACGTTGTCCACACGTCTCATTTCCAAACACACATTATAAGTAAGAAGACTTCATTTGTGCTGAATTTAATATAGGTCTAAATACATCTATTCTGTGAAAGCCTAAGCATCCAATGGAACAACACCAATGGGCATCCACCTAAACTGGCAGGCCACCAGGGACAGCGATAATCAGAAGCAGCATGAAGGTCCAACTGTAACTTTGGGGGAGCTGCCGAGCTCCACAGCTCAGGTGGTAGAATCTTTTGAGAGGTTAAATATTAGTTGTACAGTCCACAAATCTGGGTTTTATAGAAGAATGGCAAGAACAAAGCCACTACGCTTAACACATCGCCAGCCGAGCTAAGCATAGAGGTGGCAACTTCATGCTGTGGGATGGTGATAGGAAGATGGGTTGAACTAAATGCAGGCAGGCAATTCTGAGGAGAAACATAGATCCTGTTTCAAGTCAGTCCTGAACAGTGTCCCATATGCTTTATTTGTTTTCCAGGTTCAACTCACCGAAAACAAAGGAATGACTTAATAGGCGGTTAGAGAAATTGATAATATGCACAGGAAATAATTAATTAGCTTGAATCATCTATGCTGAAACGGAACCTGGAGAGCAGCATCTCTCTGGCAATACTTGAAAACTGCTCATCTTCATCGAGCTTGAGTCATTTTGCAATGCTCATAGAGACATACCCCAAAAGACTTAGCAGTAAAAGATAAAGAGTAGGTGGAAAGATTTCAAACCACCGTGTTTTTGTTCCCTCCATTTCACTATTATGGGCTACTTGGTTGGTCTATGATAGAAAATCCAAATAAAACACGTTGAAGTTTGTTGTAACAACAAAATGGTGCGACGATCAAGCGGTGGGAATACTTTTGCACGGCTCTGTACGTAGAGGCATCGGATGGAGCTGTAAAAGAAGCAGATTTTGCCACTAAGACCTTTGGACGCGGTAACTCATCCACTCGATCATGTCAAACGTGTGCGTTCAGAGCTGTTATGATTATTCCTAAACGACGGTCTGCGGCATTAAAATAGCCAAAGCATTTCCTGTTATTCCTGACCTGCACGCATCTATTATGCCTTTGGATTGAATTATAGCCTCTCACAGCCCATGCTTCCTCCTATTAATCTTAGCTGCGCGTTTTAGACGTTTCAAGTCAAAGTTTCTGCCACTATCTGCATATTTCCACAGCGGCGCTAATAGATACCCCCCCTATTTTGTTTCCTGGAATGGTATCATAGCCGCTTCTGGAGTCGTCTTTATCTGACGGTTGGCAGGTGTTGCCGGTAGCGGCCGTGTGCAAAGAGGAGCAGCTCCTCCTTACCCCGTTCTCCTTCCTCCAGGCTGTCAGATCACCTCCATTTCTAACATATTTCTGTGAAATCATTGGTTCTGAATCATGATTAGTGAGCACCGGGGCCGCTCAGATCCCGCATGCATTCGTGAAATGCACGAGACTCTGGCGCTCTGTTGGGTGAGTTATTTTCCTATGATATCTTCATGTTTGCAAAGCCGCTGAAGTGACCTTGCGGGGGGGATGAGAACGGGGGTGTAGCTGGCTCGATAACATCCTGGGAAGAGAGAGTGTTTTTTTATGTTGCAGAAGTAAAGCACTGTTCTTCAGTTTTTAAAGTCCTTCACTTATGGGCTCGACGCACGGGGAGCGACCAACACGGCGACTAATGGCTTTCATCGCCACGGCGGGGAAGACCCAACTGACGGCACGCGACGGCGGCATTTCAAATCGCGCAGTTTGATCGCTTGTTTCCCAGAAATTTTATTGGTTATGAAATTGGAGGGCTTTTTAATATTTTCAAAGCAGTCCGCGACCGACAAAGATGAAGAGTCAGAAGATTTTGATTGAAACGTTGCGTTTATGTTTACTATGCAAAAGAAAAATACCCCCGGGTTCATCCCGTATCACAGACAAGGAAACGGCAACATCAGCTCGTTCCATTTGTTGTTTTTTTCTCAGAACAGGCGCCACCAGTTGGAGGCCACCACCAAAATGACTGCTTGGGGTCCATACTTTCTGATTAGTTTAGAAGTCTGGAAGAGTTGTGACAGTTCTTCCATCCTTTTTCTCTGCCTTCCTTCTTTCAGTCCATCCTTCTTTATTCTGTCCGTCCTTCTTTCCTTACCTGTGTATTGCCCACCTTGTGTCCTTCCACCCTTTCTTGTTCCCTCTTTCCCTTGTGTCACTTCATGTTTTTTGTCTTCTTTCCTTGTTGTTTTCTATATTCTCTGTCTTGCATCATTTTGTCTTTTGATCATTGTGTTCTACCTCCCTTTGTTCATTGTTTTCAATTCAATTAAATTTAATTTATATAGTGCCAATTCATGAAACATGTCATCTCAAGGCACTTCACAAAGTTAAAATCGATCAGATTATACAGATTGGGTCAGATTATACAGATTGGTAAAAAAAAAATCCTATATAAGGGAACCCAGTTGATTGCATTAAAGTCTTGACAAGCAGCATTCACTCCTCCTGAAGAAGTGTAAGGCCACAGGGAGAGTCGTCTGCATTGTCCATGGCTTTGCAGCAATCCCTCATACCGAGCAAGCATGAAGCGACAGTGGAAATAAAAAACTCCCCATTAAAGGGAAGGAAAACCTCCAGCAGAACCAGGCTCAGTATGAACGGTCATCTGCCTCGACCGACTGTTTCCTACCTTCCCTATGTTTCCCTCCTTTGGTCTTACTTTGTTCATTACTTCCTTTCTTCCATTGGCCTGCTTTGGCCGGTGCAATGTTTAAAGTCTTCCTACTGTAGAAATGTTTAATCATAGTGAACAGTAGTGTTCTTATGTGAGATATAAAAATAAGAACTTTTACAAGAAAGACCAGCAGGAAGCCAGATCTGAACTCTTCCCTTTAGTCTTGATTGATTCCATCCTGTCGTGTCAAGAACTACTCTTGATCGTTCATAGGGACGGAGATAACAGGGAGCACCTTAGAAGGCCGCTGTGTCACCTTTAATTGCTTCTGTCCTTTATGTTAACTGGCTGGCTCCAAGTCCTTTTACCCCCTTTAATGAAAGTATATGTCTCATTTCACCAACTTGGTGGAAAATCGCCCCAATTAAGACTGAAATTAGGATTTAAAAGAGCAAAAACAGATCTTTGGAGAGGAGGTCGTTGGGGGCCAGTGCAGAGGATTACAGGCGAATGTTTTCCCTTTTCTGTTCACTCTTTCAATTATCTGGATCCCCCCCCCACTCCCTCGTCTTCGGGCTTGCTTGAAGGATGTGTTCTCTAGCAGGGGTGACCTGGCTCTACTCTCCCATTGATGTGTGTAATGAAGGCCTATGTCTGAATAATCCCATTAGGTGGTCAGATTAAAACCTGAGCTGATATTTGAGACCGTGCCCGGCGCCTCTTTAGAAATTGGAGAGCTTTTGCAGCCGGGCCCCGGGAGGAAGGCAAGCGGCGGAGGAGCGGTGGCGGCATTCGGGAGGTCTCTCCTTTTGGACTGATGGAGTGCCATTCTAATTACAGCAGAGAAGAAGGCTTCAGTAGCTCCTCGACTTCACCCAGTACCATCCCTTTACAGCTGTATTATGCTCGGATTCATCATTTCTAATAATGAGCCGTTCTTGTCAAGCGTAACTGATTTGATTCAAGGCTTCAGGTTGATCATTTGGAGATTTTTCCTTTTTTATGTTTGCAATTTGGATCTTTTTAGCTGAAATGTGTCCCTTTTTGTTCATGTGATGTTCTGTTTGACGCGGCTGACTTGCGCGATAGCATCACAGGCGCGATACCGTGCAAAAGTATTCACACCCCTTGACACGTTCATATTTTTTTCACCCCACAAGCAGCATTAATATGTATATTATTTGGCTTTCATGTGATAAACTAGACCTGCACGACGTCGCATTGGCCATCCAGGTACAAAGGACTCCATGAGTGCAACATTTAGTTGGCTATGACAGTTTAGGTGATGTTGGAGTTAATCCTAATTAATAATGTCGTTTCACTATTCAGCACCACCATCACAGTTTTGTGTTTACAGTAGACCTGAAAGCATTGAAGTAACTGCGAAGAGGAGGGAAAGAAAGGCTTGGTTTGCTAGGAGGCCATAGAAAGACCTGATACCAGGAGACTTCAAGCCATGCTGAAGAGATAACATTTAGAAGAAGGACATTTTGTCTACATGTTGTGGAAAACTAGCACTGAATACCATCCTGAACACCGAATCCCCGCCTTCAAGCACGGTGGTGATAGCATCATGCTGTGGGGAATGCATTCCCACATGCAGCAAACAAAGGTGGCAATACAAAAAGGTGGAATAATCTGATTTCTGTCCAGTTGATAAGGAAGCCGGGTTATAGACGGCCAAATACTTGAGGCTGTGGCAGAGGTTGACTTTCTAATGTTAGAACGGCCCATTTAAAAGTCCAGACTTGCATCCAGTTAAAAATCTGTGGCACGACCCGAAATTTGCAGTTCACAGATACTCTCAATCTGATTAAGGCTGAGCCTGATTTTTTTTTTTTTTTTTTTTGAAGAATTGGCAAAAATTTCTATATCTAGATTTAAAAAGCTGACAGATGCATACAGTACATAAAGAATTGGGTTTTGCAAGGCTCTAATTGCTTTGAATGCTGTTTCTTCATAATGTTGACTCTAGGGAGTCGGTTGCACTGGCCTTTGTTTAGGGGTATTAATGTAAAGAGGGCTTAATTTCACCCTATTAACATAAAATCATTGCCTTTAACTCCACAATGATTCACTTTATGCTGGTCCTGTGTGCGTACTTTTGCTTTACTGTTGTTGTTTTTTCTGCTCAACGCTGTATCTCGTTATGAGCGGCGCACGCAAGCTTCTTCTCCCTCAGCTTCGCGCAAAGGCGACACCGATGCAGGAAGCAAACGAGCTGCATTCAAGGCGTCATTATGTTGTTTGTTAACGGCTCCCCGAATATCAGCGCACGTGTTTATCAGATCCAGACGAACATATGGACGGCGTTAAGATCTAATCCCAATTACATTAAGATGTCTCATTACCGAGTGGCAATAAAGCAGATATCAAAGCAAAGGCCAAAGCAGCAATCACATCCAAGGCTGTGAAGCTCCTCTTTTTTTTGTTCCGTCTTCTCTTTGATTCCTCGCTTGTGTCATTCGAGTAGGAAGTGCTGTTTTTTGTCCCCGACTCTCATAACACATTCTCAACCTTCGCTGTACGCGTTTAGCCCAGCGCTCCCAACGCACCGTCAGATCTCTGACCGGGTTCCAGACAAAAGTCTCTGTGCGTCACCGCTGAACGCTGCGTGGCGTGGAGTTTTGCGGTCTGAGTGTCGACCAGGGCAGCCAGAGATCCTGGTTCCCGCAGCGATTTACCGTAGGAAGCAACCCGGCGTGTAAGTTTTATGTGACGGGATGTCTCACTTTGGCTGCAGACATGAATGCCGTGTGATAATGTAGTCAGCAGCAAGTTAATAGGCCTATTCACTGGTTTCTATATTAATGCACATCTTATATATATTTCTCCTCTTTCTTTGCTGCCCTTTCTGTAAAAAAAAAAGAAAAAACGCGCATGTTTCCTTCTTTTGAATCGATGCCGTCTCTTCGGCATGTCGTTCCGCCGCTTCAATGGAGGAGCTTCGTGTTTATCTGCTCTCTCGGTGCTTTGTGACTGCGTGTGCTCGGCTGCTGATAATCATCCCAGGCGGCGCGCTCTCATTTCATTACCTCTGCACAGCTGATGAAGATGTCTTGTGCTGCTTTGCGCTGGACTCCTCCACAGTCTGCCATTCAATATGTTTATTTAAGTTGACTTTACTGAATCAAAGGAGGAATTAAAGCACAGTGAAAATGTATTTGCCCACCTAAATACTTCTATTTTTGTCGTTTTCCTACTTACTGTAAATGTTTCAAATCATCCAGCAAAATTTAATTTCGGCAAAAATAACCCGACCAAACACGAAAACCTGTTTTTTAGATGAGGATTTTATTTATTAAGGCGGGAAACTGTCCGAATGTGAAAATATAATTGTCCCCTGTTTAATCGTGAATTTATTTTTGTTTGATTTCTCTAGCAATACCCAGGTTAGGGTATTGTCAGGAGATTTCACATACTACTTAACCTGAACCTGTTTGACAACATGAAGTAGGCAAAAGATCTGAAAACGAAAAACAAATCACCTCCAATCTAAAGACATTTAGCAATAGATGAGAACCAAAGACATTAATATATATATATATATATATATATATATATATATATATATATATATATATATATATATATATGTATATATATATATATATATATATATATATAGTATGTATGTATATATATATATATATATATATATATATATATATATATATATATATATAGTGTATATATATATATATATATGTATGTGTGTGTATATATATATTATAAGTCTAGAATGGGTTAATTATACCAAAGTTATACCTTAATTATACAAGAGCACACCACCAATCCGGCGGTGGTGGTAGTGTGATGGTCTGAGGCTACTTTGCTGCTTCATGAGGGCCATTAGCTCAGGTGCACTTGGATTTTGCTGCAGAGCAATGACCCAGAGCACCCTTACAAGTCCACCTCTGAATGGTTCCATAACAAAAGCAACATAAAGGTTTTGGTGTTGCCTTTTCCCAGTCCAGACTCCAGCGACTATAGACGCTGTTGCGTGGCATTAAACAGTCCATTCACGCTCAGAATCCCAACAATGTGGCTGAACCCAAGCATGTCTGTTAAAAAAAAAAAGGTGTAGGCCTCCAAGGTGATGTACAAATAGCGTTCCCAGTTTTTGCACGCCCTTCATAACGGTTGTTTTTTCCTGAGAAGCTGCAGAACCAGCTGTCACGTTCAGGGAGCAGCTATTTGAAACGTTTTTTGTTTTTCTGCTACATAAAACCACCATTTGAAATCAGCTTTTATTCATTTACTCAGGTTCATTTTTGTCTGATACTCAGGTTTGTTGATCTGAAGCATTTAAAAAAACAGGAAGAAATCTGTATGTTGTAAATATTTTCTTCATAGCGCTGTGAAAACATCTGCTGCTGCCCGTTTCATCTTCCTGCACAGTTCAAACAAGGACTTCTGCCTGCTGCATGCCTAGAAACCTTCTTTCACTGTGTCTGATCGACTGCCGTCGAATGTCATTCTGTCCGTGTCTGAAACTGCATGCTTCTTCTGGCCTCAACAGCACTGGGGGGCTCCTGGGGGGATTGGGTGGGGTCGGTTAGGGGCCTGCGTTGGGGTCCTTTCTCTCCCTTCTGCTTTTCCGTCCTTGTCTCCCTTACATCATTTTTCCTTTTTTTTGTTTTTAAAAAAATGCACCTGCACAGTTGCACCTCCTCCCACCAGAGCACTGACACACTCCCTTCCATCTGTCTTTTCCTACCCAGACCTCCCTATCAACCCGACACCCGAGAACCGCAACGGCTCGCTGGAGCAGCCCAGTACAAGCGCCATCATCGGGGGCGCAGTGGGGGGAGGACTCCTGTTGCTCTTGGCGGCCATACTGCTCTTCATGTACATGCGCCGGCGCCAGCGCACCTTTAAGGGGGACTACAGCACCAAGAAGCACGTGTTCGGAAACGGGTACAGCAAGGCGGGCGGCCTGCCGGCGCACCCCCCCATCCCCAAGGTCCTCCATTACCCGGACGACTCGGACGACGAGAAGAAGCCCGACCAGATCGGCAACACCGGGGGGTTCGAGGTGAGCGAGCGGAATTTCGACGCCGAGTCTGAGGACCTGAAGAGACCGTACTTCACTGTGGAGGAGGGGGAGAGCCGCGATTATGAGGAGCGGACTCTGGCCTTCCAGTATGACCCGCAACCCGAAATAGCCGACGATATGATCTCTCAAACCGACGGCTCTGTCATTTCTAAGAAAGAGTGGTACGTGTAGTGGCCTGCAACCGCCAAGCGACCTGTCGTCCCTCACCCGCATTCCTCCTCGCCTTCCCCACCCCCGCCTCCACTCCTCCTCTCACCCTCGCATCCGTCAGCCTACACCTCCTGCAGTGGCATTTCCACCTCACTTCCCCCTCCCCCCACCCCCCGAATCAGACTCCATCCAACTAATCACTGTTAGAAAAATCAAGAGTCTATTTAAAGTCCAAGAAAACGACTTTTCAACACGACAGCAAATGGTACCACTTTCATCAAGTTAATGGGCAAAGAATACAAACAAAGGTATGTAAATTAACCCAGTGTGGCCGCGAGGCCAGAAAGGTGATTGGTTAATACTGTTGTATTCTACTATTTTGTGTATTTTATTTTTCATTTTATAAATGTATTAAATGTATAAAAAAAAAAAAAAACAGGTTAAGGTTTTGCTGAGCACATTTGTGAAAGTCCTACACTGGATGTAAGGGTTTGGTTTAGTTTTTCGTTTTGTTCGTTTTGCTCCTTTTTCATTAGCGATTGCAAGGTTTTTCTGTCATTTTTTTTTTTTTTTTTATATTCTCTTTTTTGTATGATATGCCGAGAAATGAGAGTTATGTGTCTGAAATATTTACAGGTGGAGTTCAAAGTGTTTGAAAGTTTATGGTCGAAATGTTTCAGAAAAAAAAAAAGATACAAAAAAAAAAAACATTAGTTGTACAGACATGTATCATGACGCAAACAGGTTATTGTTGTTCTCCAAAGATATTGTTAATACATCTCGACGCTCTGCTCAGATTTTATTTGCTTTGTTTTTGTTGTTTCACTAAAAAGGTGCCGGTCTACTGAGCCATACAGACGCATAGTGGCAACGTCATAATATTCAATAACTTCATTTTTAGCGCTAAAATTTCCTTCATGTTAAATGAATGCCCTAATCAGCGAATCATGATATCAGTGAAGCGAAGGGCTGAAGCTGGCTCATAGACATAAATGTTCTACTTTTCAATTAATTGTAATCGCAGTGTTCTGCAAAGGCGACAATGCCGCTTGAACTTTTTATTCACATTTTGTCACGTTACCGCCGCAAACCTCAATGTGTTTTATTTGGATTGTGGATGATAGGCCGACATTAAGTGGTGCGTAGTTTCAAAGGGTCAAAATCTTAATGTTGTGAAACATATTTGGCCCTTTTCACACTTTTTACCCTAATGTCGGATCTAGAGCAAAATGTCAGAGCAGGAAAACCGTCCAAAAAGCAGCCAGGAGGGTCAGAGTAACTCTGGGGCAGCTGCAGAGATCCACAGCTCAGGTGGGGAACTCTGTCAGCACGACAAGCTATAGTTCTGCCCTTCTGAGATCTGCTCCTTTTGGAGGAGCAGCAGAATGGTTGACTTGTTCAAATAGAGCCCTAAGGGGACCGTGGAAACGTGAATTAAGGTGGTCATGGGACATGGTGATGGCAGCATCGTTCCGTGGGGAGGCTTTTCTGTCGCAGAGACCGAGAAGCTGGTAACAGCCTGTCTAGCCTGACAGCTTGGATTAGCAATTTTTGCAAAGAAGAAAAGGCCAGAAAAATGTTCCCTAAATGTGCAAAGCTGGAAGACATTTAATTTAATTTCCCCTTGGGATTAATAATGTATTTTTGAATTGAACTGAATTAACCTCAGGTGTACCCCAGGTAATTCATAATCATGAATTAACAATGATTAACCATGTTTGGAAAAGCTGAGTTCAGTTCCACTAGCCACAGCCAGGCCTGATCACTCCACCTCCTGTATATATATATCAGTTTAAACAGTTTCTTTCTGACAACGTGGGGTATGTCGGAAGATCTCAAAACATACGTAACACAGACGGCCCAGATCTATAGAAGTTTAACAGCGGATGAGAAGCAAAATGTGGTTTGACAAGGTAGCCACTCAAAGGTTCTGACTATAAATCCAGATTTTTACATTTACTACTACCATTTTGGTTCTTTTCTATAATTTTTCCCCCACATTGTATTGGTCTATCTCAAAATATTACACTGAATATTGTGGTTGTAACTGGACAAAATGTGGAAAAGTTCAAAGGGGATGAGCGCTTTTGCAAGGTATTATGTCCAAAAGACATTTGCTCGGTCTCACAGGATCACTAACAATGCTTGGAAATGTTATGATTGTCACATGACTTGAACAGTTTGACCTGTGTACGCGCGCTCATAAATCCTGGTGTATATCTGTTCATTTTGTGTGTGTGTGTGTGTTTGTGTTTATGTGTGTGTGTGTTGGGCTGTCATAATTATGTTTGGTTCTGACCCCTTTTCATCAAATGGATGTCAGCAAAAAAAAGTGTCTGAGGAATTTCCGCCTCCCCGGTTGAGACTGGTTACCCGACGAACTGGCTCACATCGACCTCATTTTCCACCAGGAGTTATCCATGGACGCAACGGACCTGAATAAAAAGGGGGGGAAATGTCAACTGATGCTTTTATTTACGCCAACAGAGAAAATCTTTGAACAAGTAAAGGGATCCGAAAAAAAAAAACGGGGGCCATGCTGCAACGAAAGAAAGCAGTATGGGAACTTGGCTGCTGCTTTTATAACCTTCCTTCTTTTCTGATTGATTTCCAGTGATTTTACAGTAATGGATTGTTTTTTTTTTCTCCTTAATGTCAAGATCTTTTTCTGCATATGGGGACGCACTGACTCTTTATGCAAGCATTATACAATATGTATCCGTGTCTGTTTTTTTTAAAAACGATGTTAGCAAGTGCCAGTGGATGCTAGTACAGCAGAAAGACCTTTTTTTTTGTCCGTTACACAGTCAGCAAAACGTGTTTGCTGCAAACGGGAATGGGAGAAAAAAAAAATCTCAATGTGACAAATCGGAGATAAGAGAAGCATTGCAGTAAATCTGCGGATGTAAACAACATATCTGACTGGCTCTGAGCACTATAAATACTGTATTAAGCCTTACTTTATGCATGTTTTTGTGTGTGGGAGTGGAAGTGCATTTGTTTTTGGGTTTTTCTATTTGGTTTTTTTTTGTTTTGTTTTTTTCCTGTCAATTCCGGTGTGTTTTTTGTCCTCATTTGCAGCTTAAAAAAGGCGACAATATCCTTCTTTTTTTTAATGTTATCAGCTTTGGCAGAGCTATGAGTTCATCGGTACGCGGTACCCAACCACAATATTGCAGATAATGCAAAAATACCTATATAAATATATGTTAAATGATAAAGAAGACAAAAAAAAAACATCCCTGTGAGACGAGTTCTTGCAGATGTGGCTGTTTTACAGTCCATGCTTGTCTACTGTATGCTATTAGATGAGCATGTTAATCATGAGCCTCAATTTATATTGTATAATATACATCAACACGCATTGAACGGCGAGGAATATGGTGCACTTATTAGAAGTCAGTTTCATTCGGTTCCATTTATTTCTGCTCCAGTTCCTATTTTTTCAATGGCCTTATTTCTGTTTTACAGAGACAGTACATGGCTCAAAATAAACCAAGCAACAGTAGCCAGTTTCTTCTGTCACTGTGGACATAAAAAAGAGTTTTGTTCTCTTACACAGGCAGAGGGAATGCTTTCTTCTAAGTGTTTTTTTTTTATTTTATTTTTTTTAGTCTGAAATAGTTTGAACCACAGCATTATAAGAAAACAAAGCGCGATTGTTGTTTTTGTTCCTTTTATTCAGTGCCTATCAAAGTAAGGAGGTGGGAGGTAGTCACAGCAACCACTCCCAGTTTATTTAAGCTCTTCATCCACCAAACGGAGGAAACAAGTTCAACTGTTGGCCACAGTTCTTGCAGAAGTAATCATACTTTCTACAGCCTCAAAAGTCAGTGTGCTCTATCGGGGTTTTTTGTATTAATAAGACCAATTTAAAAAGTGACGAAAAAGAAACGGGATGCAGAAGGAAAAGAATGCAGAATTTTATCCAAAAAAATAGTGTTGTTGAAATGAAATCATAAAAAGTTTAGCGTTACTTTTTATTCAGCTCCCTGAAACAACGATAAACCTAAAAAAAATAAATAAATAAATCAACCAGTTGCCTACAGAAAACTCCTTGATTATATATAGTAAATGTCCTATGTCACAATTATGCACTATTCAGGGTTTCTGCAGGATCTTTATGTTAAGTATATGTACGTCGTTAAAAGTAATTCTAAACCTTAAAACTCTTAGATATGTCCAGATTTTCCAAATTTACACCAGTTCCATCTTAAATATATGTTTTTGTCCAATCATCGTTTTGTTTTCTTGTTTTTTTTACTGCTATCTGAAATTAGCTTATTGGTTGGAAACCCTCTAGTAGCTCCGTCATCGTGGGAAAGCTGCGACATTTAGATCTGACCAAAAGAGCCAGAGGTTTGGCCGATACCAAACAAGCCCTGGAGATACATTCCAAAGTCAAATAAATATTTTAAACTATTAAATACGTTATATACTGTTATTTTTTATTTCTTATATTTTTTATATATATGTTGGTCTTAAATTTAATTTTTTTTATGATTCTTAAGCTGTTTTAATGTTTTTTGAACAACGGTCCCAAAGATTTTGAAAAAAAAATGTCTGAAACTTGCCGAAACCCTGATTACTTAAACTTTTGTTCCTCAGTGTTGTTTAACAAACCGCAGAGGGCTAAACAAAACAGGCAGATTTTTTTAAAGGCAACTGGTTAGATGGGATTTTTTTTAGCGCCATTGGAGTGAAGGGACTGAATACATATGAACACCTTTCTGATTTTTATTTGAAAAGAAAAAGAGAAAAGTATTTTATAATGGATTATTTTTCTTTCCTCTGCATAATTCTGAACCACATTGTTTTGGTCGATCAGATAAAATCCCTATGAAAATGCGCTGGCCTTTTTTTTTTTTCCACAACGTGATTCAATGTTCCAGGGAAACATTTCCAAAGCCCTCGTAACCCAGACTGCAGATCTCAGATGCATTTGATACGTATGATAATCTACAGGCAGTGCAATTTAGTTAGTCTTCATTCCAGCACTTTACCAACACTGCGTCTATATTTGACCACTAAATCAAATTCAAAATGACACGAGTTGCCATTTTAGCTAACAACAGCTAAATGTTAACATTGCACTCAGCATGGGACATTTGAAGCCCTGAAGAGGTCTAAATTCTGCAGCCCTGATAACAACTTGTTGACATTCTTCCAGGCTTTTAAGCACAAAACAATCCCAAATCTAATCCAGTAACAAGAAACGTAACTTGCATGTCTGAAATGGAGGAACGTCGCCCCCGTTTGAAAGCACAAACGTACGGTTTCATTTGGCTTTTTTTTTTTTTTTTTTTCCTGCTTCTGTTGTGAAACCACTGCCACTGCTTCTCAGACATGTTGGACAGACACAAATACTTTGGGGTTAAAAATGTATATTGCTAAATATTAACATTCATATTACTGAGGTGTTCTGACTTTCTATTTTCTAATAGTGACTGTAACTTCATTCCATCCTAACCTACTTTTTGTATTCGGTATGTTTAACATTCCACTGTAAATACTGTACATACGGTTGAGATTAGAGTCTGGGTTTATTAGGGAGCCTGTCGTGTAAAATAAATCTTATTTGACTGCAAACATGGAGACTCGGTGATGGATAGATGAAGTTGATGCATAGCTTTTTCCCAAAGTCTCGACTAAAAACCGCTCCTCTAGTACCTTTTTAACATGCCAATAGTGACTTCACTGTCAAACAAAGGGGTAATGCATACAGTCTGTCAAAATGGTGTCGCTGAAAGAATCGCAAAAAGTAAAAAAAAAAAAAAACAACTAAAAAAAAACAAATCTGTTTGTATGCAGCCATGTGAATGTATATTTCTGAGGGTGTTACAAATATAAGAATAAAAAAAAAAATCTCTTGTTCAATTGTGATGACCGAGTAAAGTAACTTGTATTTGTTTTGAGCATTAAATGAGTTCAATAGTCAAACCCTGTCGCAGTTCACTGATTGGCTAAATGTGTTATCTGACTGACTGTGATCCATGTTTGCAGAACATTTCTGGCTTCATGTGCATCAGTTTGAGTCATTTCAGCCTTTTCCCCAATAACCGTAATGTATCAGTGTCTCATGCAGGTGCTTCATTTTTGGATTACGTTTTCCTATGTGCCTGTAAAATGTCACACCCGAAACTTTTGTTCTGTAAATAAATTTGGTTGAACAAAAACTGTTTGTTAGAATAATATTTAAGCTTAAAGGGCATTGCGGTCACATTTTAGAGTGAATTTAAAAGATAAGTTTCCCAGGGGAGTTGACGCAATCTCTTGTTGGACCCGAACAAAATGAACTGGTGACAGGAACACTTGAAAATTTGGTGTCTACAAGGTCAGGATAGCCCTTTAATTGAGAACGAAGCACAAAAGGTGTTTTGCTAAAGATGATGGCTTCATCCGTGTTTAAAGGAAAGTTGAGTGGAAGGACAAATGCGCACAAACTGCAGGGATAACCGCAGCCTTGGGGGGATTGTGACGCAAAGCTGGAGTCACTGCTTCAAGAGCCGCCCACACACAAACCTGGCAAGATACGGGATGTAATATCCTCCAGAGTGAACGTCACAATTTTCTAGTCATAATATGTTGCCATCAGCGCAGAGAGAACAGCTGAAAGACCCCGGATCTGTTAGTATAACAGCAGAGATAAAGGAATGTCTGCAGTATATAAGACGAGTCTTTGATGGAGATCAGTGTAACTTTTTGGGCTTTAATTGGGGAGTGAAAACTGCCAGACAGATGTTGATACGGAGTTCAGTGCCTAATGAAGCTGCAGAGATACGATGAGAGAGGCCGAGTGCAGAGCTAGACAGATCCGTCTCAGACTGTGGGACCCGAATGCAGACATCTGCACTGAGCACATTAAGAACAGCCCAGAGTTTGCAGCTGTTGCCATCCATTTGCTAAAAGAGCCCTTTGTAGCCCAAGGGGCTTTGATGGCACATAGGCTTTTAACATGCATGGCTGTCTAGCCTTTTTTTTTTTTTTTTTTATTTATCTATCCATTTTGTTCCGCTTTACTGAGCTGTGGGAGGAATTCTACCACTTTCCCCTCTATCAGAGTACCTCCAGGACACAATGTGGCAGCTTTTTTTGTTTTCAAAATGTGCTTCTCTTGGGGTGCAAAATTCAAAAACGAGATTGCTAAAGAACCCCATTACTCCACTTTGTCAAAATCAGAGGATAAAACCCGACTGATATCACAGTGTAGAAAACAGCAGTATCTTCAAAAGAACATGGAAATCATCCAACTGCCTCTGTTTATTTGAATTGGGCTTTTCTTTTCTCTTTATGGGCTTATGTTCTCTTTCTTTGTGGTAGTAATAGGTTCAGTCAAGTGTTGAATTTAAAGCTGAATAAATGTTCAGCCCCATAAGTTGAATATTTTTTATTTTTTTTTTGTCAGTTCATTTTGCGGCCCAGAACTGCCCATTGACTCCAGATAAAACACATTTCAGTGCTATTTCTGCAGGAAACTTCTTAATGCTGTCAATTGCCGAGGCTCAAATAGGGACAAGTAGTGGAAGGAGGGGGGGGAAAAAATAAAAATCGATCCAAACGACTTCAGAGGTGCACACCCACAGCCAATAATACGAGTCATTACACTACAGTGATTGAACGGCTAATGGACATAGTGTATTTGCATATCCAATTCATTGAGCTGGATAAAAGTGAAGTGTTTCACTCATTGATCAGCAGGCTGCGGTTTGCATGCACTGCTGTGCAGCGCTGAGGCCATTTTGTGTACACATCTATGGGATCACGCTCATTTAAATAGCCTCTTTATCTGTTTATCTGCTGTATCTTCACAAAACTCTGCTGTGTAAGTCATATTATGACATGTTTTTCTTAATAAACGTTCTCACTGTTGTCAAAAGACTGAGAAACATTCCTGTGTGCCAGAAGAGGAGGGAAACATGTTTTGTTCTGCCACCGCTTGTTCACACGTTGTTTATTATAATAACCCTTTATTTGCATAAACAGGTTTTTAATAGCGTTCAGAAATAAAGTTTTTCTTCTTCTTTTTTTTTTTTTTTTTTTGCTCCTGTTCTCAGTGTGTACATCGTGAGGTCATGTTGGGGTTGTCCACAATAAATGATCTTACTGTAAAAGAATGAGTTTACGCTTTCCCTCTCGGGGGAGACATTATCGCACCTTTTCCACCTCGGGGATTGTCGACTCGGGACTAATAAACGTCGCTCGCACAGACGCAGACGACGGTCTTTAATCGACTCGGCCATCATAAAAGGTTTGTTAATACGTTTTCCCCCGAGAGGTCCCAAAAGTTAATTCAGTGGAGATATGTTAAGGGATAGAATATGCCATTTTAAAATTGAGGGAAATGTCAGAAAAAAAAAAAAAAAGTTGGCCGTCTGGTTTCAACGCAGTCACTTCTGAGATGATTAAAAAACAACAACCTGCTTTTCAATAGACTTTTACTGGTAGTTTGTTTAATATTTTATCCACTAAATTTAAGTTTCTTTTGGAATCTAGGCAATTAAATGACCATTTATCAAAGTGTTAATCCATCACAGAGGCAAACCTATAGATGCAATAGTCTTTATCAGAGAAATATTTCACTATATCCTACTGAATCTGTGAATTAGCAAATCCTCAAACAGTTTGTTTGTTTTAGCCAAAAAGTCAAACTTGATTATATTGATTCATTATGTGTGGATCGATCCTTAAAAACAACTTTTACCAGTTTGTTTTCTTGATTATGGGTGACAATTATTCAAAATCCAGTCACTTGGAAGATTATTTGAATATAATATGAGACGGATAAGAAAGGACTTTTATTACATAAATGTCACGTTCTAGCCATGACAGCCTGACCAATCACAGGTAAGGCCTGCATACTGGACAGCTGTCCATATATAATTCATACTTCCTTCTCCTGAAAACCTTTCTGGAGATTAATTTTCAAGCAGGACATGGCACCTGTCCATATTGCCAAAAGTGCCAATACTTGCTTTAATGACTATAATATTCTTGCGACCGTTACTATGACATCCTTGATCAGGAACCTAAGCTCTAGAGGCAATCTTTGGAGTGTTTTCCAGAGGAAGATCAGAGACGGCAGATCCTAAAATGTAGACGAGCTGAAAGCCGCTGTGAAAGCAACCTGGCCTTCCCGATCGCCTCAGCAGAACCACAGGCTGATCGCCTCGATTGATCCTGTAATTGACGCCAAAGGGAGCCCTACCAAGTACTGACAGCACATACTGTAATCAGAGATACGTTTCAGTACGCTGACCAGTATGTATTAAAACTCCTTGGTATATTGGTCTGATGGAATGTTCTAATTTTCTGAAAGATTGAATTTCAGGTTCTCATTAGCGATAAGCCGAGGCCATCAAAACTAATATGATTAAGTGATTGAAGGATGTTCCTGTGTGTAATGAAGCCGTGCTGAATATGAGTTGAGTTGCTGACATTTTCTGTGATTTTCTCCTTCACTGAGATGTACTTGGAGGACCCAGTGATACATGTACCAGCGAGCCAGTTCAGCATTTCTCTCCACTAAACATTAGATAACATGATGATAGCTAAAACAAAGGAAGTGTGTTTTTATACAGTAATATTTTGTTAAAAAAATTACAAACAGATATATTCATACATTATTAGATCACTTGTATAACATGCAATTGACAGTTATTAATTTTTTTTTGTTTTAAGAAGCTTATTACTTTAAATCATAAACATTTAACCCCAAGTTGAATCAAATCAATCCGAATTTGAAAACCATTTTCTGCCATGACCTATAACATTAAAGCAAGATAAAAGCTTATTTCCCTTTTTTTCTGACCCAACCCATACTGTTCTCTCCATCCTCTTAAACTGCTCTTTACAAAATGTTGTTTTTTTTTTCCCTCCAAAATACTTCAGCTGGCTGAACGATCATAGGAAAGCCAAGTGAATGGATCCCAGGTGTTTCTGAAATGCCATCACCATCACTTACACCTGGCTGAGAGCTCTTGCCATGCTTAGTGCTGTTTGGTTCCTGACATCCTCTCAGGCTTTCCTTTCCCTGCCTGTAAATGTGACTGCTCCTGTGAAAGAAAACAGCGTTAGCGTGCGTAGTCTCTCTTTTGTATGTTCCCCAACTAAAGGTTCTGTTTTCCTGGTGGGATGTGTCTGATTTTAATGAAGTTCCTCGCCGTAACCCATCATGTCGGCGAGAAGCACTGCTGCAAGAGCCATATAGCTGGATGGAGAACATGCGCAGCAACAGTGTCACCATCCCTCTTCCTCCTCCTCCTCCTCCTCCTCCTCCTCCTCCTGAATCAACACCGCTGATGGTTAACCTCCGCCGGTCCCCGGAGTGACGATTGTCTCCCCTGGGATGCATCATCCCCCCCGAGATCTTAAAACAGCAGTGCAGCTTTAGAAGGAAAGCAAAATCAAAAGTTGCTAAAGATAAATTCATCAGAGAAGCTGATCTAGTGACGATCAGAACCTTTGCTATGCGTTGCCTTTCCAGATGGGAAACAAACAGCTGACTTCAAGACCCCAGACATCTCTACGTGTGAACAACCATTAGTGTTACTAAATCTTCTATTTTTATTGAAGAAAAATGCAATGTTAAGCTGGGAACAGAAATATTGTAAAAGCTGTGGGCCTCCATAACAAGTACTTATTATTAGCAGCTTTTCCACACATGCCTCTAATGCACAACCTTAAAAAAACTACTAGTAAATATTAACTCATTAGAGCAACACATTTGCTTTAAAGAGAGTTTTTACAGTAAACACCTTAAATGTACCACAGCTTTCTACGTATTTAATTGGTATTTAATGAGATACCCAGAAAATAGCGATTACAAATAAATAATTTTCTACTATTATTACAATTAACCCTCTTTAATGTGATACCCCTGAATACCATGTAGGCTTCAGACGTCATCTAATCAGTGAACGGGACCCATCAGTGAGGAATTGAAATACAGCTGTTGTGTGAGGCCCTCAGAGGTTAGAGAACACCAGAGAAGCAACCACTGAGCTATATTATACACTGGAGTGCTGATTTTGCCGAAAAACTGAAGTCGCTGGCCGCCATCTTGCTACTCCCTACTCTCACAGAATCCCATAGGATTTGGTTGCAACAACAAGCAGTTTTCTGGCTGTGTGAAAACGTTTCACAGGTAATTCTACAGTCAGTGGATGTACTAACACTATCAACTACTAGGAAATTAGGTGCTGAAATATTTTTCATGTTATTCATATTAAATATATATATATGTATATATAAGTATGTGTATATGTATTTATGTATATATATATGTAAATATATGTTTTTGTATATTGTTATTTATATATTTATAAATGTTATATATATATATTTAAATAAATTAAATGCTAAATATTTCAGCACATTACTTTCTCAGTACTTGATAGTTTTAGAACATAACATAAAAGTAAATGGCATTTGACATTTTAGAAGTTTTAAGCCCCCCCTGAACATGAGAAAATCCTCGTTATTCGATGCTGTAGCGCACATATTCCCTAGTTACTGGAGGAAAATAGGGAGTACCAATATGGCGGCTGGTGGCTTCAAAGCGACTCGTTCTAACAGCGGGCGATTAGCACTCCAGTGTATAATATAGCTCAGTGGAAGCAACGGCATCGTGAAGATCATGGGCCGAGCAGACAGGGGGAATGTTGGGGAGAACCGTGAAGCAAGCGGCAGTCTTGATTCTGAGGTACTTGGGAAGGATTTAATAAGTTTATACCAAGCCCATTTCAGACATGACTTTGAGCTGCTATGCTGTGAACAGCGTGAAATCTCTGTTAGTTGATGTTCTCTAACAAACCTGAGAGAACATCACAGAAAAGTTGGAATAAATCACACACAGGTAGAGTCTATTTACTCACTAGGTATATTCTGAGAACAATTGGTTTACCTGGATTAAATGTATTGGGTAACTGAGTACAGAGGGTAGGATTTAAAATTAAACCACAGTTGTCAGGTTTTATTTATAAGAGAAATAGGTGTGAACCCTGCATTATTGTCCTTCCACTTCACAATTAGGCACTACTTTGTGTTGGTGTTGACCACAAAGTCCCAATAAATGACGTTAAAATGAGACTTCAAAGATGAAAAACTGTGAAAAAGTTGCAAAGCCATAACTTTAAAACTGTCTGTTAATCATTATTTACTGTTATTTACATAATAATTTCTCAGTGGCGTACCTAGGGGTTTACAATCAGACTACAGAGTGAAAACACACTTTCCAATTTCCTGCCCATTATGCTGGAAGTTTTGCAGCCACTTTCTGATTAATTTGCCGTTGCTTATTGAACGCTTTGCATCCTCACAACTTGATCAGCCGGACACTCGGCGTATTCCCCGCCGACAGACGGAACGAGTCAATTCTGTTTCCAGAAGACGTGAACTCACAAGGAATTGTCAATTATTTGGATTAACCCAGGATCAACCTGCTGAAATCGTGGCCGCCTGTTCTTTTGCAAATGAGACGGCTCACAAACAAACCGCGGTCCGCTCCTATGAATAAATTTGCCGGCGTCTAGAGGGGATGCCTGCAGTGGCTGCTCGGGGACACCAGCCGGGATCTGGAGCCCTCTCATTTGCAGAGCCAGGCAGGGCAGTGGCAGCTCCGCTATCCAGCTGTGTGTTGAGTTCTCCGATTAAGCTCAACCATCCCGGAACCAAATGACTGGCCAAAAAAAAAACCTACTGAGGAGAAAAGTGCTGACCACCCTACTGACAATCCTACTGAAAATACTGGCTTCCTTCTACTTGATTTGTGTTGATTGGAGCGATGAGGAGATATAGTCTTCTGTTTATTGACCAATGCATTGTCTCCAGTCAGCCCGAAGGGACGTCCGGTTACCCTGAAACCTCTGAATAAATATTTTAAATGCATCACTGCCCTTTTTCCCATCCAGGGAGAACAAGTGAATTTGTTGTGCACAAACCTCATCTCAAATTGGTTACAAACAAAGGTGCGGTGATCAATTCTGTGCAGCTCCCTCTCCCGCTTTGTGTACCGTGCAGTCGTCCTGAAAAATAAAATAAAAAAAATATAGTTATGAGGATGAAATATTGAGGCTAAGGCGGGATGTGACTGACATTGCTGCTGAAATCCTCAGCTGCACAGTAATAGAGTCGGTGCTTGAGGCTAATGCATATAGGCATGATTTGCCCCAGTTAGAATATTATTTAAATCAAATATCTTCACATCCCTTGGGCTGCAAGATATAATGCCAGATGAGTAGATAATAATGCAAAGCAACGTATAAGGATGTGCTTTATATACTAAAAACATGTAAAATATACTCCATTTCATTCCATCAAAACGCTATTTTATATGACAAGATATAATAAAATATGATGCAATGGTGTATAATACAATATGATGCAAAAACATATTAAATATAATGTGATACAATACAACAACATGAAATTAGAGATGATATAACACAATATGATAGGATTCAGTACTATAAAATACAGAACAATGCTACACAGTACAACAAGATACACTATATTTATAATTTATTTATTTTGAGTTCTGTTTCAAGACAACATTTTGAACTGAGCCATGTTGGTTTTGTTTTTTTAATGGACTTTTTAAGAATTAAACATCATTTTGCGATATAATAGGGCACAACATGGTATGATACAATACAATGGGTTACAAAGTTAATTTGTGTATAATTGTTAAACAAGCCGCACGCATACTTTACATCCGTAGTGTGAAAGTGTTTGAGTCCTTTATTTACTGGCTATTTTTGAAGTGACTTAAGATGACCTACTTTCTGATTAATTTGGCCAATAATTAGCAGAGCACTCGGCACCACTCATAGACCACTGAAGTGCCACTGCTTAGTTGTAAGTTTATCCTTTAATATCAGCAAAATATAATCCAAAAAAGGGGAAATCATAGAAAAGTAATGAACCCATTCAGCTTATATCTTATAATGTACTAAAATGACAGAGCCGCTACAGATCTACCACAGTTTCTTTAAGAAGCATTATAGTCCCATTGTGACGAAAAGCTCTGCGACATATTTCTTCTTCACAAAAAAATCTGTATCTTTTTGGTAAATCTGTCAAAATTTGTCAGATTAAGCAACACATGTGAACTGATGGTGTAGTTTTAAGTACTTTTTTTTGTTGTTGTTGTTGTTGTTGTTGTTGTGTTCTCCTATTAATGACCATAATACAACTAGTTTGAGAGAATATTTTTCTCTTTTTAGCCTGATATTTAGGTTTTTAATGGTTAACTTTTCCTACCAGCACCTTAGAAGTGTATTCCGTGATTCTTTATTTGAAAACTTTATTAACAGGCTGGTTTCTCTTGCAAAATTACGGAACAATAAACAAAAACAGAACCCCCTCACCTGAGGATTATTCTCTGTGCTGTCGGTGTTACAAAAACTATAGCGTTTTATTGTGAGTTATTGAATTGTGCATCTGAGGGGGTGACCCCAAAGATGGCAAATATAGGTTCGGAATCTTAACACCCCTCTGGTAAGATATAGCTTCAAAGATGTTTGTCCTAAAGCTGCGACCTATCGTAGCTGGATTCTGGTGACATCTTGGGCATTCAGGGGTAATGTTAGGATATATCGGGGCTAATTTCTCATGTGAGTATTGCAGTCAATGCACAACCATGAACTGTATCAGACCTTACCGAGAGACGTGGTGTGTATGATTTTTATGCTTTAATGCCGTGTTTCATTAGAGATCATGACTCCTAAGTCCGTCTCCCATGCCAACTTGGTCCCTTCCTAATTGATCGCTTCAAACCCACCAACACAAACCCATTCATTCTACACAGATGGGTAGGCAAGCTGGGGTTAAGTGTCTTGCCAAGGGGCACTTCAACATGTCTAGGAGGAGGCTGGACTCAAACCTGGACTCAAACCTGGTGCGCCTGCCACACACACACACACACACACACACACACACACACACACACACACACACACACACACACACACACACGCACACACACATCCTTGTAAAACGTGCATACTGAGGACCACACCTTGATTTCCTTAGCCTGACCCTGACCCTAACCTTTAAGGGGTTATGCCTAAACCTAATTTACACCTCAGTCCTAAACCTAACACCTAACCCAGAAAAAAGGGAAGACCTTTTTTCAGTCCTCACTTTACATCACATTATTCACTTTATAAGTAAAATGAGAACAATAAATAAATAAAAAGTACAAGAACACACACACACACACACAGAGATACTTTTAGTAATTTGCAAAGGGTGAACTATGGGTAACCAGACGGAAATAGTAATTGACACAAACTATATGTTATCACTATAAGAACACCAGATTTGGATTAGTTAACATTGGGGGTGACGTCATTCATAGGTACAGACGCTCCTCTGAGGGTCTTTGGAGATCATCAAACCTGACCGTGCTGCTCTTACTGAGAAAAACAACGGCAACACAGGATGAGTCAAATCTTGCACACGCTTGTCATGAAATGAACCTTCACCTCTTACACCGACTGAACTTACATGTCCCGTATATAAAGCTCTCTGGTAGACATTCAGAATGAGCCATCAGTTTAGTTAGCACAGAGGTCCAGCATCTGACAAATGGGGTGAATTAAGAATCCGGTGTGCGTGCCCCCCCCACCATGCTCTCCTCCCTGACTATTGACTCTCACAGCTTCATCAGTGTACATTAGTGTCAGTGCCAGTCTACATTTAGACCAAATGTGCTCGAAGAGGCAGCCCATCAGGGCATGCGGGCATGTCTGTCGTCACGCTGAGCCAATGACCCATTGTCAGAAACGATCCTCATCAGCAGAGACATCAGGCTGAAGCAGGACTGACCGCCGGTTATGGCACAGAGACCACCTTGTCTCAACAATGGTGGATGCTAGAAGGCGGTGGATGAATTCAAACTTTCAAACGGCACTAGGTCGCATCGTCTTTGCCTGAACACGTCTGTGCTAGTCAGATCCCCACGCCTTTTAATGTTCTGGATGATTCAGAAATCTCGGGTCTTCTTGCATTGCCAAGAACGTTTCTGAGACTTTCTCCTCCCAGAAATGCATTGCCTGTTCAAAAGCATCCGTTTAAAATGAGGTCCAGTCCAGCAGTGAAGCCTAAGAGAGAGAATAACAGATTTAAAAAGCAAACCTGAAGAGAAGTGAGATCTGATTGTTCTGCGGGAGAGACATGAGCACGTATCTGCAGCAGTCAGCCTAACCACTCAATTATCTCAGGGCACCAGAGATCATCAGACAATATTTAATTGGGTCCAGAGTTCTGCTTTTAACATTGCTTGATCGCTCAGTGAATCTGTCGCTCTGCTACTGTGGGCCCCTTTAACTCTTGTGTTTGAAGGTTCGGTCCGATAATTTGCTACAAATGCATCTGCAGACCACCTGTGAGTAAAGTGCGTTTGTATAGTTTAAATGCTGATCTATGCAAAAAGAATTAAATAAAAGTAAGACTAGCTAATGAACTGACACAAGGTGATTAATAACGGGCCATAAATCTTGCGGCCAAATGAACTGACAAGTCATCACTGGGCCGCGTACTCGTATCATGGCACACCAACTAAAACCACAGTCCCTGCAATTTAAAGTTGTTTTAGTAACATGCCAGAGAATTATTGGTTTATTCTACACCTTTCTGGAGCTTAGTGTAGAGCCCAATTTTTCTGTTATTTGCTTGAATACAACACCCAGTGAACACCAAGCTTTATCAATGGCCTTTTGTGGTTTTGCCCTTCTTGGAAAGGGTGTCAATGTGTCCCTAATGATTGTGTGGGCAAGAGGTCTGCAACCTTTCCAATCATTTTCAACCATTTTCAACCACTGAGTCCTGCTAAAAGCTTGTTTGGAGCCACAAAGGTTACATGACCTTTTGAAAATAGACATCTTCAATTTTTGATAAAACATCTATGAGGAAATGTGTTGTAAGTCTTAAACAGAAACCATTTTATTACCATTTTAAAATAAAGATAAACATGATAATTTTGCCAAACCATAATGGATATATTTTCCTCTATGAAATGTTGATAGTTGTGGACTAATATGCAAAAAACACACATTGCTTCCCGCCCAGTAAAAAGAAAATGAGATCTAAAAATGATTATTAATACTTTAATGTCATCCTGGAAAAATACATAAAAAATCACAGTAATGCAGTCGTCCATGAAGAATCTAAAAAAATGGTGAAACCTCTATTTGTAATTATCCATTTATTTTAAAGCATCAGGTGGTTCTTTATCTTTTTCAGCCAAAGTCATTAACAGCCATTGTGGAAGCACCAAAGAAGCACTAGCGGCTGCAGATTGAAGACTCCTGGGAAATAACCTGCTCATAACGTTTTGGTTGCCAAATAAAAAGTTTTCAGAGAACTTGATTTTTTTTTTATTTAACACTTCAAATAAATCACTCATTGGGAAATGTAATTAACCTGTATTTGCTGATATACTTTTTGAATTCAAAACTGAAATAAATTAACTTTTCAATGAATGCCTTAATGAGTAAGACGCACCTGTCATAGCAAGCTCGACCCCATCAGATAGACTAATTAACCAGCTAAGAAGAGCTTATTTGTGTCTCGCTGTTTATCTATGAAGACCAGAAGAAAAAAGGTGCAGGGTCAGCATGTTTACTTCAAAACTGCTTCATTCTGTTGGGTCCATTTTTTATTTATTTATTTCAGTTTGAATCTATATCAAAAGTGTAAAACATATTATTTACCAAATATTTTTTTAATTTTTTCTGTTAGGATTGAAAGGATCATATTATGAGTTTTAAGTTTTTGTGAGAAAACCATAAAACAGTGTTTTTCTTACTCAAGTTTACCATACTATGAGAATCTCACACCAGCCCAAAACTAGGCCTTTGTAAACCCAAAAATTATAAAACTATCCTAAATTAAAGATAAAAAAATCACTTAATTAGAGTAACAACATTTCAGTTAAAGACAAATCTTCAATTTAAAACATATGTAATCTTAAATGTAAAATCGTCACACAAAGAGGTCCGATTTTTTAACAGTGCTAGGGTTTCCCAGTTACTGTGATCAAATATTCTGTCTCAGAAATAGAACATGTAATTAAATCAAAACAACAAAAAGGACGTAAAAAAAATAAAAATAAAATCGCACAAAAACACTTTTGTAGCTGGTGTGTGATGACTCGTTGTAAGAAAGTGAAAGTTTAGGTTTGTAAAAATAGCTTTTCCATACATGTTGCAGCAACATGCACAAATTAAAGCCTTATCCTATGTGAGCGTTTCCCTTATCAAGCAGTGAACAGCTGCAAACTCTGGAAGGCTGCAAGGTGGAGGAGCGCTGGTGAAATCAGCCGTCTGACTCAGCCAGACTTTCAGTTTATGCAAAGGTAACACTTATCGGTTATCCTTTTAATTTCTGTGTACCCTCATAGCACTCCACGTGATTGGCCAACACAGACTCACAGTAACGTGTGAAAATGTCAAACGCTTACTGATTACGCTGCCTTTTCATGTGAAAGCAGACATGAAATGTTTCGAGTTAGACGCAGGGTTTTTGTCTGCAGTCATGCCGGCTCACAGCCAGTTTGACAATTTCTTTGTTTTCGGTGATTTTATATTCCCTGGATGACTTGGACTGTGGCGCATACAATCTTTGGGCATATTTAAAGACCCGTTTTTATGTTGCACCCATATGCACTTGGGTTCAAATCCTGGCCTGGGGGGCTTTCTGCATGGAGTTCTCCCTGTGCATTTGTGGGCTCTCTCCAGGTACTCTGGCTTCCTCCCACAGTCCAAAAGTGTGACCTGTTAGGTTAATCGGTTTCTCCGAATTGCCTTAAGTGTGTTTATGTGTGCATGGTTGTTTGCCATGTGTATCTCTGTGTTGCCCTGTGATAGACTGGCAACGTGTCCAGGGTGTACCCCGCCTCTCTCCCAGTGTCTGCTAGAGATCGGGATCCTGCACAGATAAGCAGGTATAGATAATGATGGATGGATATCATTGTTTTTTTTGGAGTAACAACTGCTTTGCATTTGTTGGAAGACCTTAAAATAAAAGGTTAAAACTTGATTACCTTAAAATGTAAAGTTTTGAACTTTGTGACACCAATTTGCTTAAATTGTGTTGAAACAGAACCTGTTAGGGTGTCTTCCTTGTCTGCGTTCAGCTTGAAGAGTTGCACCAGTCACATTCAAAGTAGGACTAGATTTAACGCAGGCTGACTTTTCCCAGCCCTAATACGGTGTTATGTTTGATTTGTTTCATCTCTGTATTCCATTATGTTCTATATTTGATGTTAATCAAATTCTGCGCCACCTATGGTCCTTCTGTTTGTTTTCCTATATACTTTGTTTGATGGGTGTTAGCGCAAAGGCAACTACATAATCTTTCTCCAGCTGCTTTGATGGCGTCCCTTGTTGTCATTAATCTTTTCCAGCAACAGAAGCCCATGTGGAAAAAAAAACAAAAAACACTAAAAAACACAAGAAGTCAATTAAAGCTCTTCCAAGACCCCACAAGGAATCTTCGGAGCCTTGAGCCCTGCTTGGAAAGCTCTTTGTGTGCCTTCTGTGGCGAATGCAGTGATGTGAATTTAAAGTTGTGGTTTGACTGAAAAAAGGTTAACAGGGTAGGAGAAAGGCTGCTTCATGAATAATGCCTTAAAACGTTCTGTTATATTACAACTCTAAACATTAGAGTCTATCATTGGTGTTTTTTTTTTTGTGACAGACCAACTCAAAGTAGTACATAATTAAGAAGAAGAAGGAAAAGCATTCATATCTTTCTAAGGCTTTACAAAAGGAAAAGGAAAAATCTGAAAAGTGGGTTTTGCATTAGTATTCAACCCCTCTGATCCAATACTTTGTAAGATCACAGTCTCTGCTGCCATTACAGCTGCAAGTCTTTTTGGTTATATCTCTATCTGCTTATGTTCTTCTTTATAACATAGCTCAGGGTCAGGTGGATTGGACTGAGAGCATCTTTAAACACCAATTTTCAAGTCTAGCCACAGTTTCTCAATTAGATTTACATCTGGACTTTGGTTTATTCTAACATCTAAATACGTCCGACATTATTTACACTGTTCTATCATAGTCCTGGCATTATGTTTTGGGTTGTCCTGTCCTGTTCTGTTCCTGCTGAAGAAACACATCCTCGCAGCATGATGCTGCCATCTCCATGTTGCACTGTTTCAGTGTTCAGAGCCAGTTTTTCCACCACACAGAACATTTTGCACATCGGATATTCGGATCAGAGAACCTTCTTGCTTTGTTCCTTATATGCCTTGAGAACATTTTTTAATACATCTTTTGACTTTATTTAATCAATTGCTGTGTACTTGGCAATCTTTGACAAAGGCAAGAACTGTTAAGTACACAACTAATAGTTAACTATAAATCTGTCAACAGATTTTCCCACCTTAGCCGTGGATCTCTGCAGCTTTTCCCACACAGGCCTCCTGGGTGTTCCTCTGGTTAATCCTGTTCTGGCCCAGCCTGTCAGCCTAAATTTACAATAATGTCTTGATAGGTCTGCAGGTGTGCCCTTCTATTCATGGAAACGTCCAAAGCTTGGAATATTTAGTTGTAACCTAAACGTGCTTCACAATTTAGTCTGTGACCTGTTGTTTGTTCACAAAGGTTCTCTAACAAACCTCTGAGACCTTCACAGAACAGCAGGATTCATATTTGGATTATATTACACACAGGTGGACAGCGATTAGGTGACCTTTAATGGCAATTGGTTGCATTGGACTTTATTTAGTGGTATTAAGGTAAATGGGTCTAAATGCAGAAGCGTGCCACACCTTAGTGACGTTGTTTGTACAAAATGTTGAGAAATCACCAGAAACGGGCTGTATTGCAGCACTTTGTGTTGGTCTGTCTCATAAAATACCAGTAAAATACAATAAAGGTGCAAGATAAGAAAATAAGACAAAGTTCATTGGCTGTGAATACATTTATGACACACCGTAGGTTTCAGCCGGTAAATCTGTGGGGCCAAATTATTTTAAAAACATCTAACTGCAATATTAGGAACTAGTTTGGTTTTGCAGGCAAATTTTCTAAAACAGAGATAATTACCAGGCGTTTGTTGGTGTTGTGTTTGTGGATTATGACGGATTGTATTTTTTTACTTATTGTTTTAAGATTTAATTTGCCGATCAAAGTCAGAACCGTATTAGCATAATTAAACGCTAACCATGTGTGATGACATATTGCTTTATGTCTTCCTTTCCGTGAAGACTCTAAAGGCCCACAAGCTGATAATCATTTGAGCCTTTCTCTAAAGGGCTGTGACATGTTGTTTTGGAGAGAAGCCGGCCAAGGCTGCTGTCTTAAACAGCAGATCTGATTCATTTTCCTTCTTGTCGATCTTTATTTATAACTTGGAAATGAGTGCATTGTGGTGTCTGTGTTTTATTACCCACACTCTGTGAAGTTTCATCAGATTACTTTCACAGCCTTTGTACTGTGCCACAACATGAACATTTTAAGACTGTCAGGGAACTTGGGGCTTTGAGTTTGTTCTTGTAAACTTGAATAATTAGAAATCTCTCATCGGTTCACAATAACGCTTACTTCCATGTGAATTTCTCACCAGTGTTTGGGTTGATATAATTATACATCACGTTCTAAAGCTCGCTTAATCCCAGTCACACCACTGACACTGTCATACAGGTCCGTCCTGAAGTCGTCTAAAAGCAGAACAAAAAGATAAGAATGACTCACTCAACCTGTGCCGGTATTGACAAAAAAGACTTCCCGTCTTGAAGTATCTTGTCAATAGGTAACATGAGACAATTGTGTTGATTTAACAGGTTTTCCTTCTTCTGATGAATAGACTTGTGGGTTAAAAGCTTCCTGTTTGAAGAGAACACATTCATCAGCAGTCTGGCTGATTGCTTTACAACTATGCAGGTCCAATTGTTCCTTGACAAGAACATGCAAAAGAAAAGCAAACCCCCACTTCAAACATAAAGAAAATGTCGGCAAGGCCAAGTCCTTAACCGAAGATCAGGTTTCTTTTTCCACAGCCAACTTTGTCAATTGTCATTCACTTATAGCACCTTTACTTTCTTTTAGAGTGAGACAATTTACAGTACTGATATAAAAGTATTTTTCTCGTTGTAGACTTCTTTTGTATTTTCCTTTTTTTTGACAAAACATACCAGAAAAAATCTGTTTTGACCCAAAAAAAAAAAAAAAAAGGAAATCTAAATGTTTTAGATCATAAAACAAATATTATTATCAGACAAAAGCATATATATATATATATATATATATATATATATATATATATAAATATATATATGTAAATAGAATAGCATTTCATTTATGTAGGAAGAAAAAATTATCCATACACACCTGGCCCTGCATGAAAAGGTTGCGCCCCCAAACCTGATCTGTGGTCACCCATATGTCCAGACTTTGACTAGGCCACTCCATACCCTTCATTTTGTGGTTTTGAACCATTTCAAATTGTTTTTGTCATTTTACATGATCCAAGGTGCTGGATGTCCCGGTCACAACCTGATAACCAGATGTTCTCCTTCAGGACTTTCTAGTGAAGAGCATAATTCATGATTCCATCATCCTGAAAAAGCAAAGGAGCCCCAAACCATCATACCAACACCACCATGTTTGACGTTGTGTCAGGTTTATGTAAGATGTAATGGGAAAGCATTCAAAATGCTCCAGTTTTGGGTTGTCCACTTTACTTGGAGATCATCAAAATGTTTATTGCAGTTGTGATCTGGGTCGTCATTTTCTCTTTTTGTTCAGCGTTTGTTTTTCACCTTAGCTCTCTCCTGTGGATGGACTTTTGCGCAGTCTCTCTTTTTTATTGTTGAATCATGAACACTGACCTTAGCTGAGGCAAGTGAGGCATGCAGTGCTTTAGATGTTATTCTGGGTTGTTTTATGACCTCCTGGATGTGTCCTTCATGTGCTCTTAGTAATGTTAGCAGGCTGCCGGTTCCTGGGAAGGTTCACTGTGGATAACAGCTCACTGGCTTCCCATAGTGTTTGGAGTTGCTTTGTAAACCTTTCTGACTGATACATGTAAATGCCTTTATTTTTCATTGTTTCTTAATGGGGTTTTAGCTCTGGGCTTGATGTCTTGCTTTTGAGATATTTTAGCCTACTTCATGATGTCAGACAAGTTCCATTCAGGTAATTTATTGATTGCACAGACCTGGCAGAAATCACTAATCAAAGTTTGCATTTTATCAGGTTTTCTTGGTCGGATATTCACATTTGGTGGATCATCTTATACATTTTCAGTGTGACAAAGAGTTAAAACAAAAGGAATATGTAAAGCGGACTAATACTTGTTCACGACACTACACTTAGTAGTATTTTCAGTTGAATAAAATGTGTGTTTTGAATCCTGCAGTATTTATACAATGTATCATTGTGTTATTTTTCCACTATTTCAATGACAAGCTTGAAAGATGTTTTCCTGTAAGTGGCCTCGAGACCCCAAACTGCAACACTGCAGGTGGTTGTAGCTCTGGTAAAAACGCATGCACCAGTACAACCACTGCAACGCATCTATCAGCCGGCCGTTGCCCAAGAAAGGTATCCTGATACTTAACTCATGTGGGCTTGCTTTTCTTTTTTTTTTTTTTCAAATAATATATGAGCTTAACGGTGACCACATTTACAATGTGTCAGGTCATTTTGTGAAAGAATACTGGATTTATGTCATACAAATAAAGCGATACCTTAAATGGCCATATCCATTGTGTCAAAGGTACTCAGCAAATACCTTTTTTGTTGAATTAATTTCTGAAAAACATTTGTATTTGCTTTAGTGATTCAGAGGGGGGAACTATTGATATCCTCGAATTTACAAATGTAACACAATCCTATAAAAAGCTTAGCATTTTTGCTTTGTAGCAGGTCACATTATCAAGCTAAAAGAGGCTACAGTCATTCCATGAAAGGGTCTTCATGATCCTCAGTAATACGTGTGCAGGTGGTATGTGTCAAAGTAACATCCACATGTTTGGCAGGATTGCAGAACATTCCCTAAAGTGCCACACTGCCTCCGCCGGCCTGTCTTTCCCCTGTAGAGCATCCTGCTGCCTTATATTCCCTAGGTAAGCAATGCACACCACCCAACCATGCATCTAACATAAAACGATTGTGACTGATCTCACCAGGCCACCTTCTTTATTGGCCTTTGGTCCAGCTCTGTTGCCCTTTTGCCAATTGTTGACACTTTTGAAGAGGGGGAACCCTGACTGTGCTGCAGTGTCCAGCCCCAAGCTGAAATGCACCATTTATTCTGAAACCTTTGTGTCTGAATCAGCAACTGTTGTAGCCATCTGAGTCATCAGTTGGATCGAACCACACAGTCAAGCCTTCCCTCCCTACATACATAGATGGTCATATCACCAGTTCTCAACTTTTCATTGCTTGGGCCACTTTTGATAGATCCTGACCACTGAAGACTGGCCACATCCCAGAAGAGATTATCTGATCATGTCGTCTAGCCATCACAATTTGGATCTTGGCAAATGTCTCAATGTCTTGAGTTTGCCCATTTTTCCTCCTTCTAACACATCAGCTCTGAGGGAAATGTTCACGTGCAGGCCAATACTATATCCCACCCACTATCAGGTAAAATGATGAAAAGATAGTGAGTGTTTTTAACTTCATCTGACAGTAGTCTTAATGTTATGCCAACGTTCTTTTAGAACAGGCTAAGTTAACAGCCTTACATCTAACATCATTAATAAATTTACCACATTACACTCTTCACCATAAAATACAGTGAAAATAGACGTATGTATTTTTTTGTTCATTTGCAGCTAATAACCCCCCATGCACACACACATCTGTGTACCTACAGAGGAACTTGCATTAACTTCCTTTTATTTTCAACACCTGACCCTAACCATTACCAGTGCATACTAACAATGACCCCAAACCTGAACCTAATTTGCACCTTAGTCCTAAATCTAACCCTAACGCACAAAGGTGAGGACCCGGGAAATGTCCTCACTTTACAGCAAATAGTCCTCACTTTGCTGGTGAAATACAAAAAAAGGTTTTCACTCAACAGCATAAACAGGCACACACACACACACACACACACACACACACACACACACACACACACACACACGCAGACACACATACAAAAACTTTGCTAAACATTTGGTGATATAAAAGAAGATATAAATATGACATGCTATATGGATGGACTAAACCCTATAGTGCTCAGCAAATGTAAGACAAAATGTCAATGGTTGCATTTACATAATTATTTCAAAAGTCGTTTTGGAAAAAAAAGAAATAGAAGATTGGATGATGTCCTAACTTCAGTCATTCTGTTGAATCACTTCATGTATATGGCACAAAACAATTGGTTCATGAAACCGTAACCCTAACCCTAAAAATAGCAATAATAATAAGAAATAGTAAATCTGTGAAGTTTCTAAATCAAAAGCTTTACCCAGGTTGGTTTTTCAATTACGTGTGGTTTGTGCATTGTACCAAACACATGTTTCCTGTTTCTGACCTGCTCACCGTGAAGAATTTCAATTCCAGGGACTCATGTTTGAGTCAGTCTAAACCACCATATTTACTTATTTTTTTCTGAAACAGCACATTGCCTTTCTTAAGTGGAGAAAAACAACTTTTCCGATACCATTTAAGCTTTTGCAAAGAAGATCATATTTTGAAGACAGTGCCTATTTTTCTGCAGTTATATATAAAAAGGAAAACATGGGAGGAGGTTTACACCCTGCAATGACAGATAAATCATTGTGTTCAATAAATGTCCGTTCTCACAGACACAAAAATGCTGTGGGACACAACAGTGCATCAGCTAAACAACCTCCTCACAGATGGTGTGCCTCAATAACTACACCCTTCAGGGCGGCGGTAAAAATGGTGTTTTGACTTGTTGGAGACCGAGTTCAGGTAAATTCTTTGTGGCTAACTTGACTTTCAACATGTTTTAGTAAACCTTTTATTTGTTCAGTCCCTGAGGGAAAGTAATTTCAAGATCTGATCAAAGGCTGCTTTGAAAAAAAGTTAGCACTCTACCAACATGTTCAAGGATAAACCTATAGCATTTTTGCTGACGCCAATCTAAAAAGTCTTCAATTTGCCAATGCAGTGTTTCTATACCCTTCGCCCTGACTGCTGCAGCACCAACTCTCCTGTACGGCTGTTTCTTTGCTTAAAGTTGTTACGATAATATAATACAATAATATTTGCTTAACTTATAGTATGTTTTCTTTCTGTGCACCACTTCAGAATGCTCTAGGTGTGGTTCTGTATGATTTGTGAATTTCCCTTGCATTTACAATATATAATTCAGTCAATCAATCAATCAATCAATCAAATTTTATTTGCATAGCACTTTACAGCAGTCACCACTGAGCCTGAGGGCTTTCACGTACTGCAAGAAATGCAAACTAGAATAGGGAAAAATAAAAGCAAAGCATTTGCAGGACAGAAGTAATACCGAGCTGTTATGTGCTAAAAGCAGTTCTAAGCAGATTTGTTTCTAGCTCATCTTTAGAAGGTAAATCCATAACGGTCTGCAATTAAAAAAAAAGAAGTGGGGAATTTGGGGATTGCAGTGCTTTGGTCTGTATTCTTTGTTAATTTACCCCCATGTTCCCCTTTTCACCCTTGTTCTGCGGTGCATCTGAGAGCAACGTATCTTGGTGCTGTCTCTTTGAATCTGAAGGAGGCACTGCATACCCCACCACCCTCCAGGTAGCAGAGCAGAAGGACGACGTAATGAACAACTGATCATTCTGACTCATCCACTTGTAGCTTCGGCATCCTTGAGCTTCAACTACAAAATCGCTCAAAAAAAAAAAAAAATGCAGCTTAAGCGAAAATTCAGACTGAAGAAACTCTATTGCCTACCTCCATCAATCAGGGACTCATCCGCCTCCGACACAAGCCAATCAGTTTCGAACTGCTCCTCCTCGAAGCCAATCAGCATCCTGGGTTCATCTTAAAAGAACTCCACATCCTTGTCTCGGCCTTCTGCTCAGCGAGCAAGCGGTGGCGTGCCGCGTCTGGTTTGGACTCTGATGACTGGTTTCAACCCACCTCCATCCCCTTCTCCACCATCGTACCAAGCTCCACCTGGCTTTCCTACGGTGCTGCTTCAACCTTGTCCCTATCAGAGTGTAATTCCTCCTGGACTCTTACGGAATTCCCAGTCACTCCTTAAAACGGTCCGGCAGAAGACCGCCATGCTGAGCCTGGTTCTGCCAGAGGTTTCTTCCCAAAGGGGAGTTTTTCCTCTCCACAGTCGCTTCATGCTTGCTCATCATGGACAGTTCATGCAAACCTGTGTTTATCCAAGTTGGACATCAAGCTCAAACAGTTCATCATATGGACTGAACAAACTTTGTTTATCTCCACTCCACCACCAGTTTCAGACCCGGGGGGAAATATACCTATTCTCATACGCCTGCTTATGCATATTGAAGTATAATTCAGCGTGAATTTTTCCTGCCGAGGTCTGAGCGCCAAACTCTTAAAATATTGTATCAATAAAATTCTTCTAATTGCCTTTTCTTTCTGTGTGAGTTTTTCAGATTGAAATGTCAGATTCATGAAATTGATAAGCCTCGAGTTCATGACCTTGTTTAGCAGCTGGGCAGCAAATATTGTCATATAATTGTTTTAAATACGTAATGGAAAACAGGGAAAACTGAACGGCTTAAAAATATGACCCAAAAAATAATATAAAGATATCTACGCAGCACCAGGACAAACTACGCTCACATTTTTTTGCACTCCTTAAGACTCCAACTCTCTTGGTTTTACCAAGGTGCTGCTCGTGTAAGAGCTTGTGTAAGACTAAGAGTTTTTAAACAACCATTCCTGGTGGGTTCGATGGGCAACAAAGCATGTGGAAAAGAACCTCATCCCAACAATTATGGTGGAGGATCTGTGATGCAATAGGCTTGTTTCTCCCCTGAAGGCCCTTTGAACATTGTTGCATGACATCATAAACATTTTTAAGTTTATATGCATAGAAATTAGAAGTATTTTTCACACAGTCAGATAGACAGAGAAGTGTTTTCAAGATAAATTTAATTCCAAGTTATGTTTAGCATGGGCTGGCAGGCAATATCTAACCTGACTCCGCCAGATGGATTTGCTCCGCATATCCATCTGGAAACCTTCCGTTGAAGTAATTTTGGGAAGGGGCGAAAATACTGGTTAGCTGATTGGCCTATGTTGGTGATAGACGGGCCAAATGAACCAATCAGATCAACGAAGCATATGACGTACTAACAGCGACGACGAAAACACAACCACAAGCTCTTGCCGAAACCGGTCGGGAGAAGAGCAAAAACATCTTTTTTTTCCTCTGAGAAAAGCCTCCAGAGCAGTGTTTTGCTCTTCTTTCAGTGAAGAAATACTCTGTAATCCCGATAAAACTTGCTCGATAGCCACGCTAACGCTAGTTTCATCGGCTGAAGCCGCCATGTTCTTTAGACTGAACTGTCGCGCTTCTTGTTGCGTCACACCTCAACCCGCCTCAAAGCCAACGCTGATTGGACGTTCGTTTGGTGAACGGTTCCAAATTTTCTTTAACGGAGAGTAGCCAGACTGATCTGCGAGTGAAACCTTGAAAGCTCGCGAGATCAGGATGGTCTCACGAGGCTAGGCAATATCTGGAGAAAACAAATAGCTATTTTACTTGGATCCATCCATCCATTTTCCGAACCGCTTAATCCCTCATGGGGTCGCGGGGGTTGCTGGTGCCTATCTCCAGCGTTCACTGGTATTTTACTTGGATATTAAACCTAAAAATAAATTAAATATTAGTTATTTAATTGTAAAACAGATTTACGAATTAAGTATTCATAATACTTGATGAGCTATCTTCTTTGAAATGGTCATTTTGCTTTTGTGGTTCTTAACCTGCTTTTCTTTTTCATAACACCAAGGGCAAAAGTGTGTTTTTGGATTTTAAATATTAACCCCTGATCTAGAGGGATTTGTCAAATGATCTAAGACCTCTCTCTCTTTTCATTTTCAAATCTTGTAAAATATGATATTAATTGCTGTGCTCTTGTTAAAAGAGGGTTGTACAAAGTGTGGAACAATTATGCCAGCAGCGATTTTGATAAAATATAAATTCCTTAATATGGAATTCTTCCCCCACGTATTAAAGTTAAGATCTGCGATCCTTCCGGAAGTTTCCCCAAGTCCTTTTTTGAATAACTGCGTTAGACCATCTTACCTTGCTCTTCTGCTCCTCAGGGGGGATTGGTTAGAGTTTTTACAGGCCTGCAGCTCCCACAGAGATCAATTTTTTTAACCTGCTTTATCTGAATACATAACACATTGACTACTTTCTGGATGGATAGACGATTTCACCCAGTATAACAAAATAAAGCACACATTCATCATAATGATTTTTACACATTTTTATTTTAGGGGCCCACATATTTGTCTGCATCTGTAGGAAATATACTTGCACTCATTTGCCATTTTTCCATCTGAGTGACACAGAGTAGTATCAGAGAAGAAGAGCCTGTTTGGGCTAAGACAGTTCTATTAGTGTTTCGGAGAAACATTATTGTCAAGAAGCCTGATGCGACTTTGTGTACCTCATAATTAAGTACCTGCTCATCTGCCAGGTGATATTTTTTTCATCCTCACAAGGCAGTGCCGCTGTGTGTTTTTCCTGCGGTTTTCATCCATCATCTATTTTCAGGTCAGAATGAATCAACTTGTGCTTCGCTTTTTTGTTCATTTTGACACCCGACAAAACTCATCGCCTCAGAGGGAATTGGAGTTGAGGGTCTTGTTTTGTTCTGGCAGTTCTTTCAGAAATGGCCATCAATCAGGTGATGCATTGTGCTAGAAAGAGACCTTTCTCTATTGAATTCATGACTTGCCACAAAAAAAAAATATATAAAAAATAAAAAAGCAGATGCTACAAAGGTATTGAAAGTTTGCAGGGTACATTACGGCCTGACGAGGGAGAGCCGTGATGGAAGGCAGGGGCCTTTGCTTCATAATGATTTTGCTGCAGGTTTATATGTCAAAATGAGGTGATCCTGTGGGACAGAGACTTGGCTTTTACAGCATTTCTATTATATCAATATTCTCTCCTGATTATTCTCTGCAGATTATGTTCTGCTTGAGTGATTCGAGCAAAACAAAAGAATATGCTCACATTATTTGGTCTTTTTCAATGATTGAAAATAAATCTAAGATGGAAATGGAGCCCAGCGAGGAAAAGAAAAACTATGAGAAAATTAATTCCATCTAAAATAATTGTCTCTTTTTTTCAGGGCACAATGACTTTTTTGATTGGAGTTGTTTAATCAGCTCCAGATTAATATTCCTAAATGCTTTAGGAGGAGTTTTTGCAGGAAGGTGGCCATCTTTCCCAGATCTGGTAAAATATCACCAGGCTCTGGAAACAACAGACAGCAGGAGTTGGATTGGATTCGAATGTTAACCCCAAATGCTCCCGCTGATTGATGAGATGGGTTGCGGTGGGCGAACAAGAATACACTTCTTGTTTCAAAGGGAGTGGGGCAACTGGGAAAAGAGGTTTGTATTTCTTAATTTGTTGGCATTGTCACTCCGTGCCTGTGTTTATCAGGCTGGGAGTGCTCAGACGAAGCATAAATAAAGAACAGGCTCTGTTTAGAGAGGGCTGGATGGTGGAGAGCGAGAATACAACATGATTTGGTGGAAATTTTACCCAGTTGAGTCATTTCTGCACAACAATGCACATTTGTTTCAGGAAAAGGAAGACCTTTCTTGTTAGTATTCTATGAAACCTGAAGACTAAACTGATGTTAAAAGTGGCTTTTGAGAATTTTTCTCTATATTTACATCATTGTGAGTCCCCGTGAAGCAAACTGAATTATTTCTTAGAAAAACACAGACAAATATTACTTTTACATATCTAAACACACAGCAGAAACCTCTTTTTCTCTAATAAGAACCATTTGAACCTCTTTTTGTAGTTATTTCTTTATCACAACTCTGCTTACTGATTGACTAATTGATTTTTTTTTTTATTGAAAGACAGGGGGTTGTCTCTGTTTAAAGCCTGAACTAGAAGTGTTCTTAGTGTCACATCCTCGCTGTTTATTTATGTTAAATTATGTCTTGCCACATCAGTTCATGATATTTTTATATAAACTTTATTTATGTTATCTTCTGTCATCTGTTTATCTTTTCACCTTGGTTGATGGTTTCTTTGTGTGCCAGCTTAGCTTGTTTCTTGTTAATTAGTCTCTCCTCCTCAGCTTCCCACATTCCTTCTGCCACAGCTGCTCCACATCTCCTCTTAATGCCATTTATCCTCTTCTACTCCTGTATTTAAGCTGAATGGTTCTCACTGTTTTCTGCTGGACTCTTCCATTTAAACATTCTTTATTGCTTTCTACCATAACATTTCTGTGCTCCGTGTCCTGTGCCTTATTGGCAGTTTGCCTACTATCATTGTTAAACCCTTATATTCATAAGCAGACACCCTAGACAAGAAGACACTTAGCTTCAAAAAGTTTGAGGTTTTTATGCTGTGAAAGGAGCTATATAAATAAAGCTTACCTATCTACTTGCTAAATATACAGTCAGAGCTACTGTTGAGCTGTATAGATTAATGCATCTTTATGTGTAATATAGTCCAGTCAAAGTTTAGACCTAAATCCAGTTGAGAATCTGTGGCTTAAAAACTGCTGTTCCTATATGTTCTCCATTCAATCTGAATAAGCATGAGTAATATTAAAAAGAAGAGTGAGTTCACTCTCTAGATGGGCAAAGCTGAAATAGATGTAGCGAGAAAGCCTTGCAGCAGTAATTATGGCAAAACGTGGTACTACAAAGTATTGACTTAAGAAACTGATTAGATGTATGCTACATATTTCAGATTTTAACATGCAAAGACAACAAAAGTAATCTTTGTCTTTCAATTTGAACTATGAACTGTTTGTGCTTCTGTTTTACAATAAATTATTTTGAAATTTGTGATTACAACTTCATAAAAATGTGACAAAAAGGGAAAAACCTCAGGGGGTATATCAACACTTTTACAATGCATTGTCCATCCATCCTTAAAGTAGATGCTTTGCTATAAGGTGAACACAGGAGGATGATAGTGGCACTTCACAGAATCTATCAGAGAGCTTCTGTGTTCAGAGAATTAATTATCCTCTTCACAAGAACATATTGATTCTGCTCTATGCATTTTTTTTGCCTGCAGATATGTGTTTTATCAGCCACATACTTATCTTTCTCAGGCTTTCCCTTTATTAAAATCCTCTTTGGTAGCTCTCATATTTCACCACAATTATCAAAGTCCTTCATGATGATGGCAGCTTGTGTCCCTGGTGCTATCTTGTTAGAATGATGCTGAAATGTGGTTCACACCTTGTCCTTCACACATATATGCTGGTGCTGCTCTCTATTCTTGCTGCCTGAAAACATTTGAAAAAAGGAGAAAATAATATTTCTTACCTCACCTCAAACCGGGCCGGCATGAATCCCACACAGCGTCTCCTCAGAGGTCTCCCGAATGGTTTTGTCAGCTGTGGGTGTAGGAGTGCGTAATGACATACTTACTACAGATGTCTCTTCTAAGTCATGACAGGCAAACATTAGAGCCCAGCAGTGGTAATTAGTTTCACTGGACAAGGCTCCATTTGAATTTCTGTAACCTGAACGTCACAGGGAACTGAATTTAAAACAACATTTTCAAGGAACAAGTTGTGACTGTAAATGGTGATAAGCTCTAATAAAGTTAAAGTGTAAATAAAATGCCACTGGATTAGATCCTGCCATGATGTCTGGTAACATATTTTTCAACCGAAGCAGGGTTATGAATGGCTCTGTCTTTAAAATTCTAATTTGAGAACCCAGCACTCAGATTTTATGTAGCTTATGTAACTGCCTTTGTACACTTTTTTTGGAAGAAATATTTTTTACTCCCTAAGGGGATGCTTCTGGTGATTGTCCATAAAATAGAACAGACTGGGGAGGATTGTTAACAGTCAATAAATATATCCCCTGGGATTAAATAAATATTTTCCTTTAAATTGACACTTTAGTGTTTGATATCTTCGAAAATGTTGTAGATTTTAAGATATATTAGAAGGAGTAGATGTATGAAATCACAATCTATACCTTCCCAACTTCTGTCCTAACAGTACAAATGTAACATTTGGGATACATTTGATCAATAAATGACTGATTACTGACCTAAGATCCCAGCCTAGTATTAAAAACAGATGAGCTAGAAACAAATCTGCTGGGGGGGAAAAAAAAAAAAAAAAAAAAAAAGAAACAAATCTGCTTAGAACAATTTTCTCTTATGTCCCGAGTGAGATTGGGGACATGAAATTGGCATGAACTATGTTTAGGACGTCTATTGCAGATGTGACTTCCAGGAGCTTATTGGTGCCCTGTTGCAGTGGCAATCCAAGGACCCTGTGGACAACAGCAGGGATGGAAGCAGTCAAGAGGAAGAAGGAGGCCTTTAGGGCTTGGTTGTCCTTGGGGACTCCTGAAACAGCTGATGGGTACCGTGTCGCCAGAAGTGCTGCAGTTTATGTGGTTGCAGAAGCTAAAATTCGGGCATGAGAGGAATTCAGAGAGAGTTACTTTTAGTTGGCCTCAAG
Source organism: Fundulus heteroclitus (assembly GCF_011125445.2). Taxonomy (NCBI): domain Eukaryota; kingdom Metazoa; phylum Chordata; class Actinopteri; order Cyprinodontiformes; family Fundulidae; genus Fundulus; species Fundulus heteroclitus. Next base: position 34,762,147 of record NC_046378.1, read on the forward strand.
GACATTCTGAAAAACCATTATGGGACTCATAGGGGAAGCAGGGACCATACCAAGCTGTGCATGCTTTGTAAGAGGATCTTTGGACCCATACTGAGGACATCGTTGGGCAGAGGAAGGAGCACTTTGAGGATCTCCTCAAAGTGGTCACCATGTCTTCTGCAGAGGAAGCAGAGCTTGAAGACTTGGGCAAATACAATTCGTTAACTGAGTTAACGAATTGTATTAGTTTAAATACAGTTGCAGTTTAAAGAGTTTATTGAAAGGAGTCGTGAATGATGGCAAGGGAAACTAGGAGGGCTCTGGTGACTGTGTGTGGTGAAGAAAACAGACATGACAGCAAGTAGGAAGGTTGAATAATTGTGGCAGAGGCTGACTTACGGGCTGAGTGAGTAATGAGTAGTTCCAAGAAGTCTCTTTAGACCACGGTTGAAGACTGTAGCTTGGGTTCTTCCAAGGCGATCAAGGCAGAGCAGGAACCAGACACAAGCTGAAACCTTCAAGGAGGAAGCAGACATGAATGAGTTATGCAACATGAGATCAAGGAGCAACAAGAACAAGGTATGGTCAGGTTAATGCTCAGTGTAAGCTAATGCTCTGATGCCTTCCTTTTGGCTCCTGCCTCCTAAAATGCAAACGCTTGATTGGTGCTGATGGGAAACACCTGTGGCTGGCATCCACCTGTAAAACCCTGGTGGGGAAAGGTGAGAATACACCATAAAACCACCACAAAGAACAGTGCACATATCTGTTTGCTCTGACAACTCTGGGATCCAGGAGGAGCAATGCATTCAATGTCCTTGCCATTGAACAGTAGACCAGATCTTTACCCTTGCAGAGTTGCTGGGATGTTCATGGGAGTAGGCTTGTCTGGTCTACATGTGTTTTGTGGATCTGGATAAGTGTTTTGTGGGGGATGCTGCAGGGTTATCTGGGTGGCTATATACAATCCTTGTATCGCCGAAGCAAGAGCTGTATCTGCATTTGTGTAACAACGTCTAGTCTGTTTCCTGTGGGGTTTAGACTCTGCCAGGGATGCACCTTGTCACTGATCTTGTTTGTGGTGTTCATGGACAGGATATCAAGGTAAAGTCGTGGAGAGGAGGGTGTCTGGGTCGGGAATCTCAGCACTTCATCTTTGCTTTTTGCAGATGATGTGGTTCTATTGAATTCTCCAGTGTGCTCTGGAACGGTTTGTTGCTGAGTATGCAATGGTTAGTTCTTCTAAGACTGAAAAAAGGTGCGCTGCCCCTCTCAGTTAGATGTCAGTCTCTGCCCCAAATGGTGGTGTCCAAGTACCATTGTGTCGTTTTCACAAGTGATGGTATGGACTGACAGATTGGGGCTTCATCTGCATTAATGCGGGCTTCACTGGTCTGTTGTTGTGCAGCAAGAGGTGAGACAAACATCTAAGCTCTTGATTCACTGGTCTGTCTGTGTTCTGAGCATGAATTATGGTCCCGAAGGATGGATCATGACAGAAATAACAAAGATCCCAGATACAACCTCCCGAAATGAGCTTCCTCTGGTCGGTGATTGGGCTCAACCTTAGAGGTACGGTGAGAAGCTCTTTTATCCAGGGAGAGCTCAAAGTAGAGCAACTGCTTATCCGCAGATCCAGAACTTGCTGGATGGGGTATATATGCCGTCTGGCCTTCAGAACGCCTTGGGATCCACCAGATTGAGCTGGAGGATGTTGCTGAGGAGAGGGATGTCTTGGTTTCCCTCCTGACTGATGGGCTCACAACCTCCAAACTCAGATACAATGAATGGATGGATAGACTTCTATTTTTTCTCTTTTAAGAAAAGTATATATTCACCATATCTTAGTAGCTACAAGCCCTTCTGTAAAATTCCCCTTAAAAATTCCCCTTATAGCTAAAATTCCTGAAAAAAGTGGTTGCAAAAGAACTTTGAAGTTTCATGACTTGAACATTTTGGAGAAATTAAAAAAGCTAACACTTCAGAGTCAGCTCTCCTCCAAGTTTCAACTGTTTTTTTTTTTTTTTTTTTTCCAAGGACACAAGAGAATCGGCAGTCTCAGCGACCATGAATTTAAATTCCATCTTTGAAACTGTGGATAATTCAGTATTGGTTTGGATAAAATAATGTAAGGCAGGCATATCTGGTACACCACTGGATCAGTTAGCTAGGGCTCACCAACTCCAGTCATCGATTGGGGTTGGTGAGCCAACATTTGAAGCACCACTGGTGCTAAATCTAATTAAAACATTCTTTGGGTTCTCTTAAGCAGGACATTACACATTTATTATTTGTGCCCTCTTGGCTTTCCATATACTGTCACAGTCCTTAGGTGATTGAGTTTTGGATTACTTTCTGTCTCTGTTTATCCTTGCTGGTTATGTTCTCTAGTTACTATCATTTGAGTTCATATATTTTTGGATTAGGTTCTCAGTTAATTGTTCTTTGTAGATTCTCTATTATTTTTTGTTAGCTTTCTTCTATGAGTTCTCTCTTCAGTTCCTGTTCATAACATTCCTCCCCTTTGTTCCTCTATATTCATTAGTATCAGCTGTTCCTCACCTCCACCTGATTGCTCTCACCTGCTTCTGCCTTACCTTTCTCCACCCGCCCTCTCTATTTAGGCTACCTGATATTCACTAGTTATTGCCAGTTTCACCTGTTGCTCTGCCTGATACTTTGTTGTTGTGCTCTGGATTCAGTTTACCTTACATTTTCTACATTACACCCTCTGTCGTACCAGTTGTTCCAACCGAGACTACTTTTGCAAGTTTTTTTTTTTTTTAAACTGCAATTTTTGCCACTATCACACACTATATTAAGAAGAAGCTAAATACATATTTTTAGATAGGTATATTTTCTTTGACTTTACTGGACTGTTTTCTTTATTACTTTTTCTTCTAACTTGCTGTGTTTTAACTTTGTGTTTGATGTTATTTTGATGTAAATCTGCTTGTGATTTTGATCTTGAAGATGCCATGAATAAAACTGACTTAATTGCTTCTGTGCTTCCTTTCTCTCGATTAAATATGTACTTAATTTTTCTTCTTGTATTTGTCATTGCTACTACGATACAGAAGGTTAAACTTCAACCTTCAGAACATTTCTACCATATGGCAGGATTTTCTCTTGTCAGAGACCAAATGGAGGCAGATTTTATCCACCAGTGTTCTGATTTGAGTCCAGTATGAGATTAAGAGAAATTTTCTCCTGTGAGACTTTTGAGATGAAGAGTTTTGTCACTCTCAGTGCCCTCAGGAGACTCTGCAGAAACGATTAGGTTCATGTGCCATTCAATTATCTCTTCCCTTAAAGCTGTCTCTTTGAGGATGAAATTATGCAGGAATGGATGAGAATGAGAATGTTTAACACTGTGATGTGGGGCTGGCCACTGGTTGCACTTTCAATTTGGAAAGCTAAATAGATGCCATATGTCCTGGCAATGTTTTTATTTTCACTCGGTGGAAATAAAGTCACATTCCGTAAGAAATAATGCAAAAAAAAAAGGGCATCTGCATGCCCAGTGAGAGAGATATTTCATTTCTCCATCTGTTCAATTAATTTGCCATTTAATATGGTCCTGCTGCTTTGCTTAAACTTTCTGCTGCCACCTTTTGCCAAGTTAACACCACAGACGGGAAAACATGTTGGACATTGTTTTTTTCTGATAAAACTCCTGTAATGCCTGTGTCAGGGTCTGAGTCTTGAGTCTTTATGAAAAGGTTCCACTGTACACCGCCTGCTTTACCAGATCAGGTTTCCACCATTCCCCCTCTGAATCTCCCTCAGGCCCAGCTGCCTGGCGAAGCATTCATGATTAAATGTGAGACACGAGCCATCCTGCCAAGAGAAAGGAGGAGGAGGAGGAGGGGCGATTGGTTTAGGATGACCACAGCCTGGAATTTCTTTGCTGTTTGTCATACACTCCGAGAAAAATGAAAGCAGATGTAGGAGCAGAGGCAGAGGGCCGAGGAAAGGAGAGAGGCAGTTATCAAAGACAAGAGGTCTATTAAGCATGAAGTGCTGTAGGAATAAATCCAAAGCAATATTTGTAAAGGACTATATGCTCCACAGTGAACAACTAGGAAAGTTGGGTTTTTAACTAAACAAACATGCCTTGTCAGGCACAAACAGCTTTATTGGTTGAGCTTAAACCGCAGTGGGCCGGGCTTGGCAACCACAGTTTTTCTGGCTAACAAGCCACGTTGCATTATAGCTTCACTAATATTATAATTACATGGGAGGAGGTGAAAAGATATTTGTTATTTGGCAATAGGACAGTGTCTTAATGTGAATAGGATTTCTCAAACTGATGAACCCACAAAGATGTTGCAACTTCGGCATTGCAGTGTTTCACCATTTGACTCTGCTAAAATGTGCGAGGTTCCAAATGTCTTTGCTCCGTCGTCTTTTACTCTGGCGAAGGACGAACGCGTCGCAAAAAACGGTGGTTTCATGAAATAGGTAGTGTGGGTAAGTGTTGCTGCGCTTTTCATGGTCTGCTCTCTTCCCACTAGTTTTAACAAAAGCTCTTGCAGTTGTTCCAACTAGTAGGATCTTCCAGCCTGAGCCAAAAAAAAACAACAACAGCGTGCTACCTGCTGTGGCAGGAAGAGCAGACAGATGCAATGTTAATGACAAGCTGGTGAAGAAAAAAGATCTCTCTTAAAGTATGGACGATGTTTTCCTTAGGGATCAATGCAGCCTAAAACAGAACTCAGTTGGTTACATGTAGCCTTAACATCACTAAAAATGACCCTTAATGGCTAAAAAAAAAAAGAATTTAATTCACATTTTAGGCAGTTTTAAGTGATTTCTAAGCTGACAACACCTTTTTGCAAGTTTTTCATACAGCAAGATCAGCCATGTTTTCTTCTTCTAAGCATGGGTAGTAAAGTTGTACAACATATTAAGTGGCAATCCTTATTGCAGTATCAGTTTTTGTAATATGACAAACCCTACGGAACAAAATGGATGGACGTTTTGGTTGGATATCATGTTTTGAGTGCTTTCCACATTCATGTGCCAGTTTTTCATTTGGCCAGTTGTCTGGACTCTGACTACACTTGATGCCCAGATCAGAAGTACACTGTTGTTGCTGCCGGGATAACGCTCACAGAAAATGGTGGGGACATTGTGATGACGTAAAAGGAAGAAAAGAATCAGAAATATAAGGGTTGAACGCAACAGTCAGCAACAATATTCTATTTAAATGTTACAAATAAAGATATACCATAACCGGATGTAATTGCTTTATTGAAAACAAAAAGCAACAACTATTTTTTACTGCTTCTAAAACATTTAACCATTACTTGCTGTTAGATTAAGGTTATTCATAAAATGTATTTATTATTTAGATTTTATTACAAATACTTTTGGGGAAATACAGAACACCCATTAGATTTAGCAGTACTTTAAAAAAACACAAAATTGGGCTTATTGTGCAAAATGTCTTGCCTTTAGGCCCCTCATTCACACAAGCATGGCAATGCATCAGAAGGTAAATTAGTTTGGCTATCTGCTCAGGTATCCACCCTACATTTGGCTGCTTAAGACACATGCTGTTTGAGGTCTATTTTTTGTGACCCTAAATATTTCCCAACAGCCAAAAGTGTCTTCATTGAGAGCCAGTTTAAAGTGAAGCATCATTTTTTCAGTCAGCTTATGAGCCAGCAATAGGTTGGGGAGGGGCAGCTGTGCATTCCTGTGCATCGTACAGCCAGAGAAAACTGATTACTCTGGCACTTTCTCTGGCTTCACAATAAACAAAGTTTAAACTGTATGTGTGATAAAGCAACATTTTAAAAGTTCAGAAACATGTTAAGGCCTTGGTTTAACTTCATAGCTGGTAAACAGCCCTTGCGTATTCCATAAACCACACAAACAGCCAGGACGTCTGAAGTCAAAATTCATGAAAGTACAGTTAGTACTGCTGAGCCCAGTTGTACAATTTGCAGGAAATTTTGAATAACCCCAAAGAAAAACATTGTTTTCCCCCGTTGATCCGGATACATCTCTCTGAGGGTACTCACTCTGACTGTTCTTCAATCCTCTGAATCAAGTCCTTCTTCCCATTTTTCATCTTTGATCCAAACCTTCTAATTTCTAACCTGAGCATTTATGATAATTTATTTATTTAAAGTCATTGCTATTTAAAGCAAACAGCAGATTTAGTGTAAATTCCTGCAAGTGTTTTCAGGCGTTCCATTTATGTAACACCATACAGGCTAATGTGTCTCAGCCACTGTTTTGCTGCCTCTATCTCCAGTGTTTGTTTGACTTCATTATGTTTGCTCCAAGAAGTGCAAAAGCAAGGATAAAGGAATCATTATTTAAGAATATGTCCTCCCAGTCTCTGTAAGCTCAGTTGCATTACCCTAAAGCTGCTGTCACAATGTTTTGTATTTATGCATTGCACCTTCTATATTTACTGCTCTAAAGATGTGTAAAAAAACTATAAAATTATTTCCTCTTTTGTTACTGCAATATAATCTCAAAGAAAAATAAATATGTGGGTTTTTTGTGCTATACAGCTAATTTTAACATTAGAGGCACAAATAACCACTGCTTAAAACATTTTTACTGAACTTCATAGTTATTAATCATTTATTTAAATTAATCAGGGTTTCAATGGACTTATGGTTTTGTTTACTGCTTTCCTGGGGTAGCAGGGAAGGATGTGACAGGCTGGGACCATTTATGTTAGCCACTCTTCAAAATAAGTAAGACAAGAAAACATCTTTTAGGAAAGGCTGATGTGTTCGTGGCTACAAGACAAAAGGTACTCTCCTAAACTTGCTCGTATCTACAGTCAGAGCAACAGTTTTAAAACAAGTTAAAACATGGCAAACAGTAACGGAGGTTAAAACATATGTAATACTAACTGTTGGAGAACTAATGTATATTCTCACAGTGTGAAATTATGTCGATGGAAGAACATTTGTATTTACATTGGCGCCGTTAAAACATCTTTACCTGGGGTGCCAGTAAATCCAGATATTATTTTACCAGATGTCTAAATGTTTTAAACAGACGCACATAAAAAACCCTCAACTCGTGTCTTATAATGCATGTAATATATATATATATATATATATATATATATATATATATATATATATATATATATATATATATATATATATATATATATATATATATATATATATATATATATATATAATGTATGTGTGTGTTTTTGATGTGCCCTTGTATGTGTACATCCACACAGGGGTTGAATGGTGGGAAATTTACGGCGTGTTAGGGATTAGGAGCAATTACATTTCTAGGGTGCCAGTTTCTCATTCTTTTCATTGGTTTGGAATTTTGTTCTTAGTTGTGATGGTTTTGCTGCAGATCTGTGGGAGTCACAACTGGATTTAAAAATGCTGCCTTCATTGTGATTCGTTCCAGACTGTTATGTATTACGTAGTGCTAAACATGAGGAAAACGGAGCAGATTTTGTAGAACATCAAGTCCTGTGATGACCTTCATGTGTGTTGTTTTTCAAAGAGCCCCAGTTTTGGATAATGTCTGTGTGTGCCGTGGATGAAGTATTCAAAATTCTCATCGCCCAAATTATTATAAAATGTTCTATTGCATCAAAATGAGGTACATTTTTCCATGAAATGATTAAAATTTTTACATATTTGAGGATAAGCTGATCATCTGGAACCTTAATGTTTAATGGTCCAAGAGCGCCCCCAACTTGTCCAATTATTAGCTTAATTATCTTAAATAGGGATTGATGCTGTCAGTCAAACAATTTAACAGCCAAGAGTCAGTGAGTATTCACAAGACGAAGTGTTTGTAGAGATGCCAAGCGTTTGACAAGTTGAAAAAAGTCCATGGCAGGTTGGTTTAGCTGAAGAAGTTGTTTATGCTAGGTTGTCGCATGCAGAGGAAGTTGAGACCGGAGCATGCATTCCCTACGGCGACGTTTCTTTCTGCACTGCAGGGAGAAAAACGCAAGGAAGACATGCAACAGTGTCATGGGGGTAACAGTAATCATATGACCATTTTGGGTTGGAAGTTTAACCCTGCAGCTCTATAAGTGGCCCATGAGCGCCCTCAACTGGATAAATTAATGTTAGCTAAAGCTGCTGTTTCAGCCATGGCAAGTGTTCGGCTCCTCCTTCCAGTGGAAGGTTTGTTATAGAGCTGCATCAGAATGCTAAACATTTTGGTTAGGTTATTGCTATGTTATTCATAATAAGGGTAACTATATAAGATAAATGCTAATTAAGTTTATACAACACTGATGCTGACACGGCGTGTCTTTTTTTTATCATTGGCCTGTCTTGGCATGGGATAGAAATGTAAAGCGAACACACAACAGTGTGACGGGGGTGTAAATGAGCATAAAATCAGCTGCTGCTCTCTATCCATTGTGAAGATTTTAACACAAACAAGTGTAAAGACAGCAAGAAGTGAAGAAAGGAAGACAATACATTTAAAGTTTTACTTAAATTACTGGTAATAATGAATAGTTTCAAAAAAGAGGTCAAAGAATAATTCAGTACATTTTGTAACTTTTTAATATTTCAAGACAGTTTAATGCTTCTGCATTTTTCTTTTTTTTTCTAAAATGCTGTCATTTCTTTCTGCTCCAATGAATGGAATACAAGGAAACGTACTTTCTGAATCCTAATTAATTTAAAGTCCTCTTCTGTGATCTTTCTTATTTCACATCTTCTCATACTATAAACCGCTAAATCCAAACGCTTGAACTTGCTGTTCACAGCTTTTTTTTTTTTACCCCCCCAACTTTGACAAACTAAGCAGAAATCTGTCACAGCTATGCTTTTTTTATTTTCTACGACAGTGAAGAGACACAAAACCTGATATTCGGTGTCTTTTGCCACAAAAAGAATTGGAGCAACAGTGTAGTGTATCTGCATTTGTTAAATTTCTGAGAGTAGTGAGAGAAGCAGATGTTTCAGCATTGTAGCAGGAGAAGGCTGTTCAATTCCACAAGAGCTTAGAGGTATATGAGAGACATCAAAGATTAATCCTTCACTTTACCAGCCAGAAATGTGATCAAGAATTATTTATGTCCTCTAGAATGCTTTTATAAATCTCACGTACAAGACAGACGTTTTCTTTGCTTCCTGTTTTAATCATGATGTCTTCCCAGGAAGAAGGATTGACGCAATGTGGATGAAAAAGCTCGCTGTAAGCTGCATTTGTGTCATGGAAGTGAAATCCTGTTTTTCATATCAGTTTTGTCTTTCAAACATCTTTCATTTTGTAAGCAATTTCGAGAAGACGCTAATTGCATTTCTGGCAGGAGCTGCATGCAATACCAACAGACGATATTCACTCAATTCTTCCACTTTTTTGTTATATTGCAGAGTGAGTTTTAAATAGTAAGGTATTCTTTTGAAAATGATTTACACAAAAAAAACCAATAATGATAAGGTGAAAATAAATATATTTCCAGACATGTTTTGTACATTTATACAAAAAAATATGTATGTACATTTACATAATAATGATAATACATATTTTAGTATTTACATCCTATTTTGTGACAGTCACCCTTGAGATGCATCTGCAACTTAAGTGGAGTTCGCCCGTGGTAAGTTCAGTTGACTGAGCAGGATTCATAATGATGCACACTTGTCTAGCTAAGGTCTCACAGTTCACAGTGCATGTCAGAGCAAAAGATGAGCATTGATGTCAAAATAATTATTTTTGGATTTCTGACACCAGATTTAGTTGAGGGGGAAAATGCAGCATTAGAAGTGGTTCCAAACAATGGAAATGTTTGGAGCCCTTAAGATCCTCGCTAGATGTGACCACCTAGCCTGGTCAGCCAGACTGAATTACACAGAGCATAAATCAATCTGGTAAGGCTGCATTCCCTCTGGCCCAAAACAGACCGGACCAATCACAGCACGGGAGGCGAGACTTTACGATTTCTGCTACCATAACAGTCAAGATACATACGGAGATTGTTGTTGCCTTGGATGATTAAGAAAGTGCATGTGAGTACACCGTGTATCCTCTGATCTTTTTAGACAAAAGCGGCAAAAAATTGTTCACTGGGGAGTTTGCTCAATGGCATGACATGTTTCACAGACTACAAATTGAAAAAAACAGAGCGCGTTACGTGGAGTTTTCTGCGTCACATCCATAGTTATCCGATTGGTTCTCACCTGATGACGCTGACCCTGTTAGTCTCGCCTTTGAAATCGAGCTCTACCAGCTCCTCACCAGACTGACATGCCGTGTATACGGCGTAAATCAGTCTGGCTGGCCAGGCTGATGACCACCTGCCTTAAGAGGTGATCAAGAACCCAGTGGTCGATAAGGCTCCAGTGTTACCTTGTAGAGAAAGCGTCCAAAAAGTCCAGTGTTGCTTATGCACGTCACTAATCAGGTCCCCTTTGGCCAGAACTCTGATAGAAAAACAGGCACTGCTGAAAATCTGGCTAACTGCTTCACATAACATTCCTACTGTGAAGCACGGGGGTGATGTTCATCTTAGCAAGAACTGGGTGACTAGTCCTCATAGACAGTAGGATTACTGCTCCCAGATTTAGAGAAGTTTTTCAAGAAAACCTGACCCAGCGGGTTCTGGTTGATGATTTATCTATAAGCATGACAAAAACAGTGGGTGTTGTGGTCTAGTGGTTAGACACAGAGTCCCTGGGTGGTGCACCGTATCAGCCCACTGCTCCCTAGTGTCAGGATGCAGCTTATTGGCTGCATGCTGAGCCTCTCTCCCTCTCTCTTGTTCCTGCGCAGCCTGATCAGTTTCACCTGGCAGGCTGCAATTAACCCACAACTGCTTCCACCTGTTCCCACCGCTTTATCAGACTCACCTCTTTCTGTTCCCGTCGCCGGTCCATAGCGTTCACTCCCGCTCAGTCCCTGCCAGTTTTTCTTGTCAGCTCCGTTTGTACCCGTCAGCCTGAAGACTCCGTTCACCTGGTCTTGTTACAGTCAGCCCATAGACTTTCCGACAGTTTTGTTTCCTCCAGTATTCAGCTCAGACGTTCAGACCTCCACCGTTCGGCTCAGACGTTCAGACCTCCACCGCTCGGCTCAGACGTTCAGACCTCCACCGTTCGGCTCAGACGTTCAGACCTCCACCGCTCGGCTCGGACGTTCAGCCCTCCACTGCACGGCTCGGACGTCCTGTGCTCCACTACTCGGCTCTGAGGTTCTGCTCGCCTCTGCTCAGCTCCGATGCTCTGCTCGCCTCTGCTCGGCTCTGATGATCTGCTCGCCACAGCTCGACTCTGACGTTCTGCCTCGCCTCTGCTCGGCTCTGATGCTCTGCTCGGCTCCGATGCTCTGCTCGCCTCTGCTCGGCTCTGACGTTCTGCTCGCCACTGCTCGGCTCTGATGCTCTGCTCGGCTCTGATGCTCTGCGCTCCACGGCTCTGCTCAGATGTCCTGCTCTCCAGTGCTCGGCTCCAGAGTTCCTCCCGGTCAGTCTCTCCACACTCCTCCTGCCAGCCAGCTTCTACACCCTTCACCTCCGTCCGTTGAAAGACTCTGGTCTCATCCTCCATCTTCCAAACTATTCAATAAAACTCACTCATAAGAACTGACTCTGTGTGTGCGTGCTGTGTCCGGGTTCATCCCAGAAAAATATATCCTAACATTATGGACCGGCCAAGGGATGAACCCGAGCACGCACAGAGCCTGGTGTAGAAGCTGGTAGGATCTGCCTCGCCTCCGGTTCGTCTCGCCTGGGTCGCAAAGTTGCGACGCCACGCTTCCGTCTCGCCTCGCCTGGGTCGCCGTGCGGCGACGCCTTGCCTCTGTTTCGCCATGGTCGCTGGATTGCGACGTTACGCTTCTGGTTCGTCTGCCGGGGTCGCATCCGCGACGCCCCGCTTCTGACTCTGTTTCCTGGTTCGTCTTTTGCAAGTTCCGCCTCCTACGCTGCGCAGCCGTTAAAGACGGCGCTCCTCGTCGTCGCTGCCCAGCGTTGACTTTGCCGCTGCCCAGCAGACAAAGACTTTGCTGTCCAGCACGTCCTGGTTTCTGTTTTGTTTAAAGTTATTTTTGGGTCCTGGTTTTTGAGTTATTTTTTATTTACTTAACGTTTCTTAGATTTCTTAAAGTTATTCAGGTTTTGTTGTGTTCTAGTTCTGCTTTAATTTCTAGTCTTTTTGTATATTTTTTTATTGTTTTAGAAGAATTATTTCCACCTTCTGTTCTTTTGTTTTGGCTCAACCTTAGATTTTGGTTTACTTAGAACTTTTTGGGATTTATGATGCTTTTGAGTATTAGAGTTTTATTTAGCTTTTGTTTATCCAGTTCGGTTCTATTTTTTAGGTTAGTTTTCTGAGTTTTGTTTTTGAGTTCCAGTTTTTACCTTAGACTTCCTGTTTTGGTTTGTGTTATTTCTAGCTCTAGTTATCTAGTTTTTCATCAGTTCAGCTGTATTTGCCCTCATCTCCCGGTTCTGCTTTGTTTCATAGTTTCGCTTTAGCTTTTGGTTCCTTTCCTAGTTTACCAGTCTTGTTTTGATTTTTCAGTTTGAGACCCTGTAGTTTCGTCAGCCCTGTAGTTTCGTTAGCTCTGTAGTCCCTGTCTTGACCCTGTAGTCCCTGTCTAGCCCCTGTAATTCCAGTCTAGCCTCTGTAGTTTCTGTCCTAGCCCGGTAGTTCTAGTCTTGTTCTGTATTTGTTTTTTCTTTATTTTAGTTTTGTTTGTTTTTTTTTTTTTTTTTTTTTTTTTTTTCCCCCCTTAGTATTTAGGTGTATGGGTTCCTGCGCTGTATGGGTTCCTGCGTTGGATGGTGTCCAGCGCTCTTTAAGGTCCCTGCGCTCTCTTGGGCCCTGCGCTTTCTAGGTCCCTACACCCTTCTCCTGTTTTCGTTGTATGTTTTGCCCTGTTTAGGTTAGTTTAGTTCCCTTCCGTAGTTGTTTTGTTCTGTCTTGCCCTAGTGTTGTTCCCCTGTTTAGGCGCATGCAGGTCGCTGTCAGAGCCCTCCGGCGCACCCATGTCGCCGGCTGAGCCCTCTGGTGGGCCAGACTGTCGCTGCCCTGTGCATGCAGGTTGCCGCCAGAGCCCTCCGGCGCTCCTATGACGCCGGCTGAGCCCTCTGGTGTGCCAGCCTGTCACCACCCAGTGCACGCAGGTCGCCGCCAGAGCCCTCCGGTGCTTAAGTCGCTGTCTGTGCCCTCTGGCGCGCCTGGCCTGTTGCTGCCTAGCTCACCCTCTTGTTGTTATTCCCTTGTTTAGGCGCTGCCAGAGCCCTCCGGCGCCCCTATGTCGCCGGCTGAGCCCTCTGGTGCGCCAACCTGTCGCTGCCCAGCGCACGCAGGTCGCCGCCAGAGCCCTCCAGTGCTTTAGTCGCTGTCTGTGCCCTCTGGCGCACTTGGCCTGTTGCTGCCTAGCACACCCTCTAGTTCCCTGGTGTTTAGGTCTTGTTTTCCTGGCGTTTAGATTTAGTGTTCCCCGGCGTGTTAGGACGCCCTCTGATTCTCGGTTCCCCAGCGTGTTAGGACGCCCTCTGATTCTCGGTTCCCCGGCGTGTTAGGACGCCCTCTGATTCTCGGTTTCCCGGCGTGTTAGGACGCCCTCTTTTCTCGGTTCCTCGGCGTGTTAGTACGCCCTCCGTTCTTGTTCCCTGGTGTTTTAGATATTCCTGTTTCCCTTGTGCCCCGGCGTTCCCTTTGCGCCCTGGCATTCTTCTTCCTGGCGCCCCGGCGTTCTCTTCCCCAAGCCCCGGTGTTTCCCTCACGCCCCGGCGGGTTTTCCCCTGGCGTTTCTGTACACCAGTCGTGTTCCAGCAGGAGTTGTTGAGCCTTGGTGTTTTCGTACGCCTGTTCTTCCCTCTGGCGTTGTCATACGCTTGTTCTTCCCTCTGGCGTTGTCGTACGCTTGTTCTTCCCTCTGGCGTTGTCGTACGCTTGTTCTTCCCTCTGGCGTTGTCGTACGCTTATTCTTCCCTCTGGCGTTGTCGTACGCTTATTCTTCCCTCTGGCGTTGTCGTACGCCTGTTCTTCCCTCTGGCGTTGTCGTACGCTTATCCTTCCCTCTGGCGTTGTCGTACGCCCGTTCCTTCCCTTTGGCGTTAAGTACGCCCGTTCCTTCCCCTTGGCGTTAAGTACGCCCGTTCCTTCCCCTTGGCGTTAAGTACGCCCGTTCCTTCCCTTTGGCGTTAAGTACGCCCGTTCCTTCCCTTAGGCGTTAAGTACGCCCGTTCCTTCCCTTAGGCGTTAAGTACGCCCGTTCCTTCCCTTTGGCGTTAAGTACGCCCGTTCCTTCCCTTTGGCGTTAAGTACGCCCGTTCCTTCCCTTTGGCGTTAAGTACGCCCGTTCCTTCCCTTTGGCGTTAAGTACGCCCGTTCCTTCCCTTTGGCGTTAAGTACGCCCGTTCCTTCCCTTAGGCGTTAAGTACGCCCGTTCCTTCCCTTTGGCGTTAAGTACACCCGTTCCTTCCCTTTGGCGTTAAGTACGCCCGTTCCTTCCCTTTGGCGTTGAGTACGCCCGTTCCTTCCCTTTGGCGTTGAGTACGCCCGTTCCTTCCCTTTGGCGTTAAGTACGCCCGTTCCTTCCCTTTGGCGTTAAGTACGCCCGTTCCTTCCCTTTGGCGTTAAGTACGCCCGTTCCTTCCCTTTGGCGTTAAGTACGCCCGTTCCTTCCCTTTGGCGTTAAGTACGCCCGTTCCTTCCCTTTGGCGTTAAGTACGCCCGTTCCTTCCCTTTGGCGTTAAGTACGCTTGTTCCTTCCCTTTTGGCGTTAAGTACGCCCGTTCCTTTCCTTTGGCGTTAAGTACGCCCGTTCTTTCCCCTTGGCGTTTTGTACGCCCGTTCTTTTCCTTTGGCGTTAAGTACGTCCGTTCTTCCCTCTTGGCGTTTTCGTACGCCTATATTTTCCCCTTGACGCTGTCATGCGTCCGTTTCGCCTCGGCGTTTCCCTCACGCCCCGGCGATCTCGCCCCTTGGGCCCCAGCGCTCCTCTCACGCTTCGGCGTTGTTTCTCCTTGGCGTTTCCACACGCCCGTTCCTTCCCCTTGGCGTTCCATACGCCCGTTCCTTCCCTTTTGGCGTTTCCATACGCCCGATCCTTCCCTTTTGGCGTTGTGTACGCCCGATCCTTCCCTTTTGGCGTTGTGTACGCTCGATCCTTCCCTTTTGGCGTTGTGTACGCCCGTTCTTTCCCTTTTGGCGCTGTGTTGCGCCCGTTCCTTCCCTTTTGGCGCTGTGTTGCGCCCGTTCCTTCCCTTTTGGCGCTGTGTTGCGCCCGTTCCTTCCCTTTTGGCGCTGTGTTGCGCCCGTTCCTTCCCTTTTGGCGCTGTGTTGCGCCCGTTCCTTCCCTTTGGCGCTGTGTTGCGCCCGTTCCTTCCCTTTGGCGCTGTGTTGCGCCCGTTCCTTCCCTTTGGCGCTGTGTTGCGCTCGCTCTTTCCCCAGCGCTGTCAAGCACTCGCTTTTTCCCCCGGCGCAGTCAAGCGTTCGTGCCTTTCCCTGATATGCCGCCCCCTGATTGTGCTTTGGCACATCAGTGTTCTCTTGCTCCTTGGTTCCCCGTGTTCTCTGGCCCCTTTGGTTCCCCGTATTCTCTGGCCCCTTTTGTGTTTGCAGGCTCTTTGGTCCCTCAGTGTTCGGTTTCGACTCTGGCCCGCCTTCCTGGGCCCCCTCCACCCGCCCGGTGTGGGGATTCTGGGCCGTCCGGTGTCCTGCCTTGGGGGGGGGGTACTGTCAGGATGCAGCTTATTGGCTGCATGCTGAGCCTCTCTCCCTCTCTCTTGTTCCTGCGCAGCCTGATCAGTTTCACCTGGCAGGCTGCAATTAACCCACAACTGCTTCCACCTGTTCCCACCGCTTTATCAGACTCACCTCTTTCTGTTCCCGTCGCCGGTCCATAGCGTTCACTCCCGCTCAGTCCCTGCCAGTTTTTCTTGTCAGCTCCGTTTGTACCCGTCAGCCTGAAGACTCCGTTCACCTGGTCTTGTTACAGTCAGCCCATAGACTTTCCGACAGTTTTGTTTCCTCCAGTATTCAGCTCAGACGTTCAGACCTCCACCGTTCGGCTCAGACGTTCAGACCTCCACCGCTCGGCTCAGACGTTCAGACCTCCACCGCTCGGCTCAGACGTTCAGACCTCCACCGCTCGGCTCGGACGTTCAGCCCTCCACTGCACGGCTCGGACGTCCTGTGCTCCACTACTCGGCTCTGAGGTTCTGCTCGCCTCTGCTCAGCTCCGATGCTCTGCTCGCCTCTGCTCGGCTCTGATGATCTGCTCGCCACAGCTCGACTCTGACGTTCTGCCTCGCCTCTGCTCGGCTCTGATGCTCTGCTCGGCTCCGATGCTCTGCTCGCCTCTGCTCGGCTCTGACGTTCTGCTCGCCACTGCTCGGCTCTGATGCTCTGCTCGGCTCTGATGCTCTGCGCTCCACGGCTCTGCTCAGATGTCCTGCTCTCCAGTGCTCGGCTCCAGAGTTCCTCCCGGTCAGTCTCTCCACACTCCTCCTGCCAGCCAGCTTCTACACCCTTCACCTCCGTCCGTTGAAAGACTCTGGTCTCATCCTCCATCTTCCAAACTATTCAATAAAACTCACTCATAAGAACTGACTCTGTGTGTGCGTGCTGTGTCCGGGTTCATCCCAGAAAAATATATCCTAACACCTAGGGGATGGGTTGAATGCAGAGGACCAATTTCGTTGGAACGAAGTTGCAATGACAAATAAAGATGGTAAACATTGTTAACCCAAAATACACAGCTAAATTAACAAATTGGAGGCTTCAGCAGAAATGTGTGTATGGCCTTGATTGAGCCAACCTCAGCCTAGATTTAATCTTAATCAAACACATAAGAGAGACCAGAATAAAGTAAGTTTTTGAGGACCTGCAAGACAAATGGGATGAAAACATGCCAAAACAGGTGAGCCAAGCTTTTAGAAAGAGACACAAGAGGACGTAAGGTTGTGATTCCTGCCGAAAGTGCTTCAACACAATAATAAAGAATGGGGTTTAAAACCTATGAAATACTGTATTGGTAGTGTTTTAGAAGAAAAAAAGTGCATTTATATTAAATAAAAGCAGTTTTTTTATTTTCATGATGGTGTGCCATGTAATTTTTTTCAATTGAATACAGTATTATAGAATAAGTCTGTAACATAAGAACATGAGCAAAACGTACACGTGCTGGGTAGGCTCCCAGGTGGTGATGTATGTCTGATGCTTGCATTGACAATCATTTCCATTAGAGCTTTGGAACAATGAGGAAAACATTCCATTGAATTTGTGGGTTATTGAATTTGGCACGGCAGCAGATGCATTTTTACACTTGTGGTGTTTCAGGAAAGCTGTGCATTGTGTGGCCTGGAATAATTTCTGCAAAAGCCTCGTGTCATTGTGGCCGGGACTTAAGAGGGAGGAGAGGCCAAAGGGAAGACGAATTGTTGGAGAGACAAAGGAAGAGAAAAAGCAGCACTTTCTGATTGAGGTATTTGATCCAGGTTACGTGGCGGTTTAATCATTGTGTCCGTGGAAAGCAAGTGGTGTTGGGGCTGTTTCATAAAGAAGAGATGGTAGCGCAAGGCGTCTCTCCAGGACCTAATTCAATTGAAGAATAAATGAGTTCTGTTTGTAATTTGGAGATAACCTGTGCAGTGGCCGAGCTTAAAGGGAGATAAGAGTCGACACAGAAACGAAGACAAGAAAACGAGACAATTTTTCACCCTGCCAATGCTGAATCAAACTTTTCCCACTCTGCCTCAAACTTTAATTAAATCACACACTTGCATGCACATTGTGCACACAGGTTCACACAATCACGCTCAGTCTAACATCCAGCAGATAATCCAGGAGGAGCAGTCAAGTTGTTTGGGAGAGATCAGTAGACAGTGAGCGGTGAAGTTAATTGGAACATACTGTAGCTTCTCTATCTATCCTTTTGTTGCTGGGATTAATCTGCTAGGTGCACTCTGAAAGTCAACGGTCCTTTGAGTTGTATAACCAATAGGTGTTGTGGAGAGTTTTCAGATTGGTTTACTTTAAACCAAACAGGAAAGACAATGTTTTCTTGATTAGAACGCCTGTATAAAGATGGCATGCTTAAATTTCCATAGATAAGGTAGACAGTTTTGATATTAATATTGGTCATGTACAATACAGTGAATGATATAAGTTGTTTTTTAAATGAAGAAATAAAGAATATAAGGCAATCACATAGAGTGAAGTCAGTTTTAGTATAAATAATTCCTTTAAATTACTAGAAAAGGCAAGGCATTATTTTTATACAGCACTTTTCAGTAGCAACACCAAAACAACATTACAAAGGAAAATATTACATAGGAAAATAATTACTTTAACAAGACAATAAGTTAAGTATATCCTTGACTAGACTTCTTCAGGTTCACTGTAGCAAGATTCACAACTAACAGTCAAAGCTTACTTGTTTCTATTCATACATTGACAAACATACAGAACGCATAAAATTACAGTGCTTTAATTGTTTCAACTCATAATAAGAAATGAACTAAGTAAATCCTTGGGGGGTTCGGATCTAAAGTGGTTTTGTCCAACTTTTCTAAGGCAAAAGGTTTGTTCAGCATAAAGTGTCAATAAAATGCTGACACTGATACATCCAGACTCAAAGTCACTAAGGACAATGTGAAGGAAACAGTCCCTGTCAACAGAAGGGAATCGACCTCACCATTACAACAAACCCAACACACTGAAAGTGTGGGAAAAGCTGTGGTTAAGTAAGGTTTGAAGTGACAAGCCCACAGTAATGAATAAAGAAAATGATTTTACGTGTATGACTGGTTCTGACTGTATGTGGACAGAGAACTTCGCCAGGTTTGGTACCCTCTGCACAAAGAACTCATTTCAATGGATCATCTTTCATGCTGATGAGAGTACTGATGGAGTTTTCTCCTCCTCATTAAGGTTGGAACTGATGTTGGAGGTGCAGATTGTGACAAGGTCTGAGAAACAGTCCTGCACACACATCTTGTATGTGGCCATCATGCTCGTTTCTGTGGCAGTGTTGCTATAGCATGACCAGGATAGCAAAAAGGGGAAAAACACTGAGTTGTAAAAAGAGTGGAGTATTGTCATGCTTGTGTCCACACTATCGAGGTTTTCCAAAAGTGCTGTAATTAAGCAATGTTTAAATGGTCTTTCATCAAACTGCGATAGAGCAAGAGAACCTTAAAAAGACATAAGGAAAGGGGATTGTGCCAAGTGTGAGGTATATTTCGGTTGAGTCTGAGTCAGAGGAGAGTTAGGTCTGAGACAGTTGTGTCATGTTTTTCTTTCTATGATCAAATGGAAAGCAGCTTGCCCAAGAGATGCTGTAAATATGATGGTAGAAGGTCAGCTAATCATTGGTCATAACCTAGATTTTTCAGTCTTTGTCAGGAAGGTAAAGAAAGCATTTGTAAGCTTTACATTGATACCGTATAGTCAGGGATTTGGCTAGAATTGGCGAAAATGACCAACTTTTTAAAAGAAAGAAAACTTTGGTCGCTTTTATAGCACCCAGGGAGCCATCTGGGATTAAGGGTTATCTCACGGACCCATGGTGACAGTCTACTAGGATCTAACCGGGTACCCGGAATCCTCTCTGAATGCAAGTGCTCTGCACTTTATCCGGAAGTCAATTGAAACTTATCCTGTAACTGACTGCAATTTATTACTGCATTTTTATCCTGTACTGTAATTCACTGCAAGGTATCCTGTAGAGTTACTGCAATTTTTCTGAGCTGTATGGAAACGAAATTTCGTTCTGTATGCACTCTGTGCATACAAAATGACAATAAAGAAAGTCTAAGTCTAAGTCTAACTACTTACGCAACTTACCTCTTCTGTCCTAAGTTTTAAAATTTCCGATATTAAATTTTCAGGAAGTTCCTAAAGTTATGCTGTTTAGGGTTCCTTTGTATCCCTTTTCAAAACTGGAATATATTGCGCTGCTTCATGTCACAAAACCTTTTGTTTCTCTGACTTAAAACGTTTCTGATTTCAGATGCTTCTTTTCAGTTTCACTGAGCGTTTGCTTGGGTTTGGGTTTTGATTGTTGGTAAAGTTTTGAAAACATGTTGGTTTACAGTAAAACAGGCCCTCCTCACAGCAGCCAACACATGTCCCCTTTGAAAGAGATTTCTTTCAGACTTACCAGGTGATGAATGCCACCACATCTGCAAAACCCATAAACGTGCTGCACACAAAAAAGAAAACCTCCTCCTGAAACACGTTTTTTTTTTTCAGAGCCTTCTGAAGTTAGATTTTTATACAATGTTTCCCAAAAAAAAAGCTTTTGAATACAACAGCTGGAGGAGCACCATGGCAATCTGATTCCTCTGATCATTGAAGATTAAAATTAGCAGAACTGACCAACAGATTGAAGACATGACAGAGGAGTCAAGAAAACTTATTTGATTTTGCTTAAGTCTCAACTATCCCAAACATGGATTTGTTCAGCCAATAACACAATGAAGCTTTCAGGCTCCGGGGCATAATAAACCAACTATCAACAACACAAACAAACTGCTGCCAAAAGCACACAATCAGTCATAACACAAGTCGATGGGAAAATCTGCCATTTGGCTCAAACCGCTCTCTTTGTGAGTCACAATGTGATGAATTGTATTGATTCTGAATTGTTGCACTGCTTTAAGAAGTATCGTTGCATGTTTTAGCATGTAAATAACACATTTGGGTCTGTTTAAACGCGAAGAAAGAGCAGCAACGGAAAATGGCTTTTCTTTGTGCTCGATCAAAACTATTTATGGAACCATTACTATCACGAAAACAAATCTGAAACCTCACAAGCTCAAACCAAATATTCATCTGGACTGAATGGATCATGTGTGCATCTGGTTTTTAAGAAAACTAGCTGCCCACCCGGGTCCTCGCCTCCAATCCTCCTTGAAATTACAGTGTTGCAGCTCCACTGGAACTGAACAAAGAAACATTTAGTCGTAAATGGCGCTGGAAACCGCCACATGGAAGCATTTTTTGCGGATGGGGCCTTTTAGCGAGTTGTCTCCAGATCAGTTACCCCCTGATTCTCACGTGGTAACAAGTCGGAGAACCACTTAGCAGATGTGTTCATCATCTTCTTTCACAGTGTGATGCGATGCTTAGTGGCAGCACTTTGATCTCTAATTAATTCAATCTCAAGTTTTACAAAGTCGCAGCACACATTCACTTCTTTTCCTCCAGAGATGTTTCTTTGCTCCTGATTTAGATAATTACTTCATCATCAGAGTAAAGTACTCTTTGTTTTTGAAAGAAAAAGATGTAATCCGATCTGTTCTGATCAGTTTTAGCACCCAGTTGTAGACAAAACCAGGGCCGGTCCAAAGCCCATTTCTAAATGCAACAAATAAAGGCTAATGGAAATAAATCTAAGGAATTGACAACTTTACCCTGTTAAGTAAAACTTTTTACATTTAACCTCTTCTTCATGACTTTTGATATTTATACAAAGGTGCTGTACACCTGACCACTGACTGAGGAGGTCGTTTAAAAAACCCTGTTTGTGCCATTTCTTTCCCACGGTGAACTATCAAAGCAGGATTATATCATCTGAATTGGTTGATCGCTTTTTGCAATGCAGATAAACTTAAGAACAAATCTTTAGCTTCTGTTAATTAACTGTAAAAGTGTGAATGGTCAATTTTGCATACCTTAAAAGAGGTGACTGGTGGTAACTAGACCCACAAATCAAATTCAGCTTTGGGCCACATGCACCACTGAGGTCACTACATTCAGGATATTATCAAAATGTGTCCACAACAGTGAAGGATCATTTTCGTCTGACGGCACAATAGGATTAGAAGAGTCATAAAATGACTAAGACCTCGTTGCTATCACGTTGGGGATGAGGTTAGACGTGTTTGATTTGGATTCGGGGACAAACTGCACGAGTCTCTGGAGCTTGGGGAATAGAAGTATGTTTTTACTGGGGCCACGCTGACATCTTTTACTTCCCTCCCCTCCTCTCTCTCTCTCTCTGTCTCTCGCCGCAAGTCAGCGATTTCCAAAAGCAACAAAGCGAGGTCAAAGAACACAAATATTTAAATGTTCGAACCTGGTAGTTTCTGAAAATGTGTGCACGGTTGTTCTTATTTTCTGAAGTCTGCTGCATTCATGTCAAAACAATACCTCCTCTCACCCCGGTAATGAGCTTCAATTTCGGCTCAGCTTGAGGTAAGAGTGCTTGCAACAACGATTTTCCTTGGACTGCACTTTCTTTCTTTCTTTCCAAGAACTTGCGCAACCTTGATTTTTTTTTTTTTGGGGCAGGGTCTAATTTTCCCCGTCCCCTCCTTCTCCTCCACCGCGCTCATTTTCTCTGCTCTGATTTCCACGCCGCAGATCATTTCCAGTGGCCACAGCAGAGTCCCGCGAATCCCCTGCAGTATTTAGCGGTGGACGCACTGGAACTAGTTTCAGCAGCTTGATGAAAGCAGCCGTCTTTGAAACTCGGCCGTCAGTCCGAGCAGTTACAGCACTGCGAGCGAAGCTGGATCCGACTTTGGCGAGTGGGTGATGGTATGCGTGCAGAATCCCAATATTCACCCCTGTTACATGGTCTGCGGCAGATCTGAGGTCGGGCAGCTTCTCTCGGGGAATTTCCTCTTATGTGGGAAGGAAGACACACCACCTCATTTTAACTTGAGACTCTGTGGCAAACATCAGATGGCAGGTCAGGGTTTTCTCTCACCTACGCCAGTTGCCGTCAAACAATCACGGGAAAAGTGGATGCCGCTTTCATTTTGAATATGAGGAAACTTGAATGCCCAGATGAGATGAGCAAGCGACCTTATTTGGCCGTCCTTCATGGCCGAAATCTTCTCAAACAGCTCTCCTCCTCATTGAACATTTGAGCCATAAAATCATGGTTTGCGGCAACGGCTAATGTCTGTCTCGGTGGTCACTCTTTGCTGAGTCAGCACGGCTTTAAATGTCTGTACCTGGCTCTGCTCCACTGTTACAACCTGTTGTCATCCTGTCGCTTGTGTTGCTTCTCTCACTTCTAACTAAAAATGGCAGCTTTTCAGGGGTGGAGCTGGGAGTTAATAAAATATTATTGGCAACACTTTTTTTCAAGTTTGATTTATTTTCCCTTATTGCCTGAAAAATAATTGTGCCCAGACACGATGTGTTATTCTCTAGCTCCCTCCTCTATGGCAGCATGGAATCCAGGATGAAGGCATTTCATCAGTCTATTGATTGCCCCTTACACTAACGGTGCCACGTCGTGTTTCCACTGAAGCGTTTCCCTCGAAACATCAAGTGCCGTGGAAACAGCCCACTGCGGCGTCCTTCTAGCAACCTGGCTTTGCATAAACCAAAATGAGCACTACATCTGTGCCAGTTTGTGGAAGCTGCTTCCCATTCAAGCAGCAGGGAGGCTGCATCTACTGGAGGAATTGTTCTGGCTCAATATTTAGTCTGCAAATTGATTTTTGCATGTATTTTATGCATACAGATGCATTGTCTTCCATCTTTAGCTCAGACTTTTGAGAAAATATTGCTGAAACCCCTCCTGTATTTATTTTAATTTGTGTGAGAGCATGGATGGCTTCTTCCTACGGACATCCTGAAGGCAAATTCATATTTAGCAGTCTGTTTTTCTTGCTATAATATACAGTACCTTGTATGTATATGTACCTTTTGTTGCCTCACTACTTGGAATTACAATGAATTATCTGAGCATTAACAATTCATTTACAGAGCTTGCCTACACGCATGTGATTTCCAATCACACACAGACTGACACAGGATTTGCTCATCGATATCCCTGCATTTAGCAGCATCCATCTTTCCCTTGACCCCCAACAGTTTTCCAGTCCCTGCTTCTGAAAAAAAACATTCCCACAGCATGATGCTGCTACCACCATGTTCCACGATGTGGATGGTGTAACCCTGAAGGAGCTGCAGAGCTCCACAACAGAGACCAGAGGTTATCTCCATAGGACCACAATAAACTGAACATGCCATAGAGCAGGGTTTTATAAAAGAGTGGCTAGAACAAATCCCTTACTAAGTGTTAAAAATAAGAAGGCATGTTTTAAGTTTGCTAAAAGGCACATAGGCGACTCCCATGTGTCATTTAGCTCTGGTCAGTTGCTCTGGTCAGATGAAACAAAAATTGAACTTTTAGCCCACCAAGAAAAACACTGTCTGCCACACCGTATATTTCACAGCCTTACTCCTGGTATGCATGCACTATTCAGTGTGGAAGCAGATCAACGGTGGCATACTTCAAAATGTCACAAAACCTGGTTTTCTGTACTTTTTAAACTCGTGTTTAGGGGAGCATGCATGAAAGGGCAGGAAACGGTGTGACCGCAGCTGAAACATAAATGATAAATGTATAATAAATGATAAATGATAACTGTATTATCTCCTCCACCTGCAACTGAAAGTGCAAATGTACACTTTAATTGATTTAACTAATATTTCCACAAAGGGTAGCTTATGTTAACTTATTTGAATGTTAATCATGTAAAAAAGGTGGTAATCTTTATAAGGGGAAACAATATCATAAAGCATATTTTAAACTTAACAGAAAATCTGAATTTAAACTGGGATCTGAGTTAAACATACGGTAGGGAAGATTCATGTTTAGCTCCCTCCCATCACAAAGCCAACCCCTTAGTTCAGGGTATAGATCCAAAATTAGTACTTACCTACAGAGCCAATTTCTGGGGTAGGTTCTCGGGTAATGTGATTTAGCTAAGGATCCTTTGGGAAGAGTCAAGCCCAGGTTCTTGTAGTGGAAATCCAACTTTTGTTTCTTAGCAACAACAAGAGCACAAAAACTGCGCCTATATCTTATTGAAACAATAAAGCTCAAGTGGTGTACAGATATGGAAAACAAGTATAGGGAAGAAAAAAAACAAAAAGATATAGTTTTTGATAGGCGAGCCAGAGTGAAATTATATGTATTTTTTTAAATGCATAATTTTAATTAATGTTTACTTTTGTATATTTTTCATATTTCCAAAAATCAATAACACAACTTTAAAAAAAATCTTGTGATTGTAATTAGTGGGAGCAGATGGTTGCATATTTACCACATTTTAACTAATCTGACAGGCATTTTTAGGTCACCATTAGAGAAAATGCAGTGCCAAGCAAACTAACTTTCAGCCAAACCATATTATTTACATTCATTTTCATGCCATCATGAACGTTACTTTCCATTAGGCCCATTAAAAATGTCTTCAAGAAACGCATGGTTGATCAACACATCAGTGAATAAATATGTGTGAATTTCGCCTATTTTCTAGCTGTTAGATGGGTAAGGTCCCCAAGATCTTTTGCACCGAGATAAATTATGCTTCTACACACAACAGAAAATGTAAAACTCTATAAATAGAATTGTGGCGAAGTCTTTCCAGGGCAACATCATTAATGTGTGAGATTGCAGTGAGCCTGTGAATAATTCAGGAAATATGTTACACTTTATGTCATGTGCCGCCTCCTGAGCCTTTATGAGCTCTGGTAAAAGATGCTATTTTTGCTTCTAAATTGAAGATCAAACTTCAATTTGAGTCGAGGAAGACACCATTCCCCTCACTTCCAAACCAAACAGGGGAAAGTATCAGCAGAGAGGTCTTTTTTTTTTTTTTTTTTGCTTTTTTTTTATCCTCTTGTGATTCAAATCTAAACTTACGACGAGAGACGAGATGGTTATCTCAGGGATGGTCATCTCTGGAGTGGTTTCTCAAAGAGCTCCTGTTTTGTTTTTAAACTGTGGAAGAGCCCTGAGGCGTGTTGCTGTTTGGAGAGGGAGCTCACTATTGTTAGAGACAGGTTGGGTTAAATCTGGAAGCAACACTTGCAGACTATCTCCTCTCTAAAGTAAAAACAGCAAACGTCCTTCTGATAGGTGGAATTTCTATTGAAATTAGATAACAGCTCATAATAATTGCGCGCTTTCCTAATTAATGAAGCCATAAGCTTGACACTCTTCTTTCCCCCTCTGTAATCCACTTAATGGCAAAAAAACCAAACAGGATCCTCTCCGTTAGGTTCAACAATTTACTTCAAAAATATAAACGATACAGGTATGAAATATCCAGCAAAAATAGAATAATAAAAGAAGATTAGGAGAAATGTGGATGAGTTCAAAAACACTGTAATAATAATCCAGAAACTCACTAATGTGCAACTAAATATGCACATTTGCTTGTTACACATGATAACCTTTTACTTTCTTGTATAGCAATTGTAACTTATGAATAATCACTTTTATCTTAACATAAACAACATTTAGGCTCCTACAAATTGATTAAACATTTGGTAATATTATTTTATTATTTGATATTTAGTAATCATTACAAATATTAGCTGTTCTCATCCAGCAACAATGTTACATACTATACATACTCAATACTGACTATACAGTGGCTTGAAAATGAAAAGGATTTTGGATACTTTTACTGTCAATTTCTTACTTGTTGCTCCTTTAAATAAAACTAAGTGGAATAAACATCCTTTAGATGCCACCTAAGTGCAGATAGATGTTGTCTTGGTGTAATCTAACCCCAGCAGGAACAGAGCTGTTCTGTGAAGGCCTCAGAGAGCACACAGCAAAGAAAAACTCATTGCTCTAGCCAGGTTAGACTAAGTTGAACTTTTTGGTCTGCCTTTCAAACCCTATGTTTGAACACCATGCCCAAGCTGAAACGCGGCAGTGGCAGGATCGGTCCATGGGAATGCTTTTCCTCCGCACGGTCAGCGCTGATAGAGAGGTGGATGGAACTCAATGCAGCACAATCCTGGAGGAAAACCTTTTAGAAGCTGCCAAACACCTGAGACCTGGGAAGATGTTCACCTTTCAGCCCAACAATGACCCTAAACATAAAGCCCCAGCTACAATATGATGTATTAGCATAAAATCAAAGCATAAAAAACATACTCTTTTTCTTGCTGTTGGTATGGCACATAAAATGCCAATAAAATACAGTGAAATTCCTTGTTGTCACATGACAAAATAGGAAAAAGTTCACAAATACTTTTGCAAAGCCGTACAGTGGGGAGTTAATCATCAAAAAGACGTTGAGGATATTGAAACACTGGCAACGTTAAACTGAGGGCTGTGACCAACGTGATTCAACATTTGTATGTAAATCAATTTAGGTAATGTTTAATTACGAGGAGGATAATGATTTTGAGTAATGAAGTGGATTGTTTTATGTATCAGTGTGGTTAATAATCTTAGCACCCAGTCATCTGCGCACATTAATAGGAATCAGCCTAAGCAGTTTTGAAAAAAAAAAAAGGCATGTTATAAACAGCATCCAGAGAAGCCGATTCATTATTTTACATGACTATTTTACTAAATGTAATGAAACGTGAAAGCCCAGATTTCCACAGTATAAACTGTTTTATTTCCTGTTGTTAAAGTCATTTAGGCTCATAAGGGAGTATGTAACTTCAGAGGACGACTGGTGAAGTTTCTTTTCTCAGGTGTTGTTTTGTTAATTGCTGTAATGAAAATATTAATCCAAAATCCTTCAATTTAACTCCTATAAAAGCAAACAATTATCTCTTAAAAAGGTCAAAACAGTTGCTGATGACTGCTGCTGCTCTTTAAAAAAACACTCAACGATTTAATGGAGTGAGTGTAGAACCTTGAAAGACCAGAGAGGAGGAAGCCGAAGAGTTAAATCATATTTGTGCTCTGAAATCCTGGGGCCTGCTGCTGTGTACCACGGATCAATGATCATTTTACAAAGAGAACACAAACAGCGGTGCGCTGGACGATAGATCTGGTGTATTTCTTATCAACTGCTCCATTCTACAGTGATTATTCGAATACTTTTACGATTCTTGAGACGAAACGCCGTCTTTTGCGGCAGGGGTGGTTTAAGGAGGAAGGCCAGTGGGATGGGATCTACAGACTCCCCAGACGAAGTATTTGTTAAATTGAAAGCATCCCCTTGAACACATCCAGACAGGCTGAGTGTGTTGCTCTGTCAGTTTTTAACCAGGCAAGGGAAATTACAGCAGTGACCTCCTGGCGCTTGCAGGAGAGAGACAGAGGTAATTTTGCTTGCAGAGAGAAGAAGGCAGGGATAAGGTCCGTACAAATGCTGCAGATCCTCCAGTTTGGACCAGCGAGCAGCCACTAAATTAACATTCAGCGCATACAGGAGCTCAGCTGGGGGATGAAAGGGCTGGGGAGCGTGAGAGTGCGCGTTAAAGCAAACTGGAAGCTGCATCACCAACTCTACATCTCTTTTTAGTGATCCCAAAAAGAATTTTCAGATCAGTTGGAGAGTGTATACTGCATATAACTCTACATATCGTTATGTGAGTCGTTGATTTTAACTATATTTTGGGGAGAAATAAGAATCCCTATCTTTTTTTGTGTTGTTTTATTGTGTTGTTTGTTTTCACATATACAATAAAGGCTTTACAGATCCCAAACTAAATCTTAATGTATCTTTAAGCAGTGAGAAAGGTTCTAGTGCAGGTCTGACTAATCTGTTTCGTGCAGAAAAACATTAAAACGCTCGTATTTCTGTAATTAGAATAAATTTTGACAGAATGTTTGTTCTGTAAAATGATCATGTTGTGAGTGGATAGCGCTGTTTGTGAACAAATTCAGCACATATTCCCTAAAAACTGTAAAAGGACCTTTTAGCTTTGTCTTGTGCAGCCAACGGATTTTGGTATTTTTACTATGCTTACAAATTGTGAGTATTTTATATGTCACTCTGTCAGGTACTTATTTTCTACAAAGTCCCCCAAAGCCCTTGTGGTCCCCTCAGATTTACTGTCATCTGGATGTAGTTCTCACAAAAAAAAATCCACAGATATAAAATGGCTATTAAATTGTTGCAGATAAAAAAAAAATTCTGCTGCTTTTAAACATATTTTGAAACACAACCTCAACGTGCTCAAAACTACCACACATGTCAGCTTACATATTTGAAATATTATTTATAACAAAAAAGCCTTTTGTTAAGTGCAATTATTCATATTTTAGATGTTACCAAATGCAGTCCATGTTCATTACAAACATTAAAACTGTTTTGAGTGTAATCCGGCAGAATGAGATCTCAAAAGCAGCATTGTATCGCCTGTCATAGTGAAATGTGCCTTGGGAAGCCCTATCTGGTAGCTGTCAGTGTCTGACTTTATTGGGTAAAAAAAGGTATATTATTATGCGTGCTACACATATGGAGACAAGTGCTAGTTTGACACCCTGTTTTATCTTTGTTTGAACGATTGTGAATTATTTTTTAGCACTGTGAGAATTCCTCGACGGCCTCAACCATAAGCTGCTAACAATGCTAAAGTTAGAACCTGCAGTGGGCCTTACTGTTGGTGATCAGCTAAAAGGCGGATGCACAGTTTTCAGTGAGTTAGGGTCAATGTTTTTGCAATATATTGCAAATAAACCATCTTCTCAATGTCAACATGAGCAATAATTAACGTCCCAAACAACTGTTTGGATTGTATGTGTTAGTTGTTGTGTTGATGAAAGAGTCAGAAACTCAGACTTTGCATGCTAATGAGGAATTCACTCTTTTGGTCTCAGATACAGAAATAATGTAGCTCACAGAAAGAATTGGAACATCATAGTAAGATGAGACATAGAGGTGTTAAAAAGGGGGTAGTAATGCAAATTATATTGTGATCCCAATATTTAACTAGAACATTGCTATTGCATGATTTTCATATACTGTTCACGATGTCGCGATCTCCAGGTGTTTGCTCATAGATTAGTTTCCCATGTTTCTGGGATCATGCATCTTTCAGTTTTCTCGTCCTCAGGGTTTACTTTTATTAGTGAGTTTGGTTCGTTATTAGTTGGTATCCTGTTTCTGTTTCCCTATCTGCCTGTCATCAGTCCTCCCCTTCATATCGTTCACCTGTTGCCTGTCTCCTTAATTACTTTCTCCTGCTCTCCTCTCTGTTCCTCCCGCTCTGTTTAAACCACCTGTTCCTTTCCCTTGTTGTGGGATCCTCCATTGTGCTACCCTCTGTCTGGTCGACTCCTTGTTAGATCCCTGTTTATCGCCTGTCCTGTCTGTAAGTTTTGTGATTCTCTTTCATTAGATTATCTTTATTCATCTCATTATGCAGCCACCCAGTTCTTGTCTGCACATTGGTCCTGAATCCACCTCGCACAACATGACAGTTCAGGACTAGTCTGGATTACGTTTGATCCTCTAGTTAAAAAAATATAATTATTGGACTGATCAAATCTGAGCTTCATAATTGTC
The DNA here is from genome assembly GCF_011125445.2 of Fundulus heteroclitus. Taxonomy (NCBI): domain Eukaryota; kingdom Metazoa; phylum Chordata; class Actinopteri; order Cyprinodontiformes; family Fundulidae; genus Fundulus; species Fundulus heteroclitus. Next base: position 34,792,307 of record NC_046378.1, read on the forward strand.
TTTGAACACAATTAGTGAAAACTCGAAGACAAGGCGAGTCTCTTTTTTTTTTTTTTACATTAGGATATGTCAGGATCCCCAGGGGTGTGATTACTTATGGTAGCTCCCTGGGGATCCTGCAGTTTGTATTTATGCTACTCCTTTGTATTGTCCATCCCTAGGTCATATTTTCTGTTCTGTTCAAGGTTTGGGGTTATTAGATTCTGATATCTGTTAGATCCAATTTCTTAATATTTGAGTAGTTTTGTTAGATCCTCGTTATATGCTTGCATTCCTCTAGTTCAATTCCTGTTCTGCATTATGTTTAAGACATGATTGGATTCAGCTCCTGTTTTAGTTCGACTTGCCATTAGTCAGTTATCTGTCAGCTCTGTTCTTTATTATTTTAGTTAGGTTTTCCACATGTCTAGCCATTATCTATTTTCCCTTTTAGATTCTGCTAATTCCCCTGCACTTGTCAGTTCATTGCCCCTCCTTTCCTGCAGTATAATTGTAAATGGTAAAATAAATGGACTGAACTTATGTAATTGCGTCACTTTGTTCACCTGTGCCCAATTACCCACCTATTGTTCCCTATGAGTTCAGCCTTCTTTGTCACACGCATTGTCGGGCCCTCCGTCTTCATCCGTGCATCTACCCTGATCTGGTCTCGTCATTGCCGTGTTCCTTATTCCGGTTTCCCTGTACCTCTGTAAGCCTTGTTTTATTATTTCAATAAACCTCACCACCATTCAACATGCGACTCCCAAGCTCCTACCTGCACTTCGGCACGATGCCATCAATCTTGACAGGATCACACTTAGACCAGTATAAAAACTGGCCCATTTGGAGCATTTCAATCTCATATATGACGCATTAATGAAAGATGCTTTGGAAACGCCGGGATATTCAAACTTGTACTCCATTTGTCAAAACACGAAATGCGGACTCGTAGTTTTCACAGATATCTTGCTAAAATACCATTTTGTTCTTGTGAACAAAGAATTGAGTAACGCCTCCTGTTATTGACCTGAATGTTTGGTTCAACCCCTAGAAACATACCTTTGGTTTAATTTTGACAGTAGATGCAAACATCTGGATCATTAACTGTGAACAGCCAGTCAGTATTCTCTCAAAGTGTATCATTCATAAATCATTCATACTCTATCTGTCGCTCTGTCAAAAATGTTGTTTTCCAGTGTCCAATATATTGTCCCACAAGCAATAAAATAGTAGGGTTTTCTTCAATGTTTAATGTAGTAAATGTAGTTGAGGATTCTTGTTTTGTCTGGTGCAAAATCTTTATTAGCCAACTCTGTCACCAAAACGGGGCAACTTCCTCTTCCTTCTTACTTCAAAATAAGGGTTGCATGCATATGGGCTACATAGATACTGCGTCTCAAACTCAAAGCACTCATCTGCATGCCTGGGGTTCTTGAAATTAGCTTACACTCAACTCACCTGACAAATTAAAATACCAACAGCAACTAAATCTCATGATCTCATTACGGCCCTGCAGATTAGCGATGATGCCCACGAACGCATTAGATCTGCCCCTCTTTACAAAACCCCGCTGCCTCTCAGGCAGCATGTAATCATTGCTATATGTTTAGATGCTGCTTTCCGATCGAAATGCTTGGGTGTGCAGCCAATTGAGCCTGAATAATGAAAAGTTATGCAGCTTTAAAAATAAGCTATTACCTTCTGACATCAGCTACAAGGCATCCCCGAAGTTAATAAATGATCGCAATTCGTTTCCTGCAGCAATGTTGCAGTTTATTCCCCCATTAGGAGGCAGTGGTCCACCCCTTCCAATCATCCTTTAATTAGAGCCGTTGTTATTTGAGCTGTCACGGGAGGTAATACCTCATGACAGTGTCGGCATCGGGCTTGGCATCCTGCAATCTCATATTCACTGATGGCAGGCTTTGATGCTCGCTTGTCGCCGATTCATCTGCCTCGCCGGACGTGGCGGTGAACCAGCCATCAGCAGAGAAGCGAGCAAAGTGTTTTTTTCTTAATTATTGAAGGCTGGTGATTACTTCCCCAGATTGGCCTGATGTATCACTGAGTCACAACATGTTTACACGGGAATGGAAGTGGCTATAAAGAGGAGCAGAATGCCTCAGCAGACACTTATTCAGCCATGACAGCGGCATCCATCCATTACCCTACTTGCTCTGAGATTCAATTAGGAAATGTAAAGTTGAAATAAAAGTATAATGCGGAGTAAAAAAACCAAAAAACAAAAAAAAAATACTGCTATGAAATGTTGTAGCAAACATGTTTGTCAGGCAGCTCAGCAGGCGCCCAGTGGTTGAGTTTTTAAAGGAGTCTGCTTCCATCCTAGTACACACGTGTTGACAATTTGTATTTAATGAACTGCTGCCCTCTGTGGGGTGATTTGGAACGCTGGGCCAGCCCCCGTCAGCCTCGGCCCCCTTTTTGTCCGGTTTAACAGAGGTCTTGAAACAGCAGACCATCGGTGTGAATCCTGGCGAACAATGAGGGTAAACCGCTTCGGAAACGAAGATACGACATCAAGATCCCCCGCTCCCAGATGGGAGAGCTCTGAAAACGTCGAACTTTAACGAGATTACAAGCTCAGCATGTGGGAGGAAGGAGAGACAAAGCGGTGTGCCCCGCTTGGAGTTGCCAGCATGAAATACAGATTTATGAACTCCATTAAACCACTTTTTTTTTTCTCTTTATTAAGCCTGCTGATTTTACCCAAAGTGGAAAAAAAAAAAACTTCCTGTTAAATTACTAACAGCCTGGGCCTTTGCTTCTACATTAGGTAGCTGCAAACACTCCTGAGCTGCGAGATAAAGGCGAGCTTGACTCTTACCAGTCGGTGTGGTCCTTGGAACAGGTGGTCGTCTCAGACTGGCTTTGTCGGCGTGAAGCTGGCATAGGTTAGAAGCCAGACTCTCAATCTGTCCACTTGAAAATGTCCCCAGTATTGCTGGAAAGTTTTCTGCTCCCTGTGGAGGACATGGCAATTTACAATTTCTGATGGGATCGGAGGAAAGCGCCAGGAGCCCCGGCACATTCCTGGAACAGGATCAGACTTACGCGTGGAACATTTTAACAAAACACCGCCACATAAATGTCCTTCTAATACCACCAGCGTGACGCCTCAGATAGAACACGCTGCCTTTTTTACCGTCTTTTATCATGTTGCCAGGGGTGACTTTACATTTAATGACATCATTAGGCTGTGAATTGTCTTTACCGAGCCAGCGCTTGATGAAGCACACTGGGCCACAGCAGGTATGTGGCAGTGATACCTTAGACTAAAGCTGCTTCCATTTAGGCCCCGCGTTGCTGCGTTCTGTGACAGATTGGGCTCGGAGCTGCCGTGGCCCTCTCCAGCTGGAAAGCTCCCAACCTTTGACCCCCTCTACCTGAACTCTTCCTGCTTTGGAATGTGTGACTAACGTGTTTCTATAGGAGGCTGGTAAAAAAGCGAGCGCACGTGTTTTATCTGCCTCCCGGTTCGCGTGTGATTTATCACGCGAACAGCCGTGACAGTGGAGCTCTGCTTCAGACTGCATGTGGTGCCCATTTACTCAAGAGAGTCCACAACTGAGATTGTAATCAATTTCAAGGCCTCATCATTAGTTGCTTCTTGTCCATGAGACCCCCAGCGCATCACGCTCTGATGGAGGCATGCATTGAGTGTGATTGTGAGGGGCGACTGTGGCTTGATGGGTTGGGTAGTAGTCTGGCAATCAGAAGGTTGTGGGTTCGATTCCAGCTTACCCTTGACACATGTTGATGTGCCCCTGGGCAAGGCACTTAAACCTACCTACCGAGCTGCATCTTGGTGTATGGGGAGTGTTGGCCTAGTGGTTAGAGCAGCGCGCTTGACCTCAGAGAAGGATGCAAGTAACCGGTTTGATCCCCAGCGCCTGCACTCTGGGTCCCTGAGCAAGACCCTTAACCCCAGATTGCTCCCTGGGCACATAGCAGCCCATTGCTCCCCAAGGGTGATGGGTTAAAAGAAGAGAACAAATTTCATTGTAATGTATGTTTCAATGACAATAAAGTTTTACATCCCCTATATAAATATATTATATGATATATTAAACATCATAAAGAAAAAGTGGATCATCACAAAGTAGTGCATAGTTGTGAAATGGAAGGAAAATTACACATGGTGCTTTGCAAATAAAAATCTGAAAAAAATGTGTCACACATTTATATTCCGCCCTCTCTATTCTGAGACCCCTAAACTGTTATTGCCGCGGTTCCTCAGCAGAGGGCGATACAGACCCCTGCTCAGAGTTTGTCCATCAAATGTTCATCCGAATATAGAGGGCTGTTACAATCACTGTATTCATTGTTATTGCATAACATATCCATTGCGGAGGGACTGATATCAAAACCCTCACACTCTGACACAAACTTTTTTTATCTTTCATCTTGTTATTCTTTAATCTTTAACGCTCTAATGTGAAAAAAGCTGTGCACACGTTTATTGCCTGTTCCTATTGTGTGTGCTCTAAGCCGGAATATGCCCTGAAAGTGATTTCACCACAGTAGCACGCGGTGACAATAAAGAATATTGAACCTTGAATCTTTAAATGAAATCTAGTGCATGCAATTGCCATCAGAAGTCACCTAATTGACAGAGTCCATCTTTCTACAATTAATCTCAATATGTTTATGTCTCAGGTTGTTCTGAGAAGTCCTCAGAGGGTGGTTAGAGAACATTAGTGACCACCAGCGTCAAGAAGACCAAGCAACACTGCACACGATCCATCATTATCCATTAAGCAAAACTGGAAAGAGTGACGAAATGGTACAATAACTAACAGACCAGGGAAGACAAGCGTTAACCAGAGAAACAGTCAAATGGTTTATGGTCACTCTGGAGGAGCTGGAGAGATCCATAAGGGGAGAACATCTGGGCTACACTGGTCATACACTCCACAGCTGAGTGGCAGGAAAACGTCATATATACAGGAAAGACAACAACGAAAAAAACATGTAGGAGATACAGTAAACATATGGCAGAAGTTTCTCTGGTGAGATGGAACCAAAGCTGAAGTTTTTGGACTTCGGCAAGGACAACAAATCTTATCAGAGTTGATGGTAGAACTTATGTGGGCAAATACATAACAATGCTGGAAGAAAAACTGTCAGTCTTCAAAAGAGTTGAGAATGGGCTAGGAGGTTCACCTTCCAGCAGGACAATAACCTTAAACAAACAGCTAGAACTATACAATGGACAAGCTTGGATCAGAGAATATGTGTGTGTCAGAATGGTCCAGTCAAAGTCTAGATCTAAATCCAGTTGAGAATCTGTTGCAAGATTTAAAAAAACATAATAACTGCTGATCACGGATGCTCTACTGTAAAAATAAAGTCTTTAGCTGTGCAAAGCTGGTAGTGATATACCTGAAGAACTGTAGCTGTAATTGTAGCAACGCATGCTTCTGCAAAAATGTTGACATATGGGGCCGAATATGAATGCACACTCTTAAGATATCCACTTGTAAGCAGTTTTGAAAACCGTATGTCATGTTTGTTATTTCACAATAATTCACTTCTTTCTGTGGGTCTATTAATAAAAAAACAATGCATTTGTCTGTAATTATGATGTGTTAAAATGTGAAACAAATTCAATGGACATAAACAGGTTTAGCAAGTCAATGTATTTACTGGCCAAATAAAAAATAATGATGTTAAGAAACCACTGACTAAAAACTAAAAAAAAAAAAAGAAACTATATTCAGCCAGTGACGCCTCCTTGATGAATAGTCAGGGAAATTTGATTCCTCGTTAGCCACCAGCTGATGTGAACCGGACACTGCAAAGCTTATAGGAGCTGACAAAGGACTGCATGAAGGCCGGTGGCGTTACTCTGTGTCTGAAACCTGTGCAGCGGGGGAAAAAAACAACAAAAGCACATACATCTGGTGCAGCTGAATGAACACTGGGGAGTAGATGTGACAATGAAGGCTGCCACCACATCAGAGGGAGCTGGAGCTACAAAAACCCAAGGTCGGGTTTGTCATCCTAAATTTGACACAGTGCTGGACAGGCAGCACACACACTTACATAGAGAGAGAGAGTGAGAGAGAGAGAGAGAGAGAGAGAGAGAGAGAGAGAGAGCTGCATGGACGGTTGCGTTACACTTATTGTAAATCAATAGCAGCCTTTCAGTGGCAGCCACGGGACATACAGCGTTTCAAGAACTGTCTTTAAGCAATGTTTGGGTCAGCTTTTATGTGGGTTGTCAACTTTCCAAATTCAAGAATGCCAAAGGTGTGTTTGATTTTACAACTTTGATTTGTTATAAAAAAAAAAAAAGGGTTCACATTCTGCTTGACGTTAGACATACTGTAGCCGTTGTTAGCATTTTCTCCTAATTTATTTTTCTTGTCAGTAGGGAAAAAGACAAGGAAGGCTTTTATTAAGAAATATATACAGTGCTTTGGATACGTATTTGTACCCATTAATGTTTTACCTATACGTCATGTTACGAAAACAGAACTTAGTATATATTTTTTTTAAAGATTTTATGGGATGGACAAAATAAATGTCTGAAAGGTGTGGTGTGCCATTGTATTCAGCCCGCTGTGGTCTGACACCCCCATTAGTCACCTTGGTAGAAAATAGTGTCAGTCTGGGTGTACTTTGATCTTATATAAATACAGCTGTCCTGTGAAGGCCTCAGACGTTTGTTTGAGAACATGAGAGAACAAACAACATCACAGTGACCAAGGGACAAACCAGGCAGTCCGGTCATGAATATGTTTATGGAACCTAAGCATGGTTAGGTTCTATAAATATAGCCTGATCTTTGGGAATCTCACACAGTACAGTTCAATCCGTGGAACGAGTAAGACACAAATGCAAACTTACTAAGAAACGACAGTCCACATAAACTCAATGGGCAAGAAGAGCAATAATCAGAGAAGCAGCCAAAAGGCCCATGGAGAAGCTCAACGGACCTTCAGCTCAGGTGTGAGATTTTGCCCACAGAACAATCATTCACTCTACAAATGAAATAGTTATGGGAAAAAAAACACAAGAGGAACGTCATTGTGGATTGACAGTAGTGTTTGTGGCTTGCCTGAAGCAACGCTGAGGACACAGGAGATATATGGAAGAAGGTACCCCTGGTCAGATGAGATCCAGATTGAACTGTGTGGCAGGAAACTAACATCACGGATTGTAGCTAAAATCCCAAGAAAATATCTGTGCACCAAAGAATTTGTTTTTAAAGTACTTTGAAGAAGTATAAGACGTTTTAGTTCAAATTTAACATGGGAAGCCTAAATATAATGGGGCGTTCACTTAAAAGTTACTTGTGTATGTAAACTTTTGGCTGACATTTTAGACAGAAGCCCTATTTAAAAAAAAAAAAAAAAATCCCACTCCAGCTCTGTAAAATTGTGGCCGCTGTAGGAGTAACGGTGCATGCTCTTGAATGTTTTTTACTCGATACAAATCTTCCACTATCCACACCTGCCACTGTAACATTTCGAGAATGGAGCCAAAAAAACAATAAAGTGCAAAATATGGGAGGAAACCTGGTGAGTGGGATGCTTTAATGAGGAACTCTTGTACAGAAATTAAGGCTTGCATTTTTGATGTTTATCCAGCTCCATAAGAAGCAGCCAAAGCGCTCAGACTGTGCAGCAGATGGCTCGCCCAACTTCGTGTGTAAGGAGGTGACAGTGTAAATCCCGTGCCTACGGCTCCACGACGGGGAAATTGCATTCTGATCCAGTCCTCTCCACTGTGTATTAGTGTTATACAACACACTATTGTGTCTGGCATTTGCATTAGTGGCATGAAATTCAGCCCACTGGCTTTCACGATGTAGCACGATGTGACAACAGTAGGAGTTCTGGCTTATTGGTTCCCTCGCCACAACAGCATCACATTCTCACTTGGTCTTTCAAACGAGTCCTCGGCCTTCTTCGTTGAAACAGATGAAAAATAAGTTCTGTGTGGCAAAAAAAAAAAAAGACTAACTATTTAATTCCTTTCAGTGCGAGGTCTTGACAGGATGTTGCTTTTGGGAAGAAGACAATGGAAAATTAGAGCAGCCAAGGCGGCTGTGGCATGACAATCTGATAGACATGATATATAGTCGCTGACTGTGGCTGTGAGTGCTGGGTACAAGGTGGGCTAACGTGCCTGCTATTGTGTGGCTGTGTGTGAAGTAGTCCTCTGTGTATCCATCATTATGAGTGGTGAATCAACCGAGCGGGGGCCGTCGCGAAGAGGCCCCCTGGGAGCGAGGCCTTGTCCTGTCACTATGGGGAGGGGTGTGCAGATAATAATGGAGACATCATGAGGGCAGCAGATAGGCTTTCCTCTTCAAATTGGAAGATAGTGAGCATTCTCTCCGGTCCGAAGATTGGTCCCTGGCACGTCTTAAAAAGGACAGCTTCAACCGCTCTTGTCAAAGAAAGCAGAAACCAAAGATGTTTTCCTGAAGGGAAGGGGAAATAAAAAAAGAAATTAATTATGCCTCTAAAAAGAAATGACTGTTCTATTTTTGTCCCACCTGCCATCAGCTGAAAAACAACAGTCATTCCCCTGGGCCCTGCAGTAATTTAGCCTTTCATCTAAGTGACAACAGAGAATTCTTTTATTTGTGCTGATCACAAACATGATGATTCGCAGTTAATGGCACGTGAAACTGTATAATCAACAGGGGTTTGTCCGAAGAAATGCCAAATCATTCCAGTTTCTTCCTGCAAATTTGGCCAAAACAGCAACTAACAAAAATTCATTTTCCAGTAACTTGTATAAAATCACGACTGAATTGTTACGTATCCACAGGATAAAATCTCTAAGAAAAGTTTTCTGAAACCTTCTTAAATGTATGCCACAATTAAGAAAGTCGTGAAGACAAAAAGCGGTTCCAACTGAGTACTAGTTAGATTCTGACAACGTGCGGCTTTTAAAGGAGAGCTGGGTGTATACAATGCTCTGGGCTTCTAATAACATACTTTGTCAACCAAATTCTAGTAATTGTTCTCCAAGAATATGGAGGCATTTATTCACTGCCAAACATGTTTGGACACAGCTTGGCAGAATCGTGCTAAATGGCCACAAACTGTTGTGAATGTCACACAGTTCCTCTAGATTCATCTGCTGCACGGTTGGGATTTGGATTTCCCATTCCGCCACCTCCCAACGTTGGTCTTAACGATTCAGATCTGGTGACTATCGTGGCCTTTAGACTGCAGTGAATTCAGTTTTATACTGCACAAAATTAGAACATCAACACATTCTGATATTGTCATATTGTCCAACCTTTGTAACCTTGCCTGCAAGATGAATTCTCGCAGTATTTGTGCGTTCATCAATCATCAAGTCTCAAATCATCATTGTCCAATAAGCACCCTACTACCTCATTATCTGTTATCTGTGACTTTCCTGAACGCCAAAAAATGTTTTAATCCCATTTCATTGCCTGTTTGTTTGTCCGTTTTTGCCTTCATTATGTGTAATGTGAACCGGAGTATCCAGAGAGAAATGTCACCGTGGTACCATGCGGTGACAAATAAAATATTCTTGATTCTTGATTCACAAACACACAAGAATTCATCTTGTACCACTGCGGCTTCCACCGTTTGTGACCGAAACAAAAACGGCTCGGGCCAATCACGTTGCAGTATTCTGGTTTAAGGCGGGATATACAGCTGTGACTAAAGAAAGAGCTGCCGAGCCCACAGCTGCACCAAAATAAACTTTCATGTGGTTTTTCATGAGGCCTGCTGCTTACATTTTCATTTGATACCGTGATTGGCTAAAAGTAACCTTTGGTAGATGGGCACTAGATGATGCTTTGTCCAATCAGCTTTCAATGTTCTGCTGAATCTCCGTCCTTTCCCCAAATGGATTGGATGGAAGCTGTGTTACACATTATCAATCTGGCTTGCCATGTTACAACCCTAGTGTTGGTCATGAAATTTGATAGACTATTTAAAAAAAAGGTGTTTGGCCAGCTAAGCTTCTTCAATACTGACTGCATCAATCTTTTGAGTTTAATTGCAATTCATGTGCTAAAATGAAAAACGTTCTACTTCATCCACAGTTCAAGCACAGGGAACATGGTGGACGGAGCAGCATCGCCAATCAGCAATGTTGGCCACTTTGGTTTGGACCCCTCCGTTCCCCTCTTTAATCAGCTAAAGTGACATCTGTCGTCCAATGTTTACAGGGTTCCCATTCGGTAGAATGAAGTCCATTGTTCCAGCGTAATATTGGAAATGCATGTTGCGTTTTGTTACTCAACGATGGCAGAAAGTTCAAAATATAATAGCTTTGTGATGCACTTAAGAGTGCATTTTGGGTTCACTGTCAAGTCTGAGCCAATTCAGGCTTCTTTGGAACAGATGATGGAGCGCACATTAAAAATGCAGCAGCGACGGCAGCTGCTGAATGACCACAACAGTGTGGTATTCATGCAGTGCCAGGGAGAGGCAGCACAATGGTGTTCACACTGAAATAAGTTTCTGAAAATAGTATTTGGATGTGTTCTGATGACACAAAGACTGAAGCCAGGAAAAAGCTGTGTCAAATGGTTTGCAGAGATTTTCCTTTCAAAACACGCCATTGTTTTGTTGATCTCTTTCATTACGTTTCTGCTTTCACACTGAAACAGTTTCACCCAGTTTACAGGGATGAAATGATATAAGAATAGTTTTTTTTTTGTTGTGGATTAAAAATAAAATCTATCAAGATCATTATAGGGCCTTGTAAGAGTATCTATACTGCACATTTTAATGTGTTTGACATTTTGTCAAGTTACAACAACAAATCCTACCTGCTTTTATGTAATAGACCAACACAAAGTAGAGCAAAAATCAGGAAGTTAAAGGAAAACGATTTCAATAGCTTTCCAGAATCTTTTTTGGATAAAATCCTGACAAGTGTGGAATACCTTTGTATGATGCTGCCCTGAGTCAATATTTTACACCTACCAGTCTCTTTGGATATGTCTTATTGTCTTTAGACATGCATAGCTGCATGTCTAGAGAATAGATGTTTTGCAGTTTCCTGTGCAATATAGCTTAAAGTATCTGTGAACACTGATTTTCAAGACTTGCCACAGATTCACAGGTGGCGCAGTCTGAATATTGATCCAAGCAGGTTCATAGTAGCCTGTCTTTGTATGTTTAGTACACTGTTCAGCCAGTAGCTGAACCTCTGCTTCAGTCTGAAGTGTTTTGTAGCTTCTGTTTCCTTTCCTGTATTTTAATCCATCCATCAAGTCTGATCAGCATCTTGTAAAAGGAAGCGTTCCCACAGCGTGATGCTCCCACCATCAGGTGTCACCATGGCACATGGTACTGTGTAGTGTTAGTTTTGCTCCTCAAATGTTGCACATGTTGACCAAAAGGTTTATTTTCAGCTTTGGTTTACCAGAGCACCTTGTATGTTAACTGTTTCCCACATTAAATGTGGAACACTGCAACTCACGGCTGTCTTTCAGCAATGGCTTTTATTTCTACCACTCTTTCATATGGGCCAGATGTGTGGAGTGCACACATATCTCATGCTTTTTTCCTCTTTAAAAAGACTCTCATCTGAATTTTGGACCCTGGCAAGCCTGATTGATAACGTGTATCGATGTGGGACTGCTCCCATCGAATCTGTTCTGGGATAGGAGGGACCTTCAGGAGAACTTTCAAGATGATTTGGTGACGCGAAACCTAGTGCGTGGGTACCAAAGTTTGGTTTTAGCCAATCACGGTATCAAACGAAAATGTCGTAAGCAGGCACAAACATGAAATTGTGGATTCTGACTAACAGATGTGACAGCAGCAGCTACACATGCATCCTCCTGCACTGTCATGTTTATGTTGACTCGTCCGTGGGCTCGCCACCTCTTGCTTTCATCGCAGCTGTGTGTCTCCCCTAAAACTGTAATACTACAACGTGATTGGCCGACTGTTGCTGGGTTTGTGAACCCCACAGGAATTCAGCTTGCAGCAAGGTTATTGGACATCTGTAGCTCCTCCAAAGTCATCACGGGTTTCCTGTCTGTTTGTCTAACTAATAATGTCCTCGACCCACATGTGGAAATACAACACTGTCTTGGAAATGATTATTAAATCTCTGTATTCATACTAAAAACCAGTCAGTGACAATTTACTGGCCAACATCTGAAGCTAACTTAATGCACTGCAATTTATTAAGCAGAGTCTGAATTAAAACGTCACACCTTTCTGATTTGCATTTGTGAAGAAATTCAGTATCGTGTCTTATGTTTCTTTCGCTTCATGATGCACCACTTTGTGTCGGTTGATCAGATAACATTTAGCTGAACACGCTAAAGTTTTTATTGTAACGTGACAAAGTTTCAAACATCTAAAAAGAATGCGACTACGTTTGCAAGGCACAGTTTGTGAAATTAAGCGCATTTCTGTCTCCTGACTGCCAGCTCCTTTTTCCACTGCTTCACCGCCAAGTACAACCTAGCACCATCAATTACTCAAAGAACACCCGGGCTGACACTGTCATTTCTTTTCTTGTCTGCAGAGAAGCCAATGCCTCAGGGTCCCCCAGGTGGTGTTATCGGGATCCTTGGAGGTGTTGTTGCCATTGGACTCATCATTGGGGTGGCTGTTACTGTTTTCATGGTCCATCGGCGGCAGCAGAAGACTCGCACTGAGACAGATAATGACCTGTGAGTACCAAAGCCAGCGCCGCAGAATATTGCAGGGGGCTGGGGGGCTGGACAGGTTGCAAGATTAGGTGGGCACTCTTGTCGATTGACGAGGGGAAAAACAGTTTTTCAGCGGAACCGTTTGTAGACTGAAGAACACGCTTCAAATATGTTTCTCCACCTCTTTCTCATTTCTTCTAGGAGTCAATAATCTCATTTCCCTTACATCTCAGGGTGACACATAATGTAATTACACTAATGCTCAAAAACCAAGAAAAAAAACATCAGCTTCATTTTCAAGAGCAGATAGAATCGATGATCATATCTACTTAGAAGCTTCCTGATTATAACATGGGGCCCAAAACACAGTTGTTTTAATCAGGACTGATTGCAGGAACATGCTCTGCAGTCTCTCCTCAAGAGAGATTAGCTTTCACTGAATGTTTGTTGAATCATCACACAAGACGATGACTTTTCAGAACTTTTTAAGATTATTGC